>NC_082641.1:20778720-21403720 GCF_028023285.1 Balaenoptera ricei
TTGATCATGGTGTATGATCCTTTTAATGTGTTGTTGGATTCTGTTTGCTAGTATTTTGTTCAGCAATTTTGCATCTATGTTCATAAGTGATGTTGGTCTATAATTTTCTTTTTCTGTGATATCTTTTTCTAGTTTTGGTATCAGGGTGATTGTGGTTTCGTAGAATGAATTTGGGAACGTTCTTACCTCTGCAATTTTTTGGAAGAGTTTGAGAAGGATCAGTGTTAGCTCTTCTCTAAATGTTTGATAGAATTCGCCTGTGAAGCCATCTGGTCCTGGACTCCTGTTTGTTGGAAAATTTTTAATCACAGTTTCGATTTCATTACTTGTGATAGGTCTGTTTATGTTTTCTAATTCTTCTTGGTTCAGTCTTGAAAAATTGTACCTTTTCAAGAATTTGTCCATTTCTTTCTGGTTGTCCATTTTTTTGGATATAGTTGTCTGTAGTAGTCTCTTATAATCCTTTGTGTTTCTGCAGTGTCATTTGTGATTTCTCCTTTTTCATTTCTAATTTTATTGATTTGCATCCTCTCCCTTTTTTCTTGATGAGGCTGGCTAAGGGTTTATCAATTTTGTTATCTTTTCAAAGAACTAGCTTTTATTTTTATTGATCTTTGCTATTGTTTTCTTCATTTCTATTTCATTTATTTCTGCTCTGATCTTTATGATTTCTTTCCTTCTACTGACTTTTAGTTTTCTTTGTTCTTCTTTCTCTAGTTGCTTTAGTTGTAGGGTTAGATTGTTTATTTGAGATTTTTCTTGTTTCTTGATGTGAGATTGAATTGCTATAAACTGCCCTCTTAGAACTGATTTTACTGCATCCCATAGATTTTAGGTCATCGTGTTTCCATTGTCATTTGTTTTTAAGTATTTTTTAATTCTTCTTTAATTTCTTCAGTGATCTCTTGGTTATTTAGTAGCACACTGTTTAGCTTCTATGTATTTGTGTTTTTTACAGTATTTTTCCTGTAATTGATTTTCAGTCCCATAGCATTGTGTTCAGAAAAGATTCTTGACACAGTCTCAATTTTCTTAAATTTTCTGAGGCTTGATTTGTGACCCAAGATGTGATCTATCCTGGAGAATGTTCCATGTGCACTTGAGAAGAGATTGTATTCTGCCACTTTCGGGTGGAATGTCCTACAAATATCAATTAAATCTATCTGGTCTATTGTGTCATTTAAAACTTGTGTTTCCTTATTTATTTTCTGCCTTGAGGTTCTGTCCATTGGTGTAAGTGGGATGTTAAAGTCCCCTACTATTATTGTGTTACTGTCAATTTCCCCTTTCATGGTTGTTACAATTTGCCTTATGTATTGAGGTGCTTCTATGTTGGGTGCATAAGCATTTATAATTGTTATATCTTCTTCTTGGATTGATCCCTTGATAATTATGTAGTGTCCTTACTTATCTCTTGTAACAATCTTTATTTTGAAGTCTACTTTATCTGATACGAGTGTTGCTACTCCAGCTTTCTTTTGATTTCCATTTGCATGGAATATCTTTTTCCATCCCTTCACTTTCAGTCTATATATGTTCCTGGGTCTGAAGTGGGTCTCTTATAGACAGCATATATATGGGTCTTGTTTTCTTATCCATTCAGCCAGTCTGTGTCTTTTGGTTGGAGCTTTGAATCCATTTACATTCAAGGTTATCGATATGTATATCCCTATTACCATTTTCTCAATTGTTTGGGGTTTGTTTTGTGGGTCTTTTTCTTCTCTTGTGTTTCCTGCATAGAGAAATTTCTTTAGCATTTGTTGTAAAGCTGGTTTGGTGGTGCTGAATTCTCTTCACTTTTCCTTGTCTGATTTCTCCATTGAATCTGAATGAGATCCTTGCTGGGTAGAGTAATCTTGGTTGTAGTGTTTTCTCTTTCATCACTTTAAGTATATCCTGCCACTCCCTTCTGGCCTGCAGAGTTTCTGCTGAAAAGTCAGCTGATAACCTTATGGGATTTCCTTTGTGTGTTATTTTTTGTTTTTCCCTTGCTGCTTCCCTGAGGGCACCCTAGTTGTGGGGAGAGGCAAACTCCACGTCTTTCCACACTACCATCTTGATACCGCCCAACAATCTCTTTTCTTATTAACTTTAAAACAAATGATTAAACAATAAATTAAATTCAGAAAAAAATACTGCTAATTAAATGACTCCTAGGGCAATTTATAAATTATCATCTAAAATATTTACTATTTCATTTAGTGTTGATTATTCTTTCTAAATATACAAAAACTTTTGAGTATAAATTTAAATATTGAGGATAGATGTATATAGTTAGAGCCAGATAGATATATGTTGATAGTTTTCCTAAATATGCTATTAAGTGACAATATATAGGCCAAAGGAAAATAAATATACCTAGTTTTCCCTTTGTTACCTATTTGATTTCTTAGATTTAGCTTATTTATGAGTATATATTAAGCTTGACTGAGAAACATAAAATGGAGCAATATATCCAATTTTTACTTATAGCATTAAAAATAGGCCATCATGCAGTACCTATATTTGAATATTGGTTCAAATACCTGTAAGTGCATCATTTGGAACTTATCGAATTCTCACAAAGTTTAGTTCACTACTTAGATATTCTGAGCAGATTAAAGTGACAAACTATAACAAAAAGTTCATTGTATATTTAAATGTAAAGTTAAATTAAATGCATGATTTTTTTAAAATTTGGAACTGTCGTACACTCTTAAGATTGTACATAAGAATTAAAATGTTTAATGTATCAGGTATAATCAGAATGTATAATGAGTGAGTTGGAAGGAGTTATAAATTGATTGAATTAGATTTTTGTAAGAATCTGTATTTGAAGATCATTTGTACACTAACTATTTTAATTTCAAAGCAAGAGGCTATATTTGGAGTTGTCTGTGCTTTTGTGTTTTCATCCCAAGGGTACCTGTACAGATAAGAGGGAAATATCCAGGTATTGACACAGTACCATTCTGCTCCTTTTCATGTTTCTCCACTCCCTCTTCCCTGGGAGGGTTCTGAGAGCATGTATATTTCACTCCCATCTATGACAAAATGCACATGATAGCCTGCAGGTCACCAGGGTGAAGTTACTCACAGGCCAGTCTTAGTAGTCATGACAGGGGTGCCACTTCTCTTGAACAATTGTAGAATAAAATTAATGGACTCAGCTCATCAGGAATGAGATTCAGGAACTTATGTGGTGGAAAAATAAATAGGTAGTGAAACTTCAAGGAGAAGTAACCACTCAGTCTATGTACATTTTCTATACTTCATATGTATTTTTCTCAAGGCACTAGTGATGGTACATTACCCTGTCTATTTAAGTGTCTATCTATGCCTAATGATCAGTGAGCAGCTAGAGAATAGTTTTCTTGTTGGTGGTTTTTATTTTATTTTATTTTATTTCATTTCACTTTATTTTTTTAGTTTTAACCTTTCCTTGTAATGCAGTGCCTGGCCTATAGTTATACTCAATATATCCTTTGTTAATTAAATAAAATTTTAGGTAACTGAATAAATACACAGGTGTTTCTTCAATCTAAATAAAAATTTTACCTATTGAATAATTTTTAAAAGTGATTTGCTCTACTACTTCATTTGTAGTTCAAAAACTCAGAAATATTTTCTCTTAAAAAGTAACTTTATAATGAGTAATTTTAACTAGTGTTAATATATTTAAGTTTTATAAAAGTATCTGAAATCAGGCTTAGCTGTTTGCTAAATATGTCTCTTACAATTTCTGTGGGGTTAGAATGAAATTAGAAATATACATCCCCAGGATTTATATTTATCTTAAAAATTTCAATTTAATTATTTTGTAAATTTAAGTATCGATTCTGAAATGCTTTGGGATATCATGCAAACATGATAGTTTATGCTGCAATATATACAATGAACAAATAATTACTTGAAAGGATGTTTTTATATATGTTGTACAAATGCCGTCACGGTTGGACATTAAAACAAATTATTTAATTTTTAGGCAATCAAGGGTTATTAGGACAAAAAGTTTCTTTTAAAGACATATATTAAACCTCTGATTATACTTACATAATCACTTCCTGTTTTATGTGTACTGCAAATTTCTAAAAACTCATTTTTCAGGCACCCTGATGCTCTATTATAGTTATTTTTTCAATCAAAAGAGTTTTAGACTATGAGAGCTATAGTTGATCACATAATGACTACTCCATGAACCCACATATTCACTATGTTCTCAAGAATAACATGCAAATCTGTAAGTAAATAGATTATAGCACTCAAAATAATGTAACTGACAAGATGACAAATCTGTTTTGTATATCTGTAAATGTGTAAGATGCCTTCAAATAGTTTTTATGGCTGAATGTTGTGTTTTAACAGATTGTCGTTATAAATACAGATGTAATGCAAACCATTAGATTTATGTATAAATAATAAAACTGAATTTTCTGACCACATTTGTTTAAGGTTTATGAAATGTCAAAAATTTCAATTGTTTTGTTTATGAACTTAAGGGGAAACAATCCAACATCTAATACAAACTCATAAGAGTAAATAGAGTCAAATACCCAGAGCTCAAGCCTTTAGTGTAACATCAATCAATCAATCAATCCAAACATTGATAGAAATATAGAATGAGAGATTTATGTGTGAGGGCTTCTAACCTATAGAGAATCAAGAATAAGGGCCATGATGGATTTCTCAACAGAAACCATGGAAATAAAAAGAGAGTAGAATAAAATATTGAAAGTATTGAAAGTGAAACCGATAAGGACCCTGTGGGGCTCCTCACAAGCCTTTTTGTCCCCCGTTTCTTGTAGCAAGACTCCAGCCTCCATGACCCTCCCTGAGTTCCAAAGGTCGGATTCAAAAGTTGCTAATCAAGGGAGGAGCAGCCAAGAAACCACCTGAGGCAAGATTAAAGGGACCAGAAGAAGCTCATCAAGATTAGGAAACCAACCACCTGAGACGAGATTAAAGGAGTACAGGCCCTGCAAACACCCTAATCTTGTCAGCAACCCCCCCCCCCCCCGAACAATTGCTATAAAACTCTTCATCAAATCCTCCTGGGTGGGGACACATAGTTTTCTAGGGCAGGAGCCCGCTGTGTCCCCCTTTGCCTGGCAAAGCAATAAAGCTATCCTTTTCTACTTCACCCAAAACTCTGTCTCCGAGGTTTGATGTGACACCAGTGCAGAGAGGCCGAGCTTTCAGCATTAAAAGAAAACAAGAACAAAACCCTAGAATTCTTTAGCTAGCAAAATTATCCTTCAAGAGTAAAGGAGAAATCAAAACTCTCCATATCTTGAGTTTAAACTCCATGAAACAAGAAATCAAGTCATGTGGTCCAATAAAACTCCAGTGTATAGAATTGTACACACAATGCATACTTTGCTGTCAAAGTTGCTTCTGGAAGGAAGGAGGTAGTCAAGGTGGCAAGGAAGGAAGGAATGAAGGAAGGGGGGAAGGGGGAGATGGAGGGAGGAAGGGAAAGAATATAACCATATAAACCAGCTTTCTTGAATTAGGACCTCTCCTTTGTTTTAGCCACTGGGGAATCATCAGCTAGAGATCAGAGGATGAAAGAACAGAATTTGAGATAATTATTCCATAACTTTTCTCCCTACAGGTCCATAGGTTGGTGGGAGTTCCTCTTTCAAAGTCCTCAAATCATTTGCATTGGTTCTTTTTTACAGCTATAGCTTTTACTAGTTCCAGTATCACTGCCTTATCTAACTCTTCAGACCTTGGAGTGGGAATTTCTTCCTGCTGTTGCTAGCCCCAGAATGCTTCATTATCCCTAGCTGATTTTCATTACCCTTCTCACTCCTTGGTACATAGTCTGTTCTGTATTATTCTATTTGAGTATGCATTCTGTTTCTATCTTAAGGCCCTAAATAATATATTTCAAGATTTAAATAGCAACGTATAGTGATAAACAGGAATTTCCTGCTAGAAAATCTAATAAGGAAATATCTAGAGAAAAAATATCAGGAAGAAAGAAAAATTGACATGATATGAAAGAAAAATTGATACACAAATACATTTAGAAACGTTTTGTAAATCCTCTGGATAAAGCCTAGTGTCTGTAACAAAATAATAATAATATTAATAACAATATTAACAAGAACACTCAATATTTTTATGAAGGTAGAATAACTCAAACACTGACTGAAAATATTAAGGTATTTGGATAAATATGATCGTAGTTAAAATATTCCAACATTTTTGTAACTAAGGAGAGGGGTTTAGCTTTCAGTTTTGTTAATTTAAATAAACATGACAAAAGTCTGCCTTTATTACTAGACATACTATGGACAAACTATAAACAGTAGCTATAAATAAATATGGGGAAAGAAAAAAAATACCTGCAAGATTCAATCATCTCAATAAAATGAAAGGAGGAAAAAGAAGTATAGCCAAAGGATGGCAAATAAGCCAGCAACAAAAAGACATAAATTTTTAAAAGTTATATATTATCTAAACAGATATTAAGCAAAATAGAAATAATTCAATAAATTCACTATATATTAAAGAAAATAAAGCAAAGCTTAAAATCAACTCAGACTGAAAATACCAGTTGTGGATAGTATGAACGGGGTACTTTATGGAAAAGTAACAGAGAGAGGGAGGGGGATGTTACTTTTTTTTTTTTCTGACAACATTAGAGTCAGAAGTTAAAAATGATAAACTAGATATGTAGTAAGTATTCTCTAAAAAAGAAAAAGAAACAAGAAACTTTATTTTGGACAGAAGATATCAACGATGTAAAGAGATGGTCAGGATTCCACGGATTGTAGATATGGATTCAGTCAAATGGGAGGATGTACCTGAGAGGAATATGGTTCATCTTTATTAGTCTTCAACAACCTGACTCCCTGAGTCCTCTTTATTTTTCTGGAAAACTAGATTGGACACAGGTAACCCCCATATTCAGTGGGCTAGAAAGGTGACTGTCTTCATTTTGTCAGGCAGTCAGCAAAGGGACAGTGTACCTGTATTGGTGGAGGTGAACACAGAGCAGCTGTGATTCTTAGAAAGTCTCACTACTGAATCTTAAGCAAAATAATCATTCCACAGATCTTGACCAACACTGATGTTTATCCTTACGTTGCAGAGGTGTCTGGGTTAACTACCTTGTAGACTCAGCTTTAGAGTTAATTCAGAGTCTCTGAAGTCAGAGAAGCAAGGAAAGATATGGAGACTTACTGTTGGACTCACAAAACACATAAATTATGTTTCACACACCACAGCTGGAAACCTTTAAACAATTCAAGAGGAGTGAATATCCTTAACTTACAGAAATGAAAACTTAACTAGACAAGCTATTCTTGGGCAGGTTCTCTATGTACCAGTTTGCTGATATAATCAGAGACATGATTGCAAATTCAGGCAGTACTTATTTTAACCCTAATCCTCTGAAGTATTTAAAGTACCCAGGAATTGCTTATGTAGGTCATGCAGATAATTCAAAATCTATACGGCAGAAACTTTAAATTGCTCACTTTTATTTTTTCCCTTGTTTATTATACCTGCCTCATTCTAAAAAGAATTTGAGACAGCAATGTATTGTTCAGTTACTAGTATTTTAAGTTATGAATGACAGTTCAGCTGCTGGGGACTTTACAATAATAGCAAACCAAGAAATGAATGGTAAGGATTTTCCTCCACACATGTACCCATAAATAATTGTTTGTAATCCACTTTGAATTAAGAGAGTGAAATGAGCACTTTTAAAGAGCAAAAACACAGTTCTATTTTTATGATATTTTAAACACTGATTTTGACTTTTTAAATATCTCCTTTATATATACTAATAAAATTGAGTCAAAATTCTATTATCTGCAGTAATAGATATTTACAATGGCACTGCTTTTTACAGTGCATTTCCATGTATTAGATTTTAAAAAGTATAAAATTTTCTCAAGGACTCTAAAGAGGTAAATAAATATTTTATATGACATATATCTTACAAAATAACTTTCTTAAAGTTTCATGTTTTTTACCTAATATCCTATTTATAAGATATATATGTATATATATAAAACTCTTTTGAATGTTTTTATCAAAATTTTTTATATTAAACTAATTGCTATTTTGTCTCATTAATGTGTGCAATTATATTTATTGATATGATATAGTTGTAATTATCATATTACACTTACTGTAGTGTCTTAAGAGCTAGTTGTTGGCTTTACAATATCAGAAACTCAGCTTTATCTGTTTAGCCAGAATTATCAGTCTCTATAAAAGAGGAAATACACCAGTGAAATTAATTTGAGACTGGCTGATAAGTCAGAATGGCAATTTGTCCACTTACAATATGTTACAAATATCATCTGATCACTAGAATTGAGAGGTAGTAAATTTATGATCCCCAAAAGTAGAATAAGTAAGAAGATATTTTAGTATTCATAGAGAAGAAGAAATAAATGTGATTTATCTTAAGGCAAATTTCCATCGACTTATTCACATCTGGTGAATTTCCCTTCTCTATGTCAGGGAGAAAATCTGTTGCCTAAAGGACAAACTTGTGGGTGTAAGGTTTCAAAGAAACCTTATTTGAGACACAAAGACTAATACATGATTTCTAACTTACCTTTTCTGATACATTAGAAAGCCCATTATTTTTCTCTCTGTAGGGGTAAAAAGCATATTAGAGTTTTCAGGATTATATATTATTTTGCCTCAGTTATAGTTAGATGTATAATTCTATTTTAGAAAAACATACACTTAAAAAAAAAAAAAACGCAAACCATAGCTAAAGATATATTAATTTCGGAGAACTAATTTAGAGCTTTGTTGTGTCTGGGACTTAAAGTTAATAATGATTTAACTTCATTCATATTTACTTGATCTTTTAACTTTACAATGAGACAGATGAATTGTACAATTATTTTTTGTCTTAAGGCACGTAGATTACCTCAATTTATAACTGGTTTATTGCTATGCAGACAACTAGATTTTTGTAAGTTGATAATATGGTGAATTACACCTGTAGAGAGAGTAAGCAAAATTAAATGAAATGCAGTCTCTGTAGGCTTATTCATGGCTTTGGCGATGGATATGTTTATTAGGTTGAGAGGGATGATTATTTCACAATATAATGTATATGAAAACATCACATTCGATACTTGCACACCTTAAATACACACATTTTTTTATCTATCATTTTACCTCAGTAACAATGAGGGGGGAAAAGTATAGGATATCTTTAGAAGAGTCATAGAAGGCATTCTCATGGAATCTCTCCCTTTGGTATTAGTTCAGATGTGAATAAAATACTTAATTGGTACAAACTACCAATTGATGACTATCAATTTCTTCAAACCCAACGTTGTAAAACTGAATAGTAGGAAGTTTCAAATTAATGTTGGATATTTAAAATGCTTTCTTCCTCTGCAGGCATTTTTTTTTAATCCAAATATTTTACTCAGCTATAGGTTTAAAACCATTTAATATTTGTCACCACAGCTAGGAAACTGTCTTTTCTCATCAATAATAATTTTAAACTGTGTGATTCTCTAAAGAGAGCTATGACCAGCTATGATGAGGTAAATCAATGATAGCATGAATTGCATAGGTTAGTTACATCTACGAGGGAAGATGTAACTCAACTTTATTCTGAAATGCATTCAAATAAGCATGGTATGTCTTAGACCGTTCTTTGGAATAGGAAAAGAAAGTTTTATTGTATTTCTATTTTAAACTCTGGCTTAACCAGTCTCAAGGAAAAAAAACAAAAAAACAGACTGTCTTCAGCTGATAAAAACTGATGCAAAACAACATATTTTTTAAAGTAATACCTTTTAATACTTTTCAGAAATAAGGATAAAGCATGGAGAGATGAATAAGATCCTTTGAATAGGAAAGAACCTGTTAAACAGATTTTTAAATAATGATTCATCATCTATCACACTTCCACTAAATTATAACCCTTCCTCTACTCAGTGTTTTCTATATTGAAGTAGCCCATTCCCGTCCCAAGGCAAATTATTTCCCATGTAGAATCCTCAGACTATTTAAAGAGATTAACTAATTTACCAAAGATCCAAAAGGAAAATTAGTATTAGAATTATTACATATTAATCCTAAATAATTCATTTCAATAAAGAGTGATTATGGAAAGTTAATTTTTAATACTTTAATTTCACATACTATATTTACTTGGAAGACGTAATAATTTAGCTTTGGACTGAATAAAGATAAAGCAATTAATTATTTTAATAAAACCTCAAAGTACACATAGTCTAGTCATTTTATGTGAAAAAGGATTTTAAAAATAATCTTGAAACTTCTCAGACCATTAGCTGTACTACCAAAAAAAGCATCTTTTATCTACTTTCACAGATGCTTACCCTTTCATTTAAACATAGCATTGTTTTTATCAAAATTGCTGTTTACAACCTTGCTGACTGAGCAGTAAATCTTTAATTTTTAAGTTAGAGCAGCTTTCTGTTGATGCAATATATCACCTTATATTGAAAACCTTAATGTGTTACTGTAACCTGTCTTCTGCATTATTTGTATATAATTCTAGAGTTTCATGGGGGAACAAGCTATGTCTATTACTACTCATGAAACTCTGCATACATTCTGTCGTGTGGGTATAGGCTGCTATCATCTTGGATAACAGTTCTGTTAATAATCATCATCACTTGATAAATAACAGTTGAGAAGTAATTCTGGTAAAACTGAGCAAGAAGTCACCTGTAGTGATGATCCCACAGCCATAAATTTTCCATGATTATCTAACTCTCTCTCTCTCTTTCTGTTTCTCTTCCCCCACTCTATCTTTCTCCCTCAACAAGACTGATCTATTTGCCGATACAAACTCTACATTAAATAAAATTACATACTTCTAAAAGTACAGATGCGGTCTTAAAAAAAATAAGGTAAATAAATGAAGGACAGAAAAAAAAAGATAATTATAAACCATGTGATAAACCAGTATTCTTAAGGATTTCAGATATGGATAACTAGTGTCTTGAATTTATATTGAAGTCAGAGATCAATTCTTTGGTTCATGTTATATTTTTATTTGGAACTGAGATGCCTGGTTAAAGCTTGAAACTTCAAAGTATGAAAATGTCTGTGCATTTTTTTCAGATGAGTTAGACTGGAAAAAAACCTTTCCATTGGTAAATTGAGTAGACAAATATTTAATCTATTAATAATAAGAGGGAAAATCAGACCCACATATATATCTTCTCAAAAAATGAGCTCACAATTCAGAACTAAAAATATTATAGTAAGTGTTACATAATAAATGAGAGTCAACATCTACCAAAAAAAAAGTGGGATTCAATTCTTGTGCATCTTTACATAATAAAACTATTACATAGACCTTCTAGGAAAATTCTGTTTAAAATATGGTTACCTAGGACACTATTAAAATAGTCAAGAAAGCATCAAAAAGAACCAATAAGAACTCCTATAAATGATACATATAGTTCATTTAATTTTTAAAGTAAATGTTACATTTTAAATGTTTTAAATTAAACTTTGAGAAATTTAATGAACTGGAACATAAATTTAAGAAAAGTACCCACAGTGCACCATAGAGAGAAAAAGAGATACAAAATATAAAACAGGTGATGAGACTTGGAGGATCAAATGAGAAGTTGCAACATATGTCTAATATGAGTTCTAAAAGACAGAATAAGGTTAGATGTAATAATCTAAAAAAGTAAGGCTAAAATTTTTCAGAGGTGATAAAACCACAAGGCCTTTGCGTTCCAAACACAGTAAATTAAAATAAAATAAAATAAAATAAAGTGAATTCATACCTGAAACATAATATCAAAACTGTAGAATCTCAAAACAAAGAGGACACAAAGATAGCTAATTACTTAGACTATTGGACTATTACTTAGACTAACAGCAGACTTTTCATTAGCAACAACTGAAGTCAGAAAAACAATGGAATATTATCTTGAGAATATTGAGGCAAAAGAAATTTCAGTATGAGATTTTGTAACCAAATTGAATATTTCAACCATTTTTATAGAGCTAGAAAAAGGAAAAAGATTTCAGACATTATTTTTTTTTTTTTAATTTAAAGGAAGCAAACAAACCAAGACCAGGACAATTTTCTTAGGGGGTGGGGGGCAGGTAGCAGTAAAACTTTTTGAAATAAGTACTACAGGATCTATTTCAAGTAGAAATAAATTGAACCCAGAAGAAAAAGTGAGTTCAAGGAAGGTCATTTATCAGGTATAGGCAAACATGTTGGTGGTGGTTCTTTATAACAAATGTTAGAATATTATTAGTACTCCTCTGTCCTAATCAAGAATACATAGAATACATTTGCATGAACATATGATAAATCTAGCTAGGGTGTCTGAGCCTGCACGTCACAGCATAAAATTATTCTGAGGTTGGAGTTAATGCTTGACAACTCAGATTTTCATTCAGAATCTAACCTTAAGTGTATGTATGTTGGCATGTTGTCATCTTGGTGAAATACCTCAGTTATCCTACCCCGAGCACTGGCAACAACCCTTTCCATACACAAGGAAAATATATAAATATAGAAACCACAGCAAATTTCAGATGCTAAGGCTAATGTTTTTCCTCCGATTGAAGAGCTTGCTTTTATATATATATATATATAATCTTATATATAAGATTTTTCTGGCTTCCTGCTTTGAGCATGTGCCCCTTGTTTACCTTCTGGTTATCCCAGAACTTCTGGGAATAAAACTGCAGAGGGCCAACTGAACGTTCTAGAATTAGACATTGGCCATCCTATTATTAAACTAGATATCTCTCTCTCACACAAACACACGCATGTACAAACTCTTTTGCACTCCTTCACCCACCTATGTAATATTGGTAATATCCTTGTCTCCATTTTTCCTGATAGCCAGTGTCAGACAAGACTGTAGCTAGACACCCTCTCCACCACATTCACAGCTTCCTGTTAGACCTCTGTGACATCCTCCATCCTGATAGCTGAGTATGTCCATAATTACCTTTGAATACACAAACCACATACATGTACAGCTTATCCCTATTTTGTGTTGGTAGGAGTCTCCTGGAATCATTCCTCACACCCTGATTAATGTCAGCCTGTAACTCTCTGCCATCCTTGAGCTGTCTAAGCTTTTGCCAGTGGTGCCCTAGGTCTGTCAATATTATAGAAACACTGACTTAATTCCAGAAGTAAGAAAGGGGAAACATTTTGAAAGACAAACATCAAGAAGAGTCTGGAGGAAAGGAGTTGGTGAATTCATGCATAGTACTCCCTACTCATTTTATTCCTAATCTTATAAATGGACCTCATTTATGTCCTTATTTTTAAAAAGGAGTAGCTCCAGTTAGATGGGTGAAAGAAGAGTATGTTAAACATTATGAAAATGGAGATTGATGTGTTCTCTTTTAGGTTTGCTATGTTGGTATATATATATTCCTATCTTGTAGCTAGAAGGAAAAAAGAATAGCCCAGACTTTTAACTAATTGTAAAGTTGTACACTTCCCTCCCACCCTGGAAAACAAATCAGGGATAAGACAGGGAAAATGAATGCACTGAAGGACAACTTAAGCTAATATCTCTGGTACAAAGAAATGTTCATTTTCCCTCAATGTGCCTAACTTTGAGGATGAGTCTCCTTGTCTTATAGCCAATATCACTATAATAACTGAGGTTGTAATGTGGACTGGGTAGCACACCCTAGGAGGACTCTGGGCCTGTTTAGGCTCAGTCTTACATCTAGGCCACCAGATGAGTGTTTGTAATCACAGTGGTCTAGCCTGTTTATTAGGAATAAAAATAATAGTAGTTTGAGGACATAACCCAAATAGTTAATTTGTAGTTTGTATCATTGCCTAAAGAATGCCATCTGGTTATCCTAGGATGGTAATAGATGACAAACCAAGGATTCAGTATTTGGAATTAAAGGTAAATACCTTTCATCACTGGACTTCTAAGCAGAATTACTTTTTTAAAAAGTACTTAGAGCCAGTGCTATTTTGACTGTTGGAAGACACATCGGGGAGATCATTGGAAAAACAAATGGAAGCTTTTTCTCATTTGTTTTTTGTTGCTATGCCAAATATTGCCTTCCTAGAAAAATATTAAGTCTAATTGTACCAGAATAGGCAATCCAATTGATATTTTTATAGCCATTTACTCAGCAATATCTACCTAAGAAATCACTTTTGAAAATGAAAAAACTAATTTGCATATGTAAATTTCATATATGATAAAGCTGCAGTCTCAAATTAGTAATGGAAAGGGTGGTATTTTACATAAGTGGTTCTGGAATAACTACAGAGTCATGTGGAGAAACTTAAAATTGGATCTGTTCCTTGTAACATACATCAA
Organism: Balaenoptera ricei; assembly: GCF_028023285.1. NCBI lineage: Eukaryota > Metazoa > Chordata > Mammalia > Artiodactyla > Balaenopteridae > Balaenoptera > Balaenoptera ricei. The sequence continues at coordinate 20,793,015 of NC_082641.1, forward strand.
GATATGTAGTTCAAGTGGATCAAAGATTTTAATTTGAAAATAAAGCCCGACAAATGATGGAAGAAACTGTGAGGGAATCCCACACCAACAAGTGGGGAATATATGCTATTACTCAAACTTCTAGGTGATTAAAAAGAAAATATGGATACATTTAATCATATATAATTTTAAAAACTGTATGTTAAAAAAAATTATAACTGAGTAAAACGGCAAACTGCCCACTGGGAAAGTATTTGCAAAGCATATTCTAAATATATAAGAGATTCTTAAAGCTGGAAAATAAGATCAAAAAATATGCTGGAGCTATGAACAAACATTTCATAGAAAAATAAATTGTTATACATATATACATATATATATATTCACACTTGGAATAATATAAATTCATATTAAAACAACACCAAAATAATCTAAGAGAACTACAAATGCATTGATTTTGGGAGAAAATGAAATAACTCAAAGAGAAATTTAGAAAGTTTTGAGCAACATTAATCACAATAATACCTCTCTTTCATAGAATTTTTGAAAATTAAATCTCTTTAACAGTTACTAGCAGAGCAATATAAATGTTTTTTCCATCAGTGAATAAATTAAAATGAAAATGGAACGGGTTTTAGACATACTACATATCCGTAGTAGGAAGACTTCACCATGCAAAGCACTGGAAGTAGTTAAGAATGTAGTTTTGGGACTTCCCCGGTGGGGCAGTGGTTCCTGCCAATGCAGGGGACACGAGTTCGATCCCTGGTCCGGGAAGATCCCACATGCCGTGGAGCAACTAAGCCCGTGCACCACAACTACTGAGCCTGTGCTCTAGAGCCCTCGAGCAACAGCTACTGAAGCCCGCGCGCCTAGAGCCCATGTTTCACAAGAGAAGGCACTGCAGTGAGAAGACCGCACGCCACAACTAGAGAAAGCCCGCACGCAGCAGCGAAGACCAATGCAGCCATAAATAAATAAATAAATAAATTTATTTTTTAAAATGTAGTCTTAAAAGATTTATGCTAGCATAAATAATTCCAGTATATATTTATGTCAAAACTCTAACATGATAATAGACATTATATATTATTTTCTAATTTTAAAAAAATCTAAGAAACTGACCACAGTCTTCTTGCAAATACATTCACTATGACTGCAGCATTCACACTTAAATATTCGTTAGAAGAAAAAGTATAACCTTGCTTCTTATACTTGAATTTTTATTTTACTGTAGAGCAAAAAGGGATTTAAATATAAGTTGCATCCAAATTATTTTAAATTATCTGGTACCCAGAGAACAGCTTGTTTAAATTTCCACAAAGAAACATTTGCTAAATTCGGATTAAGGCATCCTAGCCCTGTGGATTCCTTCTGTCTTCCTCTTCATTACCTAGCTTGCTTCCTTTCATTATCTACTTGTTTATGTATCCTTAAACTCATTTTGATATATTGTGTTAGTCATATGTATCTCTTGTGCTTTTGTGGTAAAGCTCTTTTGAAAAAATTCTTGTCTAGTGATATCACCATTTGAGTTTGCACATAATTGCCCCTTTTCTATAAACAACATTTAATATCAGTATAACATTACTACATTAATTCCATCCTCCTCCCATGAAATTGATACTTTTTCATTGATATTTTTCTGAAAGGTACAACATGTGAAGTCATAGCAAATTTTGAAAATTACCACAATACTTATAATAGTATGAAGCAAAGATTCACTGAGTGTGCATCTGATGGATATTCGATTTTTGGAACATTGAAGTGGAGCACATAGGATGACAACATCCAAAAGGAAACAGTGTAAGACTGAGATCACTCATCTTAAGTTCAACTGCAAATGATTTATTCTCAACTATATTTTTCTTAAGATTTTTTTCTTTCTTCTTCAGTGACAAACATGAATCTTAATGTCTTTCATTTATTAGTATATGTTTAAATAAATACCATATTAAACAAATTCTCAAATAAAAATCAGGGGCCTAATAAAAGCTTTGCCTACTTTCCTTCTTTGAAACTCAGGCTATATAATAAAAATCTCCTGCCACATTTCATATATCAAAAGTCAATGAGATTCTTAGAATTGATGACAAAACACCACGATATTAATTCTGACATCAACTGCTGCCTTTAAGCAATGAATTTCCACTTAGCCAACCATTACCTCTATTTAATCAAAATAATTACCTCTGCAAATCCCAAATACTAGAACTGGTTGGAAGGAAAACAGAACAGGATTTTTTTTAACTTTTATTACAGCAAATCTTAAAGATATTTTAAAAGTAAGGGCTACATATAGTCAGTACATATGTAGCAATTTACTGTTTTCTGCAATTACCAACTCATGACCAATTTTGTTTTATTTATACTCCACATATTTCTTCTAACATCCTGATGGATTATTTTGAAGCAAATTCCAGAATCATATAATTTCATTTATAAACATGTTAGTATATATCTATAAAAAACAAGGACTCATGAAATATATACCTAAACACTATTAATAAACCTAAAACTGAAAGGATAACTTCCTAATATTATCAAAATCCACCCTCATTATTTATATCCATCACAATTTATTTATTGAATAAACTATGTACAGCATTACCCACATTCTGGATTTCTTCTGATTGCATCCTGTAGAATTGTTAAACAATTGCCCTCGTCATCATATTACTTCTAAATTGTCAATTATATTTAGAGAACTGGTTGGATTCTCTCTCTCTATCTCTTTCAGCAACAATACTTCATAGATATTCTTTTTTTCTCAGGAGGCACATATAGTTTATTTTTCTTTTATTTGTGGTATCAGAAGCTATTGATTATCATACTTTAATTCTTTTATCTTTTTAGTGATTGCACAATGATATTCTAATTCTAATTTTTTTTTAATTTATGAGCTGAAATAATACCATAAGGATAGGCTTATCGATCTAAAATATCTATGCATTTCAATCATTTGCATTATTACTCTTATTGATTCTCAGAATGTCCCATTGTTGACCTGTTAGAACTTCTTCAAACTGACTCCTGTGTCCTTTATAAACAAATCTGGTAGTCTTTGATAATTTCCTGCTTTCTTCTAGAACAAGATATTTATAGGGATCTAAGCAGTCTGGAACATTTTAATATTAAAATTTTCATTATCCGTAATTAAGTCAGGAGAAGAGGCATAAATCAGACGTCTCCTGAACTATCCAAGATTGTCACTCTTACAATCACAATCACATAAACTTTTCTAATTTTTTATATCTTTGTTATGACCTCAATGTTTTTCAATTTGTTTAAGTGTTCTTTATTTCTATATTTTTTTCCCTAACATCATCTTTGGCATGTGAGGGAATATATATCTGGGTTGTAAATACATTCACAACATACTCAGAATAAGCAAAGGGAATATCTTTTTCCTTTTTTATAATTTATTATCATAAGCGTCTGCCCAGTGGGTAATGGAAAAGAAACTGACTTTATACCTATCAAATTCAAAACTGGGTCTGATGATTTAAATAGTCCTTTAAGTAATAGTCTCTCCAATTTATACCTGCCCTTCATCTACCGAGCCCTTCTCTGAGATAATGCTGGTTTTCAGTGACTGTGCAATACATAGTAAAGGGCTTCCTGATTCATATGACATACAGCTCTGGCCTCCATCACTTTTTGATCCTGAGACCCTGCTATAGACTGGATTGTGCCACTGCCCCACCCCCCCCAAAGTTCACACGTTGAAGCCTTCACCCCCAAGGTCACTATAGCTAGAGATAGGCTCTTTAAGAGATAATTAAGATTAAATGAGTTCATAAAGGTGGGGCCCTACTCTTACAGAAGCGTGGCCTTATAAGAAGAAGAAAAGAAAGAGAGAATGAAAGAGAGGGAAATTTCTCTCTCCCTGTCTCTTTGTCTCGCTCTCCCATGTAAGAGCATGGTGAGAATGTGGCCCTCTGAAAGCCAGGATGAGAGCCCCCAACAGAAATGAAACTCTGAGAGACCTTGGTCTTGGAATTTTCAGTCTTCAGAACTGTGAGAAAACAAATTTAAGTTGTTTAATCCACTCAGTCTATGGTAAAGTCCATCTGCAGTTTGGGAACTGTAACCAAATTGAGAACTAAGCATCATCCCAATCTCCCATTGCAGAGTTAAAAATATGAGGATTATTACAAAAAACAAAAAAACAAAAAAGGGAGACAATAGGATCCAGCTGCTCAAATAACTTAGCCTCACTCATGAAAACACTGTGTGAATAGTCCTATCCTAATTCCAGAATAAGTAAAGATACATTCTCATGTGGTCTTTAAAAAATAACTTTAGAACCAGACAAAAGGATGAATATTTAGAAGAGTCAGATCAATGTAATATATTCTTGAGTAAAATACAAATGATCTACAAAAGATTTAGCATTCTTATCAAAGAATATGACTCTATAAAACAGTAACGGGGTGAGTTGAAATTGCATCAAGGTGAAAAGAAAAGAAAGATAGAAAAGAAAAGAAGAAAAAATAAATTTAAAAAATAGAATTAAGAATTAAATAAAATCAATGAAGAGCAGAATTGGGGTATAAAACAAGATTGGAACAAAGTTCTAAAAGGGAAGACATAATATGATTTTAAAAAATCAATTTTCCAAAATTAAATATATTAAGGCAATATAATTTAAATGGAATTCCAATAAAATTTATTTGAGGGATTGAATACAATGATTTTAATGTCCATATGAAAGAATATTATCTGAGAGTAATTTTTAAATATCTTGAAAACAATAACAAGGCCTATTCTAAAACAGATATTGAAAAAAATCTTGTAAGACAATTCCAATAACAAGATTTCAGTAATAACTTAGAAACAGACAAACAGATCAATGGAAAATAATAAAATACTCAAAAGCATACACTACTATATAGGGCCTGGTTATATGACCATAAGTGTTTTATTTTTTCTCCATTTGGGAAAAAAGTTAAGATGTGATTATACCTTTAATTCACAGTTTATCAATTCCAGGAGATTAAAATTCAGAATGTAAAACATAAAACAATATAACACTTAGCAAAAGATATAGAAGATTATGCATACAGGCATACCTCGGGGATATTGCAGGTTTGGTTCTAGACCATCACAATAAAGCAAATATCATAAAAAAGTGAGCCACATGCATTTTTTGGTTTCTCAATTCATATAAAAGTCTACATTATACTGTAGTCTATTAAGTGTTCAATAGAATTATGGCTAAAAAAATGCACATATCTTAATTTAAAAATAACACTAAAAAATGCTAAACATCATCTGAGTCGTCAGAGAGTCGTAATCTTTTTTGCAATAGTTGCATCAAACTTCACTGATCACAGATCACCAGAGCAATATAATAATAATGAAAAAATTTGAAATATTGCAAGTTACCAAACTGTGACACAGAGAAACAAAGTGAGCCAATGCTGTTGGAAAAGTGGCACGGATAGTCTTTCTAAAATGATGAACTATAGCTGAACTGCCCAATATAATAGCTAATAGCCACATTTTGAGCACTTCAATTGTCAGTGTGACTAGGAAACCACATCTGGCCGACAACTACACTATTGGAAAACTTGGCCTATGGACAATACTACTGCTATATTAATAGGAAACAATCACATGGCATATTGTCTATCTAGAATCAATGAATATTCATTTAAATTGGTAACAAAATTTACAATGAAATATGGTTAATGCCAGTTATTTGAAAAGAGAAATCTCAGGAAAGCAAATCTAGGTGGCAAATAAACAAATGAAAAGAGGATGAACCTTTCTAGGACTCAAATACATCAAATTAATTATTAAACATCATTTCTTACCCAGCAAACTGGGGAATAAGAAAACAGTATTTATGGTAATATCCATAATCAACTGGGATTGGAAGAAAGTTTGTACTCTCAGTTATTTATTTTGCAGATGGTAATTCTTTCAACTTCTTAGAAAACAGCATGTTGTTGTTTAACATAAACAGGAATGTAACCTTGACCCAGGATTCTCACCAATCCCACACTCAGGAATCCATCTCAAAAGGAAAAGCATTAGGTATAGTGGCAAATACAGAGCTGTCTCTAGCATCAAGAGGTCAAATCAAAACAAAATAAAATTTTAAAAGAGTGAATATTCATATTACCTAAGTTTTGAACTAAGGGTACATTAATATAATTTAAAATTGAGGTTAATCTATGCCATTTGAATTGGGAGAATGTCCATTGGGAAACCAACTAAAGAAAAAAAGTAAGACTCAAAGTAGTATATAAAACACATTCCTAGTTTTGAAACAAACACTGGTGAAAATAAGATGACTACAGTAGACTCTTCAGAGCCCAGCTTAAAAACTAATCGCTGCAAGATGTAAAATAACCCCCACCCCGGAATTTGTGCTTCTGACAAGACTCTCTTGCACTCCCCCCTCCAAAATCTCCTTCTTTCGCTATTACCATTGCCCAAAAGTTGTCTCCAGAATAACACCAATTATCAGATTTTTCCAAAACACTATCAGGAGAAATCTCATTATGCCCTACAGATGTGTTTCTCTTTTTTTAAATTATTTATTTATTTATTTATTTATTTATTTATTTATTTTTGACTGCCTTTGGGCGTTGCTGTGCGAGGGCTTTCTCTAGTTGCGGCGAGCAGGGGCTACTCTTCATTGCAGTGCACAGGCTTCTTATCTCGGTAGTTTCTCATGTTGCGGAGCACAGGCTCTAGGCATGTGGGCTCTAGGCGCGTAGTTGTGGCACATGAGCTCAGTAGTTGTGGCTCGCAGGCTCTAGAGCGCAGGCTCAGTAGTTGTGGTGCATGGGTTTAGTTGCTCCGCGGCATGTGGGATCTTCCCGGACCAGGGCTGGAACCCATGTCTCCTGCATTGGCAGGCAGATTCCTAACCACTGTGCCAGCAGGGAAGCCCAGATGTGTTTTTCTTAATCATTGAAGTAGTCTCCATCTCACAGGACTTTCGCATCAAGTGACTTTGCACATCTCTTATTCTGACACTAATTCTCATCCCTCCCTGACATCCCACCCTCAAGACCACCCAATGTGATTTCTGAAATTCAAGTTCCGTAACTAGAGAAATCCCCATCTCCTCAAATCCTTCTTTTAAAATGTTCTTCACTTTCTTGCCTTAAATGTCAGAATAAAAAAAAAACCTTTCAAGAGGTAGCTGTTAGTATGCGTGTGTGTCTGTATGTGCTTTGGCAAATCCCACAACACACTGAACCTCTCCTGAGAACCTCTATCTCAGTTACAGAATTTCCATTTTATTCTTTTTTTCTTAAAAATTTTCATTTTTATGCTGAGATTCTCAGTCCTTCCATTCATCACATTCATCCTCTTTGTTAAATGTTTGTTTTAAAAATTTTCCTTTTATAATTATATAACATCTTCATCATCTATGAATTTTCCCCTTTGGTTATGGAACACATGTTCCTGTGTTTTCACGTATCTAGTACTTTTTATCATATACTGGAAATTGTCGATGCTACATTGCTTAGTGTATAGATTTAGTGTTGACTTTAGCTCTAGGGGTCAGTTAATTTACTGGCAGATCAGCTTGATCTATTAGATGCTTGGATTTGTCTTTTGTAGGCCTGTCTAGTAACTCTTACCATATGGATAGAGTAGCCGTGCAAATAAGGCAGAGCCATTCTTGTGTATGAACTGAATTCCTTGAGTGTTCAGTGAGGTGATTTCATTCTGGCTGATTGATTGTCTCCCCGCTTTGTGCAGCATCTGGACCTCTGTGGAGTACACCTTTTATGTGTAACTTACTCCAACAATCACAGACTAGGGCTGCTGTTGTCCAAATCTTGAAAACAGTTGCTTCATATATTTTCTATGATTTTAAATTTATTCTCAATCAGGAGGATAGTTTGATACCCATGAATCCATCATTGGTAGTCTATTATTACACAGAGAAACTTTTGAAACAAAGTAAAATAATAATTACTATAATAAATAAGATCATTTTCATTTGTAAAATGAAAATTAATATCTCATATACATTTTAATAAGGTAAATGTTGCTTTTCATTTTTTATTTTTTTGCTTTTTATTTTTAAACCATGTATTTTTATCCAAAGGACATTTATTTTAGTACTACGATATTTCTAGTAAGTTCAAGTTTCTATTCAAAACTTGTCATCTGTTACCTATTCTTAGCACTAGTATCATTGTTTTTGCAGAATGAAAAACTTGATGAAATGTCAAATAGAGCTCGGTTTCAGAGTAACTGAAAATACCAAGTATAGTACAATTAATATGCACTTCAATCTTTTATTTTTATTAGCAAAATTTTTTCTATTCTATACAGTGACAGGAATGTATCAGGTGTCTATTTAAATAATCAAATTTCTGACAACATAACACAATAATTAATTTTAGTTCATCACAAAGAGATATGGTTAACAGTTTGCTATTTCCTTCTAATTCTCTTAAAAACTTTAATTTCTTTAATTTTAATATAAGTATAATTATCAATTTTCCCTACAACATGCATGGATTATCTAAAATATATTATGAAAAATGTAAATCCCTAAATTAATTGTATTTAAACTACATAATTATTGTATAGAAAAGCACTTTTTAAGAATTGAGATTAATCTACAATATGTCTTAAGAACTAATGTATATTATCTGATCTTTGAGGACCATCACTACTACTGGGTCCTAGAAATCCTTAAGTAGCTGAGACATTTATTTATAAGAGATATACAGAGATATAAGGAAATACATTACAGATTAGAGCTTTCTTATTTAGTAGGTCATGATAGATGAGTTTAAATTTAGCCATACTTTAAAATTCTTAGGATAATATGATTTGTACCTCATTCTGTGTAGCAATAAACAGTAGTCACCACACATATGTTACATTTTTTATTTATATACCATATGTCTCTGAAAGAAAAATAAAATTGTTTGGTCATGCACATTCACTAAACTTTACTTTTATGTAGCGATTTTTTGCATAACCATAAAATAACTTAAAATATATTCTAAAATTCTCTCTCACTATGTGGGTTGTAGAAAAAATACTTTAAAAATTTAAATGCTTGAACAAGTTGTCCAAGAATAGCTGACTGGAAAACTATTGAAGTCTACATTTTACATTTGCTTACTCTATGTTCTGTTAAATTATTTATCATTAGTTACTTCATATTTCACAAAGTTTCTTAAATCCTAACAAAATAGAAAACTTGTCGAAGAAGTTTAGCTAATGAATTCAAATACATTTGCCCTTACGGTGGATACTTCTACTTGATCATGTCAATTAGCTGGATATGGACTTGGGTTTACTTTTATGTTCTATGGCTACCCTAATTATAGTTACCATTGCAGGTCATATTTAAAAGTAAAAGATATCCTGAGTTATTTATTTTAGGAATTATTTTCTCAGTATTTTGATTATTAACTAATTTTGAATTAGTTGATTTGATTATATGATAACAGTTGATTGTTTATCTTTTAAGTTTGAATCAATTATAGAATATTTGTAGTTTTAAGTAATTAACATTATAACATGAGGCGTTATAATTCATTAGGTGTGAGAAATAAAGTATAGAATGGAAGCCATTAATTTTATTAAATAAAAATAAATCTGGTAAGAGGGAACCAGAACATATTAGGAAGAAAAGAGAAAGAGAAAGGTATCTTTGGGGTTGAATTAACATAATCCATGGAAAGCCAGAGAACTTTGAAATATGCACTTGATACTTGATCCAGAATTGTGAAAATAGAAAAGGAGAAATTCAGGTCAAAATTGGTTGAGGCTATGGATTTCTACTATTTTATTGACAACAAAGTATAGAGACAATTGCAAGAGAGTATAGATTTTATTATTAGTACAGATTTTTTCTTCTCTCTAGCTATTATAATTATTAAAAGAACTAATTTTGACAGCAAGTCCAGTTATAAAATAGTTTCTAATTTCTATACTTCTGGTCCCAGAAAGATGACATAGATTCACTTGTCTCTTTTTCTAGCCTCTAAATACAGCAAAATACTTTGGGAATAAGTTAACAATCATAAAAGTACTTTGAAAGGTGGAAAGAAGACAGACTGGCTAGGGTCCTTAAGTCTTGAAGAAACACTTTGGTGAGTTCCCTGAGTTTTAGTTTTACCCAGAACTCCCAGCAGGCATAGGAAACACACACAGAGAAAAAAACCTGCTCCCTGACCAAAAGACTAGGAAAGGGTGAGCTCAGTAGAGCCCTGGTAGGGAGATTCATCAGCTGACTCACAGCCAGTGGCAATGACAGCACCCAGTGAGCCAGGCAGACAGACATCCATCACCCAACACCTCTGGCAGCCGCAGAACTGATTTGCCCATATCCAAGCTCCAAAAAGTCAGGTGTTTCGTGGTTTTCTTCCACACAAAAACAGAAACTGAACTAGTCGCAGGATTTCCTGATTTTCCTCAAGTGACAGAAGGCTACCCAGACAGATATTTCCCTACCCCAATAGCACTAGCAAAGATAAACTGGAAGCTTATGGCACCAGGTATGTGGTGAACCGTCCAGAGGAAACATTCTCCACCCAGCTTCCTCACCACCTACATAACACCATGGGCAGCACTGGCAAGGGTAGAGAGGGAACTTTCCTGGAACCAGAAGAACAAAGACCAGACCAGCACTACAAGGGCTGAGCAAGCTAAGATGTCAATGGAACTACAGTTTATAAATTTAGGGCAGAACCTACATGCTAAACCTCAGTAGGGCAAATGCTTGATGAAATGGAAGATTTAAATAGGATCCTAACACAATATCCAAAACAATAACAATCAAAAAATCACTCCTTATACCTAGAACCAGAAAAAAATCACAACTAAAAAGCAAGTAATGCCAAGTCTGAGATAAATACAGATGTTGAACTACTTGACAAAGATTTTTAAACATCCATCATGATGTTTTAACAAAGTGATTATTTTCATTTTTACTGAGTAGCTCTCTTACATGATGTTCTTTCGTGTTTCAATAATTATATAGAAACTGGGAGTTTTGAAGAGACCTTAACTCACATCTGCTTTTTTTAATAATCTCACTGAAATTCCAGTTCACAAATAGGTCTCCCTTGAATTTGGGTAATGTATAGAAAATCTTATTATCTAGTAAATGTTAATTTCAAATACCAAACCTGGCAATTTGATTTTAATTCTAGGCAGTTCTCAAACTTGTCTGTATACTTGAATTATCTAATGAATTTTTAATATAGCATAAATGCCTAGATCTACCCCCAGATGAATTAAAACAAAATCTGGCAGTTTTTTTCAATATCTATATTATTTTCAAAAGTCACCCAAGTGATTCTAGTGTTCAACTATGAAAAAAAAGATAATAAATTATTGTAAAAGCAGCACTAAGACAGAAAGTATATCTTGTTCCACTGAATTTCTGACATGGAAAATCTAGAGAATGAAACACAGTATTTAGAGCTTGAATATTTAGATTACAAACCCTACTTTAAAAGTAAGAATATGTTAGCATGGAGCTTTTCTTCTGTTTGATAAAGGAATGATTTGCAGATCTTCTGCTTCCCCAAACTAGTATCTTTTACTGCTGACAATACTTTCAAAAGGGAAACTTTCTTAGGTATCTCACCACCATAATATATTTTGGTGCAATAATTTTTTAAAGTATATGAACTGAATTGTGAAAATACTCCCTAATATAATCCCTCTTTCCTAATCTTTTTTTTGTTGTTTTTTTTTGTTTTGTTTTTTTAGGAAAACAAAAAATTAAAGAGCAAGGGATGTCTGTCCATCCGTCTGTCCATCTATCTGTCTCTCCATCAACCGATCCAGGATAGAAAGGACAGTTTGAAGCTAGAGGATAGCAAAAGACACTCCAAATTTATCTTTAATGCTCTCTTTTATTTTAATTAACTAAAAAAGTTGTGATACAAAATTCAAAAACTATTCAGTAAACTAGAAAATTCAATAAACTAGAAAGTTTACCTTTCTCTGGGAGATAAGGTACTTTACTATTATACTATTCTCTATATATGATTTTTGGAACCTGTAACAAAATTCATCATGAAGAATATGTACTAGTCGCTTAGAGGAGAGGAGTTGGGTCATAGTGGAAGTAGATTCTAGCCCTTCATTCAATTCTGTAATTTCTTATTTCATACATTTTTCATTATTCCTGTCCTTTTTTGGGAAAAAAATGAGAACCAGTTGTTTCATTTTTAAAAATCTTTCATTTTAAAAAAAGTGCTTCACTGATTATAAGATTTTGATATATGAAGCATATACATCTCTTCTTCTAGCAACCTTCTTGGGAGGGAACATGATTTGCTTCCTTTCACCTGGAATCTTCGATTTAGATAATGCTATGCTGTTAGATAGAAGAGTTACATTTTATATTGGACATGTATTAATATAATGTACTATACTCTAACATTAGGTGTAATATTTTGCAATCTATTGTCTTGTATGTTCAAGTTGTGTACTGATATATTCAGAAAAATCCTGCTAAGTGTTGCTCTCTTCAGCATTATGCTTTTATTTATTTTTCACTTACAACACAGTTTACAACTGTCAGCAAACTGTTCAACAATAGGCATAGTGCACAGTGAGGCCTTGTTCATCTTTTTGACATTAATGGAAGGTTTTATCTCTATAATATTTCTGTAGATTTATTCTGTTCCTAGGAATGCAAATATATGAAATTCATCTTCTATTTTTAGGTTTCTAAGTCTTATTCAGGAATAGATTTTGAAATTTAATCAACTTTTTCTCATCAACTGAGAATAATATATGGAGTTGAAATAATGAATAGCCTTAACAAACCAAGTACTTAGTTGGGTATGATTTTTCAGGCACTTTGTGTAGATTTCTCCACCTTTATTAATAAGGGAGATGAAAGATTTCAGTAACGTGTTTTACTTTCCTTCGGTTTTTAATTTTTTTAGTCATATTAAGTTTTTAAGTGTTTGGGGATTATCTTATCTTTCACTGTACTTCAAAACAATGTATATGATAGCAGATGAAACTCAGTAAATTTTAAAAGAGACATAGATCTCAATATATTTTAATTATTATGATGACATTATGGACAATTCAAATTTTTAGTTACTTCTTGAGTTAATTTTATTAAATTATATTTCATTCAAATTATCAAGCTTATATTGTATTTCAAATGAACTCTGTGTTTGTGTGTACATAAACCTACCCAGTGTATGCAGTTATTATTTTAATTTCTAATGAGTTTATTTGTGTGTTCCTTATTTGAGCCTTCACTATATTTGTCAAATGTTCATTGCATTGTTGGTATTTTCAAAGAAATAATTCTTGGTTTTAGTAATAAAGTTTGACATTTACCTATTTCTTTTTTATTACTTCTCATATATTTAATAATTTCACCTGTAGGGTAGCTGATTACTCCAATATGATTATCTATCATTCTTCATAATTTACAAATAAGTAAAAATTGCCACAAATATAAAAACTAATCTGTATAAATTATGTTATCTATTTTATAAATATATTAAAATATAGAGACTCTGGCAATATTGATATTAACTTTTAAGGAGAAAGTTGAATTCTGTTGAACTATTTTAATAGTTAAATGCCTAAGCCTATTGCAGATGATACCATTTTATATATAATACATATTAGTGGTATCTAGTTGAGTATATATAATATATACATATCCATTTATCTATTTCTCATTCTCTGTGTGTGTATGTTTTATATACATTATACAGCAAGCAAAAACTCATCAATTTTTATGTACAAATCAAGTTAAATCAGTGGGAAATAATCTCTCAGTAAATAAAGAAAAGAATAAATTATGCTTTTCTTGGATCTGGTTTAAATTGAAATGACTGGCTAGTTATTCAAGACTGCTAACTATTTTTAATGACAGTAGGAATTTCACCCAAAGAATTTATATTAGCTAAAATCTTTCTCTAGGCATTACCACAAAAATGCGTGCTTTTATGTCATTTTAAAAACATAAGAGGGGAAAAACAGAGCTTATTTAGAGATAAAGAGATTAGAGGAAATAGAATAATAATGAAGTGGAGGATTTGGGTGAAAGATGATAAATTAAAAGACTAAGTTCTTCATATTATAGGCAAAAAAGGATCAAAGCATATAAAGGCCATTTAACACATAAAAGAGTGGGAAATCAAAGTTTGAAATAAAGTAATAATAATGTCAGCTAGTTTAGAAGAGAATTCATGTTGAGATATGATAAAAATATTGTCATTCAAAATTCACATTTAAAAGAGAAGAAAGTTTAATACATTGTATAATTTAAAACTAGAAAAAATATATGAATACATCAGGAGAATCTATTTGAAACTCAATTTCTCATCTAATCATAAAGTGGAAAACATCCTTTTGTTTGAAATGTTCTTCACTTGGTATACCAAGATATTATAAGAAGCTAAAGGCAAAAAATATTTAAGGGATTATGGTAATAGCATTTGAAATAGCATGAAGAAATGGTAGGATTATCATGAATAAAAAATGTCGTGAACTGTACTTGGAATTCTATTTCTTATTTTATGTGAGTGTTGAGTGTTTTATAATAACAAAGTATACTTTGAGTGGAATATTTAAGGAACTGCACTTGATTGGAATCGTTACAGAGAATTGTTTGACAGATCCTGTTTTTGAATACTGATTCCTTCCATTTTCAGTTATATTTATGCATATATTTTTGCTTCAAACCTATTCTTCAGCTATCAACTGAGCAATTTTTGTTGTGTGTTATAACAATCTCAAATGATTGGGATAAGAATCAAATGTGTTAGGTAAAAATATAAAGAAACCAAATCAATTAGGCTTTATCCATGTTTGTGATTGAGTTAAAGAAAATAGTTTAAGATCTTAAAATGGAAAGACTCATTTTATTTTTTCTCATGTATATGCATAAGGTATATATATATATGAATTCTGAAACAAATGTATGGTTAACAATATATTTTCCATTGACATAAGTCTTTATATTTTTCATAATATTTTCTAAAACCCTTAAAAATTAACTTTTTAGAAAACTAGTGTGAATTTATTCTTGGTTTGTGGAAAGATATGATTTACAGATGAATCTTATATATTATTATATTATTATTAATAATAATTTTACTAGCTGGTGAAAGGTGGAAAGGCCCTCACACATTTTGGAAAGATAACCCATCCATGCCACTTAGTATCTGATATCTCTGAGCCAAAGTAAGAATAAATAATATCATTATGTCTAATAAGTGTGTCACTTCTGAATATGTGAGCCAAGAGCTATGTTGAACATAAAATGTGACTTGCAAATATGTGAATTTGCATTATTTGTAGAAAATCACTATTTTTAGGATTAATAAAGCTTTAAAATTTTCATTTAAAGATAAATATCTACTAAAGAGGAGCTGAAAGTGACTGTGATATAAGATGGTTGGCTAAAACATGGAAAAAAGTGAACTATACATCCATTTTTAAAAAATATGTTGAAATAGAAGTAACTTCAATGCCAAATACAAAGATGTGTATTGGGAAAACCCAGATAAATATGACATATCAATTGCCCTCCCAGATCTCATTGTCGAAGAGTAGTTACAGATTTTTAAACTAATACTTTCTATATTGTAGAAGCCTTAAGAAGATTTAAGGAATAAGAGTCAAATTCTGACCACAAACCTAAAATTATAAAAACAAGGGGTTGAAAACAGAAAAGGGGCACCCCATCACAGACCAGAGTTGAACACACAGATTTGGATACAAGGGAATCTGGAAGATAGGAAATGAAACAAGAATATGTCACCATAGACATTTATTTTATCTATAATCAATTATTTCCACAATGGCATATTGGAGAAAATTAAAAATAAAATTTTAATATGTGCTAATTTAGTAAAAAATATTTATATAAATACTATTACATGTTCTCTGTGTTAAATAATACTTCTAGTTTTTAAGGATGCCTCTGGCTATCTAAAGTGGATGAATCTTGCTCACAACCAATACTATGTTTCTCAGATCAAATAAAATTAAGAACTTAAAGAATGCTGCTTAAATAAAGGTTATTTCTGCCTGGGATGCTAAATTATGCATTGTACATACTAGACTGAAAATGATTATGTGAAGTGATATTACTAAAGTATATAATGAAAAAAGTGCATATGTGTATATGTGTGTATACATGAAAACAGTTACCTTCATACACACACTCCCTTAACGCCATCTCCCCTTCAATTGTGACAATACTGCGTTCCTCCACTTCACAGCCAAGATTTTTGAAAAATATTATTTATGCCTTTCTTGTTGTTGTTTTATTTCTCCTTTCCAGGAGACCTGTGTTATGCTCTTTTGACCATGCTTATCAAACCAACAGACATTCTCCCATCCCCTTCTTATTAATAGGATACTAAATAACATGTTTTTAAGTACTGGGTGAAGACACTTTGATTTCAAGAAGTTCTTAGCTCCTTTTGCAGTATCAAGCATTGTCCATGAAAAACTAGGGAAATTCTTCTGGAAGCTTACAGAGAAGTTCCCCCCTTATAAAAGGGACATGCATGAGAGAAGTGTTCACATTTGCCACTGTGTTTCTGTCCTCCTGTCATGAATGTAACAGTAGTTCTGAGGCTGTAGCAGCTATCTTGTGAACAAACACAAGCAATGAACAAAGGGGTAAAGTGCCAAGACACTGAAGACAAGAGAGCAAGTGGAAGTTGTTAAACTTGCTGATATTGATAACCTGCCAATCCTGAGACCACCTATTTCCAGATGACAGGTTGACTAGCTCTGAATCTTTCTCTAGAAAGCATTTCTAACTGTTGTAGAGTACATTCAAATGCATATGTTTTAGTGTTAAGTTTTAATGAGTTGGATTTAGATAAGCAAGTCACTCAGAAATAATTATAAGTAAAAATAGAAAGAATATATCTAAACCAAAAGTAAAGATTTGTTTACCAACACAGGGCAGAACTGTGGTTGAATATCAGAGACTAAATTACGAGCTAGGAGGAAGCTAGGTTGAAAATGGAATGTAAGCAGTGTACATTTAAGATTTTGGGTGTGTGGAGGAATTCCTTAAGTTGCTTTTGCATGTCACCAAACTAATCTTCAGCCATATCATTAATCCTTCAATTGATTTACATTTGTATTACCCCTACTTGTGTGGGTGTTTGTTTTGAGGATTTTGTTCTAGTTTGTTGCCTATCTAACATAGTAATTTTTCTTAAATTTTTGATGACCTTAGACTACTTGTTTATATTTAGAAAATATGTTCAAGGTGACTCAGTATTCATTGCTCGGATTGGTTCCTTCACTCATGTAAAATCACAGTTCCTCCAGAGTGAACACAGATGATTACAAGAGTCCTGGTCACCATGAGTGTTTGGGGATTCACAATCAAGCTGTCTGTTCTCTGTGTTTGTAGAATGGTTACCTTCCAGCTTTAGAAGATCTCTGTCTCAGTATCACATAATATTATATGTGGCATTGTTCTTTTTTTTTCCCATAACCAAATGCCCAGAGTAGAGTCTTCCTACACAAAAATGTTCCCATAAATTTTATTGATAAAGCTTTTCTTTCTTCCTATTGGACATTATTTTAGAGAAAAATGCTGCAGCCATTCAACTGCCAGCTAGGGATGGGTCATTATTCTATATTCCTACTGCTAATCATTTCAACAGTTTTCCTACTAGTTGACCCTGAACCACAGCTCTTTCTATTTCTGATCTTGGCAATATTTTTCTGTGTTTCTTAAAAAAAAAAAAAAAAAGCACTTGTCAGATTTTCACTCATTTATCTACACTGAGTTCTGATTCCCTCAGCTCTATTATGTTTCCCCATCAATTAAATGCCAGCCACTTTATAACTCCCAGAAATATTTCAGTCTCTAGTATATTAAGGCATCCTTCCTAGTAGACCATGCTGCAATGGGATTATTTGTTTGTTTGTTACTTATTCTATCTTGCAATGGAATTTTGTCAGGAAAGAAAGATGCTATGGACTGAATGCTTGTGTGCCCCTAAAATTCATATGTTGAAGCCCTACCCCCCCAACCATGTGATGATATTTAGAGATGGGGTTTTTAGGAGGTAATTACATTTAGGTTTAGATGAAGTCATGAGGATAGGGAATTCATGATGAGATGAGTGCCCTTATAAAAAGTGACATTAGAGTGCGCTCTCTCTCTCTCTCTCTCTCTCTCTGTCTTTCTCCTTCTCTTTCACTTTCTCTTTCTCTCTGTGTGTACACAGAGGACAGGTCATGTGAGCACACAGAGACAGGCAGCTATCTAAAAGCCAGGAAGAAAGTTCTCACCAGAACCTGTCCATGCTGGCACTATGATCATGGTGTTCTAGCCTCCAGAATAGTGAAAAAATGAATCTTCGTTGCTTAAGCCATCCACTCTATGGTATCTTGTTATGACAGCCTGACTGAGCTGACTGACACAAAAGATAAATTGTTTAGTCAGTCATCTTGTTCTAGAAGCCACAAAGGATTTTTACACCAACCACCATTTCTTTCTTAAGATACAGTTGCTGCTGCCACCTTCTCCATCTCTTTCTCCTCTTCCACCTCCTTATTCTTCTCCATAAAAATATCCTTTTGTGTTTCCTTCCTAACTCTATTGGTTTTCTTACTCATTGTCCTTATACAGTGTTTCTTATAATCACATTTTTATTTTATTTAACTTTTTTTTTTAAACATCTTTATTGGAGTATAATTGCTTTACAATGGTGTGTTAGTTTCTGCTTTATAACAAAGTGAATCAGTTATACATATACATATGTTCCCATATCTCTTCCCCCTTGCATCTCCCTCCCTCCCGCCCTCCCTATCCCACACCTCTAGGTGGTCACAAAGCACAGAGCTGATCTCCCTGTGCTATGCGGTTGTATAATCACATTTTTAATGTTAATACATTTAAGAGTATTCATTGCTTACAAGTCACTCTTTCTGTAGCCAAACACACTCATTAACCTGGCTTCTCTACTGACTTGTTCTGAATCTAACCCATATGATCCTTTTTAGCCAAAGTAAAGTGTTTGTATTTTATTCTCAGTCTACTGGGAAGGCACTAAAGAATCCTAGGCATCCAAGTGCTGTGATCGCTCCTTTATTTTGTAGACAATTACTCTGATTTTTAGGTGGTACAATAATAAGTGCTATAAAAATAGGAATAGAAGAGCACTCCGTGGAAAACAAAAATCACAAAATTCTACTTTCTCTACATCTTAACCATATTCCCAGGATGAAATCTCACTGGTTCTGATTTGCAGAATTGTTCTCATTCGCTGAACCTTTAAACAAACCCTGCCCTATGGGAGTGTGATAGTCTGAATTTTATTAAGCCAAGTAGACCTCCACCTTTAAATGGGGTTGGCATTAATGGCTCTAAAGTTGCACAATTTGAAATTCCAGATTTTGTCTAGAAATAAGTAAAAGAGAAACGGATTCTGAAATACAAGCACCAATATCCACCATGGTTTGTGAGGGGATTAATGGGAAAGTAGGATGAGTTATTAGGAAGCTGTCGCAACAGTCCAGGTACAACATACATTAATGGCTTTGTTGCTATTTTAGCCAAGGAGATGGAGAAAGGAAGCCAAATTTATGATATATTTTAGATGCAAGATCATCAGGACTTGATGGTTTAATAGATATGAATAAAGACAGAGATGAATATGGAAGTTGAGACTTCTACGTGAATGTAGAACACTAGGGAAGAGTATGTTTCAGGAGAAACTTAAGAGTTTACTGTTGGTGTGTTAGATAAGAAAACCTCATACTGTAGTTAAGTGGAGCAGTTAATGAGAAAGCTGAACATCTGATCTTGAATTTCCCAGGAGAGACATGCAATCGAACTGTGTAGAAGTCATCAAAGACAGATGATTTTAAAGCCATGAAATAGTGAATATCAATTAGAGGAGGGTATGAAGAGGGAAGAGAAGGGAGATCATCAGAGTTTGCAAACTTCAAAAGCTGTCATGAGTGAGACAGTAGAAGGAGATTATCTGACAGAGTATTGAGGGCAACACCCCCAAGGTAAAGAGGAAGACAAAAGTTGAGTCACAGAAACCAACAGAAAAGGGGTCATGCTAAGGGGGAGAATTGCCCATCATATCAAAATCACAGAGAGGTCAAATAAGATGAAAAAATACAGCTGTTATTCATGGCCTTGGAACATGGAGTTTCAACTTGCCAAGTTTGTAGATGATATAAAAGTAAATAAGCAATTGGAGTAAATTTGAATTTTTTAAAAAACAATCTTTAAGATTTTTGTCTATGCAACAGAATTATGAGGCAATTGTCACGCTAACTTGAGAGTGGTGAGGACTGAGTTTTCTGTTCATTGTATGATAAAAGAGTGTAAAATAAATTTATATGATGATTCAGCAGAGAGTGAGAAATGCAGAGATACTTTCTATCATATAGACAGTTGGCTTTTCATTCTTTAAGTGTGTAGTGTCTGAGAGAGTTAAGTACCACCGAGTAATAAGGCCAGGTCATTAAGTATCCTGTCCAGAGACTGCTAAAAAGCAAATGAATTACATGGCAATGTAAGCGTCTCTGCACAAAATCTACTGAAGGATCCTGTTGAAATGCAAATGCCTTTATTATGGTGAATCACCTTAAACTTCATAAATAGTATAATGCACATAAATCCCATGAAAACTGTTTGTGTTGAGAAAATAAAATATATTAATATGAGCATGCATACATTAGATAATGCCCATAAAGGCAGCTTTATAAAGATACTGCATTTTATTTGCCATTTAATATTTGCATTTTCCTAGTTTCTTATAAAATAATCTATTCTAGGGACATGAACTAGCAATGGTCAGGTTCAGTCTGTATTCAGACATGAATAGGTAATAGTGCTCAGGTTGATGTTCTGTGAAATTCCTTATGTTCAACAGGAGAATACCAAAGCCTAGCTGTGAGTGCCAGACCAGTTCATAGCAATGCCAACTCGTAGCTAAAACTACCAGGCTGTCTCCTTTCTAAATGCTGATAGGAAATAACTACTCATGACTAGCTCCTCTATAAATCTAATAAATAGTTGACAAATATATATACATATATATGTGTGTGTATATATATGTATATATATATGTTGAAAATGAACAAGATAGCAACCATGATCAACAGCAAGAGGTGCCATTAGAGTGAGAAAATGTAAAGAATCACCTGTGATCAGTATGATTGAGAAATAGACTAAAAGTCACTAAAATGAAAAACTACAGCAGAGAGAGTGACAGTAAAAGAAAGGCAACATCGGAGACACTGAGGTAATCGGGAAAATTAATTGAAGAGTTTGAGGTATTTGAGGTAAAATTGACAAGTTATTTTTAATATTTTTGGAAATGCAAAACAACAAGAATAAACAGAACAATCCTGAAAAAAATACAGCTATTTCTAGACATTATAATTATTAAAAAGTTACAAGAGCTAAAACAATATGCTGTTGGAACAATGACAGGAAAATAGACAAATGGAACACAATGGAGTCCAGGAATAGCCCCGTCTGTGTACGTGTGGCACTGTCATGCAATGTGGAGAGAATGGTCGTTTCCTGAATGTCACTGGACCAACTGACTATCCAAATGGAAAAAAAAAAAAGATATATACATATATGTGTGTGTATATAGATATATACATACGAATATACATATATATGTATATATACATAATACTATATATATTTATATCTTGACTTCTAACTCACAATATACACAAAAATACATTTCAAATGTAATCTAGAGTCTACATGAAATTTAAATAATAAACATCATAGAAAATAACATAGGAGAATATCTTTGGGGTCTTTACATATTTTTTTAATGACACACAGGCACTAAGATAAAGGATATAGTAGTGATATTAAGGTATATTACAACTATTAACTTTTTTATACATTGTTCTTTGGAATTTGAATTTTTGAAACTACTTTGGATGACTGGAAGTTTTTAAAGAAGCTGGATATATACATACCCTGTAAATCAGCAATTCCACTTTTAAGTGTAAACTCAAGAAAAACACGTACATATTTCCCCAAAACAACGTACAAGATCGTTCCTGGAAGTTCGTTTCATAATAGCTAAAAACTAAACAACTCAATTATGCCTCTACTTTAAGATGGATAAGCCAACAGTGATATACTCGTATAGTGGATGCCGTAGGCAGCCTCTAAGATGGCCGCCAATGACTCCTGACTCCTGGTATTTACATTCTGCGTAATCACTTCCCTTTGAGTGTGGACTGGAATTAATGACTCACTTCTAACCAATAGAATAAATGAAAAGTGATAGGATTTCTCTTTTGAGATTAAGTAACAAAAAAACTAAGGCTTCTAAGTGTTCTCTCTCACTTCCCCACTCACATTGAGGGAAGCCAGCTGCCATGGTATGAGTTACCCAAAGAAGGGGCTCACAAGGCACCAAACCTATACCTCTATGCAACAGGCAGAGTGGACCATGTGAGTTAGCTTGGAAGCAGATTTTCCTTCTTTAAAGCTTTGAGTTGACTGTCACCCTGGTTCCTACCTCCTGGTTCAGGGCAGAGCCTGAACCAGGATTACTCAACTAAATTCTGTCTGGATTCCTGACACACAGAAACTGTAATATAGTAAATGTTTGTTTCTTTAAGCTTTGATATTTGGGGGTAATTTACTTTATAGCAATAGATAACTAATTCAGTGAAACATGAGAGAGCCATGAGAATGAACAAGCCTCAATTACATGAAAAAAATTGGGTAAATTTTGAAAACAAATATTGGAGCAATATAACCAGACACAAAATGGTGCATACTGTGTGATTCCATTTATAAACAGTTCAAAAACAGGCAAAGTGAGTTCATATCATTGGAAGCTCAAATAATATATCCTTGGGGAAAGAGGGTGGCTGGAAGTTCTCATGAGGGAGATTTGTGGGTCTGTTTCTTCTTTTTATAGAAATGTATCAAGCTGTATAGTTTTGATTTGTATACTCTTCTGCATGTATGTTATATTTGGACATCGATTACATTAAAACATCACTTACATGTTTTTTTCTTTTCTTTATTTGACCCACTTTTTCTGTAATTTTATGTTAAGATTTCCATGTCTTGTATTTTTAAATGTCTGTAGATATAATATATTGAATTATTTTTAAATCAAATTATAGTTTCTCTACTTTTAATCAATTACTTTAAATCCTTGCATTGATTGTAGTTACTGATAATTTAGGATTTGTTTCTACCATCTTGCTGCTTGTTTTCTAATTACCATGTTGTCTTTTGTTTTCTTCTACTGACTGGATCAATTTTCTTCTGTTCAGCATCTCTGCCAATATGAATGTTATAACTTTTATATTGATACTTGGTGTTGACCCGTAGTACTAAAAATTTATCTTCCATATCCTAGTCCAAAGCTTGGTAAATTAGCAAGATTAATCAGTGGGAGACTATTGATGGTAAGATATTGGTCAAAAGAATGGAACATATATATTCAAAAATTTTTAAATGCAAAACTAGTAAGTTATGTAAAAGTATAGAAGTCAGGAATATCCTGTGGATATATACATATATGCAATTGTGGGCTTCTTTGCCTCTTTTATAACCATAAATGTGAGTGGACCACGAATTCAGCATTTGAATAAGTAGACTTGAAGTTCTATGAAAGGCTGCACTGTGCAGATATCACTTCCATTTATCCTGATAATGTGTTTGCAACCCATGCATTGACAATATAAAGAGAAAAGCCATTTGCAAGTGAAGCAAATAGCTCTTGGAAATGTAGCCACATGTGGTAGAGCTAAAATCTATTCAGGGAAAGTCTGTAGATGATTTTAGGACTAAAGTGAGGAGTAAAACTGACCATAAACATGCTAATATACTCAAGTTCAATTTTTAAAAAATATATATCCATAATTATTTATAAAACTAAAAAAATTAAAAACAGAACCAAGTTCATAAGGGCAGTGAAAACAATAAACAGATGGGTCAGTTTGACATTAACTGGTGTACATAAGAGATAATAGAAAGTAATTGCTTGATTCTTTGCAAAAATTTGCACCAGGGAAACTTAAGATGGTTGTACCACACTGAGAAGAAAATCAAGGAACTTTAGACTTATCATCCAGGAAAGACTTCCCAGTTGCTAAGTTACCCACATAGATTCTCTATATTACAATGGGAATGTAATGAAGGGAGATGAGTTTAAGAGCCTGATTTAAGTACAGAAATGGAAAGTTTATAGAATTGTTATGGGGTAGCAAATTCTCTCTAGGGTGTTATTGTGAATCAGCAGAGGAAACAAATGATGAATGGTGATTGTGTTTAGCAAAATTGGATGTATGAAAACATCTAGTGGTACGTTAGACCTTGTTCTCTTTTGGGTCTGTGTTAATATATCAGTGTTAAAAGATTTCAGTTACTTTGCCACCTCTTCTTCTATTAGCAACTATATACATTTTCCTTCTTCCATGAAATGGGAAAATCCTTCCAATCCTGGATCTTATAAATTAAATTAGAGTTAATTAGGATTTCAGCAGTTTATTGTAACCAAATTATTCTCTCTATCCCTTAAGCTCAAAAAAAAGCAGGTGCCCACCAATGGGGAAAGAGGATTGAGAGGGTTTAGTTTAAAAAGAACGTCTACTGAGGTCAGAGGATTAAATTACAATGGAATACCTTTATATATGGTGTTAAATTGTTAAATATACATATATATGTTTGCGTGAGTTTTTTTGAAATAAGTATGTATGCAAATGTGTGTGTGGGTGTGTGTATATGTATATACACGATTGAGTCTTAAATTAGCTTGTTACTTATACCTGATGTTGTGATGTTTCTCTCACTTAATTTGGTCAGCATCATTCTACTGCTTTATCTTATTGCATAGTCACATTGTTTTAGAGTTTTTAGCAACTGATATCTAAGAAAGAAAACTGATACCTTTATGGGAAAACGCAGAGGTTGATACTCTTTGATCAGAAACGTTTTTAGCAGACTAGCTCTTTCCTAGGGTAGGTTATAAAATGGAAGAGGGATCCCCTAATACTCATTAATATCTATATTGTCCCCTGAATACAAGCTTGGCATATTGTAACTTTCCGTAGGTCTCTGAAATACCCCCTGCTTATCATCTGGTGTTTTAACAGACATTTTTAAGGTCTTTTTTGACATCACTAGGGTTCTTTCCAGCAAGAAGCTGGCTGGCATCCCTGGGTTAATTCACCATTTTGGCCAAAACCAGTAGCCTGCTTGTATACTTTGTTGTTAAGTGCAAATTATTTGTTAGTGATTAAATAGTTAAATAAAGGGACTCTTTTTTTTTTTTTTTTTTTTTTTTTACCGTATAGACTTCCTAACTTTATTTATGTGGCTAGAGTTAGTAACTTTAACAAGCTATACAGTTCACATTCCTTATAAAATGGTTGTAGCCATTTTTATAATATGATGATGATAGAAAGCAAATACACAAAATATACGGTGCTATCATGTGCCAGACACTGCCCTATATACTTCCCATATATTAACTCATTTAAACACCACAACAAAACTTAGAGGTAGGTACTAGTCTAAATGACATCTGGGAGATGAAGTACTAGAAACATAAGAAAAACTAGGGTCTCATAACTGGTAAGTGATAGAACCAGGACACAAACCCAGGCAGTCTAATTCCAGTAACCATGATCTTAAACCCTACTTATTCTGCCATTCGTTGTCTATTATTACATGATATTAATCCCTACATTATCCTGTTTCTTATTATGTACTTCTATGTAGTATGAAAAATGTTAAATCACCCAGCAATGTTTTAGTTATAAATTAACACACTATGTGTATCAAAATTTTAGATAGTTTAGGTTTGAATTTTTGTTACTAAAATTTAGTGAGACATAAACACGTGTGTGTGTGTGTTGTATGTGTAAGACAAAGATGAAATAGTCTATAACTTTATCTTAATATTTCACAAACTAGTGGATGAAAAGTGTAAATCTATGAATATTTTTTCTATTTCTTTTCCCTATGATCTTACTGAGGAAACAATAATACATACCATGAATGTTGAACTCATAAATTTTTAAATTATAGCTTATAAATTATAATCTCGATGATACAAATATGATTTTAACTTTCACATTCAACTTGTAATTGTTTTTCAGAGGAAAAATGAATACTTTTTACACTTCTGAAACCATGATTATGTTGAATTATTTTACTGAAATTAACTTAATACCTGTTTGTAATTATCAACAAAATAATAACTTTTAAATGGAAATTTTTTCTTTTGGATGAGCTTAGATTGGGCTTTTCGTTTGTGAGTAATAACCCATGTATCTGTTACATGAGTTGGTTGCTCATTAGCATAAATCTGTGAGTTTGAAAATATACTTTTACTACATTGTTATCTACATATATATATATCTACATATCTATCATCTGTCATCATCTGTAGTCTTTAAGCATATAACAACACTTAACCCCTTTGTATTGCACAAGAGTAGAAAGATCAATAATTGAGAAAGATATCTACATAAATTAGCTCCTAAATATCGTTTTGACTACTTTATGTTCACCATCTGAAAGTCAAATAAAAAATTAACCAAAAAGGAAAAAAAGAAAATAGGACAAATTTGTTGCTTCAGTTACAACTTCATGTGACCCTATAGCTCTTATTAATGGAAAAATTTGGTATTTAGATTAGCATATTAAAATATAAACTGGAGAAAGTAGTTGTTTAAATGGTATATAATGAAACAAATTGTTTTTTAAAAAGCTTTTGTACAAAATGGTTTCAAAGAGATGCCTCTTTCTGATGGCAGGGGATTGGCCTAATTAAGATGCCTGGCTAGACTGAATGCCTACATATTTCCAGTCTAAATTCTCTAAATGATTTTGTGTGATGGCAGTTAGGAAAATATAAAGACCACAGGGGGATTGATCTTGTGACCTCAACTTCATTAGCTGAATACATTTAATGAACTGAGTTAGCAGGATCCTAAGAATGGATGGAACACTTGTCATCATTACTCATCATTCCATATATAGACATTTCACCATGATGAAAGAAAAAGCCACTTTGGTGATTATGTCCCTGTGTATAAAAAGGATAGCTTGCCTCTGCCTCTTTTACTTTATTTTTCGATTTATATGAGACTATTACCAACATCCTCTGGTCTTTTTCAGCTGATTCTTATCTCATTATTTCATAAGTCACAAATGTGTAGCCTTTAATGACCCATATAATGGAGTATACACACTGAAGTAGAGTGTTTTATCAGCTCTTTCAGATTCTTTCTTTGTATGATATGAAAAGATACAAGTTGTGCTGTCCTCATTTTGATATCCAGACATCAAGAAGTTTGTGTTATCCTACCATCACAATATTATCAATGATAAGTTCAAGTTATTATATAGAATGTCTTCATCAGATATAGTCTTCTCAGATATAAACTATCAAAATCCCAAATGCCTTGAAACATATCCCATGTGACCAATTCAAATAGTCATTGCCAGATAGTAAATATAGTACTAAAATTTTTGAAATTTAATTCCTTTTGGACTGTGAGAATGAAAATCTGCTATATAATATTAACCAAGCAAAAGCAAACTATTGGCCTGTGATATCACCAAGTTCAAAGGTTCCCTGACAAGTTACATTCATTTTTTTAAATAAACTTTTAATTTTCAGTTAATTTTAGTATATAAGCGACACCTTAGAGGATCTACTTTTCAGACATAGTACTTCGTACTTACACTGTGTAGCAAACCAATTTCTCCTTCACAGCTAAAATCAATCTCCCCCACAAGTACAGTAAGTAACCCCCTTCTTTGGCTGTTAATTCAATGACATAAGAATCCCTAAGAGGCTACAGTTTCAACTTGTAGTTCATGGGAATCATTTTTCTGTTCCCCGGTGGAATAGTCAGTCCTCCCTTTGGAACAAAGACCTCTAGACCAGTCAAGCTTAACATAATGGGGATAGAATGCAAAAAATTTTGTTAGTGGATCAATCCTACTTCTATAAATGGGTTTTCCGTCATATTAGATGGACTTACATTTTTACGTCATTAATTTTTGTTCCCTTGGATCAGATGAATTGAGACATATAGGTACCGCCAGAGGGACGATAGGCAGTCCCTCTGAAAGACAAAAAACACATTTTGTCAATGGAATGATTACAGTTGCTGAGCTTTTGCTATCTTTCTTTTTACTCACTAAGGAAGACATCTCTTCCTCAACCTGCACTGTTTGGATAAAGATAGGGGTGAACATTTCTACTCAGAATAATTACAACAGTCATTACGGGTTGTGGCAGAAACTCATATCCAGCAACAGGTTTGAGGATTGATCGCTAATCTCTAAATTGTCAGTCTTAGATATTATCTTTGATGGTGCCAGAGATGTTTTTGAGGATGTACCATACCACTTCAGCTTCCTAGCAGAGCTATAATCTTGACTGTCACTCCACAGACCAGAATTAGAGGAATAAGTAAACACTGCATGGATGAAATGGAGCAGAGTTCTTCAGCTGCTTAAGGTAGAAGTACAACAGCCAGTTATTACTACAAGGTGGGCATGGCTGTTTTCAGGCAATGGAGTTACTGCAATCAGCCACATGAGTCTCATGATGGTTTTGGCTTTTGCAAGAGTTCTGTGTGACACTCATCCTTTGAACAGAGGTTAAGGAACTGAGCCTCTAAACGATAATATGAAGCCATATCATGTGTTGCACAGTGGAACACAGCTGACTCTGGCAGGAAGGACGGAAGAGGAAAATTAAAGGCTTTCCTGAAGCAGGTGTGAATAAAGGATTACGGAGTTGGGCATTCACTGGAGTCTGTTCTGTAAGCCTGAAGTAGCTGAGTTATATGGAAGCAGAAACAGTGGGTCAATCCTCATCAGTTTGGTAAGCACGTGATGACATTATCACTCTCTCTGGTGGTGGCTCTGATGATTGTTCTTCCTTCCAGAAAGGGTTAGATGTCTTTTGTGATCTGATTTCTTCTTCTAGAAGAAGTATTGAGCAAAGCATCCTCTATGTGCTCCTTGTCTATGTTGACATTACTGGAGAGCCAACTGTCACTGCAAGTGGGACAGACACTCAAGTTCTTCCTGCCCCCGTTTAAGGGGTAGGATCCAGTCCTTTAGCTCATAACAGGCCATAGTGTACCAGGAGCGCTATATCTGAGTATTTTCACAGCAGCTTTTTGTAGGACAATGTACTAGGTAGTTGGACCTTCAAGGGGCTTCTGACACTCAGGGATCCCAGAGCCCAGGAAGTCCAGAATTGCTGTAACCAGTGGTTGGAACTTGAGATGATCCTCCAAAAACCTCTTGCTATTTCAGGAGGATCATCTTGGTGGTACTGCGTGTCCTGTAGGAGGTGGCTCACTATTCAATTGCTTGCCCATCTCCAGAATAGCCTTACCGCTGTGCTGATAAAGAAACCAAGATCATTCTATTTCTGTTGCCTTCGACCTGTCCTCCTGAACAGGGATAATCCAGCCTTTCTCGTGGCTTTTCTTTTTTCTGCCTTTCCTTTACTTGCCTCCCTTCCTTCTGTTCCCCACTATATTTCCATGTGAAGTCCGTTTTCACATGCGCATGTAAGTAAAACTATGCATGTAGGAACTTGCTGTTTTATACCAGAATTACTTATTGTATGTGACTATCTGCACTGCAAACAGTTTTCAGGAAGTTGACTAGTTACTAAGGCTACTTATGGGAAAATTATACAGAGTTTAACATTTTTATAAGGAAAATTAAGATTTATATCTTCTGTTTTGGTTGGATTATATTTTTACTGTTTTGATTAAAAAAAAGAATTGCATTTTTAAAAAACGAATGAGAAACTTTTGTAAAATTTAATGATAAAAAATTTTGGAAGGTGGAACTTGATATTACTATAAATGATAAATACACTTTTTACCATAATTCTAAAATATCTCTAAAGTTGTATTATTTTGAATACATATATCAACAAGTTTTATTAATATTCTGGTTTCTTTTCTATAATGCCACATAACATGCATTATCCTACAAGTCTGCCCTTTCAGAGGGTTTTATCTCTTGTTAGATTTCAAGGATTTCCAGGTTCACAGCAGCTGACTTTTTACTACAAGTTTTATGACTCTAAAACCGTTAGAAGAACATCAGTGCTTCCCTAAATTGGTTTTTTGGAGAAAATGTAATATGTTTGATGAATTAAAATAAAAAGATGGAAACATAACAGCATATTGGATTACTTGTTAATTTTTCTTTCTCAAATGTTTTATATTGAAGGGGATTGATTTGTGGAATACATTTTCAAACCAATTTCACCTTTGTTTCTAGAAAAACTGCATTTTGTCCTAGAAAGCTATTGACATTTCATCAGAGGAAATAGATTCAGAATTGCTGCCCAGTAAAATCTTTTTTAGCGATAGTTCTCTATCTTTCACCAAAGACAATGCAATTGACCTTGGGTCAGAGGATAAAAAGCTGCCATTATGAAGTGACAGAATAACTGGTTGTCTTCCTCTACTAAGTTTTTGCCATCACAGAGTTCTTTGAGTCATGCTTTCATATAGAGAAGGAACTAATCCAATAACGACAACAACCTAAATTATGCAATTAGTTTGTCTTTGTCAATTTAAATTGGTAATTTTTTCAGAAATAAAAGCAGAACTTCAAACATATTCAGAGATCATAAACATGAATGAAATAGGACTTAAAAGTATCTTGCCATCTAAAATGTCACAAGTCAATTTTATATACCTCAAATTGTTTATCTTTTGACTCTGCCTCATTTAAGAATAGAAGGCTAGAACCCATTTAAATTATAATCGTCTCACAATAGCAATTCAAAAACAAATCCATTAATTGTCTCTTTCCAAATAATTATTTGAAATAAGCTTCTTAATGGAAAACATCTGACACCAAGTAACCATTTAATTCTTTCAAAGAGGGAGAAACTGTTGTTTTAAATACAATTATTTCTATTATCACATTATATTAAATACTTAAGATCATGCAAATGTCTTGAAAGTTATCTCCTTTTTAGGAAAGTGTAGACGTAAGATAATCTTATAGGAAAATTCACAGTAACACAGATTGATAAAAGGAAAGTGTTAGGAGCTAAGGGTATTGATATATTTTCCATTTATTCTTTGGAGGCTACTGAGTAGCTAGATTAAAAGACACTACCTCAGACATTAAAGATAGAAATGAGGCATCGTTCTTGTTTCAATTGTGTCATTGATTAATTGTGCAATCATAGACAGGCCACTTATTTTTCTGAATCTTTGCTTTCCAGGCATTACAATGGAGGATTTAAACTATTTTTTCCTCCAAAGAGTCTTCTAGTAGTAATTATATCATTACCTATTTTATTTGTATTATATGAAGCAATTGAAATGTCCAGGTTTGTTTTATTTGAAAAATTTGTACTATTTGATCACTAGAAAAAAGTTCTCTGAAATGAATATTACTATTTGATTTAGCACATTCACCATGCATCAGGGACACCATTGGTACTTATTCCCAGCCATTAGAGGTGACAGTTTTGTGGAATTCTGCCTGGTGTCTATCTTTCACTCAATGAGTTGGCTTACTGTATTGGGGCAGAAAATCATGGTAGAATCCCAAGGATGTCCATGTCCTAATCCCAGGAATTTGTGAATATGTTACCTTACATGTCAAAAGAGACTTTGAAGATGTGATTAACTTAAGGATCCTAAGATGGGGATATATCCTGGATTATGCAGGTGGGGCCAATGTAATCAACAGTGTCCTTATAAGTGAAGGGGGGAGCTGGAGGATCAGAGAGGGATACATGATAATGGAAGGAGAGGTCCGAGTGATGTGATTGTTGGCTTGGAGGATGGAAAGGGGCCACAGGCCAAGGAATATGGGCAGCCCCTAGAAACTCAAAAAGACAAGAGTGTAGATTCACTCTTCGAGCTTCCAGAAAGAACCTGGAGGGTCAATAACCTGTTGACACATTGATTTTAGCCGTGTGAGACCAATTTGGGGCCTCTTACTTCCAGAACTGTAAGATAAGAAATGTGTACTGTTTTAAGTCATTATGTTTGTGGTAATTTTTTTTTTTTTTGCAACAATAGGAAGCTGACTGTTATATTTTCATCTCTACCTCTTTTTTTCTCACCTGGAAGCAATAAAATAAAATATATCATGAAACTTCTATTAAGTTTCACTGTATGATTGCTTAGTTTTTATAACGTAGTATTTAATTATTGCAAAGTCTTCCTAATTCATATGTGAACAGACACTGGATATATTTTTAAGTTCGGGCCTACAGGATTTGCTGATGGTTTAAGTGTATGATAAATCAAATGTCAATCTGAGGATTTGTTTTTGGTTTTAGCCTTATCAATAGTAAGAATGAGGTTCTTGGGTTTGGTGGAGTAGAAGGAGGAGAAGAAGACTGAGATGGAAAGACCCTTAGTGCAGTTAAGCATATTATAAGTTTGAAATGCCTAGTAGATGCCCACGTGAAAGTGTTTTCTGAGTAGTTGTATTCATCTGGATTTTAAAGGATTAACATATAAACTTGGAACTCATGAGATACAGGTATTATTTAAAACTATGGAACATGATAAGGTCACCTAAGAAGTAAGTGTAGAATGGAAGAGAAGGGGTTTCTTGGGCTTGCTTGGCAATATGAAGAGGAAATAGAAAAGGAGAGGAGAATGAGTAGTTAGTGAAACAGGTGATATACTAATTGAATGAACTGTTTCAAAATAATGTATTAATCAACTGTGCCAAATGTTGTTGATGGGTTACACGAGAACTGAGACTTGAACATTTAATAGAGCAAGGTAGAAATTATTGTTGACTTTGGCAAAAATGGCATTAGAGGCAAACAACAAAAAAAACAAACAAAAAACTTTTGGAGTATATTCAAGACAAAATGAAAAAAAAAGTATAGATAAACACATAAATTGGAAAGAGATGTGGGTCGAAGGAGTTTTGTTCCTTTTTCTTTTGAATATGGATAAATTACAGTTTGGTGCTATAAGAATGTTTCCAATTGATGATCTGAGAGATGAAGGGGATGATCACTGGAGTGAAGTCACTGAATAGTTCAGAGGAGTTGGGATCTACAGCACAACTAAAAGAATTAGTTTAAAGCATAGTTAGTCCAATAATTACAGAAAGGAAGAAAGACTCATGGATACAGTTGGTCATTTTGTTCCTCTTTGCTCTGTAGTGTTTCCTGGTCTCACTGAAACCCCCTATCAGGAGTCTATTTCCCTGATATCCCATCAAGTGCCAATATTCCAGGAAATGTCCCACGGTTTAGACTCTCCTTCTAGAAATACCCCATTGTGAAAGAACCAGTTTTTTCTGCAATTCTTTCACCAAAGCTGTCATATAGGAAGATTGTATCCCCCTGTGGTTAAGGCCAGAGGTCCAAAGGTTGTTTTTGTTTAATTACTTTATGCATTAGACTTGTTACCGAATGCGGGTTCACGTGCCCAATGCACTGTGAGGTGAAACAAACAGAAAGCAAAACGTTAGAGTTTGGAGCAGAGAAAGGTTTATTGCAGGGCCATGCAAGGAGACGGGTGGCTCACGCCCAAAAGTTGTTGCAAACTTCTTGGTACAGGAATCCTTTGTTCTTGCAGCTGTCCACGTAGGTCAGGTCACGATGTTCCTATAAAGCTCCAACAGGACAAATGTTATTCTCTGTTCTGCAACTTTTTATCTCTTTATGAATGGACTCTTAAAGATTGGAGACCAGAGAATAAGCTATTCTGTATATTTCAAGCTATAGACAACATTCTTTTATAGAAGGTGCAGAGCCAGCATGACTAAGCACAGGAAACAAAGCACAAAAGCCAAAATAAAAGGAATAGATCTAACATGGAGTCATATTTGTTCTTCCCTTTTACAGTTTCTTAATGCTTAGAAGTATTTTTTGACTCTAGTGAGATCTATATAAATGTTAGTTTTTCTTAGCTACTATAATCTGTTAAGTACAACAACAATACATAAATAGACTTTAGAAGAATTAAATATTTATCAACACATTTCATACCTAATGTTTGATAAATGTTTTTTTTCCTCTTCTTCTCTTTGTATTTTTGATGTTAGTTATATGATTTAATTCAAATGCTTGGTCTTTCTCCTCTATCCAACCTATAAATATTCTGTATTTCTCAGCTAATTTTTGCTCCTCTTCTCTTTCTAGATTTTTTTTTCCCCAAGTGATATCACCAATTCCTATGGATTTAAATATTGTCCTAGCCACAATGACTCCCAAAAGTATAGATCCAGAGTAGAATGCTCCTCTAAAACCAGACCCACACATGCAACTTTGCACTGACATTTCTATATAGATACCTCATGGCTTTCTCAAAATTAACTTGTGCAAAAAGTATCTCTTATCCTCCCACTCCAATTTTCCCTTTGCCTGAACCTACTATGTCTCAGTAAAGAACAACACAGTCTACTTAGTTACTCAGTCTCGAAACTTAGAAATCATTTCTACTTTTCCATTTCCTTCCTAACCATCCTATTATTCAGAAGCCTTATCAATTCCATCTCCTAAGTGCAGCAACATAATTTTTTCCTTTATTTTTCATCTCATGACAGTTTCATGATAACACCTCAGTCTTAGCTGCAGTCATCTCTCACCTCTATTAATAACAGCCTGCTAACCAGATTAACTGGTTTCAGTTAATGGCTCCTTCTCAGTCATTTATTCTCTCCCCTTACAGAATAATAATCCTCCTTAAAATGCATATTTAATCACATTCTGTGCTTCTTAAAGCATACTAATGGTTTTTCACTGCTCCTAAAATAAACTCTAAACTCTGCCATAGTCCTTTGACTATCTCTAATCTCTCTCTTTATTACTCTGCTACAGCCAAAGAAGATATTCTCAGTTCTTCATACACAAAAAAAGTTCTTTCCTTCCTCAGGGCTTTTGCACATGGTGTTTTCTCAGCCTGTATTGTTCCTTCCCCCAATCCTCACATGACCAGCAACTCATTCCTTGGGTCTTGGTATAAAGGGCATCTCTTCAGTAAGATCGCTTCCTTCAGTATCCTATTTCCCACACCCACTATTCATCTTGGCCCTTTATGTGTTCCCTTTAAAGTGTTAATACAACAAGCAAAATACATTAATAGTCTATTTGTAAAAAAAAAAGAGAGAGGGGAAGATATCTGAGATTCTGTTTTCCTGGCACAATGGCTAGCACAATTTCTGCTGCAGAGTAGGTATTCAATTTTAAAATAATAATAAATTCTACTTTAAAATTTTATTAATGTGTTTTGTTGTAATTTTATAAAACAAAGCTGATTTAAAAAATGAATTAATAAACTTTATTTAACTGAGAATATCTACATTTATATGTTACTTAGCCTATGAAATATTTTATTCCATTTATATGACTAAGGATAAAATGGCATAAATAGAATTAATGAAATTATGCTTATATATTATAAATTGAAAGTCTTCATTTAATCAAAATTATAAAATTAAAATATAAATAGATTTATCTGATGTCATACACTTCAGTGGCTTTACTGGAATGAAAATAGTGCTTGAAGCAGAATAACAGACTGTCTTACATCTTGAATTTTCAAGTTTTGACCAATGTCTGTGTGACTTGAGGCTGCTGGACATCTGGTAAATTTCACTCCTGTATTTTGGCATATATTTCTTTGTTATGTTTGGGAAAAAAATGAATGCTTGCAATGGGTGACTGAAATATTTGTGAGAAATTCATGCTTGCATATTTTATTTTACCTCTTTTAATAGTTTATTAATTCTCATTTTTTCTTTTAAACTGATGAAAACACAGGTGAAATGAAAACCATTTAATTGTGGTGATCAATGCCCAAATATTGACAAAGGAATTTTGTAAACAATTTACTAATAAAAAAAAAATAATTAGTAAACTATGTGATTTAAGCTGGTATTTTTTCTGTAGTTTTGATGTTTCATTCTTATATTTCCTTTCAATTACAACAAGATGGGAAGAGTAAAAGAAGTTGGATTTGAGATTTAACTCCAATTTCACAAATTGAATCATCTTTATTTCCCTTCTCTCTAATGTTTCTTCTGATTTTACCTTTAATATATAGATTTCTATGTCACATAGAGCACTAAGCATAATCTCTTTCAAGAAATTCACAAGCGTGTTGAAAATGAGACCTGTGGAGATGTAACCAGGAAGACAATTCAGGTAGTGATAAATGCCAGGGAAGCAGTTGTTCCCCGTAGCTCTCACAGTGCTAAAAGGTCCAAGGACACAGAACTCAAGTCCTGAATAAATAGATGAACTGTGTTCTCCATGTCCTGAACATTCCAGCTGATGCATGCAAAAATTGCCTTAATGATAGTGTGCCCATACATCCCAATTTACGCCCATTGTCCAACCTAATTATTAATAGCATTTCTTTTCACTCCCAAAATAGCTGGTTTAAATGAGTTGGCCCTCCTATTTAATGCTCTCATGAGTGCCAGGAGTACAGCAGCAAAATAGGTTAAATTACTCTCCCTTCCTCCCTTTTCCCACCACTCCATGAAGTACACACACTTATTCCCTTCTCCACCTCCTGTTACCACCAGACCTAGCTTGACTCAAGGTACAGACTGGATTGGAAGAACTGATCTTCATTTCAGGAATTCACTCAATACATTAGAGGAAACTTTTCTTTACAGAAGATCAAGATCCAGGCTTGCAGTTTTATCTTTTATATAAATCTGACCTTTGAAAGCAATGTTTTTTTCTTTTCTTTTTTGTTTCTAATAGCCCTTGAATATTGGCTTCCGGATGATCTATTTCTTTTTTTTGTTTTCTTTTTTTTTTTTTAACTTTAGGTTTATTTATTTATTTATTTATTTATTTATTTATTTATTTATGGCTGTGTTGGGTCTTCGTTTCTGTGCGAGGGCTTTCTCTAGTTGTGGCAAGCGGGGGCCACTCTTCATTGTGGTGCGCGGGCCTCTCATCATCGCGGCCTCTCTTGTTGCGGAGCACAGGCTCCAGACGCACAGGCTCAGTAATTGTGGCTCATGGGCCTAGTTGCTCCACGGCATGTGGGATCTTCCCAGACCAGGGCTCGAACCCGTGTCCCCTGCATTGGCAGGCAGATTCTCAACCACTGCGCCACCAGGGAAGCCCCTGAAAGCAATTTTTTAATGCTATGTTGTAGAGTCTGAAATGATTCCTTTGAACCGCAGCTCCTGCCATTTTGGCAACACACACAATTGCAACTTTAGCATTATCATAATCTCTATGCATGGCCTCTCTGGACTCATTGTGAGGACCCCTGATCATTCTGATACATGCCCACCTTCTAAACTCATCACCTATGTGTGAGAGCTATTGAGTCATGAGTCATGTCCTCACACATTATGCATGCTTCTCAACTATGACCATAGCTCCTCTTCCGAAATAATCTAGGTTGTTTCCACATGTACATACCCTTATGTGTAAGTTGTTGGACCAGCCTCTGGGAACCCCTATTGTCCTATTCTGTCCAGTTTCCTCTGAAGTATGGGGTGCTTCAGTATTCTGTGAACAAATCAGACCCCTTATAAAATTCTTTTACTTACCAGAAGTTTCTGAAAAGTATTGCTCCTCCTCCCTCCCCCAAAATAAAAAAAAACCTAATGAGCCTAGGAGAAATTTAAGCCTCCTTTCAAATTAAAGTGTTGGGAAATGCAAGATAAGAGCCTTTGTTCAGAACCCTTTTGGAATCATTCCCAAATATCTAAATCCAAATATCCATTACCAGTCTCTTTATCTATCAAATTATATATTTATCTATCTAACTATGTCATTTCACCATGGTTTCCATGGCAATTAATCTTTGTTTCTGGGTATCACGGAGAACATAAGGAAGGACTCAGATGCCAGCATTTTGAAAAGAAATATTCACTACCGACATTAGCAGTTAGCACCAGCCACAGATGCTGCAGTAATAGCTGTCACTTTTATATGGCCCCAAGACAAAAGCAACTTTATTCTTTGTGATTTCCATTGGAAAAAAAATCTCATCTACACTCCCTGTATGGCTTCTGCCATGGACCAAACTCCTTTGCTCCACTGCTTCATTAATCTCCTTTCTCCTCTTGCCTCTGCTGAAGGGTGTTTTCTGAGGAAGCCGTCATAACCACAAACGGCAGCAGAGCTGCCCAGGTTCTCAGGTGTTCTGCGGCACCACGGAACTTATAACTCACAGTCATAATTCACAAATGCCCCCACCACATCCAAAGATTTCCTCTGAATCAAAACTTGTGTCCCTCTTATTTCACTTATGTTATCTCATTTCCTGTTATATCTATACGCCAGTGTGTATGTATGCAGGTAACCAAGGAGTTATACACTAAAATGAGGTTGTGGTTAAATCATAGTGTCACACTTGACTTTTCAATTATAAATTTAATTTTAATTAAAGATTTAACATTTTCGTTTGTATTCATTTACTTATTTTCTGACTCCCTTCTCTTATATCTTCTGAAGGAAGGGAACCATTTCTTCTACCTACCTAGGCATAACTTGATTTATAATGCAGGTTTAATAGATGTTTCTTTTCTTTATTAATATTGGCTTATAATTACAAAAATGTTGCAAATGTGTAATCAGACTCAGATTAAGAAACAGAACCTGACCAATCCCAGCCATAAAAGTAACCAACTTTCTAACTTCTAACACCATAAATTCATTTGGAACATTCTCATTTTACAGATGTAGGAACTGAAGCTCTGTTCTTCTGACCCCAACTCAATGTTTTAGTGCACTCTCTCTAAGAAGCATTAACGAGAAGAAAAAAATAGTTACTGTCTTAGGCCTGTGACTTCATCAGGGAGGATTGTGCAGGGAGAGGAAGGGGGAGGAAGGAAGTGTGTATTTTTATTATATTATACTATTGTGAAATAGCTTAGTTGGGAGGGTATTAGACTGAAATCCAAAGGTCCCTGCTTTGTTTTCAGATTTCACAGAGACCATTTATCAATCACTCCAGTTGGGCCTCCCTAACTTTATTCTAATTCTTCCCATCTCATTGGCCCTCACCAGCACCATGGTCCAGGCCAAAGTTCTAAAAGTTTGATATGATATTAAGTTAATGTTCAAACATTTGGGAAAGATACTTGCCCGAGAGAAGATGAAGCGTCTTAAAAATGTCTGATGCTTGACCTTTTAAAAAGCCAAGCTAGCTCATAATTTATATATAAAAATATTCAATTCATTATTTCCTAGTTACCCAATATTGTTTTTATGAGATTAATGCTTTTGAAATAAAAAAGTAAACTTTCTATGACAAAAAAATGAATCCAAACCCGGTTGTGTAAATAAGGAAGTGAATAACTGTCCAAATTCAAATGATTGCATCATCAATTCATTGCTCTTAGCTAGTTTGACTCTTTTTTGAAATCCAGGTCTTCCTTGGCCCCTAGGCAAAGACGGAGCAGCTGTTGATGCAAGTGGTCCAGCTGGGAGAAAATTGAAACTGATACAGCTTCAATACTGTCCAGGAAGTTGTTACATCACAAGAGTTTGATGGTCATCTGGAAGACATTACAGCAGTCACTTCTAATTTTAAGGAAATGCAAAATCTTCTGTTATTCTACATTTTAAAATGTTTACAGGATTGTGTACACTTAACCCTAAAATTTAAGAAAATTAATAGTTCTCATATTTCTATTTGCCATAAAGGTATATTAATTTGTGAAAATTTCAAGTAAATGTTTTAAAGCTATGACATTTGATTTTCTATCAAAGACTCAACTGGATTTAGAAAATAGCAAAAAGACTGAAAAACATTTTTAGCTATGAAAACTAGAGCATTTAAAACTTTCACCTAAATTAGAGTTTAGATAAGAAATTTTAAGTATACCTTCTGTTTGAAATAGACTACATTTCTTTGTCCATCAAAGGTTATTTAGAAATCTGATTAATATATGTAATAAACGTTAACCCAGAATTCTTTTAAAATTTTACCTGCTACTTTTAAAGACAATACCTGTAAAAAAAAATTAGTAAAGCACACAAAAACTTTTAAAGGTTCTTTCAAGTAGTCTTAGTCATCCAAAATTTTAAAAATATATGTCCCCTTCAACTTGCCCTTTAAGTACTCATTACTAGGAATTAATCCACCATAAAAGAAAAAGAACTACTGAAAGTTTTCAAAATAACATAGCGCACAAGACATTTGATATTTTTACATTTCCTATTTAGGCAAAAGATAAAATTTTAAAGTTACCTTTTATCATCTTAAATAATCCTTTTAGTAAAATCCTTTACTGAAACTCCTTATAAAAATAGCCCACAATTTGCCATGACTATATGTATATTTTCTGATGTATATTACAAGAGAAACTAGAATATTTCCTTCACTTGCATCCTGATTGTTAATGAAGGTCATAAAATATTTCTTCCCCAAACGAACAAAATATTATTTTGTATTTTGGGTTTTTTACAGTAAAATATGTTCTGTTGGTAGAAACAAATACATGCATTTCCAAAAATAGGTACTATGTTATATTCATTCTAGAACGTCTGATTATTAAAAGTCATCTGGCAAAAACTGTACACAATTAATTTTAAACATAATTAGAAAGATAATTCAGCATTTCTGTATAGTTTGTATTAGCAGTTCTCAATGTGGTACCAAACTGGACTTGTAGCCATTGAATTCTTCACCATTACCCACTCAGTTAAAAATGTATATATATATTTCACTTTAAAATACTCTTGACAAAGTCCTAAAAATTACTAATTTTGTTTAATCTTGACACTTGAATACACATACTTTTCAATATTTTGCATGAAGAAATGAGGAAGTTTGCATAAGGCACCACAGCTGTCTCAAGGAAGCCAGTTGTGTCAGTTGCAAGCTCAACTATCAACTCTTTTCAAGGAAGAGCATTCTTATTTGAAAGGCTGTCTAATAGAAAATTTATGGTTATTCAGGCTTGGTTGTTTGGCAGATTTTCTTAAAAATGCATGCAATGAGCATGAAATTTCTTTCATTTCAAAGAAATCAATTCACACTATCTGATGCCAATGATGAAATTCAAGTTCCAAAAAGAAAATTGTAAATTTGGAAAATTTGTGTCTGTAGCTATGAACTTGACACCCTCCTGACACAGGCTTTCTAATGAAGTCAGAGCTGAAATTAAAAATATGATATGATATACAGAAATTTTACACAATGTGTTAAATTTTGGAAAATCTGCACAATGCAATAAACAAATATTTTCCAAATGAACAATGCATGGTATTACAAAATCCTGTGTGATAAAAGATACACTCAAAGTACAAGATAAGCCATGAGATTTTCATATAACAAAGTGGGAAAAAAAGGGTCAATATGCTTCTAGATTCCACATTACAACTCACCTTCAAGTAACTGCCTTGACAAGTGTTGGGCTGCATCCCGCAGGCCTATAAGGCCTGCACTTGCCCAGCTTTAAGACCAAAGAAGGAGCCCAGAATCAGCAACAGAGACATCAATGGTTTAATGGATGGGGGAGCTTACACGGAGTGACCCCCCACCACCGTGTGCAGCTGATGGCGGAGGGGGGAGATTACCAGTTATAAGGGGAATTGACATCAAGTTGGCTCATGAGTTACCATGGAAACTAGCAGAGGGGCGTCCCTCACTGCCCCTTTGATAAGAACAATCACTAACTGGGGCCTGGGGCCAGTATGTAGGAAGGTCAGTCATGTGCCTAGGGTATAGGTGAAGCAGGCACTGGTGGATCAGCGGATGTACAGAGAGCAAGAGAACAGCCATCTTGAGTGGCCCGACCATACAACAAGTATTGGTGTAATATCAGAAAACGACAGCCATAGTTACATGAAAAAGCTATTAAAATACTCTTCACTTTTAAAACTCCTATTTCTTCACGAAAAATGTGTGAGGCCCAATTTTCTTTATATATGACAACTCAAGCTCCATACTGAAACAGCTTAAATACAGAAACAAATATAGGAATCCAGCTGCCTTCTATGAAGCCAGATATTAAAGACATTTGCCAAAATGTAAAATAAAACCACTTTTTTCCATAAAGTGCTTTAAATTTTGTTAAACATAGTTTCATAAAATATGTTAACATGCAATGATTTACCATTGTTTTCACAAGCAAGTTATTGTATAAATATTCTAACAATTGCTCAGATTCAGTTTCTAAAATGGTAAACATTAATAAACATTGCCACATTAAAAAAGCTCCTTAGGTTATCCAATAACTTTTTCTTTAATTTTTAAAAAAATTTTAAACATGGAAAGGAAATCTGAAGCCAAACCTGTAAGAACTACCCATCTATACAATTATATTTATACCAATTTATATACACCAGATTTTCTAGGGGTGTGTGTGTGTGTGTGTGTGTGTGTGTGTGTGAAATGAGAGCATATACAAAATACATGTCTGTGTTTTAACAAAAGGATGCATGAAAATCAAGAGCTTCTTAATATGATGGATATAGAAGCATGACATAATGTAAAAGTCAGAAAAAGACAGAAGATTTTTTTGCTGTTTTTTTGTGACAGTTTGAGAAAAAGTATCTCACTCTCCTGCTTGAAACTCTTGGATTTGTTCCATCGTCCCTTAGAATAAAAATCCAAACTTTTACCATGCAAAGCTCTTTAACATGAATTTCTTATTTATTGGTCCATTACCATTTCTTTGCTTAACTTTTTAAATTGCTTTTGTATTACTGATAAATCAAATTATTTAAGGGAAAATGTAGCTTTCCTTTGCTAATCCCATATTCACTCCTATGAAGTGACTATTATTTCCAACTTGTTTAGCTAATACTTTGTATACTTATGATGATACCTCTAAGTACCAAGTTCAAACAACATTTTGATTTTTAAAATTTAGGCATTATGAATTGACGTCCCACTATGAAAATGAATATTTGGTTCTGTTATGTCTCCATGCACATCACATGTGGACACTCCTGTGATTCTCTCATGCTCTCATATTTACATCAAAATTTAAAATCAATATTCATTTTTAATTTTTATAACTAAATTTAATTCAGCCACGTTTCCATAGTTTTCTTTTCCCTATAGAATATTTGGCTATTTGTTCACTTTGCTTGTGCTATACTTGTCACTATTCCAACCTCATTGATGCCAACATGCTCATTTATCCTCTCAAGACAATTGAAAATTTCAACTCTTCTATTAATTTTTCTTCTTAGAGATATTGCTCCCAGAGTTTATGATCTGCGTCAATGTAGACTGGTCCATCTCTAAGAATGAGATCTTCTTTCTCCATACTCCAAGAGATTAATTTTATCTTTTGCAGTGAATGTTCCATGTCCTGCCTCAAATTTCTAATTCCATCATTTTTGGTGTAAAAGTTTTCTGACTGTGTGCATTGGGGAAAAAAATGTCTTTATTTTATCCTAACTTTAACAATTGTTAGATGGTTTGATTTGGTATAGAATAAGAGATTGGAAATAATCTTAATGATATTCAATGCATTGTTGAACTGATTCTAGATTTCAATGTTACCCTGAAAAATCTGCAGCAATCTTGATCTTTTCAATATGGTCCACTTGCTCCAGAAACTTGTGGGATTTTCTCCTTGTCCATAGTGTTCTAAATTTTCAAAACAATATGCCTTCCATAAAGAAGGTAAACAACACAAGAATAATATCCCTGTCTGGAGCACAAATCCATAGTGTATCTCTGGGCATACCCTGACCTCGCCTTTTCGTCGGATAAGAGAATGGAGAAATGGAGAACTATGCACATGACCGTGCTGGCATTTGGCTTGTAAATTTTCCTAATAAACTCCATTCACTTAACTCTTTCTCCAAAAAATAATGTGCCTTTGTTAGACCTAATTCCATCAATTTATTCTTCATTGGGCTTTTTACCCTAGAAAACCATTTCATATCTGGGAATCTACTTCTTTTTCAATTTTCTCCAAATATTTCTTCCTCACAACTTTTTTAGTTTTGTTTCTGGAACTTTGATATGCTACATGTTAGACTTTTTGTACAGGCCTTCTAATTTTCTTAGATGTTATTTCCTGTTCTTTATCTACTTTTATTTTGCTTTTCTTTTCTCAATT
Organism: Balaenoptera ricei; assembly: GCF_028023285.1. Lineage (NCBI taxonomy): Eukaryota > Metazoa > Chordata > Mammalia > Artiodactyla > Balaenopteridae > Balaenoptera > Balaenoptera ricei. Next base: position 20,836,999 of record NC_082641.1, read on the forward strand.
TTATTTTCCTTTCCTCTATTACTATCTTTGTAAAAATTCTATTGCATTTTTATTCTGATAATTTTAATTTTGAGAAATTTTTTTTCTCTATATTTTCAAATTTTATAACAGCATCTGAATCTTGCTTAACTGTTACAAAATCTTCTCCTATATCACTGATATTATCGTTTTTAATTTTCTTCTTTCTGTATTGATTTTGTCACATCCCAGATACTTTTGTTTTTTCTGTTTGTTTTAATTTCTTTTAGTTTAGATTACTAAAATTTCAGCTCATTTTTGGTTATATTTTCCTATTTAGTCATCACAGAGACTAAAATTTTGTTCGGAAACTTTAAGTACATTGATGTGGCTTGCTGACTGTGAGTTTCATTGTAAGAAAATCTGGATGGGTCCATGTATTAGAACATGCTTAAAGTATGATTTCATGTTTTTCTTTTTCTGGGTTAAAATTTTTAAAGCAGAATTTTCTAGAAGTCTCTAGGTGGCAGAAGAAAGCTATTGGAATCAGCATCCAATTTGCATGCACATACTTAATTCCTTTGCTTCCAGTATTTTATTCCACGGCTCTCTTTCCCCAACAATGAGCCTCCAGTCTTTTCCCAATGAACGGAATAGTAAGTTGCTATTGATTTTAAATAACCAAGGTAACTCTGGTACACATTTCATCATATTGTATGTTTCATTATCACTCTGTTACTTCAAGATAATTAAAATATAATAATACTAATAAAATATTTACTTGGAATAATGGCCAAAGTATAAATACATAAAGCAAAGCTTGTTTCTAAAGCCTCAGAATGAAATGACTTGCAATCTTGTTGATTTTCATATAACAAGAGAAAAATGATCATTGGAGGATAAAATTAATAAAATATACACTTGTGTTAAACGTGTGGGAGAAAGATATGAGTACATGAAAATATTAGCTCCAAAGGGCTTATTAAAAAGCTTAATAAAGCATACTTTATCTCTGCAAAACTTAAATTTTAATGCAGAGTTTGGAGAAATAAAGCCTGTGGGCCAAACACAGTGAGCTGCCTGTTTTTAAAAATAAATGTTTATTGGAATACAGCTATGCTCATCATTTATATTTGTCTATAGCCACTTTTGTCCACAAGGGCAGAGTTAATTAGTTTCTACAGAGACCACATGTGGACCTCAGTGAATAAACTACTAACTGATCCTTTACAAAAAATATCCAGACCACCTTTTTAGTGAAGTATCTTTAAGTGAAACATTTTATAGCTTTAGTTCAATATCACATATTTGCAAAAATCCAAAGACTGAAATGGTATGTAGTTTGATACTAATAAAACTTAAAGCAAAAATAACTTCTAAAATAGTTAACAAGTGTGCTGCCTGACAAAAGTATTCATGTATAATAATTATTAATCAAAAAATTCAAAGTACCTTTTGGAAGCATTTCAGCTAACAAATCCTAATCAATAATTAAATGTATAATTAGTAGAAATCAATGTCTTCCCAGAGGCATTTGTCACATGATCAGAAGGTAGTCAGGCTCCTATCCAGTAAATCCTGTGGAAGATATAGTTTCAGAATTACATGGCTGCATATATAGTTTTATATGTATAAGTGCAATGATATTGGAGAACAAACCCACTAACAGTGGCCTTCCAGTGTTAGAAATCTTTTTTTTGAAAATGTGCTAATTTACTCAACTGTGGTAGATTAGCCTAGCCTAAACCATTTGAGATTATTTTAATGGCCTACAATTTCAAGTCAAAAGTAAAGTATTCGCACAATGACAAGGTGAAAATATCAGAAGCTTCTCATGTTCGAAACCTTGCCTCCTCCACGACTGACTACCTTGACATATCCAGAACTTTAGTTCGTCTGCAGACTAAGTTTTCCCAGTTGCAAAGTGGGAGTGAGAGCGATGCCTCTAGACCAGTTTTGCTTCACAGACTCAGCTGCAGTAAAAGCAGTAGCACCAGGTCCAGCTGGAAGTGGGGGCTCGGACTTTAATCCATTGGAACATTTTCCTTGTGGATAGTGTGAGCTCTGTGGCTGACAGGATCTTGGTGCTCTGGCTGGGTGTCAGTCCTGTGCCTCTGAGGTGGGAGAGCCGAGCTCAGGACATTAGTCCACCAGAGACCTCCTGGCTCCTTGTAATATCAAATGGCAAAAGCTGTCCCAGAGACCTCCATCTCAACGATAAGACCCAGATCTACTCAATGACCAGCAAGCCACAGTGCTGGACACCCTATGACAAACAACTAGCAAGACAGGAACACAACACCACCCATTAGCAGAGAGGCTGCCTAAAATCATACAAAGGTCACAGACACCCCAAAACACACAGCCAGATGTGGTCCTGCTCACAAGAAAGACAAGATCCAGCCTCATCCACCAGAACACAGGCACTAGTCCCCTCCACCAGGAAGCCTACACAACCCGCTGAACCAACCTTAGCTACTGGGGGCAGAGAGCAAAAACAACGGGAACTACAAACCTGCAGCTTGCAAAAAGGAGACCCCAAACACAGTAAGGTAAGCAAAATGAGAAGACAGGGAAACACACAGCAGATGAAGGAGCAAGGAAAAAACCCATCAGACCAAAGAAATGAAGAGAAAATAAGCAGTTTACCTGAAAAAGAATTTGGAGAAGTGATAGTAAAGATGATCCAAAATCTTGGAAATAGAATGGAGAAAATACAAGAAACGTTTAATAAGGACCTAGAAGAACTAAAGAGCAAGCAAAGAATGATGAACAACACAATAAATGAAACTAAAAATTATCTAGAAAGAATCAATAGCAGAATGACTGAGGCAGAAGAACAGATAAGTGACCTGGATGATAAAATAGTGGAAATAACTACCACAGAGCAGAATAAAAAAAAAAAAAAATGAAAAGAATTGAGGACAGTCTCAAGAGACCTCTGGGACAACATTAAATGCACCAACATTCCAATTTTAGGGGTCCCAAAAGAAGAAGAGAAAAAGAGAGGAACTGAGAAAATATTTGAAGAGATTAGAGTTGAAAACTTCCCTAAGATGGGAAAGGAAATAATCAAGTCCAGGACACACAGTGAGTCCCATACAGGATAAATCCAAGGAGAAGCATGTCAAGACACATATAAATCAAACTATCAAAAATTAAATACAAAGAAAAAATATTAGAAGCAGCAAGGGGAAACAACAAATAACATGCAAGGAAATCCCCCTAAGGTTAACAGCTGACCTTTCAGCAGAAACTCTGCAAGCCAGAAGGGAATGGCAGGACATATTTAAAGTGATGAAACGGAAAAACCTACAACCAAGATTACTCTACCCAGCAAGGATCTCATTCATATTTGACAGAGAAGTAACCTTTACCGACAAGCAAAAGCTAAGAGAATTCAGCACCACCAAACCAGCTTTACAAAAAATGCTTAAAGAACTTCTCTAGGAAGGAAACACAAGAGAAGGAAAAGACCTACAATAACAAACCCAAAACAATTAAGAAAATGGTAATAGGAACATACATATCCATAATTACCTTAAATGTAAATGGATTAACTGCTCCAACCAAAAGACATAGACTGGCTGAATGGATACAAAAACGAGAGCCATACATATGCTGTCTACAAGAGACCCACTTCAGACCCAGGGACACATAGAGACTGAAAGTGAGGGGATGGAAAAAGGTATTCCATGCAAATGGAAATCAAAAGAAAACTGGAGTAGCAATTCCCATATCAGACAAAATAGACTTTAAAATAAAGACTATTCCAATAGACAAAGAAGGACACTACATAATGATCAAGGGGTCAATCCAAGAAGAAAATGTAACAATTGTAAATATTTATGCACCCAACATTGGAGCACCTCAATACATAAGGCAAATATTAACAGCCTTAAAAGGGGAAATTGACAGTAACACAACCATAGTAGGGGACTTTAAAACCCCACTTTCACCAACGGACAGATCATCCAAAATGAAAATAAATAAGGAAACACAAGCTTTAAATGATACATTAAACAGCATGGACTTAATTGATATTTATAGGACATTCCATCCAAAAACAACAGAATACACTTTCTTCTCAAGGGCTCATGGAACATTCTCCAGGACAGATCATATCTTGGGTCACAAATCAAGCCTTGTTAAATTTAAGGAAATTGAAATCATATCAAGTATCTTTTCCAACCACAACACTATGAGACTAGATATTGATTACCGGAAAAAATCTGTAAAAATTACAGTCACATGGAGGCTAAACAATACACTACTTAATAACAAAGAGATCACTGCAGAAATCAAACAGGAAATCGAAAAATACCTAGAAACAAATGACGATGAAATCACGATGACCCAAAACCTATGGGATGCAGCAAAGGCAGTTCTAAGATGGAAGTTTATAGCAATACAATCCTACCTCAAGAAACAAGAAACATCTCAAATAAACAACCTAACCTTACACCTAAAGCAATTAGAGAAAGAAGAACAAAAAAACCCCCAAAGTTAGCAGAAAGAAAGAAATCATAAAGATCAGATCAGAAATAATTGAAAAAGAAATGAATGAAACGATAACAGAGATCAATAAAACTAAAAGCTGGTTCTTTGAGAAGATAAACAAAACAGATAAGCCATTAGCCAGACTCATCAAGAAAAAATAGGAGAAGACTCAAATCAATAGAATTAAAAATGAAAAAGGAGAAGTAACAACTGACACTGCAGAAATACAAAGGGTCGTGAGAGATTACTACAAGCAACTATATGTCAATAAAATGGACAACCTGGAAGAATGGACACATTCTTAGAAAAGCACAACCTTCCGAGACTAAACCAGAAAGAAATAGCACATATAAACAGACCAATCACAAGCACTGAAATTGAAACAGTGATTACATTCTTCCAACAAACAAAAGCTCAGGACCAGATGGCTTCACAGGCAAATTCTATCAAACATTTACAGAAGAGCTAACACCTATCCTTCTCAAAGTCTTCCAAAGTATAGCAGAGGGAGGAACACTCCCAAACTCATTCTACGAGGAACACTCCCAAACTCATTCTACAAGGCCACCCTGATACCAAAACCAGACAAATGTCACAAAGAAAGAAAACTACAGGCCAATATCACTGATGAACATAGATGCAAGAATCCTCAAAAATATACTAACAAACAGAATCCAACAGCACAGTAAAAGGATCATACACAATGATCAAGTGGGGTTTATCCCAGGAATGCAAGGATTCTTCAATATATGCAAATGAATCAATGTGATACACCATATTAACTAATTGAAGGATGAAAACCATATGATCATCTCAATAGATGCAGAAAACGCTTTTGACAAAACTCAACACAGATTTATGATAAAAACCCTACAGAAAGTAGGCATAGAGGGAACATACCTCAACATAATAAAGGCCATATATGACAAACCCACAGCCAACATTGTTCTCAATGGTGAAAAACTGAAACCATTTCCACTAAGATCAGGAAAACGACAAGGTTACCCACTCTCACCACTATTATTCCACATAGTTTTGGAAGTTTTAGCCATGGCAATCACAGAAGAAAAAGAAATAAAAGGAATCCATATCGGAAAAGAAGTAGTAAAGCTGTCACTGTTTGCAGATGACATGATACTATACATAGAGAATCCTAAAGATGCTACCAGAAAACTACTAGAGCTAATTAATGAATTTGGTAGAGTACCAGGATACAAAATTAATACACAGAAATCTCTTGCATTCCTATACACTAATGATGAAAAATCTGAAAGAGAAATTAAGAAAACACTCCCATTTACCACTGCAACAAAGAGAATAAAATACCTGGGAATAAACCTACCTAAGGAGACAAAAGACCTGTATGCAGAAAGTTATAAGACACTGATGAAAGAAATTAAAGATGATACAAACAGATTGAGAGATATACTATGTTCTTGTACTGGAAGAATCAACATTGTGAACATGACTATACTACCCAAAGCAATCTACAGATTCAATGCAATCCCTATCAAATTACCAATGGCATTTTTCACAGAACTAGAACAAAAAATTGCACAATTTGTATGGAAACACAAAAGATCCCGAATAGCCAAAGCAATCTTGATAAAGAAAAACGGAGCTGGAGGAATCAGACTCCCTGACATCAGACTATACTACAAAGCTACAGTAATCAAGACAGTATGGTACTGGAACAAAAACAGAAATATAGATCAATGGAACAGGATAGAAAGCCCAGAGATAAACCCATGCACATGTGGTCACCTTATTTTTGACAAGGAGGCAAGAACATACAATGGAGAAAAGACAGCCTCCTCCACTGGAAAGCTACATGTAAAAGAAGGAAATTAAAACACTCCCTAACACCATACACAAAAATAAACTCAAAATTGATTAAAGACCTAAATGTAAGGCCATGCACTATAAAACTCTTAGGGGAAAACATAAGCAGAACACTCTATGACATAAATCACAGCAAGATCCTTTTTGACCCACCCCCTAGAGAAATGGACATAAAAACAAAAATAAACAAATGGGACCTAATAAAACTTAAAAGCTTTTGCACAGCAAAGGAAACCATAAAGGAGATGAGAAGACAATCCTCAGAATGGAAGAAAATATGTGCAAATGAAGCAATGACAAAGGATTAATCTCCAAAATGTACACACAGCTCATGCAGCTCAATATCAAAAAAACAAACAACCTAATCCAAAAATGGGCAGAAGACCTAAATAGACATTTCTCCAAAGAAGATATACAGATTGCCAACAAACACACGAAAGAATGCTCAACATCACTAATCATTAGAGAAATGCAAATCAAAACTACAGTGAGGTATCACCTCCCACCAGTCAGAATGGCCATCATGAAAAAATCTACAAACAATAAATTCTGGAGACGGTGTGGAGAAAAGGGAACCCTCTTACACTGTTGGTGGGAATGTAAATTGATACAGCCACTATGGAGAACAGTATAGAGGTTCCTTAAAAAACTAAAACTACATCCCAGCAACCCCACTACTGGGCATATACCCTGAGAAAACCATAATTCAAAAAGAGTCATGGGGGCTTCCCTGGTGGCACAGTGGTTGAGAATCTGCCTGCCAATGAAGGGGACACGGGTTCGAGCCCTGGTCTGGGAAGATCCCACATGCCATGGAGCAACTAGGCCCATGAGCCACAACTACTGAGCCTGCGCGTCTGGAGCCTGTGCTCCGCAACAAAGAGAGGCCACGACAGTGAGAGGCCCGTGCACCGTGATGAAGAGTGGCCCCCGCTCGCCGCAACTAGAGAAAGCCCTCACACAGAAACGAAGACCCAACACAGCCAAAAATAAATAAAATTAATAAATTAATTTAAAAAAAAAAGAAAGAAAGCATATTGAACAAGTAAAAAAAAAAAAAAAAAAGAGTCATGTACCACAATGTTCATTGCAGCTCTATTTACAATAGCCAGGACATGGAAGCAACCTAAGTGTCCATCGACAGATGAATGAATAAAGAAGATGTGGCACATATATACAATGGAATATTACTCAGCCATAAAAAGAAATGAAATTGAGTTATTTGTAGTGAGGTGGATGGACCTAGAGTCTGTCATACAGAGTGAAGTAAGTCAGAAAGAGAAAAACAAATACCGTATCCTAACACATATATATGGAATCTAAAAAAAAAAAAAATGGTTTTGAAGAACCTAGTGGCAGGACAGGAATAAAGACACAAATGTAAAGAATAGACTTGAGGACACGGGAGGGGGAAGGGTAAACTGGGACGAAGTGAGAGAGTGGCATGGACATATATATACTACCAAATGTAGAATAGATAGCTAGTGGGAAGCAGCCACATAGCAGAGGGAGATCAGCTTGGTGCTTTGTGACCACAAAGAGTGGTGGGATAGGGATGGTGGGAGGGAAACGCAAGAGGGAGGAGATATGGGGACATATGTATATGTATAGGTGATTCACTTTGTTATAAAGCAGAAACTAAAACACCATTGTAAAGCAGTTATACTCCAATGAAGATGTTAGAAAAAAAAAAGTAAAGTATTCATGGGTAGAGAGGTTAGAAATTACTTCTATCTTCTTATTAAATTTTTACTTGAACTCATACAAACATATCTACCATTAGCAGCAGTTATTCTTAATATCACAAATACTCTGTGGATAATAAAATTGAATGTTTATTGGAAATAATAAATAATATAAGCTTAATTTTGTCAAAATATAAACAATTATTTTGTAAGAGAAGTGAAATTATTTCATTCAATTCTTATTAATATAAAAAGAAAAACTATAATTATGTCACCTCAGAATTTAAATTAGTCACTTTCTATGTTTTAATATTAAAACTAAAATAAAATTTTATTCTATTTAATTCATTCCTATGAATTAAGAAAAATACAATCACATAAAACACTACAAAACCTAATAATGGGAGTATTGAATGTTTTATCTGTAGTTAGTTCTCTTCTGACATTGATTCTTCTTTCATTTACAAATTGTTTGATGCTTTTTTTTTTTTAGTACATATTCTCTTAAAAGTGTTGATTAAAAGCCCAGTAACCACTGGGTTTTAAAATATGCCAAGGGCTTTATCAATAAATAAATTGAGACAATACTCCAAGAATAATGTGTCTCGCTGAAAACCACAAGTTTTTGTATTAATTGTGAAGAGCTGATTATTTCTTAGTGAAACTATGATGTATCTTCCCCAATCATCAGAAAAAAGAATATTTACTGTTTAATCTATATTTTTTATGATTTTTAAGCCTTACATTTGTCACGAATATCTGCAATAATCACTTATTTTAATGTCAGGCAGGGCCAAAATCTTGAGATATGGCTATTTGTACAGAAATAGGTAATGCAAGGTCAATTACTTAATAGGAGGGTGAATGATAGAAACAGCTCTCTAATCATTATGCCTTTCTTAAAATGAATTGTCCGGTTTTATCTTTTACCTCTTGGAGGAATATCCCACAACAATTCTTTCATTTTTGTTGTGGCAAAGTGTTTCAATGGTTTCTCAGGTACCAAGAAGGACAATGCCTTTGGGGAGTTCAGGAATTTCCATCGACCCCTTCAAAAAACTACAGATCCCTGAATTTCAGAGGACAGAGAATAGAATCCTCTCTGAGGCACATCTCTTTGTTTTCCCTGAACTGGTTATTTCCACTCCTCACAAAGGTGGTGTCACTTGGGTGAGTGTCAGAAACTGAGAAAAGTCTTCTGTTAGGTAAAACCTCACAGAAACGTTCTCTCCATTTGTATCTTAAGCGTTTTGTTCTGACAAGAGTTCTAACACGAAGTACATTCCTGTGACTCCCTCCATTTTGCAGGCTAGTTACTGTGCAAGTCAGGTCCCAGTGAGGTCCAAAACCTCAGGAAAAACTCTAAGAGATGATATTGGCTGTGTAGAATTTGTCTGTAGTATGCCACAGCAAACTAACACTCATCTTCCCCAAGGAGCCGAAGGTCAAAACGGATTGACTTTCACCAAAGTATTATCCGTAAATAGCTTATAGGATAAGAAGAAAGGAAGTTGAATTGCTTAGAAGGAAGTTATTGATAAATCATGAGGTCACGTTTTGTGCTTTGGGGCTCTGAAATAACGGTTTAGATGGGGAGACCTATGAGAATGCAATTTTCTTTGGATTCTCCCAAAGGCCAGATTTGGCTGCAGCTGTGAATTTCTGGACACTTTTATGTATGTAGCTTTAGTCCAGCTAATCTTTAGGGCATGAATAAAATATTTCAAATCTCAACTTTTGTGGATTATCAAAATCAATCTTAGAACTGATTTGCCATTACTTAGGGGTAACATAAAGTTTAATTTTATGCTATTTAATATGTTTAATAACTCAGGAGAAGAAGGAAGGGACACAGTCAAGAAAAAGATATTAAAAATTTACAACTCAAAAGGAATTTATAGGTTTCCACTCAAGAGTCATTTCATGCCTTAATGTGTCCTAAGTGCCTTCCATGTATATTTTTTCTAATGAAGAAAAGTCCATTTCTTAAAAAATTAAAATTACCCACATTATGGATATTCTTTACTTTTATTATAAAACTTTTTATCCATATAGGAGAAAGTGTAAAATCTAAATGTAAGTTATGTTAGAATTATTTATAACAAAATGATATTCTGACCCAATAACATGAATTCTAATATAAAAACATTATTAAAACTCTGATCCCCGTTGTTCTGTTGTTTCTTACTTAATGTAGCCACTATTTTTATTTTTTATTCTTTCTTTGATTCTCATGATCATATCACATATTTAGTTATTCCTAAACAGTAGATCGTTGTTGCTGCTATCGATGTTGTTAAAATGCTGTTGAGATAGATCCATGTATTTCCCAAATAGCCAGATGTTCACCCACATTTCCCCATACCCCTGACTATTTCTGACCAATGGCTGAATGTCATGTGTCCCAGACCAGAGCATAGAAGAGTAAGCTATCTATGTGCATTTGCCCTTTTTGTGGCAATAATGAATACCACATTTTGAGTGGTAAATCCATAAATTGGAAACAGCTGAGATTTCTGAGTCACTGCACGGAGAAGGGATGCTCTAATGCATTGCTTGACTCACATAGGACTCTGTACAAGAAGAAATAAACCTTTGTTAAGTGATTTTGGTTTCAGGACAAATTTATCATCATGGCCTCTCCTCACTTGTGCAAGTATTATGCTAAATGTACTTTTCTGTGCTTTATTTCTTTTCTCCTCAACATTATTTTCTAGTATCCACCTACTAGTATCTAGTAATGTTGTAGCTAAAATTCATACCCTTACCATGCTCCACATTATCCTCTTGTTATTCTGAACAATGTTGCTGTAAACTGCCTTATAAGGTCTGCTGGTCCTTGTGTACATCTGGGAACAGTACACTGGGTCGTAGGGCATGGAAATGTTCAACACTACAACATAGTGCCTGAATGTCCTCAAGGGTTATGGCAACTCATCTCCATACCGGTTGTGTATGTGTCCCCCTTTTGCTCCAAATACTCACCATTAATGGGATTACTAGATGTTTTAATGCAGGGTATGTACAATAGAATCTCAGTATGATTTTAGTTTTCATTTTCTTCGTTACAAAGAGATTGGACATGTCTTTGTATGTTCAATTAGTCAAATGTTTAATTGGACCAATACGATACTTCTATGAAATACTCATTTATAGGACTTTCCTGGTGGTCCAGTGGCTAAGACTCGTGCTCCCGATGCAGGGGACCCTGGTTTGATCCCTGGTCTGGGAACTAGATCCCACATGCCTCAACTAAGAGTTCACATGCCACAACTAAAGATCCTGCATGCCATAACTAAAGACCTAAATAATTTTTAAAAATACTCATTTATGTAATTGGCTCATTTTTCTATTGGATTTTTTTTTCTTATGCATTTATAAGATTCTTCACATATTCTGAATGCCAGCTTTCTCTTGATTACATGTTCAGCAAGTGTCTTCTATTTTGTGGCATATGCTTTCATTTCATTTATTGTATTATTTGATAAAAAAATATTAATTTTAGAATGGTTGACTATTTCAATATTTTCCCATATGTTTGGAGCTTTCATATATTATATTTTTAATATTGGCTTAATTAAGGTGATGAAAATATTGTCCTTTTTTTCTAAGTTTTGTAATTTTTCTTTTCCTATTATGGCCTTAATTTTTCTGGTATTAACTTTTGTCTGTGATGTGTGGTAACAATCAATCAATTATATTTGTGTATGTGGTTAATCAGCTTTCTGTCCTATTTCTATAGAATCCACTCTTCTATACTTAACCTACCTGCAACATCTATCATGTATCAATGTTTTCATAAACAGGTTTCTTTTATAGCCTTTACTCTGTACACTTGGCCTACATATTATTTTGTGTGTTATTATAAAAAAACTTATTAATTACTGTAAATTTATAATAATTCTGGACACCTGACAGGGCAAGTTCACTCACCTAGTTCTTCATTCAAAACATTTTGAGCAACTCTTTGCTTTTACTCTATGTAACTTTTAGAATCAGACTGTTAAATTTCATGAAAAATGTTGGTTTATTTATTTATTTAAGATTTGCATGTAATTTATCACCCAATTCATGGAGAATTTACTTTTTTTCTACATACTCTTTTTGTTGTTATTATAAATAATATTTAAAATTATATTTTAAATACTTTTATGCTTTTGTATATAGATGTAATTTGTTTTCAATATTCATTTTTACCTAGTAACTTTGATAAACTCTTATTCTTTTTATTTTTTTTTTAAGTAATACAGCTAATTTCTCAAACTATCTTTGGCAGAATTGTTATCTCTTAAGTTTAAATAAGCATAACTGCATGTTCAGATAAAATTTGAATTCTAAAAAGGCTGAGCAATTGTAGCATCACATGCTTGTAAGCAGTCTATCTGGGTCCAGATTCCCAGTCTTCAGACACCTAGATCAGTGCTCTTTCACCCAGAGAAAGGCAAGATGGAAAGTATCAGCTCATCACAAACTCCAGAGATTCTTGTTTTTGTCAGATGGTAGTGTGCTTGTTATATTTCCTAATGTTTACATTTTACCTGAAACAGAAATAAGAAAATTTAAAACCACAAGTTGGCATTAGCATGGGAGCAAAGGGGCGATTTGAAGAACGGTTGATTTAAGAAAACAAAAAAGTATCTTTATGAAATTGGTCAGTGTTCGGTAAAGTGACAGAGACTATTATTATTAAAACTCTTATTTGAAATAGGTTTAGGTTTGTGGAAGAGTTATAAATAGTTTACAGAGTTCCTGTAAACTGCTTTCCCTAAAGTTAACATCTTACCTCACTGTGGCACATTTGTCAAAACGAAGAAATTAACTTTGATACAATAGGATTAACTAAACTACAGACTTATTCATATTTCTCCAGTTTTTACACTAATGTCCTTTTTTTTCTCTTCCAAGTTTAGTCCAGAATATTGTGTTGCATTTAGTTGTCACAGTGTCCTTAGAAACCTCGTATCTGTGACATTTCTCAGTGTTTCCTTGCTTTTCATATTCTTGAAATTTTGAAGGAACTAGTCCAATATTTTCTTGAATGTCTTTCAATTTGGGTTTGTCTGATATTTTTTCATGGTTAGATAATGTTATGAATATTGGAGACAATGCCAGAGAGGTGAGGTGCCCTTCTGATTGCAGTCTATCAGGAGGTAGATGATATTGAATATCATTAACCAAGACCACTTGGTTACAGTGGTGTCTGCCAGGTTTTTCTATTGTAAAATTATATTTTTAAAAATATTTTGCCTCCATTGTTCATCACAAGGATTTTACTAAGTCCAACCTACACTCAAAGGGGAGACAATTAAGCCTGCCTCCTGAGGGAAGAGTAGCAAAGAATTTGTGAACATATGTTAAAATCACCAGAGTAATTAAGAAATACTTTTGGTGAGATATTTTAGGAGGATCTCGATTTGTACCTCACGCTCTTCATCTCAAAATATATTTGTGTGACTGAACCACATGCAATCCAAATTTTCTAAAGGCAAGTGACGATTGTAATTGTTGAGCATATTTTTGTTACTTCAAGTTTACAATGCTGATAAATAGACAAAAATAACAACAGTAAACTAAAACAGCCACAAGTTTGAGTGCTCCAAGTAGGACAAAACTTATGCCAAGAGATATAAGAAATCATGGAATTCTGTGGGTATATGAGAAGTTTGTTTTCTTAATTCTGTCCTGAAAGAAATTGCAACACGAAAATGGAAGACCTCTATGAGGTTAAAGGTTGGAGTCATTCTTCATACTTATATTACCCAACATAGGGTCTGACACAAGCTAAGTTGTCAAAATGTTGAATGAAAGGTAAAATGCAAAAACAAAACAAAACAAAAACAAAACCCAAAAAACTTCTGATACAGAAATAATAAACTCAACACATTACGGATTTAGTACCTTGAAGATTAAATAGAGAAAACAGATAACCAAGAAAAATAAAATTCAGAAAGGATGAACTTTATTCTGAAAGAATAAAATTCAGAAAGGCAAGGTTATTAAAATTCCCCCTCCCCACACAAAATCAGTGTTTTCTTTTTAACATAGAAACTATGTGCTTTCTCTTATCAAAATCAAGCTTACCAGCAGATTACAATAGCCCTGAATAATGTGTGCAGGACATTGTGAGTACCTATGTGCATGTGTGGAAGGAGGGAGTTGGTTAAGAATCCTTGAATGTCAGTAAAACAGTAGTTTTCAAATATCCATTTCTTCACCATATATTTATTGAACATTCATGATGCAAAATATTCCATATGGTATAGAAATGATAGTAAATAACAGGGTACAGCCCAGCCCAGGATTTCATAGAACTTCATTTCCCATTTACTTCAATACAGTCGGTTAAGCAAATAACATCTAAGTTATAAATAAAAATAAAATGTCATTGCTTTTCCAAGCATAACATTAAGTTTGTAATGTTTTAACTAAAATTGGTTTGTGTGAATACTCTTCAAGGCTTTCAGTTGTTTAGCTCATCTACCACGCCTACGGTAAAAGATAGAATGATATTTCCATTGTTAAAGAGTTTGAGGTAGTTAAATTTTAAAATTACAAATTATTTGGCTTTAAGCAAACTATGTCTATGTTCTGTTCCTCAGATTCTTGGGCTAGAAAATGTTCATCACAATGGAGAAAAACTTGCAGATGAGCAGGTCCCTTAGTTCAAGCAGTCTTAGTACCTATGCCTAGATAGAAAGACGTTAGAAAAAAAAAGCCGTCCTTTTTTGGAAAACTGATCTTTGGCCAAGAGACCTTCTTCTGGCATTCTTGGCTTCTTGGAGGAAAAGATGAAAAACAAAAACCAAATCTAGAGTATTAAAAGCTCTCTAAACTCAAACATTTAAAAAAAAAAAAGATTTTTATTCTATTATTTCCTGGAGTTTAAAACAACACGAAAGACTGAAAACAGTGATTCTCAAAGCTGGTCGGGATGGAGAGGGAGGCTGTGCTCCTGAAACCTGATGCGCCTTTGGGAATTTTTGCCATGGGCAGCCACTGTTGCGTATTAAATACTTAATGAGAGACTGAATATACATGTGGGCAGTGGCCAGACCATCTATGACAGTAGAACTCTGACCCACAGCCTCTGCAGCAACCAGCCCAGGAAGCCAAACCACAGCCTTGGAAGCCACCCGTCCAAAACTGTCAGGACACGGTCAGTGACTGCCCGCTTCCCTCCTCCCTTTTCGTGTTTTTGCCCCACTTTCAACTTTGGACCAACAACAAAAAGTCAAATATGCCTCCCAAACCTACCACAAAAGATGCCCCCCGCTTCTCGTTAGCCCCTTTCCAACTTCTCTGTGACAATGCCTTTCATTCAGAGCGTAAGCAGAACTCTGTCCTTATTGTCCCCTGTGAAGCTTTCCCACCCACTGCCTGCCTTTGAATGTCTGGCAGACTCAGAGGATCACAGCTGACTTTTCGCTATAGAAGGCTCAGTAAATAGCCTCAGTTTGATCTCATTTGGGAGGTCTGCATTTATTTCAACATTAAGGTACTTTGGGGTAGGGAATAAAACAACAACTGTAGATTAAGAGAAACATAACAAAATATTGTAGTTATGGCGTTATCATCTTATTTCAAGATAGTTTGAAGTTAGTGGTTTGCAGAAGTCATTTTTGAACAAAAATACATCAATTGACTCATTCATTCTGTACACATGACACCCAAGTATGTATACCGATATATATCTCTCATATATATATGAGAGAGAGAGAGAGAGACAGAGAGACAGAGATTTTACTTAGAAGAATCACTTTTACACAGCTCCCACAGCGTTTTTCAGCCAAGGGGGCAAGTGATGGCTGAAAATTTGCTTGTGCTCTGGTGTGAAGCCATCTCCTAATTCCTTCTATCCAGAGAGGCGATTTTATGCAATTCTAACAAAAACAAGTACATGCCAGCCGTGCCTCTGCACATTAGCATACTGCATTGCCACCAGCAAAGAAAATATTACATCTTAATTAAGAAGGTATGTTCAGAGTAAATTCATAAGAAGAAAATATACAAAATACATTTTTAAATGCAAAAAATTCTTTATAAGCCACTGTTTCATGTGTGGGCTTCTCTGCTTTGGTGGGGCAGGGGGGGATATTAGTTGTGGTGATATTAAAGCGTCCAATATTGAAATGCCTGAACACTTGAAATCATATTACTTTGGAAACTTTGTAATACTACCTGTGTCCTCATCTCCATAAAATAGCAATGACCATTTGGGAAACACTGTAAAAGCTGGTGTTCCATACTGTTCTCTCTATGCTAAAGTCCTCCCCTGGGGGCTAAATAGATTTGCTAAACCACATGTTGTTTACCCAATTTTTGTGCCAAAGCATTAATGAGACTCCTATGGGTAATGATGCTTTGCCAAAATATTGGTTCTTTAGTTCAATATCACCTTTCTTCTTGGCAATACATTTATTTGTTGAATATACATTTTTTAAAAATCCAGGATATAATTCAACATACCACAAAATACTTAGATGGTCTTGTTGGATTGCATTACTTTACATATAATTTATGAAAAAATCTATTTCAGAGACACTATACTAAGGGAAAAAAATATAAACATGGTAAACTTTGACCCATTATATTCAGTGTGGATGAGAAAAATAACCTGGCACCTTTGTCTAGATTCTATATATTTTTTTAAATGTATAAAGGAATTTAAATTGCCTATATATTCGGATTACAGAGAATGTTTACTTAAGTTTGAATGATTAAACATCACTTTAAATGATAAGAAAAGAGGGACTCTAATAAAGTTTAAATCTCCTTTTTAATAATACATCTCTCAGTAGCCTATTAGTAATTCCACAAGGTGTAACAATTCATGTTTTCAGCAATAGGAGAAATTTGATTACAGACTTTAGCCCTGTATCTTGATGCATTTGTGATATACAGGCTACTTATTAATGTTAAAATCCAAAACCAAACCACAGAAACCACATATGTTTCTGCATTCTGAAACATATGTGACCACAAAAGTTTGGAGAAGGAATTGATAAGGAATTCTTAGAATGTAATAGAGATGTAACTGGACAAAGGAATTAAACAAACAAAAACAAACTAACAAAAGATAACGATCTCCAGGGTTTTCCTTAGACTACAGGAAAGTAATTTTTAAGGCTAACTTTCCATGAAGAGACACTAATAGGAAAGAAGTCCTGCCTAAGAATGTGATATTGTTGACTGTGTCGGGCTGACTTATAAACTCCTTTAATAATTGCCAAATCCTCTTCATCTGACGGACGTGATTTGGAAAATATAACTTTGCATATTCCCAGGGATAGTAGAAGAAAAGGAAGATTACCACAAGACTGGGAATGAGTACCCATGACATTGTATCTGTTTTTGAAAGAAAGTTAAAAAAAGTCAGTTGATCAGCAATTCCCAAAAAGTTCCAAATGTTATTTTGACATAGAAAGAGAAGCACTTAACAAGACATTAATTTTTTAAAAGAGGGGGAAAAAGCCTTTAAACTGGGAGTGATAAATAAGATTTATCTAATCTTCAGTAGTGAAGGGGGCTTTCTGGAGTACCGCACTGGTGTTTCCGACGCCATATTTAGGCTCAGCCAGAAGGAAAACGAGCATCTTCAGAGCCAGAGGGGATAGTGTTGCCACTTATGCATGTGATCGCTGACACTTTTTTTCCTCAGTTTACTTTCTTCTCTAGTTCTTCTTTTCTATTCATTTCTGTTTCTACCCCCCACCCTGTAGTGTGTACATTCTTCCATTTCCTTTGTCCATTGTTTTTTCTTTCTCCTGTAGCTGCCTTAACTCCACGTCACTAGCAAAGACTTCTCATTGGTCCACTTACCAAGTAGAAAGCGGAATGCAACAGAAGGGTCAAAAGCACCACTATAAGTTTAATTATTTCTATAAATAAGGCAAGATGTTATGATTTCCCAGTGCACATTTTTAAAGGCTACACAATGTTGACTCACTCTACTGCCTCCATAAAGTAAACTTCATTTCTTTATGATTTGAATTTACTTTAAGAATATCCAGGATAGTTCCCTTTTTCTACAATTTCCTCAAAAAGTTTTAAGTAGCAGTTCTATTTGACATCGTTGATGTGATGTGAACACTCGAAGGCCAAGTATCAATTTGATGTCTCTTTGATTGCTTACATTCTAAATAGAACTCATTTTCTTTGCTCTCTGTACTCTGCAAATATGAAGAATTGATATGTGATTCTATTCATGTCACCAAAAATAAATTTGCCCTTCCTTTTTGTCTTAACACAGAAGAAGATTCAAATGATGAAAAATAGTGGAGAGTTTAAAATATTGCATTTCTTTTGGATAGAGGAGCATATTATAGCAATGTAATTTTGGGTTATATGATACTGAGGCAAAATTAGCTCTCAGAATTTTGGTGTTTCTGAATAAATGATTTCAAGCTACTATACTATATATTCTTATATCAATGCACATTTTAAAGGGGACTATTTATTGGTCACTAAGACCTGTGAATGGAGTTAGCATGCCCTAATGATTTAGAGCCTGCCATAAATATCACACAGGCCAGTTTTTGCAGTATATTGATTTTGTAATTCAAGATAAGTACTTACTTAGTCTATGCTTAATCTGAGTTTCCTTATCTAAATATTGGTAATAACCTCATCTATCTCACTGCTTTTTGTAAATATTAAATATATACATTTATAAATATTATACATGTAGCATTTAGCACAATGCCAGAATATGTAGTTAACATTAAAAACATGGTCACTGCAATTAATATTATTTTTCATATTATGAATTTGCTATACTGACATCTTATAGGATAAATAAGAAAAATATTATTGTTGAGTATAATCTAGCCCAACAATTTTAAATGAGTAAAATGTAAATTAAAAAGACAAGTTGTATATAAAGAAATCAAGAAATAGAAAGATACAAGAATTAACAATTTTTCTGATATTTGGCTTATACTGAAAATTAAATAGTCTGTGAAATTTTGCCATTAAGGAAATTATATCATAATGATACCGAGAGCTGCAAAAGACAATATTTCTAAAAGACATAAAAAGGTGAAAGACAAAGTATGACCTTAATGTTGAAGAGAAATAAACATTGAGTTTTCAAGTTTTTATGCATTAGAGTATTAAACAAAGAACATCTATTTAAAAATTCAATTTAGCAAAAATGTTCTTGTAATTTAAGACAAGAGATGTGAAAGAAGAGGAGAGTTAACAGAAAAATACACAAAAGCACATACAACTCACGTTAGAAGTGAAACAAAGTCTTAGTTATTCAGCATCTTCATGGTGACATTATTGCAGATCTTTTAAAACAATGATGAAAAGTAACATTGCCATAATTCCCTTATAATGGAAACCTGATCAGACCAAGATAATCTCTAGTTTTTGCAGCTGGCTCCTCATGTTTGATAAAGAATATGCTCATCAAGCTAGTGCTATTGTTACAAAGGGATGACATTGAACCTCACCTCCAATAACCTGGATATAATGGAATTTAGGTTGAGCTCTGGAAGTCAAAATAGAAAAACCCAAACCAATGGATGGGCTTAACCATCTGTGTGATTACCTCAAGCAATTCTCTGTAAAGATGTGGCTGAAGATAGTCTCTCCTCCCATGATTCCATACTCACAAAGAATCTTTGTAATTTGAATGTGGCTTCCAAGGTAGCCTAACTTCAGAAAGAAAATACACTAAACAACTGAAGAAAGAATGTGATCTGTTTGGCAGTCACATTCTTGATGTTAATAAACAGGCAATGCTTTAAATAGGCCAGTTGAATCTACTATTACCTACCTGTCTGAATCTATATCTATATTCTTATCTATGTATGTAATATTAATCTATCCATCCTCATTGTGGATAGAACTATCTATCACAGTAGATAGTTCTCTTTCCACTCACTTGCCCTTACTTCTATTTATCCAGGTTCATATGTATGACTTGGCTAACGTGAGATTGGAACCCAAAGTTGGAATCATTTATTTTCTGTGCAAGTAAAGCTGAGAATTAATGACCATTCAGTGGTTAAATTACCAAAGTGATTAACACTTCAAGCACTTTCTGAATCATCAATCTAATGGTTGTGTTCATACAGAAAACTCCACTGAGTCAAACAAGACACACAAATCTGATTTTTTAGAAAGAGTATCTTGAGAGATGACCATAGTATTCACGAAAGGTGTTCTTTGGATCTCCCTTGCATTTGAAATAGAACTTTATATGGTAGCCAAATAAAAGTTTTGGCACAGAACCATTTAAATGGGAATTTTTGCCATTTATATTTGGGGTTTTATTTTAAGGAATGTCTTTAAATTGCTAAGGCAGGTACCATGTGTAAGTACCAGCAGGGTTGGAGTATCTGTTATTGGCTCCAGAAACACTGTTCCAACAAGAAGTTAAATCCTTGGCCCAAGTCCTCATCAAAAGCTGGAAGTGGCTGCAGGACCCTTGGGGACTCCCCCAAAGGGAGAAAGGAGGGGGAAAAGGAAAAACAAAAAAGAGAGAAAAAGAATTTGACGACTCACACTGGAAGTCAGAGGCAGGTCTTTACCAAGGAAAAGACGAGAAGAACCCAATCACAGGTATCCTTTCTGGGATGTAGAGAAGGTACCTGACCCTGTGCCAGCAGTTCTATTTGTATTATTTCATTTATTATTCTTCACAGCTCTTTGAGGTGGTTATTGTTACTAACTCCTGCAAAAACCCTGTCTGTGTTTTCTTAGGCTCAACCAACCAATTAGACTTGTAAGACCCAAAGAGACAGTACTTGGCACTGGCTTCACCTAGAAGGATGGAAGGACATATGTCAGCAGGGGCTTTTCATCGGAGAGTTCTCTTGGGAGACCACACAACCCTCCAGCAATTTTCTTGTGCGCCCATATGATAACCTAGGTGCAAGAAAAGTAGACCACAAAGGGTGAGACCTCCTTGGCTTAGCAGCCCCATGTCTCAAATAAGAATCAATAGCTCCTCTGACAGTATCATGGGTAAGGCTTTCAGGATCCTAACAAGGGCAATGCCCAATTACAAGATTCACTGCCCTTGGGGCAGTCCCAATGCTTTGGCTTCCCACTAATTATTTATGGTCCATTCATAGCTTTCTTGTCCAGATGTCATTTACCTATTTGAGGTCATATTTACTATAAACAATGCTGCCTAGTAATACAGCTGGCATCCCACCTTTATAGGATAAGCACGATAGGGATAGGAACATATCAGTCTATAGAGTAAGAAAAAAGATTTTGTTAACTCTTTACTCAACATTCCCATATAGCAATGAGGAAGTTGAAGGTCAAGGGGAGCAGTGGCTTTCCCAAGATCACACAGCTACTATGTGGCAGAGAATGATTTAATTCTTTATCAGATCCTCGAAACTCTGCTGAGATTAACACTTGTTTGTCTCAACTCCCTGCCTGTCTCCACTTGCCCACCCCAGACAGAGTGTATGAGTTAAAATTGTATCACTATTACATAGGCTCAAATGCCTTATCCCTCATAGGGAATTAATGTTTTTGTGAATTTATGAATAAGTCCTACCTATTCCCTATGGAACTGGACAGAGTTATTGAAGACTCTGCCAACATCCATGATGTATCAACATTTATAATATACATAGCATTTTAATCAGTAGTATCTACTCCAAGGAATTCATCTTAAGGAATTAATCAGATTAAAGCACAAAAATTATTTTTAAAAATGACAAAAATTAGAGGAGCACAGATTATCCAGCAAATTATACATAAAAGAATAATTTTAAAATAAGAGTCCCATGGAGTTGTTATTCCAATAATCTTCAAACCATATTATTTTCTGTGAAAATGTATATTACCCCAAAAAAGAAATGCTAAAGCTGAACACTTTATAAATATAAAACTAACTAGAGCCAAACATACTACAAATAAAAAGGAACAACAAAAATATTATGTTTGAATCCTAGGGTGAAGGAAGATTTCCAAATATACAAAATTTGTAAAGAAAAATACTGATATGTTTGTCTAGATCAAAATTAAGACTAAAAGCCAAAGTCATAGATATTAGAAAAAAACCCCACAAATGACTGATGAACATCAGAAATTGTTTTCCATCATAATAATACATGAATAACAAGTTACAAAAATAAACAATTTTGCCAGTCATTAGATGGACATCATTTTAACATTTTGATCAAATCGTTTGTCCAAAGAATTAGAGAACAAGCACAGTCATTTACTGCTGTAGGAGTATAATGCTATGGCTAATTTGGAAGGCAATTTGGTAGTAATCTCAAAAAAAAAAAAAAAAAGGGATAAAAGAATAACAGCAAAGCATACTCCCTCAAGAACCAAATGAAAAAATGTACAAAAATGCACTAATCAATGAATTGTTTATAATAATTATAACAATTAAATTGAAAAAAAATCTTATATGTACACAGTAAAAACTGGCTAATTAAACTTAGGTCAATTTATATTTGTAAATACAATATGGAAGTTAAAAGAAAATTTAAATCTATAGGTACTTGTCTTAGTCTGTTCAAGATTCTCTAAAAGAATATCATAGAAAGGGTGGCTTATAAACAACAGAAATTGACTTCTCACAGTTCTAGAGGCTGGGAAGCCCAAGATCAATGCACTGACTGATTCGATATCTGGTGAGATCTGACTTCCTGGTTCAAAGACCAGCATTTTTGCTGTCTTCACATGGTGGAGAGGTTCTCTGGGATCTCATAAAGGACACGAACCTTCTTGATGAGGGCTCTGCCCTTGTGACCTAAGTACCTCCCAAAGGCCCCTCATCCAAATACAATCACATTAGAGGCTGAGTTTCAACACACGAGATTTGGGGTGACACAATCATTCAGTCTATAGTAGTACTGAAATAGATTAGCTTTAAGATGAATAACTTATTGAAAAAAATTAGAGAAATACTGTATATAATATCAAAACAACCACATGATGCTACTAAATAGTTCATCAACTAAAAGTAAAAACTAAATTGTCAGAGATGGAAAAGCATTAAAAAATTACACATATGTACACTGTGTGAAATACTGACTGTGAAATGCACATTTCAGATGAAGCAAAGAAATCAAACAAAAAATCTATTTATAATAGAATCTTAAATTTAAGGTGTTATATGTATATCCATATCAATATGAAAAATATATATACATGCGACAGAAAATAGTATTATTAACCTGTTTCTAAAATTCTAGATTTTATGAAATTAGGGAAACAGGTTAAAATACAGCTTACTAAAATAAAGCTAAAATCATTTCCTTGGCATTTATAAAATGAAAAAGCAGATATATTTTCAAACCTTAAAACGTAATTGGTAAAATAAATGTACTTTCTCTAAGTAGCAGGAAATAAGCCATTTTTTAAAAAGAGGAACAGACAATTAAATATTATTATGTAAGTAAATAAATGTCAAGAATAAAGAAAATTGTCTGACACACTTGTGTTACTTTTGTGCCTCAAAAATGAAACTTTAGGGGCTTCCCTGGTGGCGCAGTGGTCGAGAATCTGCCTGCCACTGCAGGGGACACGGGTTCGAACCCTGGTCGGGGATGATCCCACATGCCGCGGAGCAACTAAGCCCGTGCACCACAGCTACTGAGCCTGCACTCTAGAGCCCGTGAACTACAACTACTGAAGCCCGCGCGCCTAGAGCCCATGCCCCGCAACAAGAGACGCCACCGCAATGAGAAGCCCACGCACCGCTGCTCACCACAACTAGAGAAAAGCCCACACGCAGCAACGAAGACCCAACTCAGCCAAAAATAAATAAATTAATTAATTTTTTAAAAAAATGAAACTTTAGATATTTTTATCCTTTAAGAATTTTGTGTTCTATGTGGTTTATCTTACAATTGATCTATAAATTTTTTGTGATCGATTTCATATCATATAAAACTTCCCATATTTGTTCCAATGAAATATTACTTTAGTATTATAAACCAGGGCACATTGTTAGAAATTTCCACTTTGTTATAATATTAAATTTTATTGTCTATTAAATATTAAGTATTATTTATTTAATTCTTCAGAAAGCTTCTCTTCATATCTGTATTCCCCAAAATAAAATACTCACCTTAACTTTTTAATTACTTTTTCAAAACAAGATTTATATCCATAACATAAACATACTAAGTTTCACACAAGAAATGCAGTGTTCAAGCTATGAATGGCTTAATATAGCATCTTGAAAAATACAAATAACTGGTAAATTTTTAGAATATTATACAAGGTAATATGTATTAGGATACTGAAAGATACAGATGGACTATTTAAGAAATTAAATGCTCATTTTAAATTAAAAATAGAAAGTGTATTTCAACATTGCGGCAAATTAAACAAACGAGATAATAAAGATAGGACAATTTTTAGAGAAAAGAAGGAAAATATATATATATATTTGTAGAAACAATTATAATAGAACTGATACAATTATAGACTGATGAAAGTATTAGCTTTCACAATACTTTGGTAGCCAATGTGATATATTTATTCCACAGATGAAAAAATATATGAAATATTATATACCAGCAAAAATTTTAAGTAAGCCTATATATTTGAATATATGCAGCAAGTTATATTATAATAACTCAACTGTATGGAATTACCTATAGTCGTGTAAAATGGTAATAATAAATGTAATTTAGAAGCATAAGAAGTATGTATGATGTAGTAAGAATACAGAATATAAAACTACATTTCCTTTCATAATAAAAAATCTTGATGGTTATATAATATTTAACCATAAAACAATATTTTGAATTGCATGTGTGTGTGTGTTCTTAAGAAATGTCTCACACTATTTTTAATATGGGAAAATATTCAGCTACTTCATGGTGACAAAAAATTTTGCTATCAATTCCCTTTTGTAACTTAAGAGCAATATTTTGATAAATTTATATCTAATATGTGATAAAATTCTAACATTTTAATAAGCATGTATATAATTTATGTATAATCAAAGAATAAGGATACTAAGACAAATTATTTGTAAGAATGCTTGGAGTTCTAGAAACACACTAATAATGAAAGGAAATTGAGAAGTGAAAATAATGATTTTTTAAAATAAAAATAAATATGAATGCATTGAATTATATGAAGGGTAATAATTTGGTTTTTGTGATTATTTCATTAAATTATAATTCATACACAATAAACTAGATGTTGATTATGATCTAAACATTTGATTATAATTACTTTCAAATTCTATAAAAATGAGGACCTATAAAAATACCTTTTCTGCATAATAGAAGATTGTATCTATAGTAAACATGAGAAAACCAGAAATGCAAAAATATGCACAGAAACTAAATTTTAAAAAAATCACATATAACTTGGAATTTCTAATATCTCATTGTAAGACAATAATTAGAAATATCTAATGAAGTTATTTTCATCATTTTTAAGTGATAAGAACAATAACTCTCAGTAATCAGCAAGATATAAGTGAAGGCAATTTTCACCCAGAGCCACATTTCCTGTAAATGACATAATTCAGCATGATGTCAATATTTATCACTTGAATTTTAACAAACCATATATAATTTATTCTCTTCATTGTTACATCATTTGAAATACTTTACTCTAGAAATTCGTAATAAGGAAAACAAGTAGGCCCCTAGATCTTTCTCACTTGGTAGGGATTAGGAGTCATATTGCTAAATCTTTGATGTGAAATTTATTTTTCCATTTTAGATCCTCAACTCAGTTCAAGTGCACAGTTTTTATTAATTATTTAGCCATCTTTTTTTTTTTTTTTTTTACTTTATATAGCCAGTAAAGGGAGTTCATAATAGTTGTCCTAATAGTTAAAGACAACTGAGTTCACCCATTTTCATACTCCAAATTAAATTTATAATCTAATAACTTGACCAATGAATCATGGACTTATGGAACTTTGGGTTTAGAAGGTGACGGTGGCATTATTGTCTGAAGACATTCCTTTAGCTTCTTTGTAAAGGATGTTGCTAAACAATGGGGACCCATTTATTTATCAATGAGTATTTATAAGGAGGTGACTTAGTTGGTTTCCCCCGAAAACAGAGAGAAATTTGGGTGCAGGCAGGTGGAGGTGAACCCAGCAAACTAGAGCAACACATAAGGGAGTGGAAGTAAGGGAAGAAGAAAAGGCATCTTAGGAGGGTATTTTTACTATGTAGTTGCTATTGACAGCACAAATTTGGGTCCTCTTTGACTTTCTGAGAAGCGTAATGAAAATGCCTCCTAGAATTGTACATTGCACAAGAGAATTGTAATATCTATTCACTAGCTCCCTTCTCCAATTGTTTGAGCACTCTCCCCATTGACACTAACTCTTCCACAATCCAGAGGATGCTTTTCCAGGCTGAGTGAGTTCCTGTAGTTTTGGAGAAGACGCCAGGGCAGACAGCAGAGAGGTAGGGCATATGTATCACAATGGCAGGTAAAATCAAAGGGGCCAGAGGATGTGAACTCTGGGCTCCAGAGGTGCGTCCTACAAGGGAGCTACTGCATGCCATGCACAGTTCTAGGGCTTTGGAATTCATTGAACAGCTGAATTCTGTGGTTAAAAGTACAGAGATGTAAAGTACAGGCACTAACCTTGATGAGTTGATAATCAAGTGTATGACTGAGTGAAAAGCAGGCCTCCATTTTCTTGAAGTAAATAGCAATGCAAGATATCTGACTTAGATAAGGTTGGTAGGACTTAATTTGCTTAAAGTCTACCTCCTAACCAGACTAAAGCCTTCTTGTAGGCAGGGGGCATTTACAGCTTGGTATTATAAAGGTCAAGTACATGGCATGTACTCAGTATATAAATATATATTCCAAATGAAAGAATGAAGAATAGAGGAATACAATGGGAAAAAAAAGAACCAGTGAAGTTTAGAGCAGTTCAGGAAAAAGTGCTTTGGAAAGGAGCTATTTGTGATGGGCTTTGTAACACATAAAATACTGGAAATTTATCTGTGCAATATGTTTATGGCTGTCTGTTAGCTTGATATACTATCATCTAACATAACATTTTAGAAGAGGAAAATGTTCAAAATATTAATGAATGGACATGAAATAATTTAACTACCTAAATACAAATTAATAAAACTACCTGAACTTTTTAATCATATTTGGAAAAAATTGTAATAAATTAAATAATCTTATCAATTTCAGACCTAGATTTTGATGACTGAAAACAAAATTTAATTATAAAAAATTGTTCAATGTTATTACAACAAGACAGGTTTTGCTTGTTTTCTTTTTCTTTAATTTCTTCTTTTACTATTTAAAATGCTACAATGTGCATTCTCTGGGTTTTCTCTATGGCATTGGTCCTGACAATTAGCAAATCCTACAATAAAAGTTAACAGCATGAACTGTATCTGAGTGACTATTCTTGAAATATTTTATTTGGCAGATAAGCCAGAGACATTTTAGCTCATGGACAACTAGATTTGTAAAATCACAGTCTGTGTCAAGTGCTTTACAATTTCCAAAGAATGAATATTTTATAAATACCCTTAAAGATCAAGAGCTATAAAAGTAAAAGTTTACAAAATTCAGGCAAATAACATAAATGTCTGATTGGGGACAGGTACACATCAATAGGATCTGATTGGCTCTTGAGTTAAATGAAAGATGCATGCCTTTCTAAGTACATCCATTCAAATCACATTTTTTTTTTTATTTTATGCTGGTCAAAAACAAAACAAAAACAAACAAAATTAACTTTGCGCATTTGTGCATTAGTTATCTACTACCACAATTACACTATGTAGAAAACAATCACAAAATCTCAGTGATATATATCATTAAACATTTATTTAACTCGCACATCTGGGGGATTCCATTGATTTCAATTGTGCAAGTTCATGTACATTTCATCTTTTGATCTATGTAGGGCTTACCCACATGTCTATAGGTTAGCTGACCTGACCTTCAGATAACCTAAGATAACCTCTCCTGGGAAGACTGTGTGGTCTGTCATCCTCCAGTAGGTAAAAGTGGGCATATTCTTATGTCATTCCAAGAGAAACAGGAGAGAAAATGAACACACATTTTCAAGCCTCTTTATGCATCACATATTTTAACATCCCGTTGGCCTAAGTGAGTTACATGACTGAACTCAGAATTTGGGACTGGGCAAATAGACTCAAGTTTTTTAGTAAGAGAAACTGCAAAGTCATATAGCAAAAAACGTGGATATGAGGAAGAAGAGTGGAGAACGTTGGCCATCACTGCAATCAATCTACTATACCTTGCATGTTATCTCTAATAAAAGTACATCCATCCTTGCCCTCTGCTATAGACTATAATTGTATATATTGAAGAATCACTTATATTTGCATCTTATGGCTGGGTGAAAATAGAAAAATTAGTCAAATTTTTCATAGACAAATGAATGATCATGAAGTTCCTGGCTCTGTTGTTGATAAAAACAAACGAGTAAAAAAACAAATTATGAAGTTAAATTGACATTTTAGCTCATGTAATTTTAAATTTCACAGCACCCACAATGGATATCTATATGAGATTTGTCTCACTATCCTACCATTTGTGAATAAGAATTGCATCTTTATATTGTGTCCTCCTTAACACCCAACAGTATTCATTGGTTCCTCAGTAAGTGTTTGCTGAACTGAATGGGATGAAATTTTGACAATGTAAGTTCATTAGTAATTCTCTGGTGCCTTATATTTTTCTAAAGCCTTAGCTGAAGGAAGAGGAGAGTGTGCCTAATCCCTTCCTTTTAATCCATGATTCAATTTGGCAGTTCCTGCCCAGATTTTATCAGAGATGATGGTGAAAAGCTAAGATAAAATGAGATTAAAATATAAAAGCTAAGAAGACAAATTCTTTCTGGAATTCCGACATAAAAGAGAATTGGCTAACCGCCATTTCAGGGGTTCAAATGTATGTTCCTACATACCAGCTGGCTATTATTTTTCTATTTGAATGTGTGCATGTGTGTGTTTAATTTAATTATTTTAATATCAAGATTTTGACTAACCGTGAGGGTCCTCTGTAAATCTGAGGGTAGATGATTCCACTCTCAGGCTAGTCTAACCTTCTCACATGACATATTCAACCCCAAAGAAACGTATATTTCTTTTTACTCAGAATGATTATTAAGATTGTTACTTGCATGAACTTAATATTCTGGTTACCATAATATTGTCATCTCTAACAAATTTGTAGGGGAATCTTGATATCTTTAAAGTAATAAAATGGAAAACATAAATAAGGTATCATTTAATGATTGAAAGGCATTCAGTTCTTAAAATTCCTCAGGATCATTATAATAGTAAGGTATAATAAACTAAGCAAAGTCTATATCATTTTCATGTATATTGTTAAATGCCTGTTAGGATGAACCTCTATTATCTTATTTTTAATACATGTATTATCATCACCAGCATAAGGAGTTTATACATTAAGATTTGAAATATGACTTAAATCCACAGAGAAGAAAATTTTGTGAATGCTTTATTGCACTAACTGTATGTTTACAAAAAACATTCTTATTAATAATTCAGTATATAAAACTGTTTAGTAGATTTTTAAAATACAGTTAAATTCTGAGGAATTCTTCATTTCACATAGGGTTCCAAGTCCAGCAAACACCTTTCTTATCACCATTTCTACAGAGGAAAGAAACACTTTGTTTAAAAAAATAATTCATATTGAGGAGAAAAGGATTAAGAAAGCGGCTACATTTTCCCTGTTGAGAGCCTTGACCTGTTACTATTGTTAATACTGATCAACCATTGCACACTGAACCTTCAACACATTGATACACTGCTGAGTTTATATCTATGCAACAGGTGCATGCAGGTGTCAATTTATTGAATTTTACATTCTTCTTGTTATATTATTATAATTGTAGAGCAAAAATTTAAAAATATTATGAAAGCACTGCAGAGTTTAAACAAATCACTAATGAAATAATACACTAGTGTGACATCATTCAACAGATATGCACAAGTGGAGTTCCTGGCCTCCTGATACAATTTTTCCAGCATACCCACTAGAGAGTCATCAAGCATTCTCTTTCCAAACTATGTGACTAAATTTAAAAGACCTTTCAAGGACCTATCTGCTTACTTAGCCTGATTGCATTTACACTCTTAAGCCCATTTGCTTTTGTGATGGCCACAAGTAACAGTGAAATATCGAGGATGTTTAAGTTCTTCAAAAGAAAGGTATCGCTGTGGCATCCATTCAAATGCATTCACAGGGGATGTATTTTGAGAAAGGGCAGATGGTAGCATTTCCCAGAACATCTGTTGCCCATCATTCTTTCACAGAGCAACCCAGATGCTGTTGACAACTTGTATGTAAATCATGCTGACAATTTGTTCAGTGTCTCTCCTGCTGAGACTGAGGTTGTCCTGGTCATACCATTGATCAAATATAGGAGATACTGCAGTCCCACAAGTACAGTTCCAACTGTGTTTGGGCCAGGAAATAAAACAGCCATTAAATCAATGGAACGATTTATCTACCTTGAAGTTATCTCCATATTACAGCAAAGATTTCCTACCTCAACTTTCCTAGTCTTATCTGAAGGTGTACATTAGATATTAAATGCTCTACAGAATAGGAAAATGCCATATTGCTTCCTGATACTTGTCCTTAACTTCTATTATTATTTGTTAGGGGTAATCATTTCTTTGACCTTGCATTTTAAAATTACTTTCATCTCAGGGAAATGACATATAAGAGGGAAATTATGCATGCATTGCTATATAAATGTCAGATTTTTTAGTTTGCAAATGCCTGCTATAAAATATTCACAGTACAGAAGTTGATTTACAATCCATTTCAGTCTGTAATCTATCTTATTCTAATTTTGTACCTTGTATCAAAGTGCATTTTTCACATTGATGAAAAGAAAACAAAAAGAAAAGAAAAATCATGTCTTTAATTAACATACCGATGCAAAGGATAAACTAAAACCATTGGCATTTATTAAATGATTATAGCTTTTCTAAACAGACTTAACTAGGTCATAATATAGGTTGTAAAGAGGGAAAATGCATAATTAAATTTCAAAATACCTAAACCTATAAAGGCATTATATATAACCTAAACTTCCTGTTATAATAATGAAGATTAAAAAAATAAAAATTAAGTAACTTTAATATAAATTTACACATCAAAATACCTATTTAATTTGTAAAGTAAATAAATTTTACTTTGGGATGTTGATTAATCTCCTTCAAAAGTAATTGATTTCATCTCAAGCATTTTTGTTACACAATTATAGGTTAACTGGGACAACTGGGAAAAA
Organism: Balaenoptera ricei; assembly: GCF_028023285.1. NCBI lineage: Eukaryota > Metazoa > Chordata > Mammalia > Artiodactyla > Balaenopteridae > Balaenoptera > Balaenoptera ricei. Next base: position 20,868,235 of record NC_082641.1, read on the forward strand.
TACACTGGGCTATAAAATATCATAAGTATGTTTTATAAATAGCTTTAAACTCATTGTATATATAAAAATTCCAAAGTAAAACCAGTAACTGTTAGATTGGCCCTCTACCTTATTAAAATGTGCTCTGAACAGAGCATAATTTTTGCACTCTAAAAGGAGGTAAAGATACTTTCACACGCATTCTCTTTCAGGTAACCAGCCTATTAAATTATAATTGTTTTAGACAAAAAGCAATGTTAAATCTCAGTTGCACCTAAGAATGAGTTTCCTGGACCCATAATTTGGGATACCTAATCTACGTAAAATGTCATAGAATTTTAACCAACTTCTTGGATGAGGATTTCTTTTTTTATATATATAAATTTATTTATTTAATTTTATTTATTTTTGGCTGCATTGGGTCTTCGTTGCTGCACGTGGGCTTTTCTCTATTTGCGGCGAGCGGGGGCTACTCTGCGTTGCGGTGCGAGGGCTTATTGCTGTGGCTTCTCTTGTTGCGGAGCATGGGCTCTAGGTGCACGGGCTTCAGTAGTTGTGGCACGCAGACTCAGTAGTTGTGATGCACGGGCTTAGTTGCTCTGCGGCATGTGGGATCTTCCCAGACCAGGGCTCGAACCCGTGTCTCCTGCATTGGCAGGCGGATTCTTAACCACTGCACCACCATGGAAGCCCGGATGGGGATTTCTTTAAAAAAATCTTTTGACAATGGGTGGTAGAGGTAAAAGATTCATCTATAATTTAGGTTTATATGCAGTAGAATTTGTGCATATGTGTAACATCTGGAAATAGTACTCATTATTTGTCACTTGCTTAAATATAAATAGTATGATAAAATCAAGTTTAGCAAATCAGTATTTTTATATTATTATAATACATTTGGAACAATATAAGTTTTCTAACAAAACATCCCAAATATTATGGCACCATAACAAAGTATTTATTAGCAATATTAATGTGTGTTCCCATATAGGTCAATTAGTTAAGTTAGTTAAGTTAGTTAAGTGGATCATAGAGTTAAGAAGTGCCACGTCTGCGGTTTTATTTTCTTACTAATCAAGTAGTTTCAGAACAAGAAAATCTCTGCTCATTACTGTATGTGTATCTACTAATTAACATACACATGTGTGAGCACACACACACACTTTTACACTACTGGATCAAACCAAATAGATCTAAGAAGAATCTAAGGGGCAAACTTAGTCTTGTATACTCTGAGTAGCCAAGTTTGTCCAAGTTAATCTGTATTGAGTAGCTCCAGCACTGTACCTGTAGAACAAGATCATGTTGTAAAAGTAACTTTGACCTAAAACTCTTGATCTGAGTTATATTTCTTCAAGACCTTATGGATCTGTCCGTTGAAACACTAAGCTCATCAGAGACCTCGTCCTATTGACAGATTTCGTGAAGTCGCAAACTAGTGAGCATATATTATAGTTTGCCTAAGACATTTCCATTATGTCCATTCCTGAACAGTTAATAATGCCCCCATTCTCTCCAAAATGTTCAGATTTGGGTGATAAATTATGTGGTCACAACACTTACTAACTGCCCAAGTGCATCATGGTGCTGGAACAAATCTCTATCAGTTCATATATGGGAATCTTTTGAAGCAGCTTTGTTTCTGATTTATGAATTATGCATCCTGAGTGTTTGGGTCAATTTCCCCACAACAGATTTAAGTGGTTCCTTGTTAGATGTCTTTAAAAGGAACTATAGCATAGTCCAGTTAATATTAACTTTCACACTGTGATTCTAAAAGAAAACTATAGTTGGCTCCTCATATACTGGCAAGCAGGGATACTTACTGTTTTTAGGACCCTAGAAAGCATTACATAAAGGGAAGTCTGTTTTCATCTGTGGCTGACAACTTGACTAGTCTCAGACACAGAGAGAAAATAACAAATGTGAAAAGTGTTTAAGTGGGGGATGCTTCTCTGCATCCCAATTTGTCAGGACCTTTCACTAATAAAAATGCAAGATTCCTGGAACCTCAGGGGACAAGTTATTGTTCATAGTTGGTTCCCAAATGTATTCTGATATGAAGAGCAAATCACCTTCTTAAAATGTGGTCAGTTGCACATCCTCTGTCTTACGTATCTATTAGAGCAATAGATCTTATTTCATTAGATACAGAAATTCTTTTGTCTTGCTGGCTCAAAAGTACAAAGTATATTTGCTTTAAATCGAACATAAAAAAGTCAAGATCCCCTGAAAAGCATAGATGCCAATAATTAAGTCAACTAGCTATGAAAAGAATAAACTCTTTTTAATTGGTAATTTCTCTCTTTCCAACCAAGATTACATCCATGGACATTAGCGCTATATGAAATTCAGCAACATCACTTTGTACTTGAAAACACACCTCTGCTGAGTCGACTTGAGAGTGTGTTAAAATACCAAGAGATGGAGCTGGTGACAAGATGCCTCTGAAACGATAGGCTCAGGATAAAACCAGATTAAAATTGGTTTTAACACATACCTATCCCAACCCAAGCAGTCATAGTTTATGACATTCATCAAATTCTGGAATCTTTCTAGGAATTATTATTTTCAGAAAGGTGAGCTGAGTATACATTATCTCTCCTTTGTACATCAAATCCAATACATTTCTGAAATGATATTAAAAATTAATGAAAATATAAAATATATATCTATAGTCAAAAGCAAGAAAGAAGAAATTTGTTTCATCAGAAATTATGAGAAATGCCTCAAAGTTTAAATATAAAGAGGAACAGAATAAAGATCAGAATTATAGTTTGGGAGGCCTGCAAGGATATTTCTATATCCTTTATAACCCTTTATATTCTTTCCCCTTCTACCAGGTCTAAATATATTTTTTGACCAAAGTAAAAAAGGGTAAATCACATCAATTTCTTTGAATGCCAGGGACATGATCTCTGAGACTGTTCATAAAATAGAATCTGATTTCTCAAAATTTTGGATACATGTTCTAATACAATGGAGAACAATATGCTGTAACATTCATGGTTTCCTCAGAACTTGCATGAAATCATTTTAGTTGCCTGACTTTAAAATGGAAATCTTTCAATGTCTGTAGAGCCTATGCACCCAACAACTGACACTTCAGCAGCAGAACCCTAGATGTATATAGCTTTTCAGAGTTTCACCCATATATAATCCAAATTAACAGGATCCTTCCACTGTGTGGCACTGCTTAAGTACTTCCTGGTCAAATTATTTTATGATCAGATTCGTGAGTCAAATCTAGAGGGAAATTTCCTTATATTTCCTAACTCAGGATGATGCTATTGGTGACTTAATGTTTGGTATTTCCTAACCTGTAAGCATTCGTGACAGAAAAGTACTAGAACATTTGAAGATGATCACTGTTTCCCTCTCCAAGCATATTTGTTTATGTAACTACAATGTTAAATAAGAGGCAAAAAAAATTAATAGCTCCTCTCTATATCCCAAGCAATATTCTGTTACCTAAAAAACAGATAATGCCTCCATCTGAATTTTTCCTTCTGTAAGTTACAAAAACAAACCGATATTAAGTACAATTTCATTACTACTTACCACTGTTATTTTTTGTTTAACCTCCATTCTTATGCTAATATAATTATATATTCAACAGATATTTAATAAGGGACTAATAGGCAATAGATAATTTTATAGAAAAATCAAAGAATAAACTACATTTGTCTTTGTTTTAACAGAAATAATTTATAAGTAGACCATATCAGATACGACTATTTACTAATCTTTGTCAGTCTAAGAATTAGTGTAAGAGAAATGGCTTCTTGACAAAGCATGTCACGATCTGAAACATTTTAAAGAGGACTGTGGGGATTTTGTGTGATCTTTTCATGTAAGAACATGAATTCAGGCATTTTAAAGACTGAATTAAATACAAACATCAGCGAAAAAGGAAGACATGGATTCTCTATTCTACTCATGTGCTTTTATTATTATGGAAGAAGAACCAACACAAAAAGCAATCTTCCTAGGAATGTAACTAGCATAAAAGAATAATAGTTTAACATTAGTTTTAATTAAGTGAACATTTCCTTAGCCAGAAATATTAGTTTCTTAGGGCTGCCATAATAAAATTCCACAAACTAAGTGGCTTAAGCAATGTAAAAGTGTTGTCTTACAGTTTTGGAGCCTGGAAGCCTGAAACTCTGGTGTCAGCAGGGTCATGCTCCCTCTAAAATCTGCAGGGACTCTTCTGGCTTCTGTTGGTTTGCCAGCAAATCATCGGCGACCCTTGTTGCAGCTGCATAACTCCAATCTTTGTGTTTATCACCATGTGGCATTCTCCCAGGGTTTCTCTGTCTTCACACAGCAGTCTTCTTACAAAACACTTGTCATATTGGATTAAGAGCCCACCTTATTCCTTAACCAACTACTTGTTCAACAACCCTATTTCAAAATAAGATGAGAGTTACTTGGGGTTAGGACTTCAATACATCTTTTTGATGAATGCAATCCAACCCATAACATTTGATATTCTTTATTATTAACAAAAACATAAACTAACTCAATTTATCTAGAATATTTTGAATACATTTGCCTGCAAACTTTTTTGCTGGAGAATCAACCAAGCATCTCTGCCATCCAGGGATATTGTTGAATTGTTATAAGGGTAAAGAGGATGAATGTTCTGAAAATTTTGCAAATTAAATTGTATTGCCATAAGCAATGATTTATAATTATGGTATTTCAATCAAATGTTTGTCCAAGTTGAGGGGTATGCATAACTACTTGAAGAAAACCCTGGTGAGCTCTACTGATGCTGGAACTTTTCTCTGAGTAGAGGAGAGAAAACTCTGCAGCTGAAAGAAAATACAGCTTTCCCTTTCTAACCTTCAAAACACAATGATTTAACTCATGCCTTCTTTTGGATCTGAGATAACTCAATGGCGTCTACCATAAAACACGGAATGCCATCATGAACATAGTTGTCATAAGTGTAAATTCTCCTTATGTGGTAAAGAGAACTGTCCCCCGAGTTGATCATAGTACAAAGCCACTGACAGACTCAGTGACTATCTTCTTGAACTAGCAGGAGATGGGAGCCTACATGATGGAATTCAACATGAAATACAGACGAAAACATCTCTAACATTTCATGGTAATAGCCAAATTCAGCAAAGATATTCAAAAACCATTCAAGAAGAAGTACAGGCCAATCAGAATAAATACTGCCCTTAAATAAACAGTATGTCTTTACCAATGCAGACCAGCTGAATGTCTCTCCTAGGCAACAATAGCAATTGTATTTAAGTTGTTATTTCTGTGGCTTTATATAACATTCTTCTGCAATAGGGATTTCTTGAATAGATTAGTAGATTAATAAGAAAATCTATTAAAATTTTAATTTTAATTTTGAGACATGATTAGTGATTCTTTTTGAAAATGTATTATTGGATGCTTTTAATTTGTTAGAAATTTTAGAATATCTTAAAATAGGAACTGTAAGACACTTGCAAAATTAGTATCATATGAATCTTGTAGGGGAGCAAAATCTGCCACGCCAAAATGTGTCTCTTTGTCACAAGCATTACTTTAGGCTGATTTTTAAAAAATTTATTTTATTTTATTTATTTATTTTTGGCTGCATTGGGTCTTCGTTGCTGCACGCGGGCTTTCTCTAGTTGTGGCGAGCAGGGGCTACTCTTCATTACAGTGCACAGGCTCCTCATTGTAGTGGCTTCTCTTGTTGCGGAGCACGGGCTCTAGGCATGCGGGCTTCAATATTTGTGGCACGCAGGCTCAGTAGTTGTGGCTCACGGGCTCTAGAGCGCAGTCTCAGTAGTTGTAGTGCACGGGCTTAGATGCTCCGCGGCACGTGGGATCTTCCCGGACCAGGGCTTGAACCTGTATTCCCTGCACTGGCAGGCGATTCTTAACCACTGCGCCACCAGGGAAACCCGTCAGCTGATTATTTTTCAGAAACTGAAGACTCTGGAAGTTTTTCTTTTTACCCTCCCCCTTAACTGCCTACAAGAATTTAGATAGAGGGTCTATTCCAGGAAGAGAGTTATCACCAAAGATAACTACAAAGATGATGAGCTGGTTTTGGTAGCCTCGGTAGAATTTAGCAAGGATTCTTTGTTCAAAGTCTTCTCTGTGTGCCATTATCTCTGCATGGAAGGAAAACATTTCTTTACCAAACATTTGCTCTTCCCATCTTCCTGCCAGTTATCTTCCTTCACTTTGAAGACCCAAGCCCTGCCCCCTTCTCCTTAGCTCAGGATGGCATATAAACCTCAATTGTCTGTCTTTGAGTCTCTTATCTTCAGGGTTTCTGTATGTACAAAATTAAATTAAATTCATTTTTCTTTTGTTAATGTGTCTTATATCACTTAATTATTAGAGCAGCCAAAGAACCTAGAAGAGAAGAAAGAAAAAGTTTTCATTCCTTACAATCTCTATTATATTCTTGAGCTTTTCCAAGATAATGCCAGGACACTGTTTCAAGTTAGTCATATTCTAATACATTCAATGAAATTTACATTATTTGTAATTTGAATATTAAAAGAAATTATTATATATATGTTTATATAATATATTATATATATTATATCAATTGCACTGTAGTTTGCCAAGGTAGTTTTTCTTCCTTTGATTGGTCCTTACTAAGTCTATTAAACATCCTCACAGTTAGCAATAAACTGTGAGATATAGGCAATACTATCTTCCTAATTAAAGGAAACGAAGTATTCCTTGTCCATTTTCCTGTGTTTTTCTTAAAGGAGTATTACTCAAGAATAAAGATACAATAATGTCATTGTTTGTTTTAAAATCAGTTTAATGTATGACTAAGGTACGAAAATGGAGATCTTTTTTTTTTGTATAAGATATTTTTCCAAAAGGTATTTATTTGGTCCATCTAATCTGCTTACCTCTCTAAGACCAATTATGCCACCTTTAGTGATAATATATTTAAATATTTATTGGGTGCCTTTATCATGAGCTTATAAAAACATTTTGTTGTTATTGTTGTCATTATTGTTTGAAAGTAATATTACTCATTGCTTTGGGGAAAAAAGCGTCAGTTTTAAATAAAATGAACATGTAACGGAATCTAGATTTTATTTCTAAAACACAGAAGAACTACCTATTTTCTAAGTTTGTATTTATACATTATTGTTGTGCTAAAACATTGAGTGCTACTCTAGTGGAATTTGGAGCATTGCAAAATTCCTAAATCATGCCAGACAATGGTTTGTTCTCAAAGTTTCAGACATGGTTAGTAAACAAAACCCTATTTAATCCACTGCACGGAGTAAGAAAATGTTTGTGAGTGTTTTGTTGTGTTTCTGCTCTGGTTATTACTGGCATTGCTTTTGCTCCAGGAAGCTTTTCACCCAGTTTTAGTATTTTATTTTATTTTATTTTTTTGACTTGTAGACTCTTTTTTATTGTATTTACTTTGATGACCTGGTATAGACCAGTTCTAGTATTTTAAAATAAGCTGTTACTAGATCACAGGAGCACTTGTGTCTTTCCATTCAAGGTTAGCAGGACATCCTAGCCTCTATCCTCCTTCTTTCATCTCTCAGGATATTCAAACTAACAGAGGTAGATTTAAAAGAGATGATGATGCTACCAGAAAACTAATAGAGCTAATAAATGAATTTGATAAAGTAGCAGGATACAAAATTCATGCACAGAAATCTCTTGCATTCCTAGACACTAATGATGAAAAATCTGAAAGAGAAATTAAGAAAACACTCCCATTTACCATTGCAACAAAAAGAATAAAATACCTAGGAATAAACCTACCTAAGGAGACAAAAGACCTGTATGCAGAAAACTATAGACACTGATGAAAGAAATTAAAGATGATACAAACAGGTGGAGAGATATACCATGTTCTTGGATTGGAAGAATCAACATTATGAAAATGTCTATACTACCCAAAGCAATCTACAGATTCAATGCAATCCCTATCAAACTACCAATGGCATTTTTCACAGAACTAGAACCAAAAATTTCACAATTTGTATGGAAACACAAAAGACCCCGAATAGCCAAAGCAATCTTGAGAAAGAAAAATGGAGCTGGAGGAATCAGGCTCTCTGACTTCAGACTATGCTACAAAGCTACAGTAATCAACACAGTATGGTACTGGCACTGAAACAGAAATATAGATCAATGGAACAGGATAGAAAGCCCAGAGATAAACCCATGCACATATGGTCACCTTATTTTTGATAAAGGAGGCAAGAATATACAATGGAGAAAAGACAGCCTATTCAATAAGTGGTGCTGGGAAAACTGGACAGCTACATGCAAAAGAATGAAATTAGAACACTCCCTAACACCATACACAAAAATAAACTCAAAATGGGTTAAAGACATAAATGTAAGGCCAGCCACTATAAAACTCTTAGAGGAAAACATAGACAGAACACTCTATGACATAAATCACAGCAAGATCCTTTTTGACCCACTTCCTAGAGAAATGGAAATAAAAACAAAAGTAAACAAATGAGACCTAACGAAACTTAAAAGCTTTTGCACAGCAAAGGAAACCATAAACAAGATGAAAAGGCAACCCTCAGAATGGGGGAAAATATTTGCAAATGAAGCAACTGACAAAGGATTAATCTCCAAAATTTACAAGTAGCTCATGCAGCTCAATATCAAAAAAACAAACAACCCAATCCAAAAATGGGCAGAAGACCTAAATAGACATTTCTCTAAAGAAGATATACATATTGCCAACAAACACATGAAAGAAGGCTCAACATCACTAATCATTAGAGAAATGCAAATCAAAACTACATGAGGTATCACCTCACACTGGTCAAAATGGCCATCATCTAAAATCTACAAACAATAAATGCTGGAGAGGGTGTGGAGAAAAGGGAACCCTCTTACACTGTTGGTGGGAATGTAAATTGATACAGCCACTATGGAGAACAGTATGGAGGTTCCTTAAAAAACTAAAAATAGAACTACCATACGACCCAGCAATCCCACTACTGGGCATATACCCTGAGAAAACAATAATTCAAAAAGAATCTAGTAAGAACTAATAAGAACCTGCTGTATAAAAAAATAAATAAAATAAAATTCAAAGAAAAAATATTGATCACTTAGACTTGTCACTATGAGCCACACAGGTTTTTAAACCCTCTGAATATGTGTCTGTTGGTCTCCTTGTACATGACCAAGCTGCCTAGGGTTTGTGTGCCCTTTAACAAGCTCCTGGGTGGAGGTGGGTTCTTGGTGTCAGATTGTAGAGCTATTGCAAAAAAAAAAAAAAAAGAGGCACATACCACAATGTTCATTGCAGCTCTATTTACAATAGCCAGGACATGGAGGTAACCTAAGTATCCATCAAAAGATGAATGGATAAAGAAGATGTGGCACATATATACAGTGGAATATTACTCAGCCATAAAAAGAAACAAAATTGAGTTATTTGTAGTGAGGTGGATGGACCTAGAGTCTGTCATACAGAGTGAAGTAAGTCAGAAAGAGAAAAACAAATACCGTATACTAATACATATACATGGAATTAAAATAAAAATGGTTCTGAAGAATCTAGGGGCAGGACAGGAATAAAGACATAGACGTAGAGAGTGGACTTGAGGACACAGGGAGTGGGAAGGGTAAGCTGGGACGAAGTGAGAGAGTGGCATGGACATATATACACTACCAAATGTAAAATAGATAGCTAGTGGGAAGTAGCCACATAGCACAGGGGGATCAGCTCCGTCCTTTGTGACCACCTAGAGGGGTGGGATAGGAAGGGTTGGAGGGAGGGAGATGCAAGAGGGAAGAGATATGGGGATATATGTATATGTATATGTATAGCTGATTCACTTTGTCAAAAAGCAGAAACTAACACACCATTGTGAAGCAATTATACTCCAATAAAGATGTTAAAAAAAATAATAAAATAAAATAAAAAAAGAGATCATGAGATATTTTCCTGTATGAATTAAAAAATATATACTGGTTTATGTTGATGTGTTTAAAAATATCCTGGCTAATACAAATTAATGTCTCCAAATATTTTGTTTCATTTATTTATTTTTGATTCACTAGGCATATAATTTAAGTTGTTGATTCCTAAATAACAACTCAATGTACTTTTAGTACATTCTTTCAAGGTGATAACTAACAGTGTTGATTGTTTCACTTAAGGCAATTATCAATTCTTAAATTATTTAAGATTAGCACTGACTCCACCCATGATCTTGCCCTGGGAGTCCCAATGTCACCAAATGCTAAGACTGACATTATCTTAGAAAAAAATTCCTTCAGCCTCTCTGTCACCTGTCTTTGTGTCTTGTTATCCACTTTGCCATTCTACCATCTGCTGCACCACTGAAGTGACCTATAATTAAGAACTTTGAAGAAAATCCACTCTAAATTATGATTGGACACAGTCTTTCTTGGCCCTTAAAATATAACATTGTTTCTGTTTTTGCTATTAGTCAAAAATTCCCTTGCATGGGGGCATCGAGAAGACTGGCATGTGTATGGAATAACCTTACTGTCTTAATGACCACTAATTATGCATTTTGTTTTTCAAACAACACAGATATATGAAAACACATAGCTGCTTCTCCAAGAAAGAAGATGAAAGATTTTATCTGGTGGAGATATTTTATTATATTTCCCTCCTGGGAATATGATATGTGTTTTTGGTTTTTCTTAAATAATTTCTGTACCATGAAGATACTTTTAATTTTCTTTAAAAGCTGTACTATAATTCTCTTATTAGTATATTTTAAATATAATATAGAATGTTTTGGCCATATAAAATATGTGTTTTGAAAGGAAAACAAGAACAGCTAATTTGGAAAACCTACTTTAAGAGATCAATTATGTAATGTGCATAATATTGTAAAATTTCATGAATTTTATTTTAATATCTGCATTCCAAATGCCAGATGTTCCCATAATGATCAATCCTGTGAGAAGAGGAATTTTTCTCACTTTATTTTTAATGATTTCAAAATTTATTCAACTCACAGATTTGCAAAACACACTGCAGATATCTTCTTGAATTTCCATATTTTCTGCTTTTTAAGACAACACATTGCCATTTGGAGTAACTTTTATGGCAAATTAAACTGTATCATTTGGAAGTATAATGTCAAACATCACTAAGTAAAATGGAGATGAAAAAAAGTGTTTAGATTATTAAAAACAATTGAGTGAACTCTCACTCTTATAAACTCTTCTCATCTAGAAATAGCATGGCAGATATTTTTTAACAGATCTCCTCTAAACATGCTCAGCTACGTAGGTGCTGCTTGAAGCCTCAGCACAGTCTCCAGGCATGTCCTTCAACACCTCTAGGCTTACATCCCAAGCCCTTCATCCACTGTTGGATAACTATCACTGCTAGAGTGATCTTACCTAACAGTGAATCAAAGACTCTTTCCAAACTCCTATTTCTTATGTTGAAGTTTTAGACCTTTGGGAAATACATCTCGAACCAAACTCTCCTTCATTTCACAGTCCCTCAACAATGTGAACATAAGAACATAAATTCTGTTTTCCAAACTAAATATTTCTAACTCTTTTTTATAGCTCCTGAAATAACAAGAATTTTGTAATACTTTTAACATCCTAGTGGTACTCTAAGACATACAATTCTTATTTTAATATGCTGATGAATTGTCATATTGTATGAAATAAATGGATCTTTACCCACTTTAAGCCATTACTGCTGATCCTCTGAGTGAATAATGAAGAATCTTATGGTGAATAAGGCATATGAGGAGTGGAGAGATAACTTAGTGGATGCATCTAATTCCTCAGTGCCTTAAATATGTATATATGTTTTTATATATGATATTAAAATCATGTTGACAGACAGCTATCATAGTTATTTATCAGCATCTGTGCATATAGTTATGCTATGTAATCTTGCTGTATAGTCAAGAGGGACAGACAGTAAATTATACATTTAATAGATTGTCTCTACTTTTCAAAATAATGGTAACAAAATATATGTGTATGTACGATACACATATACATATACAAAATAATTGTAACAAAATATATGTATATGTACACATGTGCACTTATATGCATATACAAACACACACACCTACACACACATACATACATTCATATAGTACATGATATATGAAGACTGTTGTCTGAGGAAGTTTCTGAGATATAGTCCAAAATATTCACTATTATATTCAAATTTACTGATCTTTGAATGACAAAAATAATTAAATTTAACCCCAATAGAGTGAAAACACCATAAAGATACTTGTGTCCTCCTTTTCTTATTGTTTATTCTTCCTCACTCATTTTAGATAAATCAACGAGCAGAAATGAAATGAACATGTGAGACTTTTAAAGGCCAGCTGCTATGTTGGCATGTATTTGAAGCTAATGACTCATCTTCAAGTACAGTGCGATTTTGCTAAAACCTGAATCCTCTTTCATTCTGATAGCCTATGTTTCTGAGCCAAAATCAGGGGACAGTTCTTGGATTCCTGAATCTCTTATTTGAGAGCATTGCAGGATAAACAGATGCAGTGTAGGGGAGAAGGAACATGATTTTATCCTCATTCAGATCTGCATGATGCTTCATCTTTAGTTCATGCTATTATTTTAAAAGAAAATTATGGGAAAATGTTACCTGTAAATTATCAAAGATATGCTCTATATTTAAATACTGTATACATTTTTACTTTATTATTTTATACCTGAACCAGAAATATTTGAAATTAAATATACTTACACCACTCTAAAACATTTCAGTTATATGTATATAATATTTGCTTGTTTATGTAATTTGGCATTCTAGCATTTTGCCTATTGATATTTGTGTTATTTTTCAATAAGTTCCAAATGGTATAATTCACAAACTGTAACAGGCAGCTTCATTTTAGGACAGTGCAAGCAATACTTTGCCAGTTACAAAACTGATGTCTTTTATTTTGTTAAAATGGTGATTTGAGCTTGGTTTCCAATTTTTCTGAATTTTAGAAAACATCCATCTAACAGTGTTCAAATGAACAAACTGAAATAAACAAATTGGACAATTTAGTGACAATGTAGTAAAATAAACTGCTCAAAGTGATGGCTTCTTTAATTGAACAGCAATCAATTTGATGAATTATGTCATTATGTTAGACTGTTTCACAGTCGGCCTGTCGTTTTACTTCTCTTGAGGATTTACATCACTTGCCAAAACTAATTAAGAAATACAGGCTTTGTATTAATTACATATATATTATATATACATGCACACACATATTTATGTCCACTTAAGTGTCTCTACATATGTACATGTAAACATATATGTCTATGTACTTGCGCCACATATAAAAAGAGTTGACAACAACAGAGAAGGAGGACATACTGCATAGTTCACACACACATATATGTATTCATACATATTTACATATGTATTCATATATAAAATTATACATATATAATATATGTGGTGAGAAAATGTAAAAACTATTCTCATTCTTTAAATTAGTCCTCAATCTATCCCTTCATAAGTCTTTTCTGACTATTCATTTCCCAGACACGATAACACATTATGAAATAAATGAATAAATAAGTCTGAATAAATATTTCTCCTTATTAAAAATAATAAAAAACATAATGAAATGTGATTGGAATACACATGAAACATTAGAGTAGATGCATTTCTATTAAGAACACCAGGTATATAATTATGATGATGATGATGATGATAATGGTGATTTTTCAGCACAGGTAGTCCAGAGAAATATAGGAGATGTAAGACAACTGGAAAGAAATATGCAGAAATATGATTTTTTTCACAAGATTTAATTTGATGCCTGTAAAACCCATGAGAATAATTCAAGAAAATTAACAATTAGAAACTTAATGAGACAGCCTTCCTCTATCCTCCAAACCCTTCTATCATGCTTGGTAACTTCATCATCCACAGAGATGAATCAACCAAACTCCTAGACAATCAGTTCCCTCATCTGCTTATTTACCTTCTCCCAACTCCTTAGCCTCTCCTAATGTGACACTGAGCTCTCCCCAGAAATCTCAGGTCACTCCTTCCTTTTCTTCTAGGTCAATTACATTCACAGACATTCTTTTTATCTCTTTGAGACTCGAATCCACTTTCATGTTCTAGCTTCTTCCATCTCCCTGTAAACTTAATTCTATTTTTCATAATTAGAACTTGTCACATTAATATTTTCGACTGTTTTTTCCTTCCCTTTTTCTAACATACTCACTTGGCAAATTACCAAACTTGGATCTATCTTGTAATCCAGGCCTACATGCAAACTTTGAGAAATTTCTGGAATAAATTACACAACCAAATTTAATGAATACAGTAATTTTAAAATAAAAATAAACACTCTAACTAGCACTCAATACCAACAATTACCTTTTAAAAGAACGTAGTATAGAAAAGAAACATTTATAATAACAATAGTTAAGGAAATGACAAACAACTAGGGTACGCAAAATTTGTTAGATAATTATAAAGTTGAAGTAGAAATGAAAAAAACTTCAAAGAATGGAAACACCTAATTTTTTTCTTGAATATATATACTCAATGTTGTAAGTATTATAAATAGAAAAATTTCTTTTAGCTATTAATTTAAGCTCAAAGCATCTATAGGATGATCATTAAATTAGGAAAAATTCTAAATGCTACACGAATAATAAATTATAATTGGATATCTGAGAAAATTATTTAAAAATTAATAGCAAAATGATTAAAGTTGTAATAATTAGACGTTTGACTTTAATTTACAATTAGGCAGATTAATGGAATTTAGTGAATAGTAATAGACACAAATATAATGGATATTTAATATATAAAGAGGACCCATTGAAAAGCAATGCAGAAAAATAAACTACTAATTAATAGTGTTGATACATAAGGCCAACTATTTAAAAAAAATAATCTAAGTACTAACACAAGCATTCATCAAAATAAATTCTCAAGATATCAGAGATTTAAATTTTAAAAAGGGAAACCAGAGGAGTATGTGAAAAGGAAGGCAAGAATAAGACAAAAAATAAGATTACAGGACAAATCCAAACATCAAATTTGTCTATCATTATTGTGAATTAATTAAATCACCTTTCAAGTAAAATATTGAACATGAAATTTTAAAATATCAAAATACATCTATGTGCTATTTATTTTTAAAAGAACTGAAAAAATTATGCAGCCAAATTGCATCTGAGAAACTTTAATATAGAATGCTCTTAAAGACAGATTTTTTGACATGGAGAAACCAAGTCAAAATATAAGCAAAATACAGAGGATTTGAGTAACTTAATATAATAAATAAATTTGTACTCAACAAAACTATAACTGATTTTCTTTCCAAAGTCATGTAAACCATAAAGAAAATTTGATGGTGTATGAGGTCGCAAAATAAAGGCCAAAACTTTTAAAATCCACCTTCTTACAGATCATGCTCCCTAAAGACAATGCAATAAAACCAGACATCTACAAAAAATGAATGTTAAATTATAAATATATCTTCTTGTAATAATGAAATGAAAGTGAAATGAAAGATCCATTCTTTTAAAGAGAGCATACCCAAAAAACAGAAAAGCTGTTTTGCCAGAAAATGTACAGAACTGAAAATGTATCAGCTAAGTTTTCTCCTCCAGAAGTTATTTAAAAAAATGGAAGAAGTAAATTACTAAGCATTAAATATGAATTATAAAATTGAAAAACATGGTAAAATTTTTGAATAACATGTACAAAACTTAGGCAATCAAAATCAAGAAAAAATGTGTAGGCATACATTTTAAAAACATACATAAAAGAATATAACTAGATAAATTATAATTTCTTATCTCAGTAAATATTAAAATGACAAGATGTAAAAATCTCTCCCAAAATGTGTTGACAAATTTCTTGCAGAATCAAAAGAACCTGTAAAATAATTATAAAAATAGTCAAAGATTACCCCATAGTAAGGAATATAGCCAAGGTGGTCTTTTAGCTTTTAGCTTCCTCTCTGTCTCGTGGCTTTCCCACAGCCTATACCCTCTCCCAGGATTTGTCATTTTCCCCTCAGATCGGCAATGGATTGCCCAACATCATAAATGTTTTGTCCCACGACTGGGCTCACTGTGGATATTCGCATCCGTAACAGGTGTTGGGGGTGAACTGGCGTATCTTCGCTTTTATTCCTGCAGTGAATGTGGTCTCATCAGGGCCTTCAAAGACAGGGGCATAGACAGCCAGTCTCATTCCCAACTCGCTAAGAGTTTTTGTACCTCCTGCATAGATTTATAGGGCCCCATGTGCCCGGGGAGATCCCCCTCATTGGGCCAAAACTCCCAGAGGCTAGAATAATCCAATCTATGAGGCGGTGAGAACCTTGAGCCCCCAAGCACCATGTAGGCACTGCTGGAGGGCAGGGTTTGTGGTGATGTTGCTTATTTTCTGTGCCTCCTGCTCAAATCCGAGAACTGCCATCACCACCCCATCCCCACCCCCGCCCAGTATCCTATAGCCTCACCAAAGATGCCTGGATGCTTTCCCTGGCCTTTTGCTGAAAGCTGGCAGCTATATCAACAAGCTCAGGGTGAGTATATTCTCTCATCATGAACGTTTCCTGAATTGGGGACTACCCAACTTGCTGGGGTTGTTGTTGCTGTGTTCTAGTTTTCCTTTTTATTAGGGGTATTTTGTCCATTTCATTGTCAATCATCACGACATCTTCCTCTTTGCTTTCCTCACTTTCCCAGGGATCCCACCTCTTAGGATCCCACAGGCTTTGTAACAGCGCTCAAACCTTAATTCGAGGCAGCTTGTACTCTCCCAGCTTTGCAAAACGGCAAGCTGAGGTCTCCAACTTATTATCCTGCTCTCCCATCTTGTTTGCCAGCCCTGAGGCTAGGAGAGTAGTGGACCTCTGCACTTTCTTCTCTAATCTCAGCTCTTCTTCCAACTTTCTAACTCAAGCTTCAACCTCCAGTTGGGGATCAGTGGCCAGCTGACTGCCCGTGGCAGAGGCCAGCCCACTGTGCAGCCCTTCGTTTCCTTGCTTTGTTGCAGTACACTACGCACAGTTCTTCACACAAGGCCATCAAACCAACCGGCATTTTCAGGGCATCCCTGTAGTCTACAAGCATCTCTTATGGGCCACACCTCCCCACGAAGAGGTTGATGGCCTCATCGAGATTTCCCCTGTGGATGCCTCTTTCCTAAGACCCATTTCTTTGGTCTCCTGGCTAACTTGGCAACTGTTGGGTGAAATTTGAAACTGGCCCCTGTACAAGGAGAGCAAGAGAGACCAACAAAAGAGGCAGACCATTCCAGATTAGTAAATGGCAGGTTTAATAAGCCAGGGAACTTACATATGAGGCTTGTCTTGGTAGCCACAAGACAAGTGGATCTCTGAACCCACCCGTCAGAATCTTGAAAGTTTATTCAGAGGCCTTAACTGGGTTTGGTCACATGTTCAGTCCAGATGGTCTCAACAGCACTTTACTCTCTCAAAGCTGTGTCCTTTAAATAGCTCCTAGCATTGGAATGATGGGCAGAACATCCATTTCGAGGACAAGGGATGGGATGAGAAATCTCTGATCACCTGGGTCCAGCCTGCAGGTCAGCCAGCGGTCAAGTCCTCCTGATGACCTCCTCCAACAAGAAGTTTTGAAAATGATGAAGAAACTGAGGGAGTAAGAACTCCAGAAGATAACATTTAAAATGAATACAAGTAGTTCAAAAATGTGCAATTGGTACAGAAATAAATTAAACATAAATGAAACAGAATATAGAGCCCCAAACCAGTATAATGTTCATTAGTTTATTCATTAATTAATATTCTAACTTAAAATGTCAAACCTGTGTCCTTGTTCATAGCATGTTATCATCAGTGGGCCAAAAATGGACAATTCCTTTCTTTCATTTTTTTTTTCCCCTTTATGCTGAATCCCCACTGCTATTTCCCTAACTCTAGTAGATGTTCTACTAAAACAATGTTACACGTCCTTGAGTATAGACATTTAACACATACCTTTAGTTGTGTTTTTTAGCCTGTGTACGTAACGTTTAATTTACATGAATATTTTGCCAGGTACATTTTTCATTTTTCACTTCTTGATTTTTCTCACTCATCATTATGTGTGTTAGTTCAACCTATGCTGCTGTGTATACATCTAGTTTGTTGTTGACTATATTCCATAGTGTGTGTCTGATAGTTCCATATAATGAAAACTTAGGTTATTTCTAAACGCTCTTGATACCCTCAAATACACTACAGTTACCAATGTGAAGTGTTTTTATGTACATTTGCAATAACTTCTCTTAGATGTATACAATGGAGATAGATAGATACATAGATACATAGATACATAGATACATAGATAGATAGATAGATAATGTAGGTGAGTCTTGTGGTATACAAATAACTACTTTCATCATGTACTGCCAGATGGCTTTCCAGGTTTGTTGACAAATTTACACTCCCATCAGAGATGCAGAATACTTTCTGCTTTCCACATCCACATCAAACTTTTGTGTTACTTAACTTTTTAGTGTTTGGTCAATGTCATGAGTGTAAAGTCTTCTCTTTTCTTAAATTTGCATTTCTCTGATTAGTTGTGAGTTTAAGGAGTTTTTATACTCTTCATCTATTCATAAATGATGAGATACCAAACAATTTAAGATCCACTTCTCCATTAATTATGTACAGCTTAAACAGTCTGTCAATAAATCACATGAAACAATAACTGTAAGCTACATGCAAATTCCAGAGATGATAAAAAGTAAAAATAATAATTTCATATCCTTTAAGTCTGATATGTTTTACTTATTATCTGTTTCCCCATCAATGAATTGCTTAATTATATCTGTGACCATATTTCTATTTGTTGTCCTGTATTTATCTTAATGAATTTTAAGTTTGCCTTTGATGATCTAAATTGTATGCCTTTGTTGGTAAAAGATGATAATACAAATAATAAAACTTAAACTAATAGATCACATTTTAATGCATATTAATATCTATATTTATTTAATTGTTATTATATTCCATATACTGTTCTCATCTTATTCTGTGTATGAACTTGATTAATCTTCATAAAAATACAATGATCAAAATAACACTGGAACAAAAAACCAAAAAAACCTGATACACAAAGACATTAAGAAATATGCCAATGACAAAAGCAAAAACAACAACACAACAAAAACCAGATATGTGCCAGTATTTGAAAACAGGAAATCTTGACTCTATAGTCTGTGCCCCTATGCCCTGCCTTCCAATTATTCATAAGCATCATACAGATGCCTTCTATACCATATAAATTGTGTGAATATCTGGCTTTAATTAACATCCTATAGAATTATACATTGAATACAATCACTGGTTTTTCTACGCTCAAATCATTATGTTTTCCCTTTATGAATTATCCCTTTTATCTTTCTAAAGATCTATTTACCTGACTCAAGATTACACAGTTATTTATCAATTTATCATCTGGCATTTTCTATAATTAGCTTCACAATCTTAATTCATTTTATGTATTTTTATAACAAAATATGGGCCATTTTTTTTTCTTGCATGTGGTGTGCCAGATTTTTCTAAACCAACTCCTAAATATTCCACCCCTTCTCATTTATTTCAGGTACCATCATTGTCATATCTGCCTATGTATATCTATTTATGAGCTTTCTAGTGTGTTCCATTAGTCTTTTATTTTCCTGATTTTTTGGCAAAAAAAAAGGTTTTAAATTATATGGCTTTGTAGTATATTTGTACACCTGCTAAGTTGATTTCTACTTTTATGCTCTTAAGAAATTAATTAGTAATGGACTTTTACTCTTTTAAAATTACAAATATGTAGAGTTGCTAAAAATACATAGATAAGTTTTTTCCCTTGAATGTAAACATATTTATCTATTACTGGAAGAAAGAGTGATTAAAAACTTTACAGTACTAAAATTTGTAATTCATGAGCTGATTTAGCTCTTTATTTTTATTCAGATCTTCTTTATGTTGTTTATTGACGTAATTTTTTGTATTGTCTTGTGACTTGTTTATGTATTAATGCTTAGAAAATTTACTTTCCTGGTTTCTAATTAATAATGTTTTTGGTTTTTATACTAAGTACTGTTCTAAATAAAAATTCTTAAATTTTGTAAATTGATATTATATTTAGCAATTATGATGAAGTCTCATCAGTTTTTAGTTTCAGATTCTGATGTATTTTTTAAGACTTTTTTTTTAAAAGATAAGTTTAGTTTTACAGCAAAATTAGAAGATACAGAAATTTCCCATATAACTCCTGCACCCACACACATGCATAGCCTCCTCCATTATCAACATCACTCACCACAGTGTTAATTTTTTACCAAAGATTAATCTACATTGACATGTAATTATCACCCAAAAAACATTAGGGTTCACTCTTGGTATTGTACATTCTATTGGCTTGGATGAATGTATAAGGACATATATCCATCATTATAATATGAAACAGAGTATTTTCACTGCCTTAAATATCCTCTGTCCTCTACCCATTCATTTCCCCACTCCTCCACCCATGGCAACCATTGATCTTTTTATTATCTCCATAGCTTTGCCTTTTCCAGAATGTCATATAATTGGTATCATGCCATATGTAGCCTTTTCAGATTGGCTTCTTTCACTTGGTAATATATATTTAAGGTTCCTCCATGTCTTTCCATAACTTCATAGCTCATTTCTTTTTAGTGCTGAATAATATTCCATTGTCTGGATGTACAACAGTTTATCTATCCATTCACATACTGAAGGACATCTTGGTTGCTTCCAAGTTCTGGCAGTTATAAATAAAGCTGCTATAAACATCCATGTGCAGGTTTTTGTATGGACATAATTTTTAACTCCTTTGGGTACATATAAAAGAACTGATTGCTCAATTGTATGGTAAGTATGTTTAGTTTGTAAACAAACAAATAAACACCAAACTGTTTTCCACAGTAATTGTGCCATTTTTCATTCCTACCAGCAGAGAGAGCTCCTGTTGTTCTACATCCTCACCAGCATTTGGTGTTGTCAGTGTTCTGGATCTGAACTATTCTGATAGTGCTATCTCATTGTTGTTTTAATTTACATTTCCTTGATGGCATGATGTGGGACATCTTTTTTTGTGCTTATTTGCCACCTGTACGTATTCTTTGGTGAGATATATGTTGAGATTTTTAACCTATGTTTAATGATTTGTTTTCTTAGTTGATTTTGAGTTCTTGTATACTTTGGATAACAGTCCTTACCAGATGTGTCTTCTGTAAATATTTTCTCCCAGTCTTGGCTTGTCTTCTTATTCACTTTATATTGTCTTTCACAGAGTAGAAGTTTTTAATTTCAGTGAAGCCCATCTTATTATTTCTTTCATGGATGATGTCTTTGGTATTGTATCTAAAAAGGCATCCTCATACCCCAAGTCATCTAGGTTTCCTCTGTGTTATTACTTTCTAGAAATTTTAGAGTTTTGTGTTTTACATTTAGGTCTGTGCTTCGTTTCAAGTTAATTTGTGAAGGATGTAAGGTCTGTGTCTACATTTATTTTTTTCATGTGGATGTCCAGTTATTCCAGAACTATTTGTTGAAGAGACTGTCTTTGCTCCATTGCATTGCCTTTGCTACTTTGTCAAAAATCAGCTGACTATATTTATGTGGGTCTAATTCTGGGGTCTTTATTTTGTGACATTGACTCATTTGCCTGTCCTTTCATCAATACTACACCATCTTAATTACTATAGCTTTAAAGTACATCTGGAAGTAGGCTGGCACATGTTCTCCAACTTCGTTCTTCTCCTTCAATATTGTATTGGCTATACTGGGTCTTTTGCTTCTCCATGTAAACTTTAGAATCAGTTTGTCAATATCCATAAAATAAATTGCTGGGACTGATAGATTCTTAATGTGGCTGAAAAAATTTGCAAATAATAAAAAAGTTAACTCTCTTCTCATTCTAACAGAAATCACAACATTCTCTTACAGCATTTTTTTTTCTTGTTTTAAAGCATTCACAGGTTTTAACTTAAACAACAACAGTAGTGGCAGAAGTGTTTTATAAATTATTTTTTCAAGTTTAAAAGAAATGAATTTTAGTTACCCCATGAATTTTGATGATTGTTTTAAGTGTGTGTAATATAGGCATCATAAGGTAGAATGTTCCTTTCCATTCCTTACTATAGAGTATATTTTTAAAAGTCGCATATATGAAATGAAATTTATTGAAATATTTTCTGAATGTATTGAGTTTATTATCACTCCAATATTCAATTAATGTAACAAAATAAATAAAAGGTTACAAGTGGCAATAGAACAGTCCAAGATTTAAACAGTGTATAAAAGATTTTCCATTATCTATTACCTTCCTTTGATAATCTCTCAAACATGTATACTATATCCTGGGATGACATTTTTTTCTAAAATGTCTTCTATTTCTAAAGAGTTTTCACACAGATTTTTATGTCAGCTTTCCAGATCCACAAACTCCTCTCTCTTCTCACGTCTGAAGTATCCCCATTTTTGGGAGGGAGCCAACAACTCATATAGTTATTCTATTTTTCCCCACATGGAAATTTATTATTATCATAAATCTGACATTTCAAATCTGTGGGGTACATATTAGCTATTCAAAAATTGATGTTGTGTAGTAGCTTCTGCACATAGGAAATTACATTTAGATTTAGATTTTGCATACACAAAAGTTAATCAGAATTAAAGAGCTAATAATCATAAACAGCAAAACTCAAAAAGTACTGGAAACAATGTGCTGATAAACACATCCCAAAATTAACTATATCAATATTAAAATAACAGTATAAAACAAAGCACTTACATATTCAAAGATTTAAAAATCTATATTGGAAGAAATAATTTGCAACATATATAGTATTGACAAAGGATTACTATCTAGGCCAAAGGTAAAAAAAGGAAAATATTATCATGAGTCATATATTAGTAACTCTAAAAAGTAACAGAATTAAACTCCCAATAGCTACAGATTATGGATGTATTTGATAGCCTTTTAAGCAAGGATGTTTAATTGATTTAAAATAAATTAATGAAACATACAAGAAAATCAAACATATAAAAATCCAAAAGAGAAAAGATCATTTTAAAATTATTTATGACCTCTCTAAGCATGTTACTGAGTTTAAAACTTAGAAACTTTTTAAATTTTAATCAGCAGATTCAACTCAGCTGAAAAAATAGAAAGACATGAGATTGTAATGTATATTAACGTACAGACCCATAGAAGGAAAAATATAAAAGAGACTATAATGAACCAGGGAATAATCTAGCAAGTGTTATTGGAATTGGAAGTGGAAGGAAATAGAAAGAATGGAGAGAAGGCAAAGGAATAATTTGTTGAAAGAAATGACTTCTCGGATTCAAAAGGCATGAGAATTCAATAGGATAAATCTGCATGTGGGCACATCTTAGTGAAACTGCAGGTAATGAAATACAAGAAGTTTTTAAAAGCTGTTAGATCCTGGTATATCAATATGTAGAATAGTTATTGAAACGTTAATAAAGTAGCTTAGGGATCATTGAGGATCCCTAAGATCAACTGTATTATATCCAAACCTGTGCTGCCCTGGAGTAGATTATTTTGGATTGTACATATTATTTTTGAAATTTGTTAACTCTAGGACACAGAATAAAAATTCAAAATTAGAAAAAGAATAAGAGAAAAGAATAAGAGTATATAAATTTTAAACCAGTATGTGAATGGGTGGGAAAATAAACATCCAAATCCAAAGATATCAGAAAAAAAAGCTTAAATGACCGAGTAAAGGAACGTGCAAATTATGATGGTAGAAATTAGTCCTAATATATGCACTGAAAAGTATAATCGGTAAAATGGTCTAAATTGCCCCATAGAAGATAGAGTTATTTTAAAAATATGATACCAGGAAGATTCTAAGTAAGGACATTTGTCATTGTTATAATATCATTAGAAAAAGCAACTTTAAAGGAAAATCTGTTAAAAGGTAAACTGAGCAATATTAGAATTTATAAGATTTTATTTGAGCAAACATAATTCCAATCAGGCAGAGCCAAGCCAAAATTGGTTAGGAGCACTCCACAGACAGAAGCTAGAGGAAAGGCTTTTATGGAGAAGACGAGAAGGCAAAGCAAATAAATTATTTGATTGGCTATTGCTTAAGCAGTTGCCTTATTTAGGAAAGTCTAGTTAGCTGTTTGTATTAGTTGTTCTTAAGTTTTGTGTGCTGAGATTCGAGTGTATTGACTCTGGCTTAGGTTTTGTTTATGTAAACTACCAAGGGATAAGAACCACTTCAGCCTAATGGTCTCCTTGTTTAATTACCTTAACAAGCATTATTAGGCAAAAGAGTATTGTATTCTATTAATAAACCAGACTGGAATATGAATAGGAAAGAAAAATAATGATTTAATCTCACTTATGAATTCTGATACAAAAGTCTTAACAATAGTTAAAAAACAAACATCAGGGGCTTGAGAGTCTGCCTGCCAATGCAGGGGACACGGGTTCGAGCCCTGGTCTGGGAAGATCCCACATGCCGCGGAGCAACTGGGCCCGTGAGCCACAACTACTGAGCCTGCGCGTCTGGAGCCTGTGCTCCGCAACAAGAGAGGCCGCGACAGTGAGAGGCCCGTGCACCGCGATGAAGGGTGGCCCCCACTTGCCGCAAGTAGAGAAAGCCCTCGCACAGAAACGAAGACCCAATGCAGCCATAAATAAATAAATAAATAAATAAAAAGTATAAAAAAGTAAAATAAAATGGCGTTAGAGAAATAGCAATTCATTTAAAACAAACAAACAAACAAACATCATCTTATTGCGAGAACAATTTAACACTAAACAAACTTGTAATGCAAATTACATTAACCTATCTCTAGGAAAAAATAACTTATGATCATCTCAAAATATGTAGAGAAGGCAGTAAAAATATCCAAGCGATGATTTACATTAAAATATCTTCTTAGCTAGGAATAGAAGGGAAATTCATTACCCTGATAAGGAGAATCTACCAAACCTTACAGCAGACAGTTAATGGTGAACGTTTGTAAGTTTTTCCCTGTTTAGAATAATCGGCGACACTATTCAGGTGCCCTCTCTCATCATTTCTGTTCACAATGGTAGTGGACTTCTTGGCAGTGCTGTTAGATACCCCCTGTGTCAGCACCTCCTTACAAGCATCCCACACATTCACACATATACCCCAATGACACCTAAGAATTAGAAACAAATAACCCAAGCCATCTTTTTGATAGACTATATCAATACATTGGATACAATCAGCAAACCATTAAATATAACCAGAGTCCCATATATATTTATTATAGGAAAACCAATTTTATTCCTATATTTCAGTAATATACAATTAAAATGTGAGCTGAAAAAAATACCATTTCAAATAATATTTAGAAATATTTCAAACAAAAGCTAGTTTACAAAATAAGATAGAAACAGGGTGTTAACAATCTTTACAGATAGAAGGACTTTTTTATGCACAGGCAGACACTGGCAATTTAAGAGGAGAGACAATATGTAACTAGAATTTACATGCACAGTGAGTAAATCAAATTTATTCAAAAAAAGAAAACAATGTAGGGTTAGAAATTAGAAATTCAGATGACAGTAAGGTCATGAATGGCTTGTTATATCAGGTTACAGAAATGGACTTTATTTTCCTGTCAGTACTGAAGGAAATGGAACTTCAGCAACTCAGAAGACTGATTTAATACATTCAAAGCAATATTTTAGGAAGAAGAGGATTCTAGTAGACAGACTGAAGCAGAGAGAGCCTGATGACAGGGAGACCATTTAAGTATATCTTCTCTGTATCATTTTAACTTTAAATTTATTAGACATTAAAATTTTCCAGTGCAATTACTTTTGTAATCCATAACCATTCAAGCAGTGCCACTCTTGGAATATGCATTATGACAGTGTTTTCCTTCAGCATATTTATTTCTTTCGTAGCCTATAAACTTCTTCATATATCTTCTTAAAATGGCAATCGCCACTATGAAAATTCTTTCATACCCTATTAATATTGCAATAACCATAAGACTATGCAACATATATTTCAGTAATATAGGAATAACCATTAGCTTATTTTAATGCTAATAAAACATATAAACATGTCACTGTAATATACACTGCTAAGTTCATACACATTGATGACTTTAATAGTATAATGGAATAGGAGATAAGTCCTAGAGGGAAAGGCATGGCCTTTGGAGTCAGGCCTGAACTTAATTCCTGACTCTACAGTTTTCTAATTGAGAACCTGAGTGAGTTTTTTTCTTCTCAGATTTAGCTTTTAATCTCTTTACAAACATGGATGGTAATGCTAACCACAGTGTGTTGGGAGGACTAGATGAGATGACACATGTGAGATTCCTAGCCCAGTTACAACATATTATAGGCCCCAAATAAAATGAGTTCCTTTCAAATTTCCCTTAACCTGACATAATGCAGTGAGAGGGAACAGAAAGTGTGATAACAAAGGCTCTGCTTCTGCATGTGTGTGTGCATGTGTGTGTGTGTGTCTCACAGTGGGAGTAGGAAACTTCTGCAGGCTGGATAATGAAAAATATTAAAATGAGAACGAAATAATTAATTATTCATGCCCAATATATTCAAATAATTGAAAGCATACCAATGATTGACTAAAGGTTTAAGCAGTTTTATAAGTCATCATTAATATCATTGTGGGTTAAATGAAGTTCCTAAAAATAAAATCTGCAAAAGGATACAAATAATGAAAGAAGTTGTAATTTTTCATGCCTATATTACTCACATGGTAATATACAATCAATAAAGTATATATCCACTTTTATGTAGCACCTGCTTTTTATGGTAAATACAGTATTTATCTTTAGAATCACCTTTGTTTAAATTCCACAGAAACTTTAAGAGAATACATGCTGTGACCTTTTTTTTTTTAACATTTTTATTGGAGTATAATTGCTTTACAATGGTGTGTTAGTTTCTGCTTTATAACAAAGCTATATGTATACATATATCCCCATATCTCCTCCCTCTTGCGTCTACCTGCCACCTTCCCTATCCCACCCCTCTAGTTGGACACAAAGCACTGAGCTGTTCTCCCTGTGCTATGCAGCTGCTTCCCACTAGCTATCTATTTTACATTTGGTAGTGTACATATGTCTATGCCACTCTCTCACTTCATCCCACCTTACCCTTCCCCCTACCCGTGTCCTCAAGCCCATTCTCTACGTCTGTGTCTTTATTCCTGTCCTGCTCCTAGGTTCTTCAGAACCATTTTTTCTTTTTAGATTCCATATATATGAGTTAGCATACAGTATTTGTTTTTCTTTCTGACTTACTTCACACTGTATGACAGTCTCTAGGTCCATCCACATCACTACAAATAACTCAATTTTGTTTCTTTTTATGGCTGAGTAATAGTCCATTGTATATATGTGCTACATCTTCTCTATCCATTCATCTGTCGATGGACACTTAGGTTGCTTCCACGTCCTGGCTATTGTAAATAGAACTGCAGTGAACATTGTGATACATGACTCTTTTTGAATTATGGTTTTCTCAGGGTATATGCCCAGTAGTGGGATTGCTGGGTCATATGGTAGTTCTATTTTTAGTTTTTTAAGGACCCTCTATACTGTTCTCCATAGTGGCTATATCAATTTACATTCCCACCAACAGTGCAAGAGGGTTCCCTTTTCTCCACACCCTCTCCAGCATTTATTGTTTGTAGATATTTTGATGATGGCCATTCTGACTGGTGTGAGGTGATACCTCATTGTAGTTTTGATTTGCAATTCTCTAATGATTAGTGATGTTGAGCATCCTTTCATGTGTTTGTTGGCAATCTGTATATCTTCTTTGAAGAAATGTCTGCTTAGGTCTTCTGCCCATTTTTCAATTGGGTTGTTTGTTTTTTTGATATTGAGCTGCATGAACTGCTTGTATATTTTGGAAATTAATCCTTGTCAGTTGCTTCGTTTGCAAATATTTTCTCCCATTCTGAGGGTTGTCTTTTCATCTTGTTTATGATTTCCTTTGCTATGTAAAAGCTTTAAGTTTCATTAGGTCCCATTTGTTTATTTTTGTTTTTATTTCCATTTCTCTAGGAGATGGGTCAAAAAGGATCTTGCTGAGATTTATGTCATAGAGTGTTCTGCCTATGTTTTCCTCTAAGAGTTTTATAGTGTCTGGCCTTACATTTAGGGCTTTAATCCATTTTGAGTTTATTTTTGTATATGGTGTTAGGGAGTGTTCTAATTTCATTCTTTTACATGTAGCTGTCCAGTTTTCCCAGCACCACTTACTGAAGAGACTGTCTTTTCTCCATTGTATATTCTTGCCTCCTTTATCAAAAATAAGGTGACCATATATGAATGGGTTTATCTCTGGGCTTTCTATCCTGTTCCATTGGTCTATATTTCTGTTTTTGTGCCAGTACCATACTGTCTTGATTACTGTAGCTTCGTAGTATAGTCTGAAATCAGGGATCCAGATTCCTCCAGCTCTGTTTTTCTTTAATAAGATTGCTTTGGCTATTTGGGGTCTTTTGTGTTTCCATACAAATTGTGAAATTTTTGGTTCTAGTTCTGTGAAAAATGCCATTGGTATTTTGATAGGGATTGCATTGAATCTGTAGATTGCTTTGGGTAATATAGTCATTTTCACAATGTTGAGTGTTCCATCCAAGAACATGGTATATCTCTCCATCTCTTTGTATCATCCTGAATTTCTTTCAGCAGTGTCTTATAGTTTTCTGCATACAAGTTTTTTGTCTCCTTAGGTAGGTTTATTCCTAGGTATTTTATTCTTTTTGTTGCAATGGTAAATGGGAGTGTTTCCTTAATTTCTCCCTCAGATTTTTCATTGTTAGTGTATAGTAATGCAAGAGATTTCTCTGCATTAGTTTTGTATCCTGCTACTTTACCAAATTCATCGATTAGCTCTAGCAGTTTTCTGGTAGCATCTTTAGGATTCTCTGTATATAGTATATGTCATCTGTAAACAGTGACAGTTTTACTTCTTCTTTGATGATTTGGATTCCTTTTATTCCTTTTTCTTCTCTGATTGCCGTGAATAAAACTTCCAAAACTATGTTGAATAGTATTGGTCAGAGTGGGCAACCTTGTCTTGTTCCTGATCTTAGAGGAAATGGTTTCAGTTTCTTACCAGTGAGACTGATGTTGGCTGTGCATTTGTCATATATGGCTTTTATGATGTTGAGATAGGTTCCCTCTATGCCTACTTTCTGAAGAGTTTTTAACATAAATAGGTGTTGAATTTTGTTGAAAGCTTTTTCTGCATCTATTGAGTTATCATATGGTTTTTATCCTTCAATTTGTTAATATGGTGTATCACATTGATTAATTTGCATATATTGAAGAATCCTTGCGTTCCTGGGATAAACACCACTTGATCATGGTGTATGATGCTTTTAATGTGCTGTTGGATTCTGTTTGCTAGTATTTTGTTGAGGAGTTTTGCATCTATGTTCATCAGTGATGTTGGCCTGTAGTTTTCTATTTTTGTGACATCTTTGTCTGGTTTTGGTATCAGGGTGATAGTGGCCTCGTAGAATGAGTTTGGGAGTGTTCCTCCCTCTGCTATATTTTGGAAGAGTTTGAGAAGGATAGGTGTTAGCTCTTCTCTAAATGTTTGATAGAAATCGCCTGTGAAGCCATCTGGTCCTGGCCTTTGTTTGTTGGAAGATTTTTAATCACAATTTCAATTTCAGTGCTTGTGATTGGTCTGTTTTCTATTTCTTCCTGGTTAAGTCTTGGAAGGTGGTGCTTTTCTAAGAATTTGTCCATTCTTTCAGGTTGTCCATTTTATTGGCATATAGTTGCTTGTAGTAATCTCTCATGATACTTTGTATTTCTGTAGTGTCAGTTGTTACTTCTCCTTTTTCATTTCTAATTCTATTGATTTGAGTCTTCTGCCATTTTTTCTTGATGAGTCTGGCTAATGCTTTATCAATTTTGTTTGTCTTCTCAAAGAACCAGCTTTTAGCTTTATTGATCTTTGTTATCATTTCTTGCATTTCTTTTTCATTAATTTCTGATCTGATCTTTATGATTTCTTTCCTTCTGCTAACTTTGGGGTTATTTTTGTTCTTCTTTCTCTAATTGCTTTAGGTGTAAGGTTAGGTTGTTTATTTGAGAATTTTCTTGTTTCTTGAGGTAAGATTGTGTTGCTATATACTTCCCTCTTAGAACTGCTTTTGCTTCATCCTATAGGTTTTGGGTCTTCGTGTTTTCATTGTCATTTGTTTTCAGGTGTTTTTTGATTTACTCGTTGATTTCTTCAGTGATCTCTTGGTTATTTAGTAGCATATTGTTTAGCCTCCATGTGTTTGTCTTTTTACAGATATTTTCCTGTAATTGATAACTAATCTCATAGCATTGTGGTTGCAAAAGATACTTGATACAATTTCAATTTTCTTAAATTTACCAAGGCTTGATTTGTGACCCAAGATAAGGTCTATCCTGGAGAAGGTTCCATGATCACTTGAGAAGAAAGTGTATTCTGTTGTTCTTTGGATGGAATGTCCTATAAATATTTATTAAGTCCATGTTGTTTAATGTATCATTTAAAGCTTGTGTTTCCTCATTTATTTTCATTTTGGTTGATCTGTCCATTGGTGAAAGTGGGGTGTCAACGTCCCCTACTATTATTTTGTTACTTTTGATTTCCCCTTTTATGGCTGTTAACATTTGCCTTATTGAGGTGCTCCTGTGTTGGGTGCATAAATATTTACAATTGTTATATCTTCCCTTGGATTGATCCCTTGATCATTGTGTAGTGTCCTTCTTTGTCTCTTGTAATAGTCTTTATTTTAAAGTCTATTTTGTCTGATATGAGATTTGCTACTCTATCTTTCTTCTGATTTCCATTTGCATGGAATATCTTTTTCCATCCCCTTACTTTCAATCTGTATGTGTCCCTAGGTCTGAAGTGGGTTTCTTGTAGATAGCATATGGATGGGTCTTGTTTTTGTATCCATTCAGCCAGTCTATGTCTTTTGGTTGGAACATTTAATCCATTTACATTTAAGGTAATTATTGATATGTATATTCCTATTACCATTTTCTTAATTGTTTTTTGTTTGTTATGGTAGGTTTTCCTTCTCTTGTGTTTCCTGCCTAGAGAAGTTCCTTTAGCATTTGTTGTAAAGCTGCTTTGGTTGTGCTGAATTCTGTTAGCTTTTGCTTGTCTGTAAAGGTTTTAATTTCTCCATCGAATCTGAATGAAATCCTTGCTAGGTAGAGTAATCTTGGTTGTAGGTTTTTCCCTTTCATCACTTTAAATATGCCTTGCCACTCCCTTCTTGCTTGCAGAGTTTCTGCTGAAAGATCAGCTGTTAATCTTATGGGGATTCCCTTGTATGTTATTTGTTGCTTTTCCCTTGCTGCTTTTAGTATTTTTTCTTTGTATTTAATTTTTGATAATTTGAT
Organism: Balaenoptera ricei; assembly: GCF_028023285.1. Taxonomy (NCBI): domain Eukaryota; kingdom Metazoa; phylum Chordata; class Mammalia; order Artiodactyla; family Balaenopteridae; genus Balaenoptera; species Balaenoptera ricei. The sequence goes on from NC_082641.1 coordinate 20,899,632, forward strand.
TAATGTGTGTGTCTTGGTGTGTTTCTCCTTGGAATTATCCTGTATGGGACTCTCTGCACTTCCTGGACTTGATTATTTCCTTTCCCATATTAGGGAAGTTTTCAACTATAATCTTCTCAAATATTTTCTCAGACCCTTTCTTTTTCTCTTCTTCTTCTGGGACCCTTATAATTTGAATGTTGGTGCGTTTAATGTTGTCCCAATGGTCTCTGAGATTGTCCTCAATTCTTTTCATTCTTTTTTCTTTATTCTGCTCTGTGGTAGGTATTTCCACTATTTTATCTTCTAGGTCACTTTTCCATTCTTCTGCCTCAGTTATTCTTCTATTGATTCCTTCTAGAGAATTTTTAATTTCATTTATTGTGTTTTCATCATTGTTTGTTTGCTTTTTAGTTCTTCTAGGTCCTTGTTAAATGTTTCTTGTATTTTCTCCATTCTATTTCCAAGATTTTGGATCATCTTTACTATCATCACTCTGAATTGTTTTTCATGTAGACTGCCTATTTCCTCTTCATTTGTTTCACCTGGTGTGTTTTTACCTTGCTCCTTCATCTGCTGTGTATTTCTCTGTCTTCTCATTTTCCTTAACTTACTCCATTTCGGGTTTCCTTTTCACAGGCTGCAGGTTCATAGTTCCCATTGTTTTTGGTGTCTGCCACCAGTGGGTAAGGTTGGTTCAGTGGGTTGTTTAGGCTTCCTGGTGAAGGGGACTAGTGCCTGTGTTCTGGTGGATGAGGCTGGATCTTGTGTTTCTGGTGGCAGAACCGAGTCCAGTTGTGTGTTTTGGGGTGTCTGTGAGCTTATTATGATTTTAGGCAGGCTCTCTGCTAATGGGTGGGGTTGTGCTCCTGTCTTGCTAGGTGTTTGGCATAGGGTGTCCAGCACTGTAGCTTACTGGTCATTAGTGGAGCTGGGTCTTAGTGTTGAGATGGAGATCTCTGGGAGAGCTTTCACCATTTGATACTACGTGGAGCCGGGAGGTCTCTGGTGGCCCAATGTCCTGAACTCGGCTCTCCCACCTAAGAGGTTCAGGCCTGACAACTGCCTGGAGCACCAGTACCCTGTCAACCACATGGCTCAGAAGAAAAGTGAGGGGAAAAAAGAAAGAAAGAAAAATAAAATAAAGTTATTAAAATAAAAAATTTTTAAAAATTACTAAAAATAAAAAAATTTAAAAAGTAATTAATAAAAAGAAAGAAAGAAAGAAGAGAGCAACCAAACCAATAAACAAATCCACCAATGATAAGTAGCACTAAAAACTATCCTTAAAAAAAAAATAAAAAACAGACTGACAGAACCCTAGGACAAATGGTAAAAGCAAAGCTACACAGACAAATTCACACAAAGAAGCATACACATACACACTCACAAAAAGAGAAAAAGGAAAAAAAATGTATATATATATTAAAAAAGGAAGAGAGAAACCAAATCAATAAACAAATCTACCAATGATAATAAGCTCTAAATACTAAACTAAGATAAACATAAAACCAGAAACAAATTTGATGCAGAAAGCAAACCCCAAGTCTACAGTTGCTCCCAAAGTCCACTGCCTCAATTTTGGGGTGATTCATTTTCTATTCAGGTATTCCGCAGATGTAGGTACATCAAGTTGATTGTGGAAATTTAATCCACTGCTCCTGAGGCTCCACAGAGAAATTTCCATTTCTCTTCTTTGTTTGCACAGCTCCTGGGTTTCAGCTTTGGATTTGGCCCTGCCCCTGCGTGTAGGTCGCTTGAGGGTGTCTGTTCCCTTTCGGGAAATCTGAGGTCTTCTGCTAGTGTTCAGTATGTGCTCTGTAGGAGTTGTTCCACATATAGTTGTATTTTTGATGTATTTGTGGGGAGGAAGGTGATCTCCACGTCTTACTCCTCTGCCATCTTGAAGGTCCCCCCAATGTGACTTTTTAAAAAGAGGATGCTTGAGCCCGTGTGTGTGTGTGTGTGTGTGTGTGTGTGTGTGTGTTTCCATTCAGAAGATAAGAAGAATGAAGTTGGAAGAAAAGAAGACCATTGCAGTTAACAATTAAGATGGTAGTGTGGAATAGTGGCAATGGAGATAACAATAATAAGTAAAACTACTGACTTTTGTTCTAAGCAAGGCTTGCAGGGTAAGGGGACCAGTGAGACAGTGAAATAATGTGTTCGCCAAGCTCATTCCTGCATACTGCTTTATGCCCCCGTTCTATACAGCCTCACCTTCCTGCTGGTCAGGAGTAGTCGCCACTCCATGACAGTGATTCCTATTTTCACCTGCTGGTTCCTGGACACAAGAAGTCCAAAGTGTTCCGGCAGCAGCCATTGTTTATAGTCTAATGAGACCCTTGCTTTGTCCTTTGCTAATATTATGTTCTTCTTGGGGACCAGAGTCTCCAACCTTGCGGCGAAGACAATTCCAGTTACACAGAGCACAGAACACCCTAGAGTTATGGTAAATGGAACCACTGCTGTTTCCCCCCTTTGGTTCTAGGACCTGTGCATTCTTCCTACTGGTGGCACATTAAGGTCTCTGATATAATGCATTCACTACATCCTAAAGGATGGTAGCACATCTTTTCATAGTATGGAGTTTTAGCTTTAGAAGTTTGTTCTAGGGCTCTATGAGGCAGGCTTCTTCTGGACAGTTCCATATAGGCATTGACCAGTGGAGGCAATTTCCATCACTCCTTTGCTGTCAAGTAGTCCCCCAGGTCAGATGCTACACTGTATGGGATTATATGAGTATGGATCAGGCAATTTCTAAGCACCTAAGTACTCAACTAGTGCAGGCTCTGTAGGCAGGATACACAAAACCTATGTAAAGACAAACGTTTGGCTTGTCCTGGTCAGACGGAGCCCAAAGTAGTCAACTTGCAGCAAGTGGCTGGTTGGTCTCTCCTGTTTTAAAGAGGTACTGCTTTCATTTTTGGAGTTTTTATTCATCTCACAGTGATGGTATGAACACATACCCTCAAATAAACATTTTTCTCAATTAATTTTAACCTGTTAAATTCAGCATTGCTAAAACATAATTTAGTAAAACATTATTTGAGGTGGTATGTGTCCATATCAGCACTTTGAGATAAACAGACTTCAAAAATAAAAGTGCAGTCACTTTGAAATAAACCACTTTTAAAGTGTTAGTCTTTTTTCTCTTTTCTTGCTCAATATTTTATCTAAACCAAATTATCTATCACACTTTTTTTTTTTTTGCACAGAATAGTCTTTGTTAGTGCTTATATAGTAAAGAATTGTGATCTACAATATGTAATCATGCTGGGATCTTCATATTAAATCACTCTTAAATATTGTGTTTGTTTTGATTCTAAAGGCAATATCTCCAACTTCAAAAAGATAAAATAGGCATATTTAGAAAGTTTAATATTATGGGTTTCAGTTGAATATGAATGCTATCATATGATCTACAGTAAGGTACATAAATAGGTGTTTTTTAAATAATTTTGTGATTACTTTTTTTCAGTAAATTTATTAAATTATACAGTGTCTACAGAAAAAAATGCACATGTCATCTTTTCCCAGGCTTCACAAAGTGAACTTACCACTGTAACCAGCACTCAGACATAAAAATATTACCAGTCTCCCAGGGACTGTGCTCTTGCTTCCTCATCATGGTCACTCCCTAGCTCAATAAGTTTTACCACTATTCTGTCTAAAACAATATTGTTTAATTTTGCATGGCTTTTCAACTTCAGATAAATTAAATAGTGCGTGATGTATTCCTTTGTGCTGGGTTGTTTACTCAACATTATGTCTGTGAGGTTTATCCAAGTTGTTCTGTATAGTTATATGTTATTTATTTGCATCTCTGGTAAGTATTTAATCATATAAATATACTGCAATTTATTTATCCATTCAATAGTTGATGGACATTTATTAATTTCCAGTTGGGAACTATTAAGAATAAGTTCCTGTGAACATTTAGGTTCAAGTTTTTTAGTGAACACATATTTACATTTGGGGAGCATAAGCCTAGAATTAGAATTACTGAGTTGATATTCAGCTTTATTAGATACTGCCTATGGAGATTTACAAAAATTATAACTGTGAAGATTTATCAAGTTTTTTAATCTTTCCAAAAGCAGTGATTTTTCTCTGTCATATGTTTTTATTTATTTGATGGGTTCTTTATCTTTATTTCTTTCTACTGTCCTTGTGTTAGATTTATTTTTCTTGTACTTTTATGAGAGTAGAATGTTAGATCACTGATTTTTAGTTTTCCTCCTTTTTTAATATATTCATTTATAACAGTAACCTTCCTGTTAAGCGCTACTTTACTTGCATCTCCAAAGTTTTATATGTCATACCTTTACGGTCATGCAGTTCAAATTATTTTCAACCTCTTTTGTGATACATTCTTTTATCCAACACTTATTTAGAACTCTGTCACTTTATTTTCAGACAGAAAATATCTAGTAATTATTAAATCCACCAAGATTAGGGAACAACTTCTAATGGATATTGAATCTTAAAAAAATAATTTATGGGGCTTCCCTGGTGGCTCAGTCGTTAAGAATCCGCCTGCCAATGCAGGGGACAAGGGTTCGAGCCCTGGTCCGGGAAGATCCCACATGCCACGGAGCAACTAAGCCTGTGCGCCACAACTACTGAGCCTGCACTCTAGAGCCCGCGTGCAGCAGTGAAGACCCAACGCAGCCAAAAAACAAAATAAATAAGTAAATTTATATAAAAAAAGAGCTATATCTTCTACATTTATTTCAATTATTCATTAAAAAAATAATAATTTATGATAATCTATCATACAATCAATTTTGGTAAATATTTTATTTTCACATGAAAATAATGTGCATTCTGTCACTATTGGGCACAGTGTTTTATATCTGAAATGTAGCTCAAGTTAAATAATTATGTTGTGCCAATCTTCTATATCGTTACTGATTGTTTTTGTCTGATGGATCTGTAAATTAATGAGAATTAATGTCTCCTGCATTTATAATGGATTAAGTTATTTTTCTTTTAGTTATACCAATTAATGCTTTATAAACTTTGAAGTAGTGCATATAGATTTAAAATCAATATATCCTTCTGGTAGATTCTTTCACTGTATAACACACCCTAAAGAAGTTAGTTCCTTCTCAAAACGTCCCTTTCTCTGCATTTTCTTTCAACCTTTGTGTTTATATGGCCCTTTCTTTCTTACCTCAACTCCTGAAATGGTTTCTTTAACTTCTCTAGTCTTCCTTATTCCCTTCAGTTCATTCCAAACATTACTTCCTAAGGTTTATCTCTACTTAAATTGTGATTCTGCTCAAAGCTCCCTCAATGGCCCCCCTCCTTCCCATGGGATAGCATCTTGATTCCTATGTGGGGCATTCAAGAGCTTCCACTTTGGGGAACTATGATAAAGTAGGTGCTCCGTTAAAACCAGCTTGTCCTTTCACCCTACAAAGTGTCATGCGTGTTCCTGCCCAAGTATTTGCTTTTACTGTTTCCTTTCCCTAGAATGCCAGCTGAATCCCATCCCTGCTCAAAATCCAGTCTCTATCAAAGGCCTGAATAACAACAACTTTTATCTTCATTCCCTTCCGTAACTGGTGATTTTGATCACACACTGCCTTGTATTATGGTTATTTGGTCCATTTTTACTCATGCCATAGTATTTTCTTCCTTAAGGGTGTGTATGTGTGAGTGTATGTGTGTATATGTGTATATATAAATGACACCACATCCAGGAATATGCCATTGATAAAGGAACTCAAAAATCAAATACTTTGTTAATGACTTAATCTTTACAAAGTAACAAAGAAAATGAATCTCCATTTACTTTAGGGCTGTTGCACGTACACTGACTGAAGGTTAAAAAGCAGTATTAACAGGACAGGTGACCTGAGAATAACTTCTGTGCATTTTACTGATGAAAACACTGTCCGGCTGGAATGAAAGGAGCAGTGAAGCGAGTTCTCCGCAGCTGAACTGAAGCTCACCCACCCAACCCTGGCAGGCGCTTATGGCTCCACCCTAACACCCAAATTGGGAAGAAAGACTTTTAAGTTGGCCTCTCCAGAGATCAAGGAGCCAGGCTCAGGACTGGAGACCAGAGGGGCTCCCTCAGAGACGAAGGTTTCTCGACCCTTCCCGGGAACACAAGGCAGAACCGCTCCCAAACTTGCACAGGCGCAGAGTCCCTGGAATCTGTGCCTCCCCTCCTCCCATCGTCAGTGTGTCCTGATCCCCTTACCTTGAAGGCAAGAAATATTGTTATATTTAACTAAAACATCAGGGCCAGGAGATGCTTTAAAGATTACTTGGTAATAGATCCACATGTAACATAAACGGTAAATGCCACCTTATTTGGAACGGATTTACAGGAAGATTTAGTGACATATGTTCACAATTCAATCATATAAAATAGTTTTTAAAGGTTGAAACTTATGAGAGAACTCTCCAAATTTGGAATCAAGTAGTATTTGGTATGCTGTAATGGATATTAATCTAATCCAATTCTTATTAAAATAACTGATGATAATTATATTCTGTAAGCACAATAATATTCTATATAGTCTGTTTAGAGTACTGAGCAACTTTTTCTTTTTTTTTTAATAGCAGAGTACTGGAATTTATTGAGAAAAACAGACAAGCATTTTTAAAAAATAACCCATTTTGCTTATTTCTAGTTTGAATCAGAATCTATGATTACTTCACAGACCACTGAAAGTGTTATATGGTGGAAATTTCTGTGCATAGGAAGGGATTTGACAAGTTTAAATTTGATATGGTTACCATACCCAAAATGCTTCCAGATTGCTGTGACAATATTAATCCACAATATTGTTAAGGTGAAAATGATCTTTGACATTCATATTTAGGTTTCACACATTGAAATTGATTTATTAGTCTAAGAAAATTTGGTTTTGTTTGTTTTGTTTTGTTCAATCTCCCTGTCTTATATTTTTAAAAATATAGATAAATATTAAATGTAAAAATTATATTGGGTCAGATCTGGTTGACAAATAGGAAAGGTGATAAGTGGACAAGGGAAAACATTTTAATGCTTAAAGGAATAAACTCTGTTCAAACATCATCTTTTCTTCAGCAGTGCGTGTTAACGTTCATTGAAATGTATAACAAATACTCAATATTTTATTATTCTTTTCTGAAGTCTTCAATTTTTGACACTTGACTATAATTTCTTCATCCAGATTTGTGAGAGAATGGCAATGGAGTTAGGTTAATGCAGTGATTCAAGACAAATGCCAAGTGTATGTCTTATGAGACATATTCTCCATAGAGAGAATCACAGAAGCATGGAGCATGGTGATATATATGAGAGTGGCACCAAAGTTCTACAGATGGATGCAGATATATAGAGCTAGGCACTTAAAGCAATTGCTTTCAGTCATCTCAGTGATAAGCAGTCACAGATGAGATGTGTGCATTTGAGACGAAAGAGCTTGGTGTAAATTTAAATCAAATCCAAAGTCTGACATTTACCTCATTTTGGTTGGAGAGGAAAAGCATATATTTAGGGCTGAGAAAAAAATTTAAATACACAAGATGAGTTGAACAGAATTAGAAATTCTGCCACAGAATCTTCACTTAGATTCACCGTAGAAAAATGGTTGATGACTGCCTCATATATTTGTAGTTAGTTAAATAAAAGACTTCTTTGATTATGGACGGATGTAAGATTAATGTGTGAAGATAAAGGGCAGTCATTTGATTGTTTAATTATGAAAGATAATCAAGAAAGGGGTCCATGTTCATAAAGACATATGCATAGTGTTCTAGGTCCATTCAATATAAATCACAAAACACACAGAGTAGAGAGAACACTGTGATCATAAAAAAAGAAAAATACTGAATCCTACTGAACATAATATATAACAAAACATAAGCTTCTGCTCATCATAAACCACTTAAAGGATACTGGTGACATTTTATATGAAAGGGTCGCATTTACATTTAAAAAATACAAATTCTTTTGCAAAGGTAAATTTAGACTTTGCAAAAGAATTTGTATTTTTTAAATTATAAATGTGCCCCTTTCATATAAAATGTCACCAGTATCCTTTAATAGGTAAATCAGAAAAAAGCAGGCCAATGAAACAGTAGAAATAATCAGAAATATTGATGTAACATTTTAGTTGGCTATTGAATAATCTTGAAGATTTTCCCCTAACCCAAAAATGTGCCGTTAGGAATGATTACTCTATATCAGGTTCTGAAAAAAATTTTAAATACTAAAAAAATAGATGGGGTGGAGTTCTTTCTATTATTCACAGCACCTAAGGAAGGACTTACAGGTAATATCCAACCAGCTTCTTCCATAGGGCAGAAGGCTTTCAGGGTCTGGACATTGAACTTCATGATGAACGTGGCTAGAGACAGAGGAGATGATAATGACCAATACTCAACAGAAGTTTTGGCCAACACTGGGAACTGTTCCTCAGCTGCTTGTTTGAAATGGGAAATAAGGGAGAAATTTTGATTTAAGATGTTATCTGAAACAACAGACTCTGCAGCAATCCCTGAAAATCATCCGTTTAATTTTAGCTTAGGTTTCCTACAGTAAAGAACACCCCTCACCTTATTAGAAAAACAGAGGTCTATTCATTTTTGGCTATTGACAAACATTGTCCCATCAAAAGTAGATACTTTTTGTTATCTTGTTTACCCAAAATATCTCTTATTTAAAAACAAGGACTTTCTTACTCAAAGAGGATATTTTTGAAATATTTAATATAACATTCTTCTAGTTACATTCAAAAGGCTATTACTTCTGCTTTATGTCATTGGGTTTGCAGGTTATAAATGGACCCTGTATGTGTTCTACTTCTGTGATTCCTCAAAATGAATAATCACAAAAAGAATTTGCCATTACAAATGTAAAGAACTGTGAAGTGAATCTGCCACAGTTTCACAGATTCCGGCAGAGGACATGTGACTCCTGGGCCACAAATAAGGGAGTTCATCATTCACTGAACAATAGGCAGCATGATTTTATATTTACATTGCCTTCTACTTGCTTCCCAAGTCCCATTACGGCAACTGGGAAGTAAGCCCAGGTGTATGCTGTACGCAGTGGATTCGTGCGGTAGCTGAGGAAACCCAAGCTTAAAAAAATACCAATATTATGAGGAGGTTACTAGCAAACGTTCCCAAACTTAGCCCCAGATGGAGTCATTATCTTTATCAGACTCATCAGGAAACATATCTACGTGCTACCCACAAAGGGTATTTCTATCTATTTCTATCTTCTAAGTCTCTTTGCTGTACAAACATCCTTGAAAATAGAGTAGGCAACAATAGCTATCACAAGACATGTAAAAACACCATTGAGAATTGCCTTCAAAATAAATAAAAATCAAAATATTTGAGAATTACCTAAGAGATAAAGCAGTAGAGGTAACAGCCCAGAAAAAAAAATGTGAAATCAAATAGAATAAGAAAGCTAAACCCTCTTTAGCATTGCATGTGCCAGTTAACACTGGATGGTAATCATTATCTTCTCAGTAGCAGGTTTTTTCCTATGCCTTTTTCAAAAAAGTGCTCCTGCTTCTTCTCCATTGCCAGAATACCTGAGGGAAGTTTATTCTGCACTGTTGACCTTTTATTTAGTTCATTAATCATATTTTTCAACAGACACCATTTATCACCATTGAAATATTTTGTGACTAATGCATGCAAGGTAATGGTGTAGATGTTGTAAACCAAAAAAATACTAATCTCAATCATTTTTCAAAGGACTTTTATTTTCCTTAAAAAAATAAAATGCAGTTACAGGTATAAAGACATAAACATTATAGAATATACACAGAATAGAAGATTCAGATACAACAGAAGCAACAGAAAATACGTTCTCATTAAGTCACAGATTTCCTCACTTTTAAAAAAGATTTTATCTTTTACAATAATACAAAACAAGCTCTTTTTTTTTTCTTTTCAATGGGGAGACATTACCTGTTTTTCTTGGCTTGAGTTTGCTATAGATTTGTAGCCCCGACTAAAATGTATGGTCTATTTAACTTTCATCAGCCTTATTGCAACTTGTCCCCATGGTGCCCCAGAATAGATTTTCTAAAATTTACAGCCACTGTGCTCTTGGTGTATTGAAATTGGCACAGTGTACAATATCTCAAACTGTAATTCCCTTTACCTAACAGTACAGACCTAAAGTAAAACAAATCCATTGTCCCAACTGAGCAAGACCTCTCAGGCAGCTCATGACTAATTGACAGTTCTTGTGGCTTCATGTTTCTCCCAACCATGGCCAACATTGGTAACAATATTCTACTCCCTTTTTTTTAAACTGTACAATCAGCAAAAGAAAAATATTTGCTTTTTATGTCTTAAGAGGTTCTGCTGGAGAATTTATAGTACTTCATTTATTTTAACATTTGGCACAAAATATTTTTTGCCCTTAAATGGCAAGCTATCACATTCAATAAATTCCACTTACTTCTCTTGTTACACTGTGTGCTTGTTTGGTTTTTTCCCTTAGTAGTTAATTGATCTTTATGCTGTCTTGCTCTTTGCTCGCTTGACTCTCATCCGGAGTGTAGAATACAAAAGTATTTTGTGTTTCAATTTCTGAAAACAAATATTGATATAATTTTTGGTGGATTGATTTCTATACTGCTAAAATAACTATATTATCTACATGGTATGAATTTACAAGATATTAGATCTGCTTTTACTTTCTGTTGTCTCAATCTGATTTTGAGGGACTTTATTAATAATCCCTGAAAATCTTTTATAGATATCTCAAATGTCTACATCTACACTGCTTTAGATTAAAGACAAAATAGAAAAACAAAGCAGCCCAATTTATTAACCAGTAATTCTACTTGAAAGTAATGTCAACAATCTAGATTTTTTCTTTTTCTCTTATTTCCCATTTTCCACCTACTCCATTTTTGCTTGATTTGCATATTCTTCCTCAATTACTGATTTTAAAATATTGATTAATTACTTCCAATATGTCAGACAATGTGCTACACAGTGAGCATACAATCTGGGCAACAGAGACATGATCCTTTCCTTCTTCCAGCTTATACGACAGTGGAGAAAAAAGACAATAATAAAATAAACAAATTCAATGCAGTGAAGCATATGCTAGTGGTTATATAGTAGCATGTACCAGTTTTTAAAAGATCAGGAAAGAGAGGTCTAGGCTGAGACCTGAAGGCTGAAAAATTCAGTCTCTCCCTCATCCACTCTTTCTCCTTTATCATCAAATAATACTCTTAATATTTATTACCATTGACATAGTGTTTATATGTTGGTCTCTACAATGCATTTATGAGCTTATCATTATTTTTAATTTTATTTAAGTATATTTATTCATGTCTCATTTCATACTCAACTCCTGATACTTTCAGCAAAAGAAAAATTATACAATTATTAAATTGTGATTAGTTTTAAAATAATAATAGAAATAACTCAAATTTTTCTGTTAGAGCATTTGTCATGGTGGATACTGCAAACATTTAATTTCATGTATCCTAATTGGATATAACTACATGCAAGCAATCTATAGTACTTCAACATTTATGTAATACAGGAATTCTTTACTGCAAACATCAAGGGAAATTGGCTTTCCATTTGATGACATGCTTCATACTCATGTAGTACCTCTCTCCACATAACTTTATTTATAAGAGTAACTTTTCTATTATGCAAACACTGGATGCTTATTGTAAAGATTTTGAAACTAGAGAGAGTTTGAAAAAAATTCCACAAAATTATGCTTCCCAGAAATAAATATAGACAACAATCTGATATTTTAGAGTTGCACTTAGTTTATAATGAATATATGTGTGTTTATATATGTAAATTTGTATATATATGAGTATAAGTATATAAATACGTATAATTTACATGTGACATTTTTCATGCAATTTTCCCATAATACAACTTAGTAGTTGTATAGTATTTCACTCAAGGAATTTTTCTATAAAATTAGTAAATAATTTTGTGCAAGCCAAACATCATTATTTCTAACATTTCTCTTAAACAATATTGCCACAATAAATGTTTCTACATGACTGTTTCTTTAATTTTGTTATGATACATTCTTCAAATTGGTGAATGAAATAAATAAACTTAAATGATATGATGTAGCCAAAGGTCCCAATTTTAAACATTCTACTTTTGATCCTATTTTGCTAAGTTTCACTTTACTTAGCCAAGTATTTGTACTAATACAAAGAATCTTGTTTCTGATGAGTTAAAATTGTAGTTGAATTTATCAGTTACGAGTGACACCACCACTTCTTATACAATAACCTGAAGGAAAAGAGACCAGTGAAGAGATGATATCTGGTTCTGAGATCTCTGGTCAGAAACACTAGTCTAAATATCCTGAAACCTAGATCCAGTCTAGGACTACTTCACTGGATGTCCTTTATCTTAGTTTGGGCTGCCATCACAAAATACCAAAGATCGGGTGGCTTGAACAACCGATATTTATTTCTCGCAGTTCTAGAGGCTCGAAGTCCAAGATGAGGGTGCCAGCATGATTGGGTTCTGCTGAGGGCTTTCTTCCTGGCGTGGAGATGCCCACCTTCTCACAGTTCTAGAGGCTCGAAGTCCAAGATGAGGGTGCCAGCATGATTGGGTTCTGCTGAGGGCTTTCTTCCTGGCGTGGAGATGCCCACCTTCTCACTGTGTTCTCACATGGCAGAACAAGAGATTGAAAACAATCTTTCTGGTCTCCTTTTATAAGGACACATACCCCATCATGAGGACACCACCCTCATGACCTCCTCTGAACCTAATTACATCCCCAAAGCCCCATCTCCAAATACTGTCACATTGGGAATTAGGGCTTCAACATAGGAACTGGGGGAAGGGAGGACACAATTCAGTCCATAGCCTCCTGCTTCCTCAAATCATCCAGCTGAAAATCGAGTTTTCATCCTCCCAGATGCCTGTGACAGGAGGAGCCACTGCCAACACGTATTATGAGCCACATGTATCCCAAGAAGGAAGGTTGGACTGTTCTTAAGAATCAGTTGCCCAAAGAAAAGGTGTGGAGAAATGGGCAGAAGATTACTTGAAGGCACTGTTTCTTTCTTCATTTCCTCACCTTCTGTTTTAAGAATCTGAATGAAAATATCAAGAAAAGCTGTTTGTTTGCCTTTATTCTTCAGCTTTATTCAAGAATCATCTGCAACATCAAGCTCAATCCCATATCTTGTCTCTGAATTTGTCAAGAAGGCTTGAATTGAGATGTCACCTTTCTCTAGCACAAATGACTTGCTTTCTCTCTCTCTCTGAGTCCTGTTACCTTGTCAGGATTCCTTTAAAATGAATCTTAAAAATATGATACAAATGAACTTATTTACAAAGCAAAAATAGACTCACAGATGTAGAAAACAAATTTATGGTTACCAAAGGGGAGGGGAGGGATAAATTAGGAATTTGGGATTAAAATATACACACTACTAGATATAAATAGATAACCAACAAGGACCTACTGTAGAGCACAGGGAACTATACTCAATATCTTATAATAACCTATAATGGAAGAGAAGATAAAAAAGGAATTCAGTTATATGTATGTATAACTGAATCACTTTGCTGTATACCTGAAACTAACACAACATTGTAAATCAACTATATTCCAATAAAAATTTCTTTAAAAATGTACTGTTTCAGCCTCATCCTTCTGCAGAGTTGTTTGGTGATATTTGGATTAAATCAGCTCATCTGAGGAATTTATGACTTGTTCTCCTCCTCAAAAAAGTCTTTCCTCCAAGCATACTTTTCACAATACCATTCTCAAAATTTAGCATAGCATATACTTCTAAACCCGTTTAAAAAAAAACAACACATTTTTCAGGGAAATTCAATAAATGTTCTTTTTTTCATGATTTTTTCATCCCTTATACTTCACTTTTTTTGGGGATAAATACTCTGGGATAACATCCTATTTTTTTAACAAAAATCATAGAAATTACATTGTTAATAACATTAGCAATATAAATGTAGTGTTTTATTATCTTCAAAGCACTTTCATAGGGATTAATATTTTGACATTCATATCAGCTCTGTGAGATTTGAAAATAATTATTCTCATTCTTGTATTACAGATTATAAAATAGAGGCATATTAAGGACATAGTGTGTCCTTAAGCCCAGAAATACCAAAGGAAAGGGTCAGAAACTGAATTTGGGATGTTTAAATTAAAACTTAAAAAAAAAATCATACTCTTGACAATACTCCATAGGGCTTTCCTTTATTATTAGCGGTTCCATGCATTTATATTTTCACTAATCAATTGAAATTAAAAGAAAATTAGCAGTTTATTTGCCTGCAGAATCTCAAATCACTATGCACATTCATACCCCCCAAAACGTCTGCATTTTTCCACATGTAAGAGGGTTTTAATTTGTGTCATATGAAGAAATAACCAAAGTTGTCAGACTTTACATGCTGATGTTCTGTTTGATAACAACCTGTACTTCATACTTTCTTTTATAACTCCTATAGAGTCCTTATATTTGCACAAATCCATTTCCACTTTTTGGAATAACTAGGCTTACATAAAGTAGCACATTAGTATCTGAATTTTATGCTTATATAATATAATTGACTCACTGTAATTAGTGGGATGCTTATTTTTGCCTGAAGTTAGACATTTTCATTTTTCTTCCTTTTGACACTTGGGTCAGAGATACAAAGCTAAGTAGAAATTTGTATAATTATCCTGTGTATTTCAAAAGTTCTAGAGTATCTAATCAATTTAAGTCATGAAATAGTTTTTTTCTCTTTCTTCAAAATCTGTAAATTCCAGAAAATATAAAGCCCTTCAGATGTAATTCAATCAGGAAATCATATTTTATTTCACTTTACTTACCTAGTTCTCATTATCAACGTTCTTAGCTTATACATTATAAAAATTAATCAAAATTTTATTTTAATTATTACATTGCTGGCATTTTAAAAAACAAGACTTTTTTCTTTTAACTTCACACCTTTTGTTCCCAAACTCACTTCATTCCTGCATTCATTTATCAAATGTTCATTCTATGAGTCAGATATTCCACTGTGTAATTGAATAGAAACATAAATAGGGCATGTCCTTGTTTTGACTTTATATATTACAGATTCTAAAGGAGCAGGAAAAAATAGCCTCAGTAGAATACAATAAATGCCATAATAGAGGTGTATACGTGTTACTTCCATAACACAGAGGAAGCAGAGGACGCACTCCATCTTCAGGTAGATTGGTTGTCAGGGGAGCTTTCCCAGAGAAGGTTGCTTTTAAACAGAATTCTACAGTGTTTGAAATAGTTTGCCAGATGTACCAGATAGGAAATAGGGAAAAGGCACAAAAAATTAAGATATCTTAAAGTGCATGGATTTTTCAAGCAGAGTGAGTAAAATATTATTTGAAGAAAAGGAAAGTGAAGGGTATGGACCAAGTGGAGAAAGACTTTTAAAAGTTAAATTTGGGGCTTCCCTGGTGGCACAGTGGTTGAGAATCTGCCTGCCAATGCAGGGGACACGGGTTCGAGCCCTGGTCTGGGAAGATCCCACATGCCGCTGAGCAACTGAGCCCGTGTGCCACAACTACTGAGCCTGCGCGTCTGGAGCCTGTGCTCCGCAAGAAGAGAGGCCGCGATAGTGAGAGGCCCGCGCACCGCGATGAAGAGTGGCCCCCACTCACCGCAACTAGAGGAAGCCCTCGCACAGAAACGAAGACCCAACACAGCCAAAATAAATATAAATAAATAAATAAATAAAAATTTAAATTAAAAAAAAAAGTTAAATTTGAAAGGGGCATTGACGTATGGATGAATTGTGGGCAATGGAGTAGGCAGAATTTGGCTTGAATCCTGCGTCTACCCCATAATAACTGTGTCACCTTGGATAAATTACTTGACAGCTCTAAGACTTGGTTTCCGTATTTGAAATATGGGGATAAATAAATATATACATATACTTTTTATGGGTTTGTCAGGTTTAAATAAAATAATAAAATTCATGTGATGAACATAGTGCCCAAGTTTACTCAATTATCAATGCTGTTGTTACTTGTTTTGCTATTAATATTCTTAAGGCTTTTTTTCCATAGGGAGATCATTCCTGCAGCAGTGTAGAGGGCTCACTGGGAGAGGAAGACACTGCAGGCTAAGGAACCTCTTCATAGAATCTTTTCATAGAGTACAACCATCCAGTGTACAGAACAAACTCGGCAGAATAATAATATTGATAACAAAAAGAAAAACATTATCTGAATTTATTTAGTGCCTCATACTAGAAAAACAGGACCAATAGAAAATATATATATATATATATATATACAGTATAATATATATAGGTACTGTATTTTACGTATAAATTTAGAGAGACAGAGAGAGACAGAGAGACAGAAAAACAGAGAAAGACAAAGACAGAGAAAGAGACACAGGAACAGACAGATAGAAAGGGACAAATAAAGGACAGAGACAGAGAGACAGAGAGGAAGGGAGAGAGAGATTTAATTTAAGGAATTGGCTCTCCTGATTGTAGGGGCTAGAAAGTCTGCATCTGTAGGGTAGCAAGCAAGCTAGAAATGCAGGAAGAATTTCTGTTACAATTTCTGGCAGATTTCCTTCTCCTTCAGAAAACCTGCTTTGGCTCCCAAGGCCTTTAACTGATTGGCCTTTACATTATGCAGGATATTCTGCTTTATTCAAAATCTACTGATTATAGGGCTTCCCTGGTGGTGCAGTGGTTAAGAATCCGCCTGCTAAGGCAGGGGACATGGGTTCGAGCCCTGGTCCGGGAAGATCCCACATGCTGCGGAGCAACTAAGCCGGTGCGCCACAACTACTGAGCCTGCGCTCTAGAGCCCACGAGCCACAGCTAGTGAGCCCACAAGCCACAGCTACTGAGCCCGCGTGCCACAACTACTGAAGCCTGTGTGCCTAGAGCCAGTGCTCCGCAACAAGAGAAGCCACGGCAATGAGAAGCCCGTGCACCACAACGAAGATCAGCCCCTGCTCGTCTCAACTAAAGAAAGCCTGCACAGAGCAAAAACCCAACTCAGCCAAAAATAAAATAAATAAATAAATAAATGTGTTAAAAAATATCTACTGATTATAAATGTTAATCACATCTAAAAAAATGACTTAACAGCAACATCTAGACTGGTACTTGACCAAACAACTGGTCAGCACAGTCTAGCCAAGTTGGCACATAAAATTAACCATCACAGTAGGGCTGATGAAACCAAGATTATTATGCTTAATTGATAATATATGAAATGTCCGAGGGGTTGCGGAAGGTGAAGTTAGCATTCAAGCACCAGGATATCTGATTCCATACTCGAATGTGTCAACCATACGTGGTACCATCTCCTAACAGAAAAAGATGTGAAGGAGAGGAAGCATGTAACAGCCATGTCTATATGTGGGAAATGAGAAAGAAGAGGGACGATAAAAGTGTTTCCTTTAGTTTATTTTAAATCATTAAGCAGCTGGTAGAGAGATTCTGTTAAGAAGTGATTGTGTAGGATGAAGAAATGGTCTATTTTGAATCAGGTAAATTTTAGTTTTACAGGACATTAAGCAAAGATCAACATGTTACTTCCCTGAGTAAAAATTTTCCATAAAAATAAATCATCATTGTTCCTTGCCTCCTTCCTTTTCAAATGTCATCTGTGCTGCGTGAAATGTCTTTCCACATTTATTCACTCACAACACCCAACTCCTCCAAGTTTTAGATGGACTAGAGTCTTCCTTGTGAAGCCTTCTGTGAGTTTCCAGGCACCTGTAGTCATCACTCCCTGTGCTTTACAGGACACAGCTGTTAATGCCAGCACACTCTACAGTGAACTTGAGGTGAGGACCCTGGTCTGACCCAGCTTCAAATACTCAGAAACTAACAAAGTACTTGGACTCCATCACTGGGCAATAAGTTACTGCTGAATGAATATAGATTAATCTCTTCATTTTATTAGTATCAATATGCCTATGGTTCTTCTGGAGTATAAGATACTGTGACAGCTTTATGGACCCTTTTAAATATCCAGCTTAAGGATGAACAAACAGGTGAACTGTCTTGTAAAGTACAATTGACTTTGTGAAATGTTGTTCCTGGGCTCATCCATATCTTTCTCTGTGTGGTTTGTCTCGATGTTGACTCCAAATTAGATATCATTTTTATGCCTATGTATTCATCTGATCAGATGTGTCAGAAAAAATACCATTGATATATGTCAGTGCTGATTATGGTATAACTTGAACTAAGCCTAAAAAAAACAATTAAGGGGGTAAAAGAATCAGTACATACCACATTACTATATCAACTTTATATTTTTTATTTTTTGGATTCATCAATTTTATTCATTTACTAATTATTATTAATGAGTGATTCATCTATATCAAAAAGTCAGACAAAATAAACAATATTTTTTCCAATGAAGAATACAAGGTTAAGGTTTTTTTGGCAAAGAACAAGAAACCAGTATGTTTCAGTATTTTAGAACTATGAGGCATCCAATATCAGTAAAACATAACACATGGATGACTTTCAGACATGCATTACAAATATTTGCTTCAGTCTTTGAATATCATATTAAATAACTGATCTTGAGACTGTGGAAAATATTATTTGACAAGTGATTGTTTAGTATATGTATTAAAGGAATCTCAAACAGATCAGACTCTACATTAAAAAATAATTACTGTATGGATTTCTAGATTAGCCCCCTTTTCTGAGTTTCATTGGAATTTTCAGTAGGAAAAGAGGTCAGTAGTATCTCATTCTGCAATCAGTTCACAGGACCACCCTGGAACTTGTCTCTCAAGGCAGCTGGAACCCCCTCCCGATGTTTCCCAGGTGTTTCGGGAAGTGATATATATCAATAGCTTTGGTTCTTCCTCATGATAAGGTCCTGGTGGTCTGGGAAAATATGTCTTGCTTGTTGGCCCCTTGCTCTGTTTCTTCCTCTGTCATCTCTACCTACTTTTTCTTTCTCTGTCATTAATGATAAATAAAATACATTACAAATGCATTTTGATATGCACTGTTTCTCATCACATTCTCAGTAAATTAAATGCTCATGACAGGCTAAACTTGATATTCCAAGACATGGCACATAAGGCCCAGGAATGGCTTCACTTCTGAATAAAGAGGACTTTGGTTGCTGATGAGTCTCAGACAGACAGTAGGCTTTAATTTCTCTCATATTGAAACAGGCAATCAAATTAGCCTTATGTATTTTCCTTTTTCTGGCTTCTAACCCATGTGTTCATTCACTGTATTTCTGTTCTTTTTTGGGGAGTGGGGGCAATCAAGCCATTTTATTGAGGGGCTTTGGGGGAGGGTCGAAGGGTTGGGAGGACAATGAGATCTCCTGGCCGGGATCTCCCCAGTCTCACAGTTCCTGAAAGCCCTTCATTGTATTTCTTTAATTCAGGAAAATCAAGTGACTCTCTAATACTGTGATATAGTTATATAACACTGTGCTACAACTTAAAATTTTATAATCATATAATTGATGCCAATTCTCATAATTGAAATTTAGTTAATGCTGGCAAATTTAGAAATATATACTTTGCTCAAACTATAATGCACATGAATTTATTTTGAAGGAAGAGCAAGTGCATATGAAAGCTGATTTATATTTACTTTGAGACCCTGAAATTCCACCTGCCTGTGCGGCATTGGGCCACATCATGAGTAGGTCAGACTCTTCAGGGGCACATATGTGTTTAGTTAAACTGTGCCTGGCAGGCTGCATGGCCGGTGCACACAGCAGTGACTGAACGCAGGCCTCCTCCCTCGGTTAGGGCCACCTTCTCATTCGTGTTTGCATCTGTATATAGTTTCAGGCCAAAAATGAGTAGGTGAGCAGTGACTTTGACTAATGAAGACACATTAGGTGTAGGTATAGGATTATCTTTTGTATTATCTTAAATTTGAATAATGTTGGCATATAAAATCCAAGAAAAAGAAATACAATAAAATCCTCTCTAACTTTCATTAAAAAATCAATTCATTTTAAATGATAAAAATGCACAGATATGTTAATTTGTGACAACTTACTTTAAAGAGGCATAAAAAATGCTTTTTTCAGATAGAAGGATGTTTTTAATTTAAAATTGTATGCAGTATATTCTAGTGTTAAGATCTATATTGACCTAGTCACACTTGACCTTATCTGATATAGGTGAAATATTTGTGTCTGTATTCTTCTATTCTTTCACTGATCCCTTGTGTAGCATGAGTGTACTTGATTATTTTTTTTTTAATTATTAGCACCTTTAATTATTTATTTATTTATTTATGTGTTGGGTCTTCGTTTCTGTGCGAGGGCTTTCTCTAGTTGTGGCAAGCGGGGGCCACTCTTCATCGCAGTGCGCGGGCCTCTCACTATCGCGGCCTCTCTTGTTGCGGAGCACAGGCTCCAGATGCACAGGCTCAGTAGGTGTGGCTCACGGGCCCAGCCGCTCCGCGGCATGTGGGATCCTCCCAGACCAGGGCTCGAACCCGTGTCCCCTGCATTAGCAGGCAGACTCTCAACCACTGCGCCACCAGGGAAGCCCAAGTGTACTTGATTTTAAGTCTCTAAATAAAATGCATTGCTAACTTAATAGCAAGCTATGAAATACAAGATATTTTCTATTCAGATCAAAACCTCACATTTGTTCTATTATGCTAAATCTTTAAATTATGTGGATAAATTACAAATTAATTAGGTTATTTTACCTACTTCTTAAAATGAATGTGACATTTGGATTAGCAGGTCTTATTCTTAATCTCTTTTTAGTTTTAAAGAGTCAAGAAATTTGTATTAACCTCTAGGAGAATGTTCTTAAAGAGTGCCTTGAGGAAGCTTCTAAGGTGCCAGCCCCTTCTCTCATTCTCAGCTATAGCTTTAAGCATTTTAAGGTGCTTTACATACTCTGCTGACGCTGCCCTCATTTCTTTCTCTCTTCTACTTTCATAACATAATTTAACAAGCATTTAGTGAGTGTCCACTAGGTGTCAGACAATCCCCTAATATTTGCAATAGAAATTATCTTTACACTTGTGGAAAGAATGACATAGGAAGAAGACAGTATGAGAAAGAGGTGATTTTCTGCTATTTTCTCTTTGAAAATGTTTAAGTAGCCTACTTCATAAATACTTTCCAATTGGAGCTGACTTCACAATTGATTATAACACTATTTCTTTAAAAAATGGTTTTGAGTAACAAATTAGCACAATAAGATAATTATTCCCTCAAAGTCTCATTTGTAGATGGTGTTGTATTGTTCACACAGGAGAAAATATTTTAAAGACGTTTGTAACTAATCATTGTTTTCATTCATTCATAAAACGTTGTTGGAATATACACGAAAAGGTAGATTCTGTGCACAATTTCTGTGAAAAAAACGCAAATGAAAAATGATTCCTATCCTCAAGGAATTTACACTTAGCGAAAGAGAAATTAACACCATAATCACATTCAGAAATGCAAGTTGGAATGTGAACTTTCCACACTCAATCAGCAAAGACAGAAATTAGGTGCCAATATAAAGCTTAATATTCTGTTCTTACATTTTTGCACAATTTTCACATCAAAAAAATCAACAGCACGAACTACAAGATTTTGTTCATTTTAACTAAGCATGTGTAATCTTAAAACAAAATAAAAATTCAAATTAAAAAAACTGTGTTGGGTGTCTTGACATTGTATTATAAAGAAGGTCCATTTCTTTCCCTTATGCAACATTGTTTTGAAAATACTTAGGCATGCTCCTAACTGAAAATTAGCTTCAAGAAAATATAAGGTAAAAGCAACCACTTTATAAAGTAATTTATAAATGTTGCCCATTAAAAGAAGATGATGATTTTAAACTGAACAAAATGCTATATATAATAGGAATCTGCATTATTTTGAAAATAAAAATGTAACCTCCAAGTTCATTGTTTTCTTCTTTGTATATATGCAATATCCAAAGACATCTCCTTGAGGATTTTTTTTTATTATATCCACCTTAAAATTTCCTATTTTCTATCTTCTTTCTGTTTAATTCAGTTTGTTTAATTTGTTGCTTTAGTCTCATTGTAAAAGTTTTTTCAATATTTGCTGACTCATTTAATTTATTATTATTATTATTATTGTTATTATTATTTATTACTCTTTGAAAATCCTATTCCAGTTGTAATTTGCTGTGGTCGTTCCCAGGTGTCATATAAAATGGACATGATGTACTGCTACTACTGAAAGGTATATGCCAGAGTCATTTCATTTCTATATGAGCCATTCACTCTCTCCTGGGTATAATGAGCTCCCAAGAACATTTCTCTGTCCCTTCATTCTCAAGGCTGACACTCACTTCTCCAGCTCAAAATCAAGTGGCACTACTGCTAGTTCTGAGCAGAAATGGGAGGAACTTGAACAGTCTAGCTCTTCCAAATCTATTTTTCCCATTAGTCGCCTTGACAACAAATGTTTCCAAGTTCATTGATGCATCTTGCGTGCATTGCCTCAGCTTGGCACTCTGATGCTGCTCCTACTTTTGAAGCAATTATCTGCTGTACAAGTTCTGGGAAGTGCTTTCTTCAGGTTTGAGATCTGTGCCTCTCTGCTTTCTAAGTTTTAGGCTTCCCCTCCGTATTTCTGTCAAGGGACATCATTTTTTCTTGTTTTGTTGAACATCTATATATTTCTTCTTATTTGTGAAATAATCTTTTTGGTCCTTTCATGGGATATTAAGTGAAAGACAGAGTGTATGTTTTTCTCACTTCATTATTTTGTCCCAATATTTTAACAATCTCCACTTTTCTATTGTCCATGCTGTAAGCTCATATTTATCTTTCAATACCTTAAATATTGTACTCTTTTTTACACAATTTGTTACTTTAAAACAGAGATTTTTATTTGAAAATGTGTGTCTTTCCTTGATTTTTGTTTCTTTTCCCCAGGGAATGGCAACAACATACCCTCATTTCTTACACAAAACTGCAAAGTCTTCTTTGCTTTCTCTTTTAAACCTATTCACTCCATGTAAACTATCCACTGAGGTTTTCTTAATCTATTTGTTTTAACTGTTTTTTTTCCTGATACTTTATACTAAATATTTTCAAAATTTCCCTCACTCTTTATTTCCACTACCACTTTTGGTTCCACATCCATCATTTCTTGACTGGCCAATTACATTCACCTCAGTGGCCATTGCCTTTCTTTACCATGCCTAACTAATCAATTTATTTCACAGCAGATAAAATTACTTCTAAAGCATAAATCAGATCTATTTTCCCACGAATCCCCAATGCTTCTGAAGAACGACCTATCATCCTAGATGGAGCGTAAGATTCTTCATGATTTTCTGCTCATCTCTCTCTGATTCTTGGGATACATTAAATTTGGAGTCCTTTTTTTCCTCTGGCTCCCTATGCTCTTTCTAGTATCTTTGTGCATAAGTCTCAATCGAGACATCTCATAACCCTAGTGTGTAAAAGGATGCCTCTTCAGAAAGATATTCTCTAAATATTGATTACAGAAATCAAATGCTGAACCAATGGATTCTGGGTGCCATTATCTAAACTCTTCCTCTATTTTTTTTTTTTTTTATACATTTATTTATTTATTTTTGGCTGTGATGGGTCTTCGTTTCTGTGCGAGGGCTTTCTCTAGTTGCGGCAAGCGGGGGCCACTCTTCATCGCGGTGCGCGGGTCTCTCACCACCGCGGCCTCTCTTGTTGCGGAGCACAGGCTCCAGACGCGCAGGCTCAGTAGTTGTGGCTCACGGGCCCAGTTGCTCCCCGGCATGTGGGATCTTCCCAGACCAGGGCTCGAACCCGTGTTCCCTGCATTGGCAGGCAGATTCTCAACCACTGCACCACCAGGGAAGCCCTCGTCCTCTATTTTTATTTTTCAAGAATTTCACCTCTGACCTCAGTCTTCCATATACTTCTCAGTAATCAAAACCAAAACCAAACAAAACCAAAAAAAACTCTCTTATCAAAGGACAAATAGTCCACGGGACTCATCCTTCTGTGAACCATTTTATTGACCACCAACCTAGAGAAATCGCATTGGTGCTTCACCCTCCTATAAAAACACAAAGCAACATTAACTTGCCAATATTAGATTGAGCCACATGAAATTAAAATTTTTTCTTGGTCAAAAAAGTCAGATTTGAGCAACTTTTTGTGATTTAACCTAATATGTACAGTATTACATTCTAGAAAATACTAGCAAATATAATTTTCTCCACCTTGGTACATTCCCAGTGATGATGTGGTACTGCTCAGGACTTGGTATAGCAGACAACCAACATGCTGATCCACCCCTACATGTGATATTTTCTCTGGCTGAAATGGCTTTACCATTTTTTAAAGAAAAATAGACTTAATTTTTTAGAGTAGTTTCAAATTCACAGCCAAATTGAGTGGACAGTACAGAGTTCCCATATACCCCTTTATTCCACACAGCACAGTTTCCCCCATTGTCAACGTCTTTTGACCAGAGTGGGACATTTGTTACAATCAATAGCACTACACTGACACATCAAAATTGCACAAAGTCCACAGTTTACATTGTGTTCCCCTCTTGATGTTGTAAGTTCTATGGGTTTTTGACAAGTGTATAATGACATGTATCTACCATTATAGTAGCATACGGAAATATTTCACTGTCCTAAAGATCTTCGGTGCTGCACCTATTCATCCCTCCCTACCTCATCCCAATCCCTGGCAACTGCTTATCTTTTTACTGTCTCAGTGGTTTTGCCTTTTGACATTTAGAGTCACACAGTATGTAGCCTTTTCGGAGTGGCTTCTTTCACTTAGTTATATGCATTTAAAGCTTTTCTATGTCTTTTCATGACTTGATAGCTCATTTCTTTTTAGTGCTTAGTAATATCCCATTGTCCAAATGTACCACAGTTTATTTATTCATTTACCTACTGAAGGACATCTTGGTTGCTTTCAAGTTTTGGCAATCATAAATAAAGCCTCTGTTAATTTCCATGTGCAGGTTTTTGTATGGACATAAGTTTTCAACTCACTTGGATCAAGGGGATGATTGTAGTACTGTATGGTAAGAATATACTTAGTTTTATAAGAAAATGCCAAACTGTCTTCCAAAGTGGTGGTGCCATTTTGCATCCCCAGCAGGCTTTACCACTTCTGATTGCTGAGAGGGTCTTATCCACTATTCAGATGGAGGACAATTCTCATTTTCTTTATGAAACCTTCCTCATCTCCTTTAAAATTAGAAGTTTTGCTCTCCACTTTACCATAAGTCTTAATGTTTTAAAGCATGTGTTAAGTAGACTCCAAATGTGGCCAAATCTAGGAAAGAAGGACATGTGTCCTTCCAAGGGTCAACTCACCTTGTGAAATGTTATGGTATGTGATGGTGACTCAAGTCGAACACTGGAGCTGAGTAATTGGAGAAGATATGTTTTAGAGCAGAAAAAATGTGAGTATTGCTGGTGTCTTTCTAGACTCTGCCATACGGCTTCATAAAATGAATTTAATTACAGGTTGCTTAAAGCTTCGACCGTGGGAACCCCGATCTCTTTTGGCATGAAGCTCCTGTCTGAGCACCACACTGGGAAGAATTACTCCTTTCAACACTGAAGTAGGATTTGGCAGATTACAACAGCAGAGTGCTCTAACACATGGTGCTTCTTGTTGGGGACAGGACCACATAGATGACAGAAATCTGCAGGGGTCAGGATTCTGACTGGAGGAAGGGACTCCCTCATCTCAATTTTATCCTGTCTTTGAAACTATGACCTTAAGGGAATTGAAAAGAACTTAGTGATATCTAGAAATCAGGTGATTTATAAATAATCCTTAAGGATTAAGGATTGACAAAAATTACTTAGGAAAGGGAATCAGTATGGGAATAAACACCTCAAAATCAGAATAAGGCAGATGCCATTGAAATATGACTAATAAAAGAAGTATGATATAGGATCTACCAGTTATAGGACTAGAGATCAAATAAAATAATGCATATTATTGTACTTTGGAATAACATGCTATACAAGGTAAAGTTTTATTTATCATAGAAATAAGTATCTTTTAACTCTCCTGTGAAAATAATAATTTAAATAACTGCATTTTAATTCTGTTACTATTCTTTATTGGGTGAGATTGATTTCATTTAGTATGAAAATACAAATGTATTTATTTCAATTTTGTATTTTCTGTAATATTCTGATGTTTTTTAAAGGAAAAAATGTGTTCACAAACTAAAGAATTCAATGAAAGTCCTCAAGAGGGCTGACCTGTTACAATTTTTAACTTTCCATGTTGAAAAAATGATTATCATTAGGTTTTAAAAATGTATTCACATGTTTAAATGCTTGCCAAACAGACAGTGAGTCTTTAAATATTATTGTTTTTCTCATCATTAAACCAAGTGAAGTTGACAGGAATGAGGATCTCTGCCAAGAAGAGACATTTGTTTTTTCTGGCTTAAGAAGGTTAATAGTGATTAGCCATCTTAATTCCCTAAATATTCATATTTAGAGATTTTATAAAGATTTTGGCCTTTAGTGTATTGTATTATTTGAGTTTTCAAAATGCTTATATATTTTTATTTGTAATATAGATTGGTATCATATATATTTCCTATGAGAGTATTAAGTGAATGTATTCATGTGGCTGATTAGAAAAGATTATTGTTAAATATAGTAGTGGCTAAGAGCATAGATTCAGGTGTTAAACTTACAGTGTCAAACCTTATTATGACAAATTATTATCTGAGCGACCTTGGGTAAATTAATAAGAGCTCTCTCACTGAGATGGTATAGGGATTGAACAAGTTGACATCTGTAAATGACTTAGAATGATGTGTTTGACATTCAAAATTAATCAGAGTAATTTACAGCATTAACAGAATAAAAAATAAAATCGATATAATCACCTTAATACACGTTCAAAAATTATTTGACAAAATTCAATACCCAGTCCTGAGAAACATCTTCAGTGACTTAGGTTTAGAAGGGAACATCTTTAATATAATGAAAGATCTCCATGAAAACCCATAACTAACTTAATACTTAGTGTATGGACCACACATTTCCTAAGATGGGAAAAAGGCAAGGATGTCTGCTCTCAGTATTATTCAACATTTTGTTGGAGTTCCTAGCCAATGCAAAAGGGAAATAAAAAAATTTGTTTAGTAAAGAATGGAAGAAGAAATTATTTTGTTTTCAGAAAATACAGTTGCCTTTATATAAAATATTAATCAGGAAAAAAAACCTAAGATTACTAATAAATAAATTTAACAACATTATGACTCAAATCAACATAAAAGAATTAATTGTATTTTAGTACACTAGTAACAAACTATTGAAAATTAAAGCCATTTAAAAACAATGCCATTCACAGCCACTTCAAATAAAAAAATACTTGGAATAAATATGGCAAGCTTAATACAATGAAAATTATAAAATAGAGCAGACAGAAATTAAAGATTTGAATAAATGGAGAGACAGCTCATGTCATAAATTTAAAGAATTTAAACAATATATTATGTAAATCCTTCCAAAAATAATATACAATTCAAGGTCATCCCTGTAAATAGTCCAACAGGTTTTCTTGGTAGAAATTGATAAGTTGATTGTAAAATGGACATAGAAATGTAGAGGACCCAGACAGAAGACTTATACAACTTGATTTTAATACCACAGTTACTATTAATCTATTGTAATTAGGAGAATGTAAGGGTACACAAAAGATCAACGGGACAGAATATGAAGCCCTGGAGTAGACATAATCATACACGAACAATTAGATTTTGATTCAAGTACTAAGGTAATTAACTGGGGAAAGGCTTTTCTCTTCAAGAAATGTTCTAAAACAACTTGGTATCTGCATAAGGGAAAATGAGAATCAATATCCCTACCTCAAATGATTTACAGCCATTAAATTGAAATGGATAATTGAACTGAGCATAAATATTCAAATTATGATATCTTAGTTGAAAATTTAGGATTATATCTTTGTGACCTCTAAGTAAAGATTCCTTATAAAATGCATTAAAATCATTAAATATAGAAAAAATGGATAAATCAGACTTTATTCAAATTATACATTTCAACTCCTCAAAATAAATTTTGAGAATATAAGAGGGCAAGTTAAAATTTAGTATAAAACACTTAATAAATGTAAAAGCTGTCTAAAGACTTGTATCCAGAATATTTATGTATGTGTGTCTATGTTTGTATGCATATCTAATAATTCAATAATAATAATAACAGTTTATAAAATGTGTAAAAGCTTCAGAATCACATGAAATGATTCTCAACATATTATCCTTCAGGGAAATATAAATTAAAGTCACCAAGAAAAATTACTTCATACTCAATTTTATTGACTAAAATTAAAGTCTGATAGTATCAAATGTTAGCTAGTATGTGGAGCAATTGGATCTTACACACATTCCTTCTAGGAGTATATGATGCTACAATTACTTCAGAACACAGTTTTTGCAGGGTTTTTTTGTTTGTTTGTTTGTTTTATTAAACAAGACCTAAGCTATGAACCTTCAATTCCAATCCTCTAAATATGTCTCAGCAATTACTCTCAAGAAAATATTCACAAAAACTTCTTTCATAGTAATCAAAAGGGGAAAATGACACTAATATAATAATTTTTTAATCCATTAATAGATAAAGAAATTATGGCATTCACACAATTCATATCCAGCAATAAAAGGGACAAACAATTGATGCATGCAATGACATGGATGAATTTCACAATTTTGTGATAAGTGAAAGAAGCCAGCTACAAGATAATACACATTGTGTAATTTCATCCATATTAAGTATTAGACCAACAGAACAAATTGATGGTGATAGAAGTCAGGAACCTGTTTTGCCTTGGGGGACTTGGGAGTATAGCTTTACTAAAAGAGGACATGAGAAATCTACAACAATGATGAAATGTTCTATAGGTTAATTGAGGTGGGGATTATACTTTGTACATATTTGGTAAAAATTTTGATACTTAAATTACATCTTATTAAAAAAAAAATCGCCTACCTCAAAGCAAAACAATGGATTTAACCTATGAATACTGATCTATAACAACAACAAAAAAAACTGCTACGAAGAAGTATTATGTGTAAAATCACATACATAAAATCTGTGTAATTATATAGATATATAAAATTACATGTGTGCATGTAACAATTTTATATGTATACATATAACAGCATTAAACATATGTTTAAAACTGTTGTATGCATATATGTAATTGTATGTATATGTGTATACAAATATAAAAGTGTGTGTGTAACATATGTATGTATTTCTCAGGATATATCAATAAATGGAAAAATATTTCTATGAATAAACCATTCAGTATATATTTAAATACATTTTAAAGCCTGGATATTCTCCAGTTATTCAACCACATGTTGAAAAGTTCATTTGAATATCAATATATTCAACTACATCTTAAAAAACATGTTTACATGTTTAAATATTATAGTCATTATTCCTCCACAGCTAGGTCAGCCCTATCTAATTATATAAGTTAAAGCTTATTATTAATACTTGGTGATTTTGTTTATGCAGATAATTTTAAGAGATAGACTTGGTTTTTACTCTTAATTTAATATTTTTCAGAAACAATTTCTCTTTTTTTGCTCCTTATTATAATAAAAGAATAATAGTTTTTTCCTCCCTTGTGAAACAATCCTAAAATATTCTTAATAATTATAGTCTTAATCATAAACATACTTAAAAACTTGGTGGGTGGCGCTGGTGGCACACTGGTTAAGAATCCGCCTGCCAATGCAGGGGACACAGGTTTGATCCCTGGTCCAGGAAGATCCCTCATGCCGCGGAGCAACTAAGCCCGGGCGCCACAACTACTGAGCCTGTGCTCTAGAGCCTGCAAGCCACAACTACTGAGCCCGTGTGCCACAACTACTGAAGCCCACACACCTATAGCCCGTGCTCCACAACAAGAGAAGCCACTGCAATGAGAAGCCTGTGCACCGCAACGTAGAGTAGCCCCCGCTCTCTGCAACTAGAGAAAGCCTGTGCACAGCAACGAAGACCCAACACAGCCAAAAATAAATAAATAAATAAACATTAAAAAAAAAAGTTTGTGGGTAAATGTAAGTCTTTGCTTCTTGATTCTCTTCTTTTGCAAAAAAAAGCGAGGATTGACTAATATTTCCTTTAATCTTATTTTCCTATAATTTAAAATCCATTTTTCTCAAATAATTGAGAAGATATGAGCCAAGATGAAAAATGATAAAATGTGAAAATTAAGAAATACTTGAGCTAGCACTGAAGATTCTGACCACATGAAAAACAAGCATCAGCTCCTGGACTCCACCCTGAACCCATGAGAAAGAGGGGGATTGAAGGAACTGGAGTTCACAAGTACATGAATTCTGAAAACTCTCTGGGACTATATAGGGAGCCTATGTGGGAAGAACAGGAGGAATGGAACCCAGCACTGGAGAAATCACTGCCCTGAAGTGGGACAGAACAAGAGACCACACATTAATGTTAAAACAGGTTGGAGAAATATTTGTTTGCAGGTCACAAAATCATCTTAGTGGGCCACAATGAGTGTGTTTAAATGAAATGAAAGTGGATTGAAACATCAAGACGTATCACATGAGCGACGCTAAGTATGTTTTCTTAAAATATTTGTAAGTTAAACCTTTCAAATATGTGTATATCTACAATATCTCTATATTTATTTCTATTTCTATCTATATATCTGTGTGTGTGTGTGTGTGTGTGTGTGTGTGTATGGATAGGCCACCGTATATTTATTTTCTTTTTCTTGTGTAAAATGTTACCTCCCTGAGGACACAGCTATTGGTCTGTTTTATTCAATACTGACACCTTGAGTCAGATTGCTCCAATACCTGATATTTAATAGGCATTCAATAAACATTTTTAAAATAAATACAAGTATGTGCCACTTTATTAAAATACACTATGAAAAATATATTTCCATGGTAGTTTGCAATAAAACAAAAGTTTGAAATAATATGCTATAATTTTAACTAAAAGAGAACAAGATAGGACTTAGACTTTGACCCTTCCTCCAGCCCCAGTTAGATATTATTAGCTAGAGTAAAACATGAGCATTAAGATGAGCACATGACATATGAGAAAGACAGCCACAGTGAAACACCATAAGTAATGTAAATCACCAATAAAAGAGAATCAAAACTAATGTGTGTGTGTATGTGTGTAATACTGAAAAGAAAACGGAAAAAGAACATACTGAAAACATGAAGCAGGAATAAAACGCAATTCTAGTAACAGAAAGCAATCAAAGATATTGGGTATAAAACTACAATTATTGAAATAGAGATCATCTAGTTCAAAGCCTTTATTCAGAGATAAATTGGGACTAAAAAGTGAGATAGAAAATAATTATTTCATGTCTCTGCATGACATTTTGATTAATATATGAAAATATGAATTTGCATATGACATATTTTGTTTTGCCTTTTTGCTGTTTTTGAGATATTCTAGTAATAGCAATTTTACTTAGTTCTAAGAAAACATATTTTTGCTTTCCTAAATAATTTTTTTAGTTTTATTTTAGCCAGTCTTATGTCTCAACAATTACTTAAAAGTTACAAAAATAAAAGGTAACATCGTAGAAGGATTTGTCTCTTAGAAAACATTAAAAACCCTGTTAAAATTCATCTTTACTAGTATACTGTAGTTTTAAGCAAAGAGATGCATGGCATATATACTTTATCAGAAAGAATGCTAGCTTTTTATCTGTAAAGAATAATACACAAGAGAACTTTGACTCTGAAAGACAATAGTGTTTGCTTGAATCTGATTTTCTCTATGCATTCTTCCCCATACACACACCGCCATACCTTAAGCATTACTAAGAAAGAGAGCATACCATAAAAAATTGTATTACCTGTGAGTAAAGATATAATCACTAAGTTTTCATCGTGCTCCCACTCTGCTGCAAGCCTGCTGGTAAAGAGAGAGAAGGTAGCTATGTGGGGAGAGGAAATTTAAGAGACTTCTTGGAAAATCAGAAGGGAAAGTGGAGAACAACAAATCATAAACTAAATTACCTTCAGTTAGAGAAATTCCAGTACTAAAAGCCAAAAGACTGAACACATATCTGGGATTTGGTAGCTCATACCAGCTACAGCAAGGTAGCTTGAAACAGAACAGGACCAGAAGTGAGAGACATGCAGAAACATTTCCCTGGAGGAAAAGGTAATAAATCAAGAAGAGGAAAAAGAAATGGAGGGGTGGAATATTAAGAATCCTACAGAAATAAATAGAAACAAGACTCACTAACTGCTCACCTTCACCGGCTACATCCAACATTGACAATGTCATCACTTGAATAATATATACTTCACTAAACTGACAGAAGTGGATGCTTTTGAACTTGAAACCTGTGTAGGCAGAATAATGGCACCCTTAAGGTAAAAACATCGTAATCCTGAAAACTGTGCATTATGTTTCTTTACATGACAAGAGGGAGTTAAGGAGGCAGATGGTAATGAGGTTGCAAATCAGTTGACCTTAAAATAAGAGTTTATCCTAGATTTTCTAGTTGGGCTCAAAGTAATCATTAGGGTCCTTAGCAACCGGTGATAGAAGAAGAGAAAGTCAGAGTCATGTGATGTAAGGACTTAACCCACCACTGAGGGATTTTAAAATAGAGAAAGGGGACTCTGACGAAGGACTGCAAGTGACCTCTAGAAGTTAAAAAAGACAAGGAAATGGATGCCAGATGCCATAAAGGAACTGAATCTGGTAGACACATTGATTTTAGCCTTGTAAGACCAGTGTCAGACTACTGAACTACTGAACTGCAAGGTAATAAACACTTGCTGTTTTTAAGCCACTAAATTTATGGTAATTTGTAACAGTAACAATAGAAAACTAATACAAACTTTTCCCGTGTAATGCTTAAGGGTAGAAAAATATGTCATACAAACTCTATATAGAGCTATGGTAAAAAGAGAAAATACAAATCAAAATATATTTCATCCAATGATTATTTTACACCTAAAACAACAC
Source organism: Balaenoptera ricei (assembly GCF_028023285.1). Taxonomy (NCBI): domain Eukaryota; kingdom Metazoa; phylum Chordata; class Mammalia; order Artiodactyla; family Balaenopteridae; genus Balaenoptera; species Balaenoptera ricei. The sequence continues at coordinate 20,932,589 of NC_082641.1, forward strand.
ACACACACAGAGCAGAAGTAAATTTTATTACTGCTAATTGAAGTAAATATCCAAAATAAGTATTCTGAGATTTTAAGAAGTAACACTAAATCCCCTAAAGCTAGATATCCAAAAATTAAGAATAATAGATATAAAAAGGGGTAGCAATAAATGCAAAGTAATTTGACTGGAGTCAGGAAGTTAAATGAAAGGAAAATATCAGAAATAAAAAACAAATTACAAAGTTGTCAAGTGAAAATACATAAGAATAAAATCTAATAAAGCAAATTTATGAAAGAAAATAAAATGACAAAGAGAAATGAAAAACTGGGCTATGAAAAATCAATCCTGAGATATATTTCAGTAAAAATTTTAGACTTTAAGACGAAGAAAAACATTCTTGGAGACTTTAAGAAAAATTATCAAACTACTTAGAAGTGAATGAAAACTACGCTGTCAATTCATTAGATTTCTCAGATGCTGTGTACAAAACTGGCAATGGGGTAGTAGACCTTTTTAAGAAACTCAGGAAACAAAGTGCATGCCAAGGATTTTATATTCAGCCATAATGTCCTTCAAATATAAAAATTCAAAAGAAACATGTTGAAAGGACAAAAACTCAGGGATTGCCCATTTTTAAGAGTTAAGCTAAACTACTCCATAATATTGCTGTCTCAAAATCTATTTTGTGTGGCCAAATGTCTTACTGGTGCCTTGAATTGAAATTAACCCCTGAGGGGGTGGAGTCAAGATGGTGTACTAGGAGGACACGGAATTTGCATCTCCTCACAACTAAGACACCTACCAGGCACCAGTGGGGGACCACGGACACCTAAGGGGATGGGAGGAATCCTCAGTGACCAGGTGGGATGTGGAGCATAGCGGGAGTGAAGGGGAAGGAGAAGTGGAGGCAGGACAGGACTTCTCACTGCCTGAGGGGTGGCTGAGGGAGGGGAAGGGATCCCATGCCCAAAGGGGAAAATTGGGAAACCATTGGGAGAGCAGAGGATCAAAAGGGAGCATGGCCAAGTTTCCCCTGCCCACTTGGGCCCCCAGGATACTGCTGAGATCCCGGGCCTGATCTCTTGCCCACCAAGGCCCCCTCCAGCCACACGGGTCCTGAGGGAGTGGGAGGAAGGGAAGGGGGAGCAAAAGTAAAGGCCAGACCTCCAGGACCGGCACCCCTGAGGGGTGGCTGGGGGAGGGGAGGAGTTCCTACACCCAGCGGAACCCACCCACGGTTAGGGGTCCAGCAGGGATGGGGGAGACCCTGGGAAAGATGTTGGGGGGGACATGGAGGAACGGAAGGGAACATGGCCAGTGCTTTTGCTGTCCACTTAGGCACCAGGGAGCCTGTTGGGCTCCCAGGCCTAATCCTCTGTCCTCAGAGCCTCCCTCCTGCCACACAGAACCCAAGCCCTGCCCCTACAACCCCACTCAGGCCCCTACCTCTACAAATGGAGACCCACTCTGAGAACCCCTCAGACTGCTCTGGGCCTAAACCCGACCCATACACCCTCACCCAGGGCCTTACCTCAAAATTCCAAACACCACACTCGGAGACCCCCCTTTGGACGTGCTGCCTCTCGCCTTCTGCACAGGTCCTAAGCAGAGGCCCAGCCCCACACTTGAACGTAGCCCCGCCTAGGCCCCACCCCCAGGGTCTTCTCCTGCTACATGGGTCCTGAGCCTAGGCCCAGCCCCACGCTCAAACTTCACCCCCCTCACCTGCCTAGGTCCCGCCCCATGCTAAACCCCACCCCTGCCTATTTCACCCCCAACTGAACTCCGCCCCCATAGCCAAACTTTTTTTCTTTTTTCCTCTTTTAGATTGGGGTTCTGTTTTACCTTGTTGATTCTTTTATATTTTTATTTTTCCTAATAAATCTTTTATTTTTCTAATTTTATTTTATTCTTTATACTTTGTTATTTTTCTCTCCTTTTGGCTTGTTCCCGTACCATTTTTTTTGTCTTTTTCTTTTTTCTGTTGTGGTTTTATTTTACCTTGTTGCAGTTGTTTCAATTATAGTTTTATTTTTCCTAATAGATTTTTTAACTTTCTAATTTTATTTTGTTTTTTATTCTTTGATATTATACTGCTCCTTTTTTTCTTGCTTTTTTTTTTTTTTTTTTTTTACTACACCACGAAGCTTGTGGGATCTTGGTTACCAGGTCGGAGGTTGGGCCCGAGCTCCTGTGGTGGGAGCTCCGAGTCCAAACTGCTGAACGAACAGAGAACCTCAGACCCCAGGGAATATTAATCAGAGTGAGGCCTCCCAGAGGGACTCATCTCAGCACAAAGACCCAACTGTATCCAACTGCCTGAAAACTCCAGTGCTGGAAGTCTCAGACCAAACAACCAGTAAGACAGGAATACAACACCACCCAAAAAGAAAAAATAAAATAAATAAACCACAAAAAAGTATGTCACAGATGAAGGAGCAAGGTAAAAACCTATAAGACCAAATAAATGAAGACAAAATAGGCGACCTACCTGAAAAAGAATTCAGAGTAATGATAGTAAAGATGATCCAAAATCTCAGAAACAGAATGGAGAAAATACAAGAAACATTTAACAAGGATCTACAAGAACTAAAGAACAAACAAACAATGATGATCTACACAATAAAAGAAATTAAAAATACTCTAGAAGGAATCAATAGCAGAATAACTGAGACAGAAGAACGGATAAATGACCTGGAAGAAAAAATGGTGGAAATAACTGCCAGGGAGCAGAATAAAGAAAAAACAATGAAAAGAATTAAGGACAGTTTCAGAGACCTCTGGGACAATTAAAATTATAGGGGTCGAATTCTAGGGGTCCCAGAAAAAGAAGAGAAAAAGAAATGATCTTAGAAAATACTTGAAGAGGTTACAGTCGAAAACTTCCCTAACATGGGAAAGGAAATAGTCAATCAATTCAAGGAAGCAGAGAGAGTACCATACAGGATAAACCCAAAGAGAAACATGCCAAGACACATATTAATCAAACTATCAAAAATTAAATACAAAGAAAAATTATTAAAAGCAGCAAGGGAAAAAAAACAAATAACATACAAGGGAATCCCCCTAAGGTTAACAGCTGATTTTTCAGCAAAAACTCTGCAAGCCAGAAGGGAGTGGCAAGACATATTTAAAGGGATGAAAGGGAAAAAGCTACAACCAAGATTACACTACCCAGCAAGGATCTCATTCAGATTTGATGGAGAAATTAAAAACTTTACAGACAAGCAAAAGCTAAGAGAATTCAGCACCACCAAACCAGCTTTACAACAAACGCTAAAGGAACTGCTCTAGGCAGGAAACACAAGAGAAGGAAAAGACCTACAAAAACAAACTGAAAACAATTAAGAAAATGGTAATAGGAACATACATATCGATAATTACCTTAAATGTAAATGGATTAAATGCTCCAACCAAAAGACATAGACTGGCTGAATGGATACAAAAATAAGACTTGTATATATGCTGTCTACAAGAGACCCACTTCAGACCCTGGGACACATACAGACTGAAAGTGAGGGGATGGAAAAAGATATTCCATGCAAAAGGAAATCAAAAGAAAGATGGAGTAGCAATTCTCATATCAGACAAAATAGACTTTAAAATAAAGACTATTCCAAGAGACAAAGAAGGACACTACATAATGACCAAGGGATCAATGCAAGAAGAAGATACAACAATTGTGAATATTTATGCACCCAACATAGGAGCACCACAATACATAAGGCAAATGCTAACAGCCATAAAAGAGGAAATTGACAGTAACACAATAATAGTAGGGGATTTTAACACCCCACTTTCACCAAAGGACAGATCATCCAAAATGAAAATAAATAAGGAAACACAAGTTTTAAATGACACGTTAAACAAGATGGACTTAAGTGATATTTATAGGACATTCCATCCCAAAACAACAGAATTCACTTTCTTTTCAAGTGCTCATGGAACATTCTCCAGGATAGATCATATCTTGAGTCACAAATCAAGCCTTGGTAAATTTAAGAATATTGAAATCATATCAAGTATCTTTTCCAACCACCACACTATGAGACTAGATATCAATTACAGGAAAAAAACTGTAAAAAAAAAAATACAAACATGTGGAGGCTAAACAATATGCTACTAAATAACCAAGAGATCACTGAAGAAATCAAAGAGGAAATCAAAAAATACCTAGAAACAAATGACAGTGAAACAAGATGACCCAAAACCTGTGGGATGCAGCAAAAGCAGTTCTAAGAGGGAAGTTTAGAGCAATACAATCCTACCTCAAGAAACAAGAAACATCTCAAATAAACAACCCAAACTTACACCTAAAGCAATTAGAGAAAGAAGAACAAAAAATACGTGAAGTTATCAGAAGGAAAGAAATCATGAAGATCAGATCAGAAATAAATGAAAAAGAAAGGAAGGAAACAATAGCAAAGATCAATAAATCTAAAAGCTGGTTCTTTGAGAAAATACACAAAATTGATAAACCATTAGCCAGACTCATCAAGAAAAAAAGGGAGAAGACTCAAATCAACAGAATTAGAAACGAAAAAGTAGTAACAACTGACACTGCAGAAATACAAAGGATCATGAGAGATTACTACAAGCAATTATATGCCAATAAAATGGACAACCTGGAAGAAATGGACAAATTCTTAGAAAAGCACAACCTTCCGAGACTGAACCAGGAAGAAATAGAAAATATAAACAGACCAATCACAAGCACTGAAATTGAAACTGTGATTAAAAATCTTCCAACAAACAAAAGCCCAGGACCAGATGGCTTCACAGGCAAATTTTATCAAATATTTAGAGAAGAGCTAACACCTATCCTTCTCAAACTCTTCCAAAATATAGCAGACTCTTAAACTCATTCTACGAGGCCACCATCACCCTGATAACAAAACCAGACAAAGATGTCACAAAAAAAGAAAACTGCAGGCCAATATCTCTGATGAACTTAGATGGAAGAATCCTCAACAAAATACTAGCAAACAGAATCCAACAGCAGATTAAAAGGATCATACACCATCATCAAGTGGGGTTTATCCCAGGAATGCAAGAATTCTTCAATATATGCAAATCAATAAATGTGATACACCATATTAACAAATTGAAGGATAAAAACCATATGATAATCTCAATAGATGCAGAAAAAGCTTTAGACAAAATTCAACACCAGTTTATGATAAAAACTCTCCAGAAAGTAGGCATAGAGGGAAGCTACCTCAACATAATAAAGACCATATATGACAAACCCACAGCCAACATCATTCTCAATGGTGAAAAACTGAAACCATTTCCTCTCAGGAAGAAGACAAGGTTGTCCACTCTCACGACTATTATTCTACATAGTTTTGGAAGTTTTAGCTGCAGCAATCAGAGAAGAAAAAGAAATAAGAGGAATCCAAACTGGAAAAGAAGAAGTAAAGCTGTCACTGTTTGCACATGGTATGATACTATACATAGAGAATCCTAAAGATGCTACCAGAAAACTGCTAGAGCTAATTAATGAATTTGGTAGAGTAGCAGGATACAAAATTAATGCACAGAAATCTCTTGCATTCCTATACACTAATGATGAAAAATCTGAAAGAGAAATTAAGAAAACACTCCCATTTACCATTGTAATAAAAAGAATAAAATAGCTAGGAATGAGACAAAAGACCTGTATGCAGAAAACCATAAGACAATGATGAAAGAAATTAGAGATGATACAAACAGTTGTAGAGATCTACCATGTTCTTGTATTGGAAGAATCAATGTTGTGAACGTGAGTATACTACCCAAAGCAATCTTTAGATTCAATGCAATCCCTGTCAAACTACCAATAGCATTTTTCACAGAACTAGAACAAAAAATTGCACAATTTGTATGGAAACACAAAAGACCCCAAATAGCCAAAGAAAAAGAAAAAGACACGCCCCATGGTGCGTTTTTGAGAAAGAAAAACGGAGCTGGAGGAATCAGGCTCCCTGACTTCAGACTATATTACAAAGCTATGGTAATCAAGACAGTTCGGTACTGGCACAAAAACAGAAATATAGATCAATGGAACAGGATAGAAAGCCCAGAGATAAACCCATGCACATATGGTAACCTTATCTTTGATAAAGGAGGCAAGAGTATACAATGGAGAAAAGACAGCCTCTTCAGTAAGTAGTGTTGGGAAAACTGGACAGCTATATATAAAAGAATGAAATTAGAACACTTTCTGACACCATACATAAAAATAAACTCAAAATGGATTAAAGACCTAAATGTAAGGCCAGACACTATAAAACTCTTAGAAGAAAGCATAGGCAGAACACTCTGACATAAATCACAGCAAGATCCTTTTTGACCCATCTCCTAGAGAAATGGAAATAAAACAAAAAATAAACAAATGGGACCTAATGAAACTTAAAAGCTTTTGTACAGCAAAGGAAACCATAAACAAGATGAAAAGACAACCCTCAGAATGGGAGAAAATATTTGCAAATGAAGCAACTGACAAAGGATTAATCTCCAAAATATACAAGCAGCACATTGAGCTCAATAACAAAGAAACAAAAACCCAATCCAAAAATGGGCAGAAGACCTAAATAGACATTTCTCCAAAGAAGATATACAGATTGCCAACAAACCCATGAAAGGATGCTTAACATCACTAATCATTAGAGAAATGCAAATCAAAACTACGATGCAGTATCACCTCACACTGGTCAGAATGGCCATTTTCAAAATATGTACAAACAATAAATGCTGGAGAGGGTGTGGAGAAAATGGAACCCTCTTGCACTGTTGGTGGCAATGTAAATTGATACAGTCACTATGGAGAACAGTATGGAGTTTCTTTAAAAAACTAAAAATAGAACTACCATAGGACACAGCAATCCCACTACTGAGCATATGCCCTGAGAAAACCATAATTCAAAAAGAGTCATGTATCAGAATGTTCATTGCAGCACAATTTACAATAACCAGGAAATGGAAGCAACCTAAATGTCCATCAACAGATGAATGAATAAAGAAGATGTGGCACATATATACAACGGAATATTACTCGGTCATAAAAAGAAACAAAATTGGGTTATTTGTAGTGAGGTGGATGGACCTAGAGTCTGTCATAGAGAGTGAAGTAAGTCAGAAAGAGAAAAACAAATACCGTATGCTAACACATATATATTGAACCTAAAAAGAAAAATGGTTCTGATAAATCTAGGGGCAGGACAGGAATAACGACACAGATGTAGAGAATGGACTTGAGGACACGGGGCGGGGGAAGGGTAAGCTGGGACGAAGTGAGAGTGGCATTGACATATATACACTACCAAATATAAATTAGAAAGCTAGCAGGAAGCAGCTGCATAGCACAGGGAGATCAGCTCAGTGCTTTGCGACCACCTTGAGGGATGGGATAAGGAAGGTGGGAGGGAGACGCAAGAGGGAGAGGATATGTGGATATACGTATGCATATAGCTGATTCACTCTGTTATACAGCAGAAACTAACACAACATTGTAAAGCAATTACACTCCAATAAATATGTTTAAAAAAAAAATTAACCCCTCCCATGAGTACATGCCTTATATAAGAGCTCCCAGAGTCACAAGTAAATGTATGTTTCTAACTACCCCCTACTTCCCTTGGGATAAGCATTCCCCCTGTTCCCAGGGCCTTCCTCTTGTGCACCCTAAGGTAAGATCCTCCCAGAAGCATATCAAAACCCTGTTCCTTTTAGTTTGAATTGACCAATACTTCCTTAGCCTAGGAACCCAAAGCACTCCACCTATGACCTTAATAAGTGCATGGGCCCAGGTCCTGCTCTACCTTCTCTACCTGTAACCTGCCATGAGCCCATGTGGCCCCTCAGGGCATGCCATTTACATTTTTCATGACCTATGTGTAATGAATTTCTCTATTTCACTTCCCTTGTTGAAGCGAGGCTCACCACCCAATACCCTAGGGCTTTTAGCAAAGTCACAATTGGCTTTATGAATGGGATGGATTGTAACAGTCTTCCTATAACCATTAGAAATGCCATTTAGCTGCAAATGGCTTACTGACTGGCTCTCCCAGGTGGGTAATTCTATCTGGAAAAAGTCTACCACATACTAACCTACAGTTGTGCTATTTTTCACTGCATTGTATTGATTCTGCTGAGTTTTACCTTGGCTTCCCATTCCGAAGTGCCAGCTCTGAAAAAATCACCAGAATCCTTCTGAACCTCAGAGCGTTGATAATTGGAGCAGACCTGAGGTGCTACAGATGTGTTTTCTGCCTGGAAATACCCCACAGGAAGGGGAGCAATTTCGCCCAGCAGGTGTTAGGCTTTGGGTGTGTTTCCCAACTATAAACATGAGCCCAGCTACCGACTCTTAGGAGAGTTGGCTAAGTTTTCACAAGGTCCAGTCGTGTTAGTTCATGGCCAGGAGAGGAAAGTGACAACCCCCACCCACGTGTGGTCTACTGTATAAATGTGCCAGGCAGTGACCTTAGAAAGAGGAGGGGGAGGCTCTCCTTCCCTGGCCGTTGTGTTTTCAGGCTGCACCAGGACACTGAGCTCTAAACCATGTGGTTGGGACACGGTCATTGGGAAAGTCATGGCCCAAGGCAAAGGCTCATATGGCTGGGGCCCAGGTCCTTCTGATGCTGCGTACCTTGCTGCTGTCCCATCTCAAGTCTTCTGATCCCATGAATATCATCAGTGCCACTCTAGGCTTGCGGTGGCACAAGATCAAATGGTTCAACACAAATGTCCAGAACACCTATTACTGCCCCCACTATAATGCCCAAGGAAATTAAACTCCTTACTAAATGGGAAATGCCCATAGAAGCAGCCTTGGCACTGCTCAACACCCAGGCATACCAACATACCAAAGCCCCGGTTCTTCACTCTCAAGGTCTAGGTCTGAATGATCCTGGTACCATTGCTCTAGCAAAGGCTGACCCCATCTCAGTGAGGTCTATTAGAACACCCTGCAGAGGGAACTGACTACTTGTCCCACCACGAGGGGATGTCAAACGCATATCTTTTAAGGGACAATTCATTAGGTCAAATCAGTGGCAGATATAGAGAATTAGAAACTGAAACTCAAAATTTTATCTGTCTTCAGATTCAAAATATTTTAAAAGACTTGATGCGGCAGGAGGGAAAAAAAGTGTGGGGGAGTGCTGACTGACTCTTCATGGTGTTTAATAATAGCTCTGAGCTGTTACTCACTGCCCCAGAAATGAGGCAACTAGCCGGTTTTTCCAAGAACCCGAAAACATATAACCTTTCAAAAGACTTCCAGAGCCTGAGGCCAAGTTCTTAAGAGACACTGGTGACCCCATCCCCCCACCCATGAGGGGTCACACCAGGATCAAGTCAACCAGAATTGAAGCAAAGGCTGCTGCCACCAATAATCCCAATGCTATAACCAAGGCTTCTAATGAGGAGGGAGAGTCCAAACACAAAAGCACAAGCCCTAAGCATATAGAGGGGAAATCCCTTCCCCTGCTTACTAGGATTTTTATGGCTTGCATGAAGCTCACCCTTCTATTGCAGTTATTACCTCCAAAGCTCAAAGCCAAAGGAAGACACTAGATGAAGAAATGAGAACCTGTCCAACAACCTTCTCCAGTGAAAACAGTAAATACACCACAGCATTGACTGAAACAAGGTACAGAGGGCCTTCAGCCCATCATTAGGAATATGCTTGACACTGGGATCATTAGGCCCATGGTCTCACCTATTAATAGCCCCACCTAGCCAGTGTTAAAACTGACCACCAATGGATGGAGACTAACAATTGACTATCAAAATTTCAATGCACCACTAAGGTTTCCACCATTAAGGCCTCCATTACCAACGTTATAGAGATGATAGATACTGGTTATAGAGATACCAGTATCTGCTGGTATCAGTGGATACCTCCACTGATATCCAAAAAGCTTGGCTGCCCATGGGTTATCTGAATGGCACATAACGAGGTAGCAAGATCTAGATTCACTCAAACTAACCACTGGTGCCCTTGCAATTACATGGATGACACTCTACTATGGGGGCTCTCTGAGGATGCAGCCCAAGAAGATTTACAGCTAGAAACACAATATTTACAGCAGAGAGGATGGACCATTGCCCCACATAAGATCCAAGGACCAGCCTCTGAAGTCAGCTGAGGGCCTCAAAATTCCTATCGCTGTAAAACCTCAACTCACAATCAAGCCTCCTGTCACATTACGACAGGCCCAGCACATGTTAGTTCTGTTCACATTTTGGAGGCAACACATTTCACGCTTGTTCATTCTACTTAAGGCTATTTATGCTGTTACATGCAAATCAGCTTCTTCCCCCTGGGGAGCGCCTCAACAGACTTCCTTGCAGCTGGCCCAGCAAACCAGACAGCAGATCCTTCCTTTAGTCCCTCTACAGCTCAGACTTCCTAGTTGAGTCACTGCAACACCCCGTGGGGTCTCTAGACTCAGCATGGCTCTACCTGGGGTTCTGGGCATGGGGCCCTGGACCAAACGCCTGCCCTAGACAGCAGCCTGGGACATGACACTCACATGTCAAATGTTGACAGCCTCCTGGGCTCTTTTAGAGACAGAGGAATCATAGGGCTCACAGCCCAAACTACTTCACACAAAAGTCCTTGAGTCAGGGATTCAATCCAGCAGAGCCTTGGCATGGCCTCTGAGGCCTCACGGTTAAAAAGAAATGCGGCACCTTCAGGAAAGGACTAAACTGATGTCAAGGGCCTTTCCCTTGCAGGAAAATGAGGCAGCCCCCATGCTCAGACTCTTGCCCACTGACACTGAGGTGCAGCTACTGGTACCTCCACTGATGGGCCCTCTAGCAATTAGGGGATCCCCTTGGGACCAACTGCATGGAAAGAGAGTGGGTGTTCTTCCTGGATGGCAGAGCGCATTGTATGCGGTGCAGCCCACTGGAAGGCTGCAGCATTTCATCCTTCTGGCAACATATCCCTAGACCAGAAGGGCTCTCCTGGCTTGGGTCAGCTGGCAGATATGGTGGCAGTGCCCCTGGCTCTACAACAGGCCATAAAAATGGGGCTCCCAAGGGCACACATTTTTACTGGCTCCAGGATGGTAGCCAATGGGCTCGCAGTCTGGTCTGGACAAAGGCAAATGGATAATTTCATGATTCAAAAAAAGCTTCTGTGGGGTGTTTCCATTTGGAAAGAGAGAGCCGACTCACATAGGCTGATTATGGTCGCTCATGTCTCTGTGCACAAATGCCAACAAGCACATTATAACATTGCGACTCCTTATCCAAATGGCATGCTTGTTCCAAGGCCCCACATGAGCTACCGCCTAGAGTACCACACACAACTCTGGACACAACTATTTCTCCAGAGGTGCCATGCACACTAGCAGGGTGGGCCCATATTACACCCCAGCACAGGGGAGTGACAACACTCACAGACGGGGCATACAAGTGCGAATTCGCCCCTCTCCACAGGTCTAGCCAAAGTGGTGGTAAATAGTTGCCCTCTTCGCTCCCAAATAAAACTCTGGAAGGCTCCCAGGTGGGGACATGTGCCCCAAGGTGACAGAGCCTCTGCAGGAAGGCAAATTAATTTTATCTGACCACTGTTGCCCTCTGCTGGAGCTAGTAAGTATGATATTTACAGTGGACTCCTGCAGGCGGCTTTCCCCAGAAATGCTGCGTCTCATCACGCAATCTCCTTCTTAACCAGGTTCGTGCTCATCCCCTTGGGTCCACCAGATATTGTAGATTCAGATCAAGGGACTCATTTAACCTCCCAAGCTGTTTAGTCATGGGCTCTAGACCATGGACTCTTGTGGAATTTCCACCTAGCGTACAGGTCCCAAGTGTCCAGACTTATAGAGAAGCACAGCAGCTTACTCAAAGATATGCTCCTCAAGCTTTTAAGCCATAAGTGGTCCCCCAAATGGACAGATACTTTACACTAAGCTCTAATACTGCTTAATTCCTGGCCCTCAGGTCTCCAGCTCCCTCACACCTATGACTAGTCTTATCCAGGGACTCCCTTGTTGGTACTTAAAGGGAACCCCCATTCCTTCGACATTAGAGAGGACATCATTCACATCCACTCACCAGAGAAATGCTCCCTTTACCATTTTGATATTTTGATCATCTCCCCATCTCCCACACACTTGTGGCCCAGTAAAGGGTAGATTATACAATATGACCCTCATGTTAGAGAGTCCAAGGAGACAAACCCCAACCAAACTGAGAGACCTGGATTACACAAATTCTACTGACCTAGATGATAAACCAGTACCAGCTGTGAAGCTAAGGCCAAATGTATGTTTTCAATACAACTACATATTTTTTAATTAAAAAGTTCATTCTCTATAAGCAACTCTGTTGATAGAGATCTCCTCACTATCATTACTAACCCTGAGATATAAAGATTTGTTGCTTTATCCTTACCAGGAGTAGGCTTGGGTTAAAGAGCACTAACCTTATAGCTGAGCCAAGTGTGTTTCCGAACTCCTTTGTGTAGATAGAGTAGAAACTTGGGCAATTTTATTTAATCCTCACTTGTATTTCCTCATATGTAAAATGGAGATAATAATAGTATTTACCTTACAGAGTCACTGTAACTATTAAATGTATTAGTATATGTAAGACTTTGAACAAACCCTGGAATATTAGGCACATAAATGTTATTTATAATCATCATCATCATCATCTCTATCATCTTAATCAACACTATTATCATAAATTAGATATAGCCTTACCATTCTGTGTATAAGAACACACGTTAAAGATGTTGTTAATCAGTGATATTTTAGGTACTTATGTTTACTACTTAAAAGATGCGTCATTATATTTTAAGTGATTTGGAGAATAACTTCGGTGTTTGTCTTCATTTTTTTTTACTTTTCAATAAAATTGAAAAATTTATACTAATGAAAGTATCAAGGCACAAAATTAATTGTGTTCAATGTTTTGTGTTAATAAGGCATTGAGATATTAGCTTCACAGATAGGGAAATCGAGACATAATATGATTACTTTTAAATAAATTTCTCATTTTGACAATGAATAAACCAGTAATTGAATTTTACTTTCTCTATTCTTATCTCAAAAATAAGTTTATAAAAGTGTGCATCGAGTTTGCATATCCTTCCATCCAATCACCTAAACTCTGTCTACCAGGCTATCACTTTTGGGAAGATGATGTAAGAAAGTTTCAAAATATAGCTGGCATAATTGTGCATAGCTGCTGTCAAGAATTCCTAGGCAGAGACTGTCATCTTAAAAGGTTACTGTGACATTTCTAGAATATGCTTTTTCAAATATGAATGAAACATGTTGCCTTTTTGGTTAAGGGTAAGGAAGGCATGGAACCTGAAATTTTCCACAGTACCAAAATTATAAAACAAAGTATTAGAATGCCAATATTAATCAATCACTCAACAAGTATTTATGTAATACCTACTTAGGTGTCCAATGCATTGCTTGGAACTAGCATTTTATCAGGTTTAAGTGTTTAACCAAATGCAACCTAAAAATTAAGGAGCTGCCTTAATCTAAACCATATAGGTGTGCCAATAGAATGTTCCATATGTTGGTGCTACTAAAATACCTACACCCTTTTGAATGAATATTTTCTATGCTCAGAGTTATTACAAAGGCAGAGACAAATTCTACCTGTAATAAAATTTAACTCTTTGAAGAAACAAATATGAAAGTTATGTAGTTAAGATGTATACACATATCATCATGTTGTACACCTTAAACTTATACAGTGTTATATATCAATTATTTCTCAATAAAGATGGGAAATGATAAATAATAATTTCAAACAAATAACTTTGTAGTGCTAAAGTCCTGCTCTTCTAAAAGAAAAGTAGAATATGCCAGAAGCAGAGTCAATCACTGTTTGACTGCTTTTCACAAAGGTTCATTGACATTAACTACATCATTTAGGAAAGATTTATTTTAAGCTATATTAATAGTGGGGATAATGGAAATAAATGTAACCTGTAACACAGTGGCATAGATTTTACATATTGATTAAAAAGTCATTTAAAATCCTCTTGACTGTAAAAGGAGAGAGGTAAAGATCATGGAAAGAGTCTTAAGAATGCTTCTAAATATTTCACATTGTGCAGGTGGTTTCAGATAAATTTGGGAATGAAGTTGCTGTGCTATCCTTCCTGTGGAGTTGTAAATGTCATGTTCCAAATTCAGGATAATTCCACAGCTGGAAAAGAGCTTTCACATAGTGTCTACCAGTTTTCTGTTATGCTCTTATTAATCATTAATTCTTTCCTATATAAATCATTTAATTTAATAAAGAATGTTCATTGTGCTACTAATTTATGCATAACTTAAAATAATCCATTTATAATAATACTAGAAAATAAGGTTAAACAAAGTAACTTTATTTGCCTTTTTTTTGTTTTTGCTCTTACTAATTAAAGTTGTGAAACATGCCTTTTCGCCTCTTCTTTTGCTTAGCTGGTTTCCAGATCTTAAAATGACTTAGCTAGTTCAGCATGGGAGTAAGTATTATATTTGTAGCACTAAAGAAATAAAGAGATTTTCAGGGAAATTGGACGCAAAATGTAATATGTATAAAAAATGTTAGAGTGGATGAAAATAAATTAAAGATAGATAGATAGATAGATATAGTTTTGCTGGATTTCTTTTTTTTTTGGAACCCATATTTGTTTTTGAATTTATTTTTTTAATTTTTATTTATTTTTATTATTTTCTAATTTTGTCTGTGTTGGGTCTTCATTGCTGCAGACGGGCTTTCTCTAGTTGCAGCTAGAGGGAGCTACTGTTTGTCACGGTGCATGGGCTTCTCATTGCAGTGGCTTCTCTTGTTGTAGAGCACAGGTTCTAGGTGCGAGGGCTTCAGTAGTTTTAGCTCATGGGCTCTAGAGCACAGACTCAGTAGTTGTGGCGCATGGGCTTGGTTGCTCCATGGCATGTGGGATCTTCCTGGACCAGGGATTGATCCCCTGTCCCCTGCATTGGCAGGCGGATTCTTAACCACTGAGCCACCAGGGAAGTCCCTTGTTTTTGTTTTTAACCATGAGTGTACCTTTTGGCTCCAAGAATCTTTGCTCATTCACATCAATTCTCTCAGCTCGTTTCCATTTTTTGTTTTTTTTCTTGTGGGTTCTTGATTCAAGGTTGTCTCTAGAGTCCATGCACAGGTAAATATGCAGGCTGTTCTCTTTGCATATCAATATCTTCGTATGTTTTGGCAATCTCAACAAGTGAGGCTTTTTAAAAGTAATCAAGAAAATACACATCAAACTCTTTATACCCAATAATCACAGCCTGTAGGAAAAAAAACAGGAAAAGAATACAAGAAGGACATCAACTCAAACACTGAACCCCAATGTTCTTGGAATGGAAGAATCAACATTGTGAAAATGACTATACTACCCAAAACAATCTACAGATTCAATGCATCCCTATCAAGCTACCAATGGCATTTTTCACAGAACTAGAACAAAAAATTTCACAATTTGTATGGAAACACAAAAGACCCCAATAGCCAAAGCAATCTTGAGAAAGAAAAACAGAGCTGGAGGAATCAGGCTCCCTGACTTCAGACTATACTACAAAGCTCAGTAATCAAGACAGTATGGTACTGGCACAAAAACAGAAACATAGATCAATGGAACAGCATAGAAAGCCCAGAGATAAACCAATGCACATATGGTTACCTTATCTTTGATAAAGGAGGCAAGAGTATACAATGGAGAAAAGACAGCCTCTTCAGTAAGTGGTGCTGGGAAAACTGGACAGCTACATGTAAAAGAATGAAATTAGAACACTCCCTAACACCATACACAAAAATAAACTCAAAATGGAGTAAAGACCTAAATGTAAGACCAGACACTATAAAACTCTTAGAGGAAAACATAGGCAGAACACTCTCTGACATAAATCACAGCAAGATCCTTTTTGACCCACCTCCTAGAGAAATGGAAATAAAAACAAAAATAAACAAATGGGACCTAATGAAACTTAAAAGCTTTTGAACAGCAAAGGAAAGCATAAACAAGACAAAAAGACAACCCTCAGAATGGGAGAAAATATTTGCAAATGAAGCAACTGACAAAGGATTAATCTCCAAAATATACAAACAGCTCATGCAGTTCAATATCAAGAAAACAAACAACCCAATCCAAAAATGGGCAGAAGACCTAAATAGACATTTCTCCAAAGAAGATATACAGATTGCCAACAAACCCATGAAAAGATGCTCAACATCACTAATCATTAGAGAAATGCAACTCAAAACTACCATGAGGTATCACCTCACACCAGTCAGAATGGCCATCACCAAAAAATCTACAAACAGTAAATGCTGGAGAGGGTGTGGAGAAAAAGGAACCCTCCTGCACTGTTGGTGGGAATGTAAATTGATACAGCCACTATGGAGAACAGAATGGAGGTTCCTTAAAAAACCAATAATAGAGCAACCATACAACCCAGCAATCCCACTACTGGGCATATACCCTGAGAAAACCATAATTCAAAAAGAGTCATGTACCACAATGTTCACTGCAGCTCTATTTACAATAGCCAGGACATGGAAGCAACCTAAGTGTCCATCGACAGATGAATGGATAAAGAAGATGTGGCACATATATACAATGGAATATTGCTCAGCCATGAAAAGAAACAAAATTGAGTTATTTGTAGTGAGGTGGATGGACCTAGAGTCTGTCATACAGAGTGAAATAAGTCAGAAAGAGAAAAACAAATACTGTATGCTAACACACATATATGGAATCTTAAAAAAAAAAAAAATGGTTTTGAAGAACCTAGGGGCAGGACAGGAATAACGACACAGACGTAGGGAATGGACTTGAGGACACGGGGAGGGGGAAGGGTAAGCTGGGCCGAAGTGAGAGAGTGGCATGGACTAATATATAATACCAAATGTAAAATAGATAGCTAGTGGGAAGCAGCAGCATAGCACAGGGAGATCAGGTCGGTGCTTTGTGACCACCTAGAGGGTTGGGATAAGGAGGGTGGGAGGGAAATGCAAGAGGGAGGAGATATGGGGATATATGTATATGCATAGGTGATTCACTTTGTTATAAAGCAGAAACTAACACACCATTGTAAAGCAATTATACTCCAATACAGATGTTTAAAAAAAAAAAAGAAAGAAAAGAAAAATAAATATTAAAAACAATAAATAAATAAACCCTCAAAAAAAAAATTGAACCCCAGTGCCTTTTAGCAAGGAAGCAGGAGAGTCTTCCTTGGGGCTCTGGTCTTCTGTTCCCTTTCATCATAATCTTTCTCAAAATTTTCCCTGATTAACTGCCCCTTTATCTGACCTTTTTGCAATATTAAATTCCCGTCATGACCCAGACCCCAACCACACCAGAACAGAACCTGAAAAGTCAGTCATTCTCTGACTGTAGTATTTATTTTATGTCAATTCCCGCTATTATAATTTTCAGCACTTTGTAAATATTCCAAGCACATTTACTATATAACTTCGTTTAAATCATCGTTTTGATTTTCTCAGATTTGTGTGTTCTTCAGAATATATCTCTAATTTCCTAAAGCAATTAGTCAAAATAATTTTTGGCTAATTAACATTTATCCTTAAAACAATACCCAAGTACTATATCAGTCTGGAAGTAAAATGGTTCCTGGTAAATGAGCAAAATAATCATTAAGATACCTCCTATAACTTTGAGTAGTTCACTATCTAAATAAAGGAAGAAGCAGAAATATCATATGCATAATATGTATACATACATATTTAAAATTAAGTATAATATGTGATAAATCCAAAAGTACAATACTTATGAATTCTTCCAATATGTGTTTGTTGAATACCTAAACAGATAGACATGATTCTGTGTATTGGACATCACGATGAAAAAACACAAAATCCATGCTCTCATGAATTTTACATTCTATTTGAGGGAGAGAGAAAATAATCATAGTGAATAAGTAAGTCATATAACATGTTAAAACTGTGGTAGTGTTAGGGAGAAAACAAATGCAGTGTAAGAGCAATGAGTGAGTCTAGGGAAATTCTATAAGTAAGGTGGACAGTGTGGACCTCAATTAAAATAGCATTTTATAAAGAACGTATAAAATAGCATTTTATAAAGAAATAAGGACATGGCTGGAGATAGAAGGAATGGTCAGTATAAACACATGAAATCAGAGGGGAACAGCAAAGGGTGAGAAGCTGGAGCAGAGTAAACGGGAGAAGAGGTCAAAGGGTTCTGGAAAGGCCTTCAGGACATTATAAGGAGTTTGCCTTCTACTCTTGAGTAAAATGAGGAAGGAGTAGAGTTTAGAACCAGGGAGCAATCAAATGGGAAATTCGGTTTGAAAATATTTCTTTGACCTCAGTGCTGATGGTAGAGTATAAGTGGGGCAAGGTGACAAGAGAAAGGCCAGTTAGGAAGTTAATGGCTCCTAACAATGGAGAAAACAGGTGTTGATGGTTTCAGTTGGGTAATGGAAATGGTGAGAAGTGGTGGGATTCTGTGTATGTTTTAAAGATGAAATGAATCCAATTGCTTGCATGGGGGATTTGCTAGAAATAGTATGGTCACAACAGTTAAAAAGTTTTGGTGTTGAACAAAACATTGGAGAGAAAAAGGAAAGACTCGGCTCTCTCCTGCACCCTCAGCAGAAGTAACTAGATGCTTCTATCTTACGCTATTTTCAACCTATAGGATGTCCAAGCAGCAGCCCTGTACCCCTCCCTGTGGGCGAAACCTGCATTCTTTCAGAGCAATGGGAAGGTCCAGCAGCCAGGTGCAAAAGGACACCAACAGTCTGCTTTATTTCAAGCTTGGGAACAGAGGGCATTTCTAATAGATCTGTAGTAGATTTGCAGTAGATCTGGGGGGGCAACATGTGAGCCAGGGAGGTTCCCTTCGCCGCCACCAGCAGCTGCAGCTTACCTAGTCCTGCAGCGCTGCCCAGGGGTGCCCACCCATGTGCAAGGCCACTGGACAGGGGGCTGCAGCAGAGGGTCAGTCCTGCCAGCAGGGAGGGGGGTGCAGCTGGTGAAGGCATGGTGAAGCCATTATATATAGATACTTAGGTAGATGTGTTGATAGATGAACCCAAATATGTAGATATCCCTAAGTCTCAATGGTACACCTTAAGTTTATTTATTTTAGAGTATCTCAAACATCTAATTACTCATAGTTTATGTCTGGAACTCTTGCAGTTGTGTGACAGTATCTACTTAACATACACAGAGAAACCTCAGTCTAAGAGCATTACTTTTCATTATATAAACGTTCTTTGATATTTCATTGAAAATAGAACCAATGAGAATTGACTAACTTGATCACCATTTCTAATGACCGAAGGTTTATAAATCATTTTATTTCCCTTATCTGAATATTTAAAACATAAAAAAGGATGACAGAATAATTTCTTTTCACTGTACTTTAAAAAGTTAGTACAAGTTAGGTATTTTGTTACAAAGTCTGAGAGTTTTGGTAATTATTTTGCCTTTTTTTCCCCCATTGTCACTAATAGACTAATTACATACATATATATAAATTATATATGATTTATTATTACATCTCTAGGATCTAGAATACTCTTTGATTTTTATAATAACTGCTCAAAATAATTGATGAATGAACGAATACATGGATGCATAAATGAAAAGTCCATAGTTGTCCGATAAAATCAACATGTTACTGAGCGACATTTTTCCCCACTCCCCATATAAAAGAAATTGTGGACATAGAATAATCTATATATTGGGCCTGCTTTTGGGAGAGCATAATGTAAGGGAAACTTACAGTCTGAGCAGGTCCTTATAGGTGTATTTTTAATTTCAGGATCTCCAAGAAATTAATTATCACCTTCATTATCAAAAAATATTAGGATATCTGATACCAAGGACTGCTTCAGTACTCTGAAAGATTATTTCTGTACAATATAGATTTTATATTGCCAAAGAAGCCTGCTAATCAATCTCCTTAAAGAGAATTTTTGGAAACCTGGTTTGAATAATGCAAAAGCTCACTGATTCTCTAAATATATAAAAATTGGATGACAAAATAAATGATAGAGCAAGTTAATGTCAGTCTAAAATTATCTGAATGAGGATAATTAAAGATATTCAAATAAGAATTCCAATTACTGACATCTAATATTAATAAAAATAACTAATGCTGGAAATTTTTAAACTAATTTTTATTCAAATGAATATTATAGTTTGAATCATAACTAATGTGAAATGCTCGTGAGATATACCTTCTTTTATCTTTTCCATTTGTTGCTGATTTTATTTGAATAAATAAACCTTCTAGCATATTGAGGGTTTTCTCTTCAGTTCAACATATATGAGCAAACTTTTTTTTTCTTTAAATGTTGTCCTTCTGACAGTCAACCTTTTGGGTGGGTGAATGGGTTCTTGGAATATAGGAAGTTGACCAAGTTAGGTTTTACTGTGGTCTGATGTGTCAGCCTTGTAACGTGACTGTAATTTTAATTAGACCACACGGGTTGTTTTTCTTTCGTGACTAGATTACTATGCAAACTAAAATGTCTGTGGTCAGAGGGATATGTGTCTTGCAGCCTGGAAGCTGGGGGAAAAAAAGCATTCAAGAAGATTGAAATAATTAATTCTGCATTAAGGATATGTCAGTATTGCCCTCTGACTCACTCCAAACGCATACCATTTTCACTAATTGGAAAGCACACAAATCTTTGGTATTGTTTACGATAAACTCAGCAGAGAATGTGACTTCCTAGTGTAGGCCCAACAGAGTGCTCCATTTATGAATAAATCATGTTTGGATCTTGAGAAAAGAGGCATCAGTTAGTGGCAGTTGGCTTCCCTGAATCTCAGGAACTCTGGATAGTTAACTGCCAGTACTTTTTTATTCCTTTCTATTGAATCATTCGTTGACAGAAAAACAGACTTTGTTACCAATATGTAATATGTAATGCATTTTGGGAAACTTTACATAATTACATTGCTGTATCTTAATGGAATATTCAGCATTATTACTGTCATTACTAGGCATTTCAAAGTCACCGTGGGAGGTAAGCATATTTTCCATTAAAAGATTATTTCAGTATGAAATCTGTCTGAACTATTAGTGCCCATAAACCTGAATAGCACAAATGTCATACAAAAAAAGGAAACGTTTTATTCTTTCAGATATTATTTTAGTGAATAAAGACAAAATGAAATTACTGCATTGCTGGTGTTTGGGGTATTTAGCATAAGGCTGGTCATGTTTTACATTTGCTTATATGGTACATTTTTAGGTGATCTGTAAATGACTATCACTCTTAATGCAAAGAGTTTTTCACATATCACAGCATAGCAAGACACATTGGAAAAATAATTCTTCCCTAAATCATATTAATTTGGTTAGAGCTCTCAATAGTAATGATAATGATTTTGTGTTCTTACCTGTAAGAACACAGTGTAATTTTGTACCAAGAAATTTAGTCTGTGGAGAAACTTTTTCTCCCTAGGGAAAAAAGAAGCTAGAGACAAGGTAGTTGTAAAAACTGGTTTATTTTTTTTAAAAATAAATACAAAAATATAAATATAAAACATTAGCAGATAGAATTTGATGAAATGAAATTGCACAAACGTTTGTATACCAGGTTGCATATCACACCTACTAACACCACATGTACATTTTTTTTTTTTTAATTTAACATACAGAACAGGATATACCTTAAAATTTTTCTTCACCTTTAAGAAACGGAAGCGGCTTGTTTGTGAGGCTGCTTAAGGGAGAACTAGCCTGTTCATGTTTCTGAAATTATCTTTTATTTCCTAAGAAGGACAACACTGAATTTCCATAGCTTTGGCTCTTGGAAGTGATTAAATAAAATGTCGTATATATTCCATGAGACATCCTACAGGGAATAATTAATGTAATTAATGAACAAATTAAAAAGGAAATGGGAAAACAAATTGTGCTGAGTGGCAGGAAAATTTTCCTGAATATCAAATATTGTGAAGTGGAGACGGTGTCGGTAAAGTTACTTCCTCTTGCTTGAGCAGAACATATATCCTAGGTTAAGAGTCTTTGTCACTTTCCCCGCCACCGTACATTTCCGCCAGCTTATTAAACCGAGGCCCCCATTCTCGGAGGTAATCGTAGTTTTGGTCTCCGTCAGTGGTACCTGATTCTAAAGAACTCAGAGATTCCGCGATGGAATCGTTTCCTTCGTAGGCATACGTTGCAAGTGAGTCGTAGGGCGGTGCGGTGGGATCCAGATCGTGCTCTTTTAGCCTTTCGTTAATGAAATCCCGGACATCCGTGTTATCCGGAGCTGTCGGAGTCCTCCGTGGGATAAATAAAGTTTCCGGAATAATATCTCGCCGCAGCTTTTTTTCCTCAATAGCTGCAGGATTCCTCAGGGTGCCGATATCAAAGGCCTGGGTGTCTTCCTCTCCGCCACCTTCATCGTTATAGCTCACAATGTTGTCTCTGATATCTTCTTTAGACAAGATCAGAGGCTCTTTTTTCCGCTGTCTTTTCAGAGCTGCAAACAGTACTACTATAACTTGAAAAAAGAAAAAAGATGCATTAGAGGTCCATCTGAAACACATATTAATAAATAACGAGTGGAAGTACTATAAAGGAGTTTGCTATTTAGGTTTTCTGGAACTGGTTAGAATTTAGGGTTAATTTTGTATTTCCATAATTTTTTTTTTTGCGGGGCTTGTGGGGAGGGGGAGGCGTGAGAGGAGAGGGGAGTGTTGAAGGATTTAGCCAGTATGGTTAGAGTTTAAGAACAGTGATTCTAATTTACTTTTAAAGCAATGTGAAAGGTTTTTTCAAATACAGTGACTTATTTTATCTATTTTTCTAAGAACTGTTTAAAGATAGTTCCTGATTGTACAGACATTATTTATACTTTGCATTAAATAGTGACATAAGATGTTTAAAAAATAGACACAAATCAAATTCAGCTTCAAATAAAACAATGAAGAAGGGCAAAAATATGCCCATATTTTTACATCCTTATGCAATATTAAAAAGGCAGCTTTCTTCACAAGATATGGAGTATCCATATCTGTTAAGTAGCTTTGCTGATCGATTTACATATTTTTTTTCTTACATTGTTACTAGAAGGCCTTAATTACTGGGAAAAAAAGACCACATTATTTAGACATTATTAGTTTAGAAATTTATGAGGTTTTCCATTGAAATATATATCACTCATGAGATCAAAAAAAAAATTGCTGGATCACATGATGGCAAAGAGTAAATTCAAATTACTACACTGAATTAACTACAAAAATTATGTATGAATTTCAGCTATATGTATCTTAATGAGTATAGATCCACAAGTAGAAATGTGTATCATTCAGACAGGACATTTCCGTACTTCCATGGGAAGGTATCAATAATAATAATAATATACTTATTATTTTAGTAATCATAATAATGGTAATAGCATAAATGATAGGAGAAAGCTAAAATCATTTTCCTTCTGATTGTATTAGTTTCCCACCCTCATTCTTTATCCCCAAACATTTTGGTCATAATCCTTTTAAAATGATGATTTAGAGAAACAGATGTGAATTCAGTTAGATGAGGAAAGGAAGGGAAAATATCTTACCAGGTATATGTATGAAGAAATATCTATATTTATTTAGCCTCATTAGAACAAACATTTAAAGGATATGGGATTTATTACTGGTCTTGACTGAACGTGTCCCCTAAAAATTCATATGCTAAAGCCTAAATAAATTCCCAATGTGATGGTGTGTGGAAGTGGAGTCTTGGGGAAGTAATTAGGTCATGGAGGTGGAACCCTCATGAATGGGATTAGTGCTCTCTTGACATGACACAGGAGAGATGATTGCTTTCTGCCCCTTGAGGATACAAGAGAAGACAGCGGTCTGTGAAATAGGAAGTATGCCCTCCCCAAACATGAAATCTGCCAGTGCCTTGATCTTGGACTTCCCTGTCTCCAGACGGTGAGAAATAAATTTCTGTGGTTTAAGCTACCAGTCTATGATATTTTGTTATAGCAGCCTGAATGAAGACAATTATGTTATTATGTAAAGTGGTATTAAGTTATGTTTTCTGTTTTATTAACTTAGAACAGTAAGACTTCTTGCCCTCAAGCTTGTGTGAGAGGGCAGACAAGGGACTTTTCTTAATGCAACAAAAAAGAAAGTTTTAATCCATTGACAACTGTTCTTGACCTTCAAAGTGATTAAAAAATAAATAGGCCACCACCAAGAGAAAGAAAATGTTTATTCTTCAAGTTTTTGAGAAAATGTGACCTTTTATTTTGGCTAAATTCATCATTTGTGCACACACATAAACTTGTGATGTAACGATTTTAAACCTCAGATTGCTTTTGATCAGCTAAAGGATCTTAGCCAGTAAAAAATGTTCTAATAATGAGGATAATGAAACTTACTAAGATTGGCTTCAAAATCCCAGTTCATTTCACTGTTTCTTGAAATGTCAGATACAGTGTGTTTTGATTAGAGTCACAAGAATACTCACAGTAGTTTTAAGATAATGCAACTAGAGAGTAAACAATCTGATTTTTAACTCAAAAGCAGTTAAAAAGCAATTTGTTCTGGCTTATAAAATCAAGTATTGTTGTTTTAGGGACAAATGAACGAGGTAAAGGGCTA
Source organism: Balaenoptera ricei (assembly GCF_028023285.1). Taxonomy (NCBI): domain Eukaryota; kingdom Metazoa; phylum Chordata; class Mammalia; order Artiodactyla; family Balaenopteridae; genus Balaenoptera; species Balaenoptera ricei. Next base: position 20,957,165 of record NC_082641.1, read on the forward strand.
CGTTAACATTATATAAGTGAAGAGGTAAGCTAGTGAGGCCATTGTCCAGCTGTAGTAAGAACCAAAAACAGTGGAAATAAACTTTAGATTTCCTGAAAAACTACATATAAAGACTGACGGCAAGGTGCCTTGCCTTAGCTCAGCCACTCAGAAATTGTGTAACGTTGGAAAACGTTTAGAACATCTCTAACTTTCCTTTTCATTATTTAAAAAGGGAAGGTAATGACTCTATCTGATCAGATAAAATATTTTTATATAAACAACATTCCACTGTTAACTGCTGTCTGTCTTAAATTTGGGGGTTAGTTTTAGGGGAAGTATTTTAATAGTAACATTTCTACTTACAAACACAGTGAAGTAAGCCATCTAGGAAATAATCACGTTTTCTTACCCAGCAGAATAATGATGCAGAGGAGAATGGCGACCAAGGCCCCCGTGCTGAGACCCGCGGGAAGGAGCAGGGCCTCAGCGCTGCAGGACTGCATGTTGCCTTGGCTGTCACACGCGCACACTCTGATGGTGAGTGTCCCAGTGCTGCTCTGAATCGGGTAATCGTTGTCCGATATCACCACAGGCAAGAGATAGGTGCTTATGTCGTGTCTATTGAATCCATTTCTTCTGGTTAAAATTCTGGCAGTATTATCTAAAATAAATTGTAACGTATTACACATGGCTTGGGACAATACATTTGTCTCATCCTGATCACCGTGGTTTGACACAAAAAATAAAAAGTTGTTTGTGTGAAATACAAAATTGATATCAACTTCCCTATCAAATATATACAAGGCAATTCAAATATAGATAAGATAAATAAGACAGTTTGAGGAATCTAATACCGTTATTACTTATTAGATTTTTAACTAATTTTCAGATGTTTTCAAAATGGTGAATTTTTATAAGTGAATCATTTATCAAGACTATAGAGATGGTAGCATATTGTTTATCAGAGTTTTCAAAAAACATAAATATTATGCATACCAAAGAAAAAATTATAGTAAATGTTTTTTATTTACAAGTGTGTGTGCGCATACACAAAACACACATTAATCCAATATTCATGAACAAAAATATGACTGGGTAAATTTTACCTATAGTTGTACTTTTAAAATCAATTAAGCATTCAAAAACCTTCAAGAGTCCCGATGTATGAAGAACAGTCAGCAAGTTACTTAATATTTTTGAACTTTGATTTCCACCCATTAAATTGAATACAGTGTGTAACTCAAGGCATTGGTGGAAGACACTAACGTGGAGTGCCTAACAGACACACAGAAAGAAGTAGGGACTTAATCAAGGCTAGCATCCTACTACCTAGTATATCGCTAATGATATTTCCTTTATCCAATAACTCATCCAGTATCCTTAAATGCAGGTTGTGCATCTATATAATAATATTGAAAAATAAAATCAATATATACTTGGATGATAATTTCCTATTCTGTTTGTCCAATGTGCTGGGTCTTGTTTAGCCAATCCCATAAGGCTGCTTAAAATGCCAATGTAGGGAAGGGAGTGAGTTAGGCAATTGCTAAATCAAACCAACAGGATAGCAAAATTTAAAAAAAAGAAAAAAAAGTGACAATCTTTTTGCAGGTATAGTGGTTGAACATAAAAGAATCCTTTCCTAAATTTTAGCAAGAAGTTAAATCTTAGTACATCAGTTAACTACCGCATAATCTAGGAAAGTAAATTAGCAAAATAGAAGATGCGCATAAGCAAATTTAAAAAATAAAATGTAATACTGATAATTTTGCAATTCTGACTTTTCTTCCAAGAAGTAGTAGGATACAATTCTTCCTTTCTCAAACCTACACTAAAACAAACATTTACACGCATATGGGTATTTTCAGAATCTTCTTGCCTTACGCTTTTTTAACTTTTCAAAAATTTCTAAATCTTAATTTTGCCTGCAATAGCTTTGATACATTGAAGAGCCAAAAGAAGTTTGACCCTAAACTAACAATTCTGCTTGAATCATTTTATTAAATATTCAGAAAGTCATCATATAATAATGCTTTTGACCTGTAAGTTAGTGAAAAGTGAGGCATTTTTAATAATGTGATACCAACTGTGGTATCACAGAAGCAGGAAACATATTTTAAGAAAGATGTAGAATTAAAGATTTTAAAGATGAACATATAGACAAATGCAAGGGTATTGTCTCAAGAAGGTCAACTTTAAGGTGATGTCTATGTCATTGGAATTTCTTTCAAAATTCACCCAATAACAGAAAATAGTGAATTTATGCAAGATTAGATCAAATATTCCATCAGACTTTACTGGCATTCTATTTAGTGTATGTTCAGGTTTGTATTCATATGGCTTCAGCCCTTGCTTTGAGTAACTTATGTAGGATCAGGAACTCTACACAATATAGGAAATTGCTACTATTTATCAAAAATTAATTAAGATAGGCCTTGAGTTGTTTCCCCAGTAACTGTGAAGTGCTGTGATAAGATAGTACTATTTCAAGTCTCTATTACTTTTTAAAATTGAGAGGTGGCTTGTTGAGATCCGGGGCTCAGTTTAACAAGAACATAAAACAAATTAAAATACAATTAGAAAGTGGTACAATACAATACAATATTGTCAGCTCAGTACTAAGAATGTCCCGTCTAATTTCTATGTTTAGGTTACCAGATTCAGCGAATTAAAATGATGGGTCCTTTTCTGATATTCAGATATTACATCTGATATTGGGCATTTTGTATTTTATTTGCCAATTCTACGTTAATATTTCCAATCACAATTGTTTTAGGTGTCCAGAGGGACAGAAAAGATAGACATTTCAGAAGCTCAGATTTAGTAAACAGATGTTACCAACCGATGCCTCCCTTCAGCTGATTTGTGCAAAGATCCTACTATATCAAATATCTCAAGTAGTAGTTGCTCAGTGTAAAACTATCCATTATCTTAAACTGCTTTCTGACATTCTGAAAGCCACCTAGATATGCTATAGCAACCTGGCTCTGCCAGCGTACATACACAGTTAGGAAGGTATTGTAAATATGCCAATGTAGTTATTAGATTTATTTTGAGAATAATTATATCTATAGTAGCTCTAAAACAAGTATGCCTTTTTACCAAAAACTACCTTATATAATTAGTTTTAACATAAATTTGTTGAAGAGAGAAAACTCTGATTACATACTTTTGTTTAGCCTAGAATAATTACCATACATATTTTCCAAAGAATAAAGCTGTTTGACTTTTTGAAAATAGTGATCGTTTTTGTATTTTTCCTCAAAAATATGTTTCTGCTTTTTTTGAGAATGCAAGAAATATGTTTAGTATTTTTGATCACAGAGACATTATAAGATTCATATGTTACACGGAAGAATAGTGCATCTTGTCATTGAAACTATGTTTTTGCACCCAGTCCCCTCATAGGCTAATGTGACTACTTTTTTTCTTTGTCTCTTCTATGCCTTTTTGGCTTTGGTGAATCTGCTGCTGCTAAATCTCACTGAAGTTTACACAAGAGTCTCACTGAGCCATTCATTTCTCTGTGTGTCCTACTATTTTGTTATAGGAACTGATTATTCCGGCCTTTCTAATGTTTGCAAGATTCAGTCTTTGCATTAGAACCCATATAGTCTTCTTTCACATATTTTATAATCTTAAAATTCAAGAAACTAACCACTGTTAAGTAAGAAATTACCATAATAGCTCATTAAAAACGTAATGAAACCAAAATTTTGTAACACAGATCTATAAATGAATATATCATGTATATGCTAATTGTCATTTCGGGGAAAATTTCTTGTTAATGTCACCTTAAATCATAATGAACACGTTCTAAAATTTACCTTCATTGTCTTGTACTGTGAAGTTTGGATTGACAGCTGCTAAACTGAAGAAAAATTTTTGTCCACCTAAAGGATCATCTTTGTCTACTGCACTTATAGTCTGTATTAGCTGCAGAAGAGAGAAAAATGTATATTTATCAAACTTCCATGGGTAGAATCTGCTTTATAATATGTAATTTTTTAATATCCAATTTTGTCTAACATTTTTTTAAGGACAATTGATTTTCTTCCTTGTGTATGTACCTTTGTTTGAGTTATTCCATCTTTTTATTATTACTTAGATTTAAACAAAGTCTCTCTCTCTCCCTCCCACTCTGTTTCTGTCTCTGTTTCTCTCTCTAATTTCCCCTAAATACTATTTATTATTTTAATTAAAATAATAAATAGTAATTAATTTAATACTAAATTAATTAAATTTAATTATAATTAAAATAATAAATAGTAACATTGTATTCTTTACAGTTTTATTAGATATAGCATTTGAAATAAGTAGGTATTTCATGTATATTTAAACATTTATCTAGAAGATAAATGTATCTAACGTAGGAAAATTTAGAAAATTATTGTGATTAGGGCTTTCCTCTTCATTAAAAGTAAAGTGAAAACTATTCAAAGAATGTAGAGATTTTATAGACAATTACATATAACTTTATAAAGGAAAGACAAACATTACAGTATTATCTACTTTAACAGTAACTGCTCACTTCATTTGCACTGTCAATAGAATTATATATTTTTTAATTCAACATATACATATAATACTATAGGGATTGGTTATTTTAAAAGGGTCAACTCTGATTTATTTTAGGGTAAGAGAATATAAGAAGCTATCTAGTAACAAAGTAGAAAATTTAACACCTTATACTATAAACAGATGACTACTTTGAACATATTATACAATTAATTAATATTATACAAATATATACGTAACAGATTACTATGTATTTTTTGCGTATATATCCATTTTGTCCTTAACTTATTTATACAACATCATTTTATGTATTTTTGCATATTTTAATTTTGCAAGAAGGTTTCAGAAGTTGTTAAATATGTGTTTCAATGCCTAGATAAATGGTCAAATTTATGCTTAACTGAAAGGAATATACTTTTTACTGCATTAACTCAATTTAATATTGTCTGGATATTTGATGTAAATATTTGTTACTGATGTTTTATTAATTTAGAAAGGATTTTTAAGTTTAAAACACTATGTAAAATAATTAGAAAAAAATAAGGAAATATTTTAAGTATTCCATATTAAATTATTTTTCTTTTAAAGTGTTCTATAAAAATTAAAATGTGGTAAAGTTGAGGTACTTCCTAATCATTTATTTCAAAATGATACAAGAAATATAATTGGACCAAACAAAGATAAATGTTTATCGTCTAGAAATAAGTAGCAAAACAATCATTTAAAACTTTAAATAATTTAAAATATATATTTAAAAATCTAACATTATGAAATTTTAGTGGTTATTTAAGATTAAATATAAGCAAGAATTTATGGCTAATGGCTTATCCATTCAATCAAAAACCAAAAGGTGGTACATATATAAAGGAATTCAGGAGAAAAATGTTAAAATAATTTTAACTAATACCCTTTAAGATGTATCTATTCAGTTACAAATATATTTCTTGACTGACTCTTGTTTGTGGAGCAGTCTAAAAGATTTTATTTTCAAATAGTGATTTATAGAAATAAGTTGAAGAGGAAAAAAATGGCATAAATGAAATAACATATCAAGAAAGATAGTAGACTAATAGAAATTGTTATGTTTATATATATCAATATTAATATATTAACTCTCACATACAGATGCATAAAAATTATAGAAATGTAAAAGTAGAGCTAATGGTCTTTTAAAATAAAAACTACAATGTCTCATAATGTCTCAAATTACAATTCCAGTTCATTTTTATGGACAAAATAACACAGTTCAGAGAATGAAATGGCCACATCTTCACATATAACTATAATAAATTATAAAGGTTTACATAAAAATTCTCAATTAAGATGTATTATTTTAATAAAAGACAGTAGCACTGTATATGGTAGCAATACTTCAGCGATTTGCTAATGTATCTTCATTAAATGTTATAAAGGGAATAAGTAAAACTCATTAAACAATGCAGACAAAACAGAATGACATGCTGTAAATCAATATCATATCACAACATACTTTTATGACCAGAAGACTTCTCTATGCAGATGGAGACACTTACTTCCTTTACAAGATTGATTTTTTTTTCCTTTGAGATATAACTTGGCTTCTAGCATCCAACTTCCCCATATTCTGCATTTACCTTTTAATATAGTCTTCCTTTGCATTTCCAGTCATACATTAAAAAGTCACAACATTTTATTTTGGTATTTGTACCATAAAGAATTGCAACAGAAATCAGAAGATGGCAATAAAAAGGAGGTAAAACTGTTTCTCCTGTCTCTCCCTATAAGACCTGACTATTTTATTTCGACTAGAAACAAATTCATTTTGACCCACTGCCAATAAAAGAAGTTGCCACAGTTAGGAGAAAAAAAAAAAGTGATGTCCAGTATCCATTTTGAGCATATGAAAACTAGACACAGACAAGTCATTTATATTTTATCTCCTTAGCAATTATATAATTGGTTTGCATGTTCACTAAGCTATTCTAAAATAATCTTAAATGAACTTGAAGGGTGTTTCAGGGATCATAAGATAATGGAGTGTGCGATGACAAATGGATTTTAAGATGTTTAGTTAGAAAGCTGGTCACTGAGTTTTAACATTTTAGTTTTTTCGGTGAAAAGACTAGTAGTTTCCATTGATGCGAAAATTCCCTTTGCTCTGGTAAAAAAGCACCCTTTTTAGTTGTTAGGGAAGTAACTAAACACTGTTCTATGGAAAATATGTAATAGGATTTTGGGGGTTGATAAGGGCCTGGAGCTTAGATACTATCAATGGGTAAATATAAGCAGCCTGTCTCCCCAGAGAGACTCCCTGGGAAATCTCTTGTGAGACTGAAATGCTATTGCCCTCTCATAGAAATTAAAAATTATTAAAATATATTTTATTGACTAAAGGAGTAAAGCCTGTGTGAGGGAAAATGGAAGAAAAGAGAAATAGCCAGTCCTCTCTTCTGCCCTTTCCCAAGGTCCCCTGACTCTGTCTGAGATGGAAAAGATGGGAGTCTAGTTGCCTAGTTCAAGCATAAGAGGGGACTATTCATACTACATCACTTGTAAATTGCATCCCTTTCCCCGGGGGAAAATCTTCTACCCTTAGGCCAGGGAATAGGCAAGAAAGGAGGAGAGGGTGGCAATTAGCTTTATTTCTGTCTCATTGAGTCGACACACCAAATGAATCAGAATTAAGTTCTACACACCAAATGAATCAGAATTAAGTTCTATGTGGTTCTAAGGGCTGCTCTTAAAGAGCACTTAATTCAGAGGAGTGCTGGGTGGACTAAACTACTCTATAAATAACTAAAGCACACCCAGAAGTTCCAAAAAGCTCCTACTTCCCCGGAAGGAGGGAAGACAGACCTAACAAATTAATTTCAAGAAAGGCTCAGTGAAGAAGGACTTTATCAAATAGCTATTCTGATTTTGCCTGCTAGGATGTCATAACCTAGAATTCCATCAGTGAGTATATTACAGTTCAGTTCAAGCAACAATTTTTCAGCATGAGACCAAAATGACATCTAACAAACGAGTTTTATTAAAAATAACTACTATGGGAGGCTTTTGCACATGCAGCCAATTAGACAAAAATTATTAATCATGTTCTTCTTGTCAAATTTGTTAAAATAGACTACTTTTTAAATTAAAGTCAACTTTGATTTGATTATTTTCCCTCAATATACCAGCTTGTTTTAAAAAGTTCAAAAAATATGAAATTACTGAGCCAGATATAGGTTAAAAGAAAAAAGGCATAAGAAAAATAAACAAACACAATCCCTTATTTTGTGTATTTTGAATACATTTGGGAATGAGTATTTATAATGACTCACATGCTCTGAAAAGATATATCTTGAAAATCAAATAGAATAACCATAGAGCGAGCAATGTATGCAGCAGTTGCAAAGTGGGTAATTCATCTCCTAGAGAAAAGGCTTCAACTCATATCATGCTAAGCCTGCCAAGCAGAGGACTATTTGGAATTGTATTTTTCGGGCACACTGTTTCATTAAGAAGTAGGTTGGAAGCAGTTTAGTCCTTTAAATATTCCAAATTAAACATTTCCATAACACTTTCAAATAAAAAAATGAATCCAATTGCAGCAATTTTACCATTTCCAACAATAGACAGGCTATTGAATTCCTGTTAGAATTTTCTGAAGGAAGAATTTGAGTTATTTCACAATGTAATTTGCATAAAAATGTACCAATGACATTGATGTTTATAAAGAGCATCAAATGATGTCAAAACGCAATACAGTTTCGCGATGGCTTCTCTTTCTTTAATAAAACACATTTGATTCCCAATTATTATTTATAACATGCAGCTTCCTTCTGTGAAGATGGCATTCAAACCAATTAAGAGCATCTCTTTCAGCCATACAGGCTGGGGCTCTTCAAACAACAAAATGAGTCCACTGAGGAAAAGACTTAAAGGGTTATAAACAAATCTGGTAAAGGAAGAATGTTTTAAAGGACGAAAACGAAGTCATTAAGCACTTTATGTGTTGCTACGATGATGAAATGCAAGTATAAGTCTTAAGAGTGAACTCTGCAGCCCTGCTTCAAAATCGTATTTGCATACATTGGAATATTGATGGAATGTATTGATGATCCCAAGTATTTGTCTCTGTTTTCCCCAACTTTCATTACCCGTCTTGTGAGCTGTTACCAATATTTATCTAATGGCACAGCAGGATTTATTTTTCCTTTTGTTCGTTTATTTTTGTTTTTGAAAGTTTAAGAAGTTATTTCTTCTTAAACTTTAACTTTTGTGGCTACAGTAAAATCTCATATTTACATTAGAACTTTACGAAGGACATATGAAATGTGTTACACTATTATTTAAAACATTTTCAACCCTAAAAACATAAGCCTTTGGTTTGTTTTTTGTTTGCTTTTAATCATACTACTGGGACTTTATATGAGTGATTTTATCTGTTTACTCATTCCTCTCAAGATTGGGAAAAGAAAATACTTAGCGTCCCCGTTAAAATCTTCCTACACTTTAAAATCCTATGGGTGCTTACCTGTCCTGGTCTGGCATTTTCACATACAAAAGTGTCGTAGAACACAGCAAATTGTGGGGCATTGTCATTAACATCCAAAATTCTCACAAAAACAGCCACCCGAGTCATCTCTTTGGGATTGCCTAGAAAAAGGAAAGGAAAAAATCCGTTTAGGAAGACACATTTGTACACCAGATTTAATTTATATAAGCCTCTTGTGGATATTAAGTGCTCACATACAAATAAGCATCACCTTCATTCTACTAACGTAATGAGCAAATGCGATAAAGAAAATTACTGCAGAGCCTAATTAAGTAGTCATGAATTCAGTTATTAATGGGCTCAAGAGTACTATTAATATTTTGAAAAATCTTTTTAAAAGTACAATTCAGTATAATTGAGTTCATATTATATTTGTGTCCTTATTCTCCAAATACACAAAATAAGAACAAATATTTATTAAATCTTTATTATATGTCATTATAGTTCTTAATTTATACCATTTTTTTTGGATGAAGAGTGGTTTTAAATAAATTAGTAACTTGCCCGAGGTCATCTACGTGGTAGTTGTTATATTACAACCTACCCTTCTGACTACTTTTATCACTAAAATGTATTCCAACAGCTACTCTCATCCCTCCTTTTGGAAATTTTAATATATAGCTACTAATTTTACAAATTGGATGGAAATTTACAATGAAATACAGGATTTTAAATGTTTCATTAATACAATTGTTACTGGTACCATTTCAACAATCCAGGCTCAATTTTGTGTGACAAAATTAGTTCAATAGTAACATGTAGTGTAATAATCATGATTTTTTTTTTGGCTAAAATCAAGGGCATCAAAGTTTTCACATAAAAATATGCATTTAAAAATATGTTTTGATTTGTAAATGGAATTTTAAAATATCTCTTAGCCTTGGGTAACAACCGCATATTAGTCATAATTGCATTATCTCCACCAAGAATTTTTCTAGGCACTTGCACTGATATCTGAGGTGTTTGGGGATCTTAAATTCAGGTTTATATTCATCAGCCTTTGTGATGTCAAAATCTCAGTCTCTGGATATAGTTCAACTTCTTTGTGAACTTCGGTAAAGTCAAGCTCAAGATCAATATAAAAGGAGAAAGGAGATAATTTGCTAAAAATAAAGCAAAAAAAAAAAAATAGCAGATAAGCTGAGGGACAGTAGCCATCTTACTAAATAGCCTCTACCAACATGGGTTATGAATAATTTGATTTACCCTTGTGAAATTTATCTGATTTTCTAATTTTATCTAAATAATTTTCATATACAAGGGTTAAAAAATATTGTCAGGTACAAACAGGGAGTATATCACTACTCAAAAGAATTTATTTCTCCTCCCTTCTCTCCATGTAATTGTAATGTTACTAAAATAATTAAATCAGCCTTTTAAAAAAATAACATGTAAGAACTGATTACTTGGCAGAGGCATTTACAAGGCTGAGTAATAAGAAGCAAGGCAGACACTTCCATCTGAAGTGTATTTACCTTACTTTACTCTTTTCAAGGGAAACTTTAAAGTGCATCTCCTCTTTAACACTTGTTTAGTCTTCCTTCAGTCTTCTTAACCCATATGTATTCAGTTCTCAGGTTCTGATTTCATATTTGCTAATCTATTGCTGCATATTATTCACTTCTTAGTATGTCAGGTGGTTAGAGTATAGATCCTGGAGTCAAACAGAGTTGACCTGATTCCCAGGTCTACCACTTATTCATTGTGTGACTTTGGCCAGTTTACACTCTGTCTCTAATGCCTCAGTTTACTCAAAATGAATCAAAATAGAACTTCTGATCTTATACAGTTATTTGAATAATTAGGTGAGCTAATGCATGAAAACTTCTTATCGAAGTATCAGTTTGTTGGTAAACACACAAAACCAATACATGTTGACTATTGTTATTAAGATCATCTTTATTATCACTGCCATATCTTCCTTTTTTGAAACTTATTTATCTATTATTTATTTTTGTCTGTGTTGGGTCTTCGTTGCTGCGTGCAGGTTTTTTCTAGCTGCAGCGAGCAGGGGCTACTCTTCGTTGTGGTGTGTGGGCTTCTCATTGCGGTGGTTTGTCTTTGTTGCATAGCATGGGCTCTAGGTGTGCAGGCTTCAGTAGTTGTGGCACGTGGGCTCAGTAGTTGTGGTTCACAGGCTCTAGAGCGCAGGCTCAGTAGTTGTGGCACATGGGCTTAGTTGCTCCGAGGCATGTGGGATCTTCCTGGACCAGGGCTCAAACCTGTGTCCCCTGCATTGGCAGAGAGATTCTTAACCACTGTGCCAACAGGGAAGTACCTCTGTCATATCTTATTTCCTTACATTACTTAAAAGCTTAAGCTATCTTTCGCCATGCAAAGCATCTACACAATAAAAATGTGTTAACTAGCTTTCCTGCAATTCATGTGGGTCTCAAGAGGAGTGCATTTGGGAAAAAGTGAGGAGAGGAGAAAAAAATGAGAAAAATGTTATTCTGCTATTTTCCTACCTCCCTCACTCCTAAACAACTTGCTAAAACCCAGAGGCATAGTGTTCACCTCCAAATGAATCCTCAACTACCCCAAGTTACTTGATGCTATGGGGAAGAGTGGGAAGGTATGATTCTTCTGTATTTTCTAGAATGTGCTCTTTAACCTACTTTTATAGTTAGTGGACATAAGCTAAATGTTTTCCTTCAATACAAAGTCTTGACATAAAAATAACTCTTTTGTTGGTAGCAATTCAGTTTCTAACTGTGCCACAGAAGCCAAGAAAGACAGAAAAGTTTCACATCTAAAAAACTGCATTGTCAGTCCCTTCCCTAACACAATATGGAGATTCTCCAGCTTCTTTACACATAACTCAAGGCTCTTCAAATCAAAAGCTAAATCCACAGGGATAAACATGCTTTGTAAAGCATCAGGCCTGGAGTCACCTATTCAAAAAACAGTGCTTACACTAATCATTTTACTGGCAGATGCGGCTGCTTACGTATAAATAAAAATATAAAACCTTCCAAGGAAGCATCATACTGAATAGGAGCTGGCATATATTTACCACCTGAGCCTCTTGGTCATCCAGCAAACTCTACTGTAGTGAGAATGTGTGAGCAACAAAGGATCTTAAAATGTATGTCCTAAGGTAAAACCATGCCACGTATTCACAGGCTTTTCCATACCTCCAGGAAGAAGAAAGTATAAATCGTTATCTAGAAATCCCAGGCTTTAGAAAGAGGTATCTTTTCTACTTACTTAGGGTAAGGATTTCTACTAATGAGGAAGCAGGTATAGAAAATGGCGTCCTTCAGTCATAAACTTTGCTCTACTGTTGTCAGAATATATTGCAATGCTTATAATTTAATTTTCAGATGTGGTTATAGGAACTCATTGGTTTCTACAACAATGTGTTTTACAATCCCTGATTGTGACCTTAATTTTAGATTTTATATTCTCCACGTGGGATTTAAAAATACTTTTTAAAGAAGAAAAAGAGAAGTTATTCCATGGTATAGTGCATTAAATGATTACCTGGAGTAATACTTGCCATACGATGGGATACACTGATATGAATGTAGAATTAAACTGTTAGAGGCAGAGCCTGGAAACATTGGTAAGAAGTACATTTCTAGGCCATTCTGCACTACTCTGGACTTGGTGTATGGCACGCTTACCACAAACCCAGTGTTTAAAATCTAGCGAAAACAATTCCTTACATGATGTTTCCCTCTCACCCTCATTCCATTTGATAATCGAACAGCATGACGGGCCCCTGACTGTTTGGGGCTTGGCAGGTAGGCATTTCCAGCAGTTACTCCACAGATTGATTTTATTTAAGGGCAGAAAGTAGGTTTAGTTCTTAAAAAGAAGAACATAATTGACTTAGCTTTTTACAGAATTGTCATTACTTCAACTAGCTTTAGAAGTTAAATTTCTCAAAGTATCTGAAATAGAAAATGCAATTCCTAGCTCATTAGGCTTGAATAAGGAGCTTGAATCGAGCAGAGAGCACAAACAATCATGATTCTGGAGTAATCAGACTGGATCCTGTCGGGCCCATCTAAACATTGTGATACGGATACAGATAGAGAAATAAAACTTTCCTTAAGAAAAACTCAAAAATTCTTCAGTTCACCCTGAGAGACACAGCTATTTATATCTCATTATGGAAAAACTGGATTGTTTGGATGGTGGGGTTAATCTATATTTCAGAGGCAGATTTAAGAAAAAGTTAAATCTAGTACTTTCTCTTGAGGCATTAAGTTCATTGCTGATGATCAGTCTAGCCCGGTTCCATCCTTCTGAGACTCTTCGTAATTCAGCCCCAATGCCCTGCTTTCCAAATCTTGGAATGATTACTTTGAATAACTTGACCTTGATATATGTTTGTGGATTCAGCTTAGTTTTTCAGATCTGAAATGTATAGGCTTAGTTTTTTTTTTCTTTTTTACCATGATTCAGTCCCTAATTTATCCTTCTTTTTAAAACAAACAGTTGCTCTGTTCCATGCACATATCATAATACAGGAATCAGAAACCATGAACAGGTTTGTGTGTGTAGACAGGGCTGGCTCATGGGCATGTGTAACTGAGCAGGGCCTCACACTCAGAAGGGCCCCACCCACCCTTATTTAATGCTCTGCTGTTGCCATCTTTTTTTTTTTTTTTTTAACATCTTTATTGGAGTATAATTGCTTTATAATGGTGTGATAGTTTCTGCTTTATAACAAACTGAATCAGCTATACATATACCTATATCCCCATATCTCCTCCCTCTTGCATCTCCCTCCCACCCTCCCTGTCCCACCCTTCTAGGTGATCACAAAGCACCAAGCTGATCTCCCTGTGCTATGCGACTGCTTCCCACTAGCTATCTATTTTACATTTGGTAGTGTATATAAGTCCATGCCACTCTCTCAGGTCGTCCCAGCTTACCCTTCCCCCTCCCCGTGTCCTCAAGTCCATTCTCTACGTCTGCGTCTTTATTCCTGTCCTGCCCCTAGGTTCTTCAGAACCTTTTTTTATTTTTAGATTTCATATATATGTGTTAGCATATACTAACACATTGTTTTTCTCTTTCTGACTTACTTCACTCTGTATGACAGACTCTAGGTCCATCCACCTCACTACAAATAGTGCAATTTTGTTTCTTTTTATGGCTGAGCAATATTCCATTGTATAAATGTGCCACATCTTCCAGTCTTATCCAGTCATCTGTCGATGGACACTTAGGTTACTTTTATGTCCTGGTTATTGTAAATAGAGCTGCAGTGAACATTGTGGTACATGACTCTTTGAATTATGGTTTTCTCAGGGTATATGCCCAGTAGTGGGATTGCTGGGTCGTATGGTAGTTCTATTTTTAGTTTTTTAAGGAACCTCCATACTGTTCTCCATAGTGGCTGCATCAATTTACATTCCCACCAAGAGTGCAAGAGGGTTCCCTTTCCTCCACACCCTCTCCAGCATTTATTGTTTGTAGGTTTTTTGATGATGGCCATTCTGACTGGTGTGAGGTGATACCTCATTGTAGTTTTGATTTGCATTTCTCTGATGATTAGTGATGTTGAGCATCCTTTCATGTATTTGTTGGCAATCTGTATATCTTCTTTGGAGAAATGTCTATTTAGGTCTTCTGCCCATTTTTGGATTGGGTTGTTTGTTTTTTTGATATTGAGCTGCATGATTGCTTATGAATTTTGGAGATTAATCCTTTGTCAGCTGCTTCATTTGCAAATAATTTTCTCCCATTCTGAGGGTTGCCTTTTCGTCTTGTTTATGTTCTCCTTTGCTGTGCAAAAGCTTTTAGTTTCATTAGGTCCCATTTGTTTATTTTTGTTTTTATTTCCATTTCTCTAGGAGATGGGTCAAAATGGATCTTGCTGTGATTTATGTCATAGAGTGTTCTGCCTATGTTTTCCTCTAAGAGTTTTATAGTGTTGCCATCTTAAATTTCTTAATCATGTTTTAACATGAGGCCTGATACTTTCATTTTATAATAGGCTCTCAAAATTATGTAGTCAGTCCTGTGTATGGATAAGAACTTTTGCAATTAGTGACAGATATGATTTTGAATGCTGGCTCTGTCTGTTACTAGTTGGATGAAATTTCGTAAATTTGGTATAGAATTAAGTCATTCTAGAAACAGAATGACTAGTTTCAAATCCCAGTTTTACTACTTCTGGCATTGTGACTTTGGACAAGTTACTAAAATCCCTGGAGTCTTATTTCCTTCTCTGTTAAATAAGGTCAAGAAAAATATTAGGAGGAAAGAATTCATTTAAAATTCTTAGAATAATACCTTCACCGAGTGTTTAGTGTTAGCTCTTATTACTAATACCTTTGTTTCTTCACCTGTAAAAAGGAAATAATAATATCTATCTCTGTGTTTATTGTTAAATAATGGACGCCCAGCATTTTAGCATAGATTTTAATTCATGGCGTCCAAGTAACAATTTTAATACATTTCCCTTTCTCCCAAAGAGAATATCTTTAGTTTCTAATTCTAGATCATTTTTATTAGTTAATATTAAATGTAGATTTGTGGATGCCTACAGCTATTTCTCAGTATATATAGAAACTATTGAAAAAAATTACAGGTGTTGAGAAGCCTTTTAAAACCTTAGATTGAAATTACAACTCATGTGTGCAATGAGAAGAAATTATTCTTAATTCAAAATAAAACCTAAAATTATGCTAAATATGATATACATAAAATTCATCTTACTGATTTCAGCAGCGATAACAGTAAGATTGTGCCACTGAAATAGTTCACGGTCAAGTGGCTTTGATGTATAAAGGGATCCATTTCCAGAATGTATGTTAAAGATCCTGTCAAGGTCAGTATGGCGATCCAAGGAAAATCTGAACATAGAGGGCAGAGAAAAATACACGGCAGCATTACTGATGGTTTGCAGGAGAAAATGGTGAAATGCAAAGACACATATATAGTGATATATAATAATTTCAGGAGAGTACATAGTACTGATCCAGGATGCAGGCTGTGTCATGGATTTATCACAAACACACACACACACACACACACACACAAACTGACCCTCTCCCATCCCCCCAAAACCTCTTCCCAAGACCTGAATTGACCTTTGTTCTGCATTCAAATGCTGGTCTTCTGAATGTTTGTTTAATTAAATCATTGTCTATTGCATATTCAACTGACCCTGATGTATTTTTCCACAGAACTTGGAATTACAAGTTTTACATTACCAACTGACATTACCTAGCGATTGAGAATTCTGTTGAAGAATTATTACAAAGATCAAATGCAAAATATCATTCCCACTAGTAAAGTCTTCAGTAAGAATATTGGAGACAACATTAGTTCCCTCAGAGTAGTAGATCATCAATTTATGATGGTGTTCAGCAGCTTCAAAGTATGATACCCAGGTAGCTTTGGTTTCTTACCCACATGTATCATTATAAAATGTATACATTTTAACTATAAATGTTTTAAAAATAGAAAAGTTTGGGATAGGAGTTTTTATATGTTTGTATCAAATTAAATCTTAGTATATATATTACAAAACCAACTATTCTGCAAATTGATTAAAGGCATTGTGTCGGGTGTCATTCCAAAGCCCAGCTACAGGTTTATCAATCAGGATGATATAGTTGGGGTAAGTTCCATTATTTTGGGGGTTGTCAGCCAAGGTTTAAAAGAGCTGTACCCCTCATTGGTGGTTCTTGCCACTTCACAATCCTAGTTGTTTACAAATGTTTCGTAATTCTTGAGTTAGCAAGCATAATCCCCCAAGTTATCTTTAATGTTCCCTATTTAAAAATTTTAAAAACAAAGCAAAATAAACATGACAAAACTAGGAGTAATATCTAGTTATGGCATATATTTTCCTAAGCCACAACTGTCATTTATTTGAAGGAACAAAATATGAAATATTATTTTTAAATAGTATTTTGTAAGTAATAACACAAAATAATTTTGAAAGTGCCATAAAACTTTTTTCTTTTAGTGTTCCAAACCTGTATAATATTTCCAAAGATCAATTGAAATTTATGATCTTTTGCAGGGTTTTTAATAAATTGCGTTAGAAGAATAACTTAATATTTTGATACAGTTAATATGATTTTATTTTTGAGGATTGCTTATTTTAGATTTTTATTTTAAATCAATTCTAAGTAGAATAGACCAGTAATTTACAAATTTCCTTAATAAACCCCAGCCCTCTCTAGTAACACAATATGAATTTAGTTTTGTATTAAACTACATGCTTTAGCCATTCACAGATAAAGCAAAACATTGTATCTCTGTACCTGGAATAATTCACAAATTATATCCCAGGTTGACAAAATTCTTTTACTCCTGAAAGATTCAATGTAAATTTTACCTCCTCCTTGGACTGTTCCATGATTACCTGAAGTAGAAGCTATTTGTCCCCTTCCATCCTAAAGCACCTTCTACCATCATCTCTGCCATTTACCACATTGTATTAGGAATTCATTTCATCTCACATCTCGAACAGGAAATCAAACATGAAAACAGCAAGCGTCATACTTGGAATCTAGTAGATACTCAATGAATCTTATTTCTCATACTGAATCTTCTTTCCTAACAGACTGTGCATTCCCTGAGAAACAAATTAGTAACTGACATGGTGACCCACAAATATTTGTTGAATGACTTCTTTGGCATTTTGGCAAATGATAAGTATCCTTATTTCTATAGAAATATGACAGGAAGTTGCATTATGTAAATCAATATACAGCATCATTGTCTTTTCCAAATCCATTTTATGTGTGTTTTGTCTTTTTTCTTGTAGTTCAGTTTAAAAGCTAGTGACAAAATTTAAAGGATTATGTGAAATTATCTTGAAGATACAGAGAGATCCTTGTTCTTTTTCAAACCTGATATAATTATAGTTGACACTTGAACAACATGGGTTTGAATTTCCTGGGTCTACTTATATGCAGATATTTTCAGAAAATATAAACTAGAGTCTGTGTTTATTGAATATATAAATCTGAGGTTGAATCCTTGGACGCGGAACCACGGATGCAGAGGGCCAACTATAAAGTTACACTCAGATTTTTGACTGTGGGGAGGGGGCGAGGGGAGATTTGCACCCCTAATCCCTGAGTTGTTCAAGGGATAACTGTTTATTTTTCAATTCTCTATCAGTAAATTATGTTTATTACCTAACATTTTCATTTTAAAAATCAGTTCCAAAAGACATATTTTAGGTAAATACCTTTGATTATTGCATTAACATCCACAATACATGACATGGACAGTTTATAACATGACCAGTATTATCTGATTATCCATCCCTAAATACATTGCTTTAGTAAAACTACTTTATCTCTTTGATTATATATATATACATCTTTTTAATCTGCATGGTCTATCAAGATTAACATCCAGAAATATTCATTTGCTTTTTCTACATCAAGTTAGTACAAATTCAAATATACAACAACGACCTTAGCTAGACTCTGTCATTAATAAGCAATGAAGTCATTAATTCTGTTGCTTAGTACACATAAATGGATTATTTTCTCCTGGTCCTGAAATTTGCATCCTGATGAAAAATTTAACTTAAGAAAGAATCCACAGACATATTTTAACATGTAATAACCATTAGTCTATGAGAATATTTAGAATCTATTTCACTGTGTGGAAAAATATATTGCCTCTTAATAATGCCATGATTTAAACTGAACTTTTAAAAAATATTATATTTTATTTTAAGAAGACCATTTTAAAACCAGGAACACAGAACACAGGCTATTAAAGTCAGTTAGGAGCTCTGCCAAGGGAATGCTTGGTAGTATTCAATGGGGAAGAATAAGAGTGTATGTTCGATAAATGTCTACCGAATGAATGACAAGAAAAAAAAAAAAAGCTTTAAAGGAAAAAAATCCAAGGAATGCAGCAATTTCAATGAAGATAAATGGATGGGAGAGGCATTTATGGGAAAATCATGCTGACAGATGGGAGCTGTACTTGACTACCATATGCAGGTTTTGGCTGCCAATATGTAACCTGTCTTGCTGTATGTGACTATAAGAAAATATTTAGGTAAAATTATATAAATCAAATAATAATTTAATATATATGCATATAAATATATATATAATATGAAGTCACTTGATGATATGGCAGAACCTACAGAATTTTAAACTTTGAGCTAGAGTCACATGGTGCATAAAAGTAGAGGTTCTGATATTCCACTGCTGCATAGTTAGGAGTCAGAGAAGTGTGTACTTGGAGATTGTACAACCACTTGAACTCCTACTAGACTGGCCCACATTGTAAAAAGGATAAGCAAAATCAGTCTGCTGAGGATAAGGAAACAAATGAAATCCAAAACAATTGATGGACTAACAGTTTAAAGTGAGCAGAAATTTTGAGCCTGAATATTGTATATAGATATTTGTACTTTTTTAAAATGAGAGAACAAATGTCAGTGAAAACTTTGTCTTTCTCATTTGTATGTTTTTATCACACCTTATATGCTTTTAGGTGCCATAAGAAAACAAAGCAAAACAAAAGTTTGAAATGACTCTGATCTTTCTAGAATGTTCTGAACTTTTTGATATAGCCAAAAGAACACCAAAAAAACTTCCCCCTTTGCTGGCAGGAGTATAGAAGTTTCTAAAATCATAACTACATTGTAACATTGTTATGATTATATAATTTTTAATTATTAAAACTCCTCTCAACCTCATATTATTTAAGAACCCAAAAGCACAGATAAATTGATTTTGTTACATTGCAAATGCACA
This sequence comes from Balaenoptera ricei, assembly GCF_028023285.1. Taxonomy (NCBI): domain Eukaryota; kingdom Metazoa; phylum Chordata; class Mammalia; order Artiodactyla; family Balaenopteridae; genus Balaenoptera; species Balaenoptera ricei. The sequence continues at coordinate 20,976,896 of NC_082641.1, forward strand.
GCTGAAATAGTCCCCTTTATCTGTACCAGGCGTCAGAACAACAAATATCTTAAAGAGACAGGCAGATGATACAAGCCAAGTTTCAGTAACTGGCATGATTAAAACTGAATCAAACTATGAAATTTGTGCATAGCCTGCCCCCCAGAACACAGACTATTTTAAATACTTGTACTCACCCAACATATGCACAGCTCTATCTTTTAATGCATTAAACGCTTTAAATAGAATTTCATGCTCTCTACATTTACTTCAATTCCCTTTCTTTTCATCCTAAGCATAATCATAATTACCTAATGGGGCTAGAAGTAGAATCTGGGTCCCTTGCCATCACAGTACCAATGATTGTACCCACTTCAATATCTTCATGAACCTCAAACAGATAGGAGGATCTGCTGAAAACAGGTGGTTCGTCCACATCTTCGATAGAGATTTTCACAATTGCCGTATCTTTAAATGGTCCTAGGTAATAAAAACGTGGGTCCACGTGGGTATTTTCTGCTTCAACCTTCAGAGTGTAAAGCCTTCGGCTCTCATAGTCAAGTGGCTGTATTAAAAATAATTAAGTAAATAAATCATCAAATTAGATTGAGGGAAATTGAATTATATGTTCCTTCCAAGTTACAGTATGATTTTTAAAGCCTAGTTGAGTTGTCAAGTTGTTTATAAACTGTAAATAATTAAAATTAATAAAAATATATAATCTTTACACATCAGGTAGAATTCAGTTTTTACTTCTTATGTACTTAAAATGTAGTACTTCAGAACATAGGAAAATGAGATTTTAAATCTTAGAAAAATTGAAAAGGATATTAAGACCTGTCTCATATAGTGGTAACTCATTACAAAACGTGGGCTGGTGGATTGTGTGTGTGTTTGTGTGTAGGTATGTGTGCTGAGGTGTTGGCTACTGCTAAGTTTTTCTAAGTAAAAAATTCAGTAATCTTTTAAAATATATGTTGTGATACTTCCATTCCATTCAACAGGCTCATGGCACTACATAAATTTGATGAAATTTTGAAGACTAATACAAAACTTTTCAGCAGTTATATGAAACATTGAAAATAAGAAAAACCTTGGGTAAAGAGAAAAATTTTGATAGCTAATTGGTAATTACGTTACATTATGAAACAAAAAGGAACTTAAATATTCAGTAATAAGTCACTCCTTTGCTGGTCATTGTCTGTTTAAAAGTGGTTGTGTACCTTGAACTTCGCAGTAGCCTCTGAGGAGAGTTCCGTGATTAACTGATGTTTACTTTATGCAAATAGAGTGTTCAGGACATTTCATTAGGACCTAAATTTTACTGGGCCTTATTTTTTCTTATAAGGATGGTACTGAATGTACAATAAAAAACTAGTTACCTTTAAATCATATCACTGAGCATATGTTAGCAGAAAAGTTTAATTTATGTAGCAGAAGGGAAAATGTGAACAATGAAATTATTTTCCAATCCATGCTGTCTCTTTTTATTAGCAACTCTAATTATTGCTTCATACATCTGGATAGATGGCATGCTACTTTTTATGCCTCCAACTGTGATGATATATTACTATTATTAGTTATTAACTATTTTTTTAAGGAAACGATGTTAATAAGGGGCTTTTATTAACATGGCTCAGAAATACAATCACATGTATATTAACTTGCCTTTTAAATTTTGTAAAATCTCAGGTTTCATGTTTTAATTAACAAAAACATTTGGTCAAAACATTCAAGGAGATCTTTGGCTTTATGTCTCTCATACTTATGCATTTACATTGGAACATGGTAGGGATATTTCTTAATGGACAGAGCATGAGTGGATAATACATATCGAAATCCCTACTTAACAGTCAGATGATGATTTCTATTGATGTTCTGCACCTTTTTCACAGTGATGATGCCTTCCTGTGTGTCCTTCTCAGTTCTGATGTCAAACATATCAGTCCCATCACCATCAATAATTCGGTATTCTACTTCAGCATTTTTCCCAGTATCAGCATCAGTTGCTTTTACACTTCCAATGGATGTGCCAACTGGGGAGGATTCAAGAACTCGAAGATGGATGGTGTCTGTAAAGATTACAGAAAAGAAGAGAGAGAGACAGAGATTTCTCAATAGAGTATTCCAAGGTAAAATGTGTATGAGAGAATATTATAAATCTTAAACTCTACATTAGATGTTGACTAATAAGTTGAATACACACAATATGGATAATATAAAGTCTAGGAACAGAAAAAGTGGGAATCTGGGGGATTTGGTCTTTGCCTATTATAAATAGTGAGACCCAATCTCTAATTGTATCAGAAGTTCTGTTTTTAAAAATGAGCATGTTGTCTTTTTTTGCATTTGCACAAGTAACTAGATATCAGCTTTGAGTGCACATATGTACCTGTGTGTGTTTATACAATCACAACAAATCACAGAATATACTGTGAATATTTATATTTTGCAGTGAACGTATTTTTAAATTGTTTTTCTTTTCTTGTTTTTAGTTATTTACTGCTCAGTTTATTTCAGCTGCAGGGCAGAACATTACAAAATTCCATGAAATCAGCTGTAGTGGGGAAGAATCCCACTTCTATTTGTGACAGGAGACACAAAGGATACTCTGTGGGAGAAATACAAAGATGCCCTTCACAGTGTCAGTGTAAAAACACTAAATTCTGACCAATTCCCTTACATTTCAGAGCAAAACAAGAATTTATCTAAGCCCCTGGTACACCTATTCATGCTTCAGCATGAACAACCTCTCCTGCTAATGAGATTTATATTTTAGTACCTGATCATAAACTACACGCTACTGACAGATTAATCGACCTGAGGGACACTTCTGGTTAGAGCACCTTCTTGCTCATAAGCCTTAAGTAATTCTCCTTAATATATATAATAAAGTCCAGACCTCTTAGCTAGTCATGCTCTTGCCTGACTATATCTTTCCTAATGTGTCTTTCTGTTAGTCACTTCCAGGAAAGATCTGCACCAAACTGGACTTTTCAAAGCCTTCTTGTCAAAAATTAATTTCTTATATCTCTATATTTCACATACTATTTCCCTCACATAAAATTCTTCCCCCCCCACGACCCTCAAATAATCATAACATAATTTATCAAATCTGAGAAAATGGGTCTATTATGTGCTGAGTGTTTAGGGGGCTATGGCCATCAAAATTCCTATGTTGAACCCCTAACTCCCATTCACTACCTCAAAATATGACTGTACTAGAAGATAACGTCTTTAGAGAGGTAATTAAGGTTAAATGAGAACATTAGGGTGAGCCCTAATCTAACATGACTAGTGTCCTAATTTGGACACAGACAGGCACAGAGGAAAGCCCATGTGAAGACAGGGAGAAGATGGCCATCTACAAGCCAATGAGAGGCCTCAGAAGAAACCACCTTGATCTTGGGCTTCCAGCTTCCAGAACTGTGAGAAAAGGAATATCTATTGTTTAAACCATACAGTATGTGGTACTTTGTTATGGCAGCCCTAACAAACTAATACAGGCATCTATATCTGCTCAGTTTGAAAAGTCCTTTTCTAGGAGACATCATTAAGACTCAGTTTCTACCACACCCTGGTTAGTCACTTAATGCATACTCTTAAATTCTTTTTGTACATTTTTTCTCTCCATTAATCTCTGGTAACACATTGTTGAATGCAACTCTCAATTCATTCCTTAGCTACTGTCTTGTTGGCTCTCTTTGCCTTTGCTATTTCTTCTGCTAGAAACAGCTGTTCCTAGATATTCAGATGGCTCATTCACTTTCTTCCTTCAGGTGACTGCTCAACTCTGACCCCTCAGAAGCTTTCACCAATAACCTTACTGAAAACAACTTTATTGAGAAGACCACTCCCAATCACTCTTCATATCCCTTGCCACTGATGGCATTATATTATTTACTTGTTTATTTGTATGTACCATAAGGATGTTGTATTGATACAAGACAGGGACGACCTTGTATTTTTTCACCTTTATATTCCCATTGTATTTCTTTGAATGTAGCAGCCTCTACATACTTATTCTTATGTTGGATAACTGAGAAGCTTCCTAACTCGTCTACCAGGTGCTATTCTTGGCCAAATCCACTCAAATCTCAGCTATTCTCAGTACACATTGCATCCATATTATCCCTTTGAAAACAGTAATTTAATCAATAATTATTCAGAACTTCAAAACCATTTGATAGATCTCTTTGTACTTAAAATAAAACATACATAGGCTGGCCCGCCACAGATTGGCTCCTTTTTCTTGTCATTCCCTCCCTTAATTAATAGTCTCCATAACACTCCTTTAGGTTTAGTTCTCCTTTAGGTTTTTAAAATATGCTTTTCTTCTTCAATTTAATACACTTTTCTCCCTCATGGAAGATTTTCTACACAATGCGTTGCCTGGCAACCTCTAGCTCTTCCTTTTGATATACATTTATTTTCACTATGCTTCTACCACAGAACACCATCAACTCTAGCCTACTTACTTCAACAACTTTCTTTTAAATATTAAATGTTAGAGAAGTAGCATCTCAATGAATTGATTTACTACACTGGAGCCGAAGTAGCCTTTCTAAAAGACAGAAATGATTTAACTTCTCTACTGAAAGCACTTTTTATTGATGTTAGGATAAATTCTTAATTTCTTCATTTGGTTTATAATGTCTTATAAAATCCGGGTTTTAAAAAAAATCTTCAGTACCATGCTTATCTAGTCTCAAACCTAGAGTATATGTGGAATACAGCCAAAAATAATTTTTTTCAATAAATGATCAGTCATCCAGACTAGAAACATAAATACATGGAATATTTAACAAAATAAATCAAGTAATATGGATGTTTTGACTGACATTTATATATATAAAACCTGCATGCACCATATAGAGAATATAGATTCTTTTCAAGCAGGCATGAAACATTGAACCCAATTTGATCAAGTATTAAGTTATTAGACAAGTTTGAATACATTTTAATAAATCAGTATCTACTAAATTCTCTGACCAGTATACAATTAAGATAGAGGTTAAAACAAAAAAGATAATCCCCCAAATACTCATATTCTTGAAAATTTAGAAGAATGAAGAATAACTTCTATGCAACTGATGGTTCAAATAAAATACAAATTGGGAGACAAAAAAATTGAAAAAGAAATTAAAAGAAACTCAAATATGTGGTGAAGAGAAAATGATTTTACTTAAAGAAGGTAACTTACAACTTTATGTGCAAAGTCTTCTGGAGAAAAGAAAAATGAGGACTGTTTTCCAACTCATTATGTGAGATCAGTACTGTATGCCCCTGATACCAAAACCAGACAAGAAAAGTCCAGTGGTTATATAGTGTGGGTTAAAACTCAAGCTGCACCATACCTGACTGTATAATATTTAGCAAGTTCATTTTTAATTTTTAATTCATAATCTCCTATATAGTATAAAGTTTAGTATGTGAAAAACACTATTCTAATCACTTTACTATTAACTAAATTCCAGACTTTGTTTTAACTTCACCAGCTATTCCATTAAAGTCTTTTCAGAGATCTTACTTTGTATTTAGTTGTCATGCCTATTTATTTTCCTCCAATCTGTGAGAGTTCTTCAGTATTTCCTTGCTTCCTATGACCTCGACACCTTTAAAGAATACTGGCCAGTTATTTTATAAAAAATCTTTAAAATTAGGTCTGTCTCATATTTTCTCATGATTAGATCGAGGTCATCCATTTCTTTATTTTTTTGTCAAGGATATCATAAGAGTGATCTGTTTTTAGTGTAGCATTGGATGCAAATATGTCTTATGAATGATGATATTAACCTTGATCTCTTGGCTAAGAAGGTGCTTCTGCCAGTCTTTTTCATTTGTTAAGTAAATATTTTTTCTTTATAATTAGTATATATCTTGGGAAATATACTTCAAGATTATGCAAATATCCTATTTTTCCTCAAAAGTCTGCTCATTAATTTTATAATCAATCAATGATCTTCCTTGCAATAATTAATGGTGCAATTATTCTAATGCACCATTAATGGTGATCTTCTATTTTCTTTCTAATGGTGCTTCTAATAGTGATCTTCTATTTTCTTCATTATTTCCACATATATTATTTGGAATTCTTCTGTAAGGAAAAGCTGCCCTTTCTCCCTTACTTATTTATTTATATCAGTAAGGACATTTATTTTATTCTATGTGTTATAATCTAATAATATGGCTATTTATTACTTTGTGCAAGTTCTTACAGACTTGGTCATTGGGTGATCGATCTTCTAGGTTGGCTCTAGTGTCTTTTCAACATGCTTCCATCATTCATTTACTTTTTTTGGGGGGGGGGAAGTACTTCCTTAATTCCCAGCATCACAAAATGTTATGGGTTCATCTTATATTTTCCCTGCCCAAGCCCTGAAATCAACCATGTCTCCAAGTGAGTCCTGACTTCTTTTAGTGAAGAAAGAACCATAATTTTTTAAATATAGTGTAGTATTCAAAATTTTAGTAAATGGAGCAACTCTTCTTTCATAACATGCAAATATGTCAAAAAAGGCAAAAGGGGGGGCTTCCCTGGTGGCACAGTGGTTGAGAATCTGCCTGCCAATGCAGGGGACATGGGTTCGAGCCCTGGTCTGGGAAGATCCCACATGCCGCGGAGCAACTAGGCCCATGAGCCACAATTACTGAGCCTGCGCGTCTGGAGCCTGTGCTCCGCAACAAGAGAGGCCACGATAATGAGAGGCATGCGCACCACGATGAAGAGTGGCCCCCACTTACCACAACTAGAGAAAGCCCTCACACAGAAACGAAGACCCAACACAGCCATAAATAAATAAATAAATAAATAAATATTTTTTTAAAAAAGGCAAAAGGAAGCTATTTGTATTTGAAATGTAAGTCTAATTATGTTTTTGATATAAAAATTTAAATAACAGTAAGTTATTGCCTGTTAACATATTAATTGATCTTTGTTTTAGAAATAAAATATCTGTACACTTCAAAAGGAATTTAGAGTGTTATGATTTAAAATATTAGTATTTAAGGCTTTTCATCATGAGAACACCCTGTAGTACAATAGAATAAAAATACTTAAATAGAAACACTGTAATATTAGAACTGAATACACAAATTTTTATTTATAAATTCATACTTGTAAAGTAGTTGCACATTTTTGTTTTAAACATAGTCACTGAAAAAGGCCTAGAATTCCATTCCACTAGAAAAAAACAAAACCCTAATGGCCAAACACTGGTCACTAATACAGTGCTTTTCTATAATATAAACAAATTCTTCTTGGAGATTTACTGTCTGAGGAATAGAAAGGAAAGTGAGATTAGAATTCCTTGAGATAGAAATTAAATGAGGTATCAGACATTACTGGGATCATAGAAAAGTACAAAGAACCCAATCAACTTGCTTCTACTGTACAGCATTTTGAAAATTTGATCCTTGATAAGTAAATAATTATTTAATTGATTAAAACGCATAAAATCAGATTAGGCTTCTGGAAATGTAAGTTAGTTAATTCAGTTGAATTTTTTAGCTCAAAAACAATACGTGGATCACAGAGATAGAGATACACATTTGAAGGTGTTAAAAAAGTATAAGCTCCAAATTGAATGGAAAATGAGAACCTAGAGAAGTAAGTAGAAAACTGAAGCCCACTTTTGGTCTGAAGATATTTGCCATTTTCAAAAATTGATCCTTATTTTTATGGCCTCTTGTAGCAAGAAGAATAAATATCAAACTCCAAGTTATCTGCAGGGTAGTTACACAACAGCAAATAGTCTCCACAATAAGTGTTTTGCGTTCAGTGGAAGGGTGATCTAGACACAAGCCACCCTTTATGACATTTTGCATTCATTGTGTTGGAAGATCCTGAAGAGCTAAATTTTTACAGATATAAGCAACTTTAGCCACTAGGGGAGAAAGATGATACTGTGGCCTCCACAACACAAGGGGTGAAGGCTCACAAGGCAGGCTACAATTATTTGGCTAAAAAGTTCGTTCAGGTTTTTCCCTAAGATCTTACAGAAAAACCCGAACGAAATTTTTGGCCAATCCAATACTTCATGGAGAATCTATGTGGACAAGAAAACCACTGAGATTATGCTACTGGGAGGACCCTTCCTTGCTACCTCTCCTCATACCTTTCTCCCTCACGTGCCTTTTCCAAAAGCGAGAGACATTAATAGCCCTGGAAAGATGTATTACATAGCTCAATGAAAATACAGTTGTAAATACTTGGCTCATAAAGCCACAAAGGAAGAAAAATGATGGAGTCAGGTGCCATAAGATATAGGACAACATGCCAAATGCCTGTTGGAGTATACACACACACGCGTGCGCACACACACACACACACATATACATACATACAGATGTATGCATATAAGCTAGTAGAAAATTTAGTCAAGGATGTAAATGGAAAAGAGTTTACAGTAGAATAAACAAGAAAGACAAATAAACATAGAGAAATATACTGGATCTTAATCAAGCAATGCAAATTAAATTAAGGACATGATGTGATATCATTTTACACCTACTAAACTAACAAAAATAAAGTCTGACAAAACCAAATGTAAAAAGTATGTGGTCTAAGAGGAACTATTATGCAGAGCTGATTGGTGTTAAATTTGACACAATGATTTTGGGAAACTTTCATTTCCTGGGTTACTATAACAAAGTACCAAAATCTAGGTGGCTTTAAACAGTAGAAATTTATTGTCTTACAGTTTTGAAGGCTAGAAGTCTGAAATCTAGGTATCTGGCAGGGCCATTCTCTCCTCGACAGCTCTGGAGAAGATCCTTCTTTCCCTTTTCTAGGTTCTAGTGTTTGCCAGCAATCCTTAGCATTCCTTGACTTGTAGATGCATCATTCCAGTTATATGGCCATCTTTTCCCTGTATGTTCACATTGTATTCCCTTAGTGCGTGTCTCTCTGTGTATCCAAATTGCCCCCTTTTTTAAGGATATAAGTCATATTGGAAAAGGGTCCCAACCCTAATGATCTCCTTTTAACTTGATCACCTATAAAACCCTATTTCCACATAAGGTCACATTCTGAAATACTGTGGATTAGGACTTAAAAGTATATTTTTAGGGGACTCAATTCAACCCATAACAGGATTATATGTTGTGATGTTAAATATTAGCATAAATAAAATCCAGCAATGTGCATGAGGAAAATAGCTGCAGAAATGCCATTGTTTGTAAAGTTATGTAAAGTTAAACATGGAATTATTGTTCATAAAGTTAAAAAAAAAAAAAGAGGAAGGGAACCAAATGTCAAACAGCATGAGAATAAGTAAATAAATTGTTACATTATCAGACATCCCAATGTAATACAAAATTGAAAACCATAAGCTATAGTTACATCAGAAAAAATGTGGATGAGTCTTAGTTGCATCATATTAAGTGGAAAAGGGCAAATTTCAGAAAATTATATATGGTGTGATACTATTTTTATAAACCATAAACAAGAACTCAACAATATTTTGCTTAGAAAAACATAAATACTATGTATATATATTTATATATGTGAATAATCTCTCTCGAACATGTACATATATGAGCACAAAATTCAAGGATCATGCATGTGAATGCAAACTATTTTTAAAGTCCTTGTAATGCATTAAAGTGGTACTACTTATATTCTGAAAAGGTAAAACAAACAAGCAAACCCATATACATCATAAATAATTGTCAAATTAAGCATTGCTTAAAAGTGTTGTTAGTGTTCCTGGTACTTGATGGAAGTAAACATCTTCTATTTAAAATTCAACTTCAGGAGGAACCCTCTAAGATGGTGGTGTGGGAAGACACAGAGTTAGCATCTCCTCCCAACTAGGGCACCTGCCAGCTGCTGGTGGGGGACCCTGAAGCCCAAGGAGACAGGAGGAACCACCAAATGAACTGGTAAGACGTGGGGGACTGAGGCGGGAGGAGAAGTGGAGGTCAGACAGGATCAACGCCCCTGAGACCAGGGACATCAGGAGAGGCAGGTGGGAGGGGCCCTCTGGGAGGAGCAGGAGAGGAGCAGAGGGCATTTGCCCTGCCCACTCGAGCCCAGGAAGCCTGCTGGGCTCCCAGGTGAGGTCCCCTGCCCTCTGATAGCAGGGGTGGGGGGCACGCCTGGGCCCCTTCTGTTCCTTGAGCCTAAGCTCCATCTCCCACAGCCCCCAGGGCCTTTTCCAGCTTGTGGGTCCTAAGCATAGGCCCCGCCCACTGCCCAAACCTCACCCTTGCTTAGGCCCCATGCTCCACAGCCAAGGCCTCCCCCCCACTTTTTTTTTTTCTTTTCCCTCCTCCTCTTTTTTACTATTGTGGTACTGTTGTACCTTCCAGTTGTTGTTTCATCTATATTTTTACTTTTATATTCTTTCTAACATATCTTTTAGTTTCCTAGTCAAATTTTATTTTTTACATTGTTATTGTCCTCTTTTTTTTTTTTTTTGCCACCCACATTGCTTGAGGGATCTTGGTTCATAAGCCAGGGGTCGGGCCAAAGCTCCTGCAGTAGGAGCTCTGAGTCTGAACCACTGGACTAACAGAGAACCTCAGACCACAGGGAATATTCATCGGTGTGAGGTCTCACAGTGGTCCTCATCTCAGTACCACGACCCAGCTCTACCCAATAGACAACAAACTCCAGTGTTGGAAGTCTCAGACCAAACAACCAGTAAGACAGGAATACATCCCACTAGTAAAAAAAAAAAAAAAAATGACATGGCAAAAAAGTATGTCACAGATGAAGAAGCAAGGTAAAACCTACAAGACTACATAAATGAAGATGAAATAGGCAATCTACTTGAAAAAGAATTCAGAGTAATGATAGTAAAGATGATCCAGAATCTCGGAAATAGAATGGAGGCATGGATTGAGAAAATACAACAAATGTCTAACAAAGATCAAGAAGAAATAAACAGCAAATAGAGATGAAAACATAATAACTGAAATGAAAAATACACTAGAAGGAATCAATAACAGAATAACTAAGGCAGAAGAACGAATAAGTGAGCTGGAAGACAAAATGATGGAAATAACTGCCGAGGAGCAGAATAAAGAAAAAAGAATGAAAAGAATTGAAGATAATCTCAGAGACCTCTGGGACAACACTAAATGCACCAACACGTGAATTATGGGGGTCCCAGAAGAAGAAGAGAAAAAGAAAGGGTCTGAGAAAATATTTGAAGAGATCATAGTTGAAAACTTCCCTAATATGGGAAAGGAAATAGTCACCCAAGTCCAGTAAGCACAGGGAGTCCCAAACAGGATAAACCCTAGGAAAAACACACAAAGACACATATTAATCAAACTAACAAAAATTAATTACAAAAGAAAATATTAAAAGCAGCACCGGAAAAACAAAAAATAACATACAAAGGAATCCCCATAAGGTTATCAGCTGATTTTTCAGCAGAAGCTCTGCAGGCCAGAAGGGAGTGGCAGGATAAAGTGATGAAAGCGAAAAACCTACAACCAAGATTACTCTACCCAGCAAGGATATCATTCAGATTTGACAGAGAAATAAAAAGATTTTCAGACAAGCAAAAGCTAAGAGAATTCAGCACCATCAAACCGGCTTTACAACAAATGCTAAAGAAACTTCTCTAGGCAGGAAACACAAGAGAAGAAAAAGACCCCCAAAACCAACCCAAGGCAATTAAGAAAATGGTAATAGGAACATACATATCAATAATAACCATGAATGTAAATGGATTAAATGCCCCAACCAAAAGACGCAGACTGGCTGAATGGATACAGAAACAAGACCCAAATATATGCTGTCTACAAGAGACCCACTTCAGACCTAGAGACACATACAGACTGAAAGTGAACGTATGGAAAAAGATATTCCAGGTAAATGGAAATCAAAAGAAAGCTGGAGTAGCAATACTCATGTCAAATAAAATAGACGTTAAAATAAAGACTGTTACAAGAGATAAGGAGGGACACTACATAATGATCAAAGGATCAATCCAAGAAGAAGGTATAAAAATTATAAATGTTTATGCACCCAACATAGGAGCACCTCAATACATAAAGCAAGTGCTAACAACCATGAAAGGAGAAATCGACAGTAACACAATAATAGTAGAGGACTTTAACACCCCACTTACACCAATGGACAGATCATCCAAACAGAAAATAAATAAGGAAACACAAGCTTTAAATGATACAATAGACCAGATAGATTTAATTGATATTTATAGAGCATTCCACCCAAAAGTGGCAGAATACACTTTCTTCTCAAGTGCACATGGAACATTCTCCAGGATAGATCACATCTTGGGTCACAATCAAGCCTTGGAAAGTTTAAGAAAATTGAAATCGTATCAAGCATCTTTTCTGACCACAATGCTATGAGATTGGAAATGAATTACAGGAAAAAAACTGTAGAAAACCCCACAAATACATGGAAGCTAAACAGTGCACTACTAAATAACCAAGAGACCATTGAAGAAATCAAAGAAGAAATAAAAAAATACATAGAAACAATTGACAACGAAAACACAATAACCCAAAACTTATGGGGCTCAGGAAAAGCAGTTCTAAGAGGGTAGTTTGTAGCAATTCAATCTCACATCAAGAAACAAGAAAAATCTCAAATAAACAATCTAACCCTACTTTAAAGCAACTAGAGAAAGAGGAACAAAGAAATCCCAAAGTCAGTAGAAGGAAAGAAATCATAAATGTCAGAGCAGAAATAAATGAAATAGAAATGAAGAAAAAACAATAGCAAAGATCAATAAAATTAAAAGCTGGTTCTTTCAGAAGATAAACAAAATTGATAAACCCTTACTCAGACTCATCAAGAAAAAAAGGGAGAGAATGCAAATCAATAAAATTAGAAGTGAAAAAGGAGAAACCACAACTGACACCACAGAAATGCAAAGGATTATAAGAGACTACTACAAACAACTATATGCCAATAAAATGGACAATCATGAAGAAGTGGACAAATTCTTGGAAAGGTACAATTTTCCAAGACTGAACCAGGAAGAATTAGAAAATATAAACAGACCTATCACAAGTAATGAAATTGAAACTGTGATTAAAATCTTCCAACAAACAAAAGTCTAGGACCAGATGGCTTCACAGGTGAATTCTATCAAATATTTAGAGAAGATCTAACACTAATCCTTCTCAAACTCTTCCAAAAAATTGCAGAGGGAGAAGCACCCCCAAATTCATTCTACGAAGCCACCATCACCCTGATCCCAAAACCAGAAAAAGAATAACAAAAAAGAAAATTTCGACCAATATCACTGATGAACATAGATGCAAAAATCCTCAACAAAATACTAGCAAACAGAATCCAATAACACATTAAAAGGATCATACACCATGATCAAGTGGGATTTATCCCAGGGATGCAAGGATTCTTCAATATATGCAAATCAATCAATGTGCTACACCACATTAACAAATTAAGGAATAAAAACCATATGATCATCTCAATAGATGCAGAAAAAGCTTTTGACAAAATTGAACACAAATTTATGATAAAAACTCTCCAGAATATGGGCCTAGAGGGAACCTGCCTCAACAGAATAAAGGCCATATATTTCAAACCCACAGCAAGCATCATACTCAATGGTGAAAAACTGAAAGCATTTCTACTAAGATCAGGAAGAAGACAAGGATGTCCACTCTTGCCACTCTTATTCAACATAGTTTTTGAAGTCCTAGCCACAGCAATCAGAGAAGAAAAAGAAATAAAAGGAATACAAATTGGAAAAGAAGAAGTAAAACTGTCACTCTTTGCAGATGACATGATACTATACATAGAAAATCCTAAAGATGCCACCAGAAAACTACTAGAACTAATCAATGAATTTGGTAAGGTTGCAGGATACAAAATTAATGCACAGAAATCTCTGGCATTCCTGTACACCAACAATGAAAAATCAGAAAAAGAAATTAAGGAAACACTCCCATTTACCACTGCAACAAAAAGAATAAAATACCGAGGAATAAACCTGCCTAAGGAGGTGAAAGACTTGTACTCAGAAAACTATAAAACACTGATGAAAGAAATCAAAGATGACATAGCAGATGGAGAAATATACCATGTTCTTGGATTGGAAGGATCAATATTGCAAAAATGACTATGCTACCCAAAGAAATCTACAGATTCAGTGCAATCCCTATCAAACTACCAATGGCATTCTTCACAGAATTAGAACAAAAAATTTTACAATTCGTATGGAAACACAAAAGACCCCAAATAGCCAAAGCAATATTGAGAAAGAAAAATGGAGTTGGAGGAATCAGTCTCCCTGACTTCGAACTATACAGTATTCAAGACAGTATGGTATTGGCACAAAAACAGAAATATAGATCAATGGTACAGGATAGAATGCCCAGAGATAAACCCATGCACACATGGTCACCTAATTTATGACAAAGGAGTCAAGAACATACAATGGAGAAAAGACAGCCTTTTCAATAAGTGGTGCTGGGAAAACTGGACAGCTACATGTAAAAGAATTAAATTAGAACACTCCCTAACACCATACACAAAAATAAACTCAAAATGGATTAAAGACCTAAATGTAAGACCAGACACTATAGAACTCTTTGAGGAAAACATAGCAAAAACACTCTTTGACATAAACCACAGCAAGATCTTTTCTGACCCACCTCCTAGAGTAAGGAAAATAAAAACAAAAATAAACAAATGGGACTTAATTAAATTTAAAAGCTTTTGCACAGCAAAGGAAACCATAAACAAGACAAAAAGATAACCCTCAGAATGGGAGAAAATATTTGCAAATGAAATAACGGACAAAGGATTAATCTCCAAAATATACAAACAGCTCATGGAGCTCAATATCAAAAAAACAAACAACCCAATTAAAAAATGGGTGGAAGACCTAAATAGACATTTCACCAAAGAAGACATACAGATGGCCAAGAGGCACATGAAAAGATGCTCAATGTCACTAATTTTTAGAGAAATGCAAATCAAATCTACAATGAGGTATCACCTCGTGCCAGTCTGAATGGCCATTATCGAAATATCTAGAAAGAATAAATGCTGGAAAGTGTGTGGTGAAAAGGGAACCCTCCTGCACTGTTGGTGGGAATGTAAATTGATACAACCACTATGGAAAATAGCATGGATGTTCCTTAAAAAACAAAAATAAAACTACCATATGACACAGCAATCCCACTACTGGGCATATACCCTGAGAAAACCATAATTCAAAAAGAGACATGTACCACAGTGTTCACTGCAGCACTATTTACAATAGCCAGGACATGGAACCAACCTAAATGTCCATCAACAGATGAATGGATAAAGAAGATGTGGCATATATACAATAGAATATTACTCAGCCATAAAAAGATACAAAATGCAGTTATTTGTAGTGAGGTGGATGGACATAGAGCCTATCATACAGAGTGAAGTAAGTCAGAAAGAGAAAAACAAATACCGTATACTAACGCATATATATGGAATCTAAAAAAAAAAAAAAAAGTACTGATGAACCTAGTTGCAGGGCAGGAATAAAAATGTAGACGTAGAGAATGGACTTGAGGACATGGTGCGGGAGGGGGAACCTGGGGCAAGGTGAGAGTAGCATCGACATATATACACTATTGAATGTAAAATAGCTAGTGGGAAGCAGCAGCAGAGCACAGGGAGGTCAGCTCGGTGCTTTGCAATGACCTACAGGGGTGGGATAGGGAGGATGGGAGGGAGGCTCAAGAGGGAGGGGATATGGGGACATGTGTATGCATATGGCTGATTCACTTTGTTGTGCAACAGAAACTAACACAGTATTGTGAAGCAATTATACTCCAATAAAGATTTATTAAAAAATATAAAGTAAAATTCAACTTCAAGTCTCACAAATTTCAATGATTATTAATTAAAAAACATATATATACATAATAACAACAAAAGGAAACATAAGTGAGTGTCAGCAGGAAAACAAAAACAAAACACTGAAAAGCAAAAATAAAATAAAATTCAAAAGCACAAAACAAAACAAATTAAACACTTCAGCTGAATCATATCAACAAAACAACTAATATGGAGTCATCACATGAAGAATATTTTAAAAATATATTCATTATGTTTTAAGGAGTAAAAGTTACAATATTTTTACTAGACAATGAAAAGTGGCTGGCTATATTGTTATGAAGCCAAATACAAAACATAGATATTACCAATATAATAGTTGAAGTCAAAACAGTTAAAAAATAATGGATGGGTTAAACAGAAAATTAAAGTCACCAAAGGACAGAATTGGTGAGCTAGAGGACAACAGAAGGAAGTACACACAATTAAAAATTAATATATAATTGTGTGGTTGGAAAAAATAAAAGGCACGGATCAAAATGTCAATGGACCTTTCAAGGTAACCTCTGATCCTAGAAACATATTGAGCAATGTCATCAAAATTTGATAACAAAGTTATTCTGAACCTTGAATATTCACTATAGGCACCATATTAATCAAGTATGATAGCCCAATAAAGATAATTTTAGACTCAGCAAATTTCTCTGCCTTTGGGCTTTTTAAAAGAAACTAATGAATGTATTCCAGGAAAATAATGGGCTAAATCAAGATACAGGAATACAGGAGATCTACAGAGCTACATATCCAAGTTACAAAAAGTGAAAAAGAAATGTCTGGGATGGCAGATTTTCTTGAGCTATAGAGATTAGCCAGCCCATACTGGAAGGGGAATACTGAGGAATCTAGCTTCGCAACTCTGAATGTTGCTAAAATGAAGCTAAGTGCTATAGGGTTTTTCACTAACAAATTTTGAACAGCTGTACCCACTGCACATCTAAAGCACAAACCTGTAACATCTTGGAAAATACAACTTTGCTAAAGAGGATCTTTAATAGTCAGTAGTTGAAATCATTACATGGGAAATAAAATGTCTGACTTTTTTCCTCTAAGACTTTTGAAAGCCAGTGTATGCTTTTGTATACATTTTTGGACTAAAGATCAAACTTTTACAGGTAATAGTATAGTACTTTGAAAAGTGTATTTTAAAAATTATAGAGCTTTTTTTTAAAGACAGTTAAAAGGTTCTTAAATATATTTAGTGCTTCAGTGAGAATGCTGTTGGGACAGAAAGACAGAGAGGAAGGCTGAGAATGGTGGATATAAAAGAGATTTCATAACAATTAAATTTGCTAAGAAAACCATAGTTCAAAAAGAGTCATGTACCAAAATGTTCATTGCAGCTCTATTTACAATAGCCAGGACATGGAAGCAACCTAAATGTCCATCATCGGATGAATGGATAAAGAAGATGTGGCACATATATACAATGGAATATTACTCAGCCATAAAAAGAAATGAAATGGAGGTATTTGTAATGAGGTGGATGGAGTTAGAGTCTGTCATACAGAGTGAAGTAAGTCACAAAGAGAAAAACAAATACAGTATGCTAACACATATATATGGAATCTAAGGGAAAAAAAAAAGGCCATGAAGAACCTAGTGGCAAGACGGGAATAAAGATACAGACCTACTAGAGAATGGACTTGAGGATATGGGGAGGGGGAGGGGGGAGATGTGACAGGGTGAGAGAGTGTCATGGACATATATACACTACCAAATGTAAAATAGATAGCTAGTGGGAAGCAGCCGCATAGCACAGGGAGATCAGCTCGGTGCTTTGTGACCACCTAAAGGGGTGGGATGGGGAGGGTGGGAGGGAGGGAGATGCAAGAGGGAAGAGATATGGGAACATATGTATATGTATAACTGATTCACTTTGTTATAAAGCAGAAACTAACACACCATTGTAAAGCAATTAAACTTCAATAAAGATGTTTAAAAAAAAAAAAGAAAACCAATAGAGAAATTTTAAAAAGTGTTATCATAATTATATTAAGGGGAGCATAGACTGAGATGCTACTGAACTCCATTTTCATGAATAATGAAAAGAAGTCAAAAGGTAATGTAAAAAATATTTTAAAAATAACAAGAAAATATTACTTAAAGAATTACAGCTTAACCTAGATGAACTAAAAAGAGTAACAGTTTAAAGTTGTTTTCTGTGATGATTAGAGCTATGGGTGAGGAAGAATGGAATGGGTGGCTTATTTTTCATTTAAAAATTTTATCTATGAATTTAATACTTTGAAGCAAATTATTATTTTTTTTATTTTTATTTTTGGCCAGGGTACACAGCACATGGGATCTTAGTTTGCTGACTAGGGACTGAACCCATGCCCTCGGCAGTGAAAGCACCGAGTCCTAACCACTGGACCACCAGGGAATTCCCTGAAGCAAATTATTTTTTAAAACATTAAATAGAAAATTGACCTGATATTATCGGAGATTATCAGGTTATGGTAAAAAGATTCTGTATCATGGATCTTTTTAACATGGAGAGAGAGAGTACGAAAGAAAAGAACCAGTTTTTTGGTTTCATTAATTTTACTGTCACATAGATTTCACTGGGAGTATTCTCTGGGAATTTGTTCTCCCACTTTTTATTTTTAGCTTAGACTTTTTTTGAGATTGCTTGGATTTCTAGGCACAGGCTTAGATTCTGAAAATCTGTCTGCTTTGAACTTGTCACAATAGTTCTGGTCAAGGATCCAAAATCACTTATTACTTCATTTTATTTCTTGGTTGGTGCAGAGACGATCTCCATCACAAAGTTTATTTCATTTTGATGACAGTAAGCATTATCCATGTTAATTTTCAGTACTTTCTGAGGTTTACCAGGGAAGTGATCATGTTCCATTGATTCATATTATAATAAGCCTAAATCATTTTATATATAAGGGATACACACACCCACACACATAGTGAGTGTGTGTATATACATGCACATAAGTATATTTATTTTTCCTTGAAATACTAATAAAAATGTTTTCAAGGAGTTCCATACTTTGCAGAAAAGCAATGATTAAGATTGAGGTCATTCATCAAAATAGCATAGATTTAGCTCTTCTGTTAAATTATTCAGATAGCTATATTAAAGGTATATATGTTGTATACACATATAGAACACACACATTCATGATCGTTTTGATTATATGGTAATTTTAGTAATTAAGTCATTCAATAAATATTTATTCAGTGCCCAAGATAGATAATTGGATAATGCTTTCTCTGGAATTGCATTTATGCTCAGAAGTCTATTCAGGGACGAGATTTATTGGGTTTACTTCAAAGTTTAAAAAGTGCATTTCTATATTTTAAAGATGTGAAAGAGCTATTCATTCATACTTTTAAATGTTTTTCCAAGACTCGTCTGTTGAACACAAGTATCTTAGTTTGTCAAGCAAACTGAAATTGCTTTAATTAAGAGCATGCAAGGGTGTTTACCGTGTAGGGGGAGCAGCAGGAGGGGGTCCAGAAAGGAGACAGATTGTACTGCACACACTGACAAAGGCAAAGTAGCACCTGTCACCCATCTTACGTTTCATGTTTCCTTAAAGACATCTACTTGCATGCTCCTTATTTTTTATCTTACAGTTGATGAAGCTTTAATTATGTGGTATGCTTTCCTATCAATTCCAATTTATAGTTGTTTTAAATTCATTCCCAGGTGTCTGATTGAATCATTTGCTTCTCTTTTAATGTTTAGGGCAGATAAATATTTCTTCCCAGTGAGTATGTTCTTGGTTTGGTTATCGACTTAAGTGCGAGGCGCAAATGCAAGGAGGAGAAAGGTAATCGCCATTTCCATATCACCTATGAAAAATTGTATTTAGAAATAAAAATCTAAATGGTAATACTGCAAAGAATACTTCCTAAGGACTGGCCAAAAGATAAGGGTACTTAAATAAGTGTATTCTGAGACTATTAACGACCTCACATAACATCTAAATTTTCATTATTAAAGACTTAAAACAATTTTAATGCATTTCTGTTTTGTTTTTTTTGTTTTTTTTTTTTTGATTCAAGATTAAGTATTCCAGGTCACTTTTTCCACCAAAAATGTGATCAATAGGACCTTTGCACTTGAGTATTAAAAACACTGCAGATTTGTGTACTGGAAACAGAAGTAACTGACAGCTCAATGTAAGATACTTTGGAGGAAAGGCATAAGATGGGCACAGTAAGAGATGTGACAGCGTGACTTCCTCAGGAACAACAAAATAGATGCCAGAAAACAAATGGGAGAGCTAAGAGGGCAAACATAGCTTTGGAAGCTTGGCAACAGACAGCTGCCGTTTTGTTTTGTTGATAAAAACCAGTAAGTTTCCAAGAAATATAATTTGACTCTTTCCTTTGTTCCCTGCCCTTGTTTCTATTCACACTTACATTAACTCTGTACTTTTCCAGAGTTGTGAGAAAAAAGCACCACATATGTGAATCAACAAAATAATTTAACATTAGTTTAATTTTTTTATTTGCTTTGTGTGTAATCTTATTGTCACATCTCTTCGCTGCATAATAATCTCAAACAACACTTTCTCTAAGAAAAATGACACAATTATGCACATTTGTAAACCATTCCATTGTATAATGTTTAAAAGATGTTTTTTAATGAGCTTAACAGGAAGAAATTAAAAACAAGATAAAGCTCCTGAGAGGAAACTGCAGAGCAGTTAAGGAAATTATGCAATGCTAAATGGGCATTTAGGAAAAGGAGCGGAGAGCTGAAAGTCACACCAGAGACTGACAGAGGATTGAGGGTTTGGAATTGAAGACTCCCACTAGAGGAAAGGCAGAAACCTATTCTGTGAGCACTGGAGACATGATCACCAACTTAGCTTTGGGCATTTAAGTTAAATTATAGCAAAATGAGATGCTGCAAGATGTCAGTTTCCTGTTCATGCCATTGAAGAAAGCAACAGGACAAAGCTTTTAGAGAAGCTGCCATTGATCCCCAGAGATTGGGGAATCCATCTTGATTCATTTCTTTGAAATTGTCTCCAAGTTAACTGGCATCAATAAATACACACAATTGCAATGTGTAGGAACATAAAAAAGTATATAGAATCAGGGGAGGTTAAGATAACCTTAGAGTCATTCATAAACATATTACATTGTACTAGGTACTCATTCTCTTTGCAATGCGTCTTCCCTGAAATTGTAGGCTTACTAAAAACTCTGTAACAGCGGCTTAACTGAGTCTAAATATATTTGCACAGCTAGTTCTGTTTCTATATATCTCTCTCTATACCTACCCAGGGGTATTTTCCAAGTGTGTTCTAGAGGATACCATAACACAGAGGGACTTCGAATCCCATGATGCAAAAATGCTAAATCGTTTAGTCTAAGGCAACTTTCCATGGGAATAACTGGAGAGCGCCAAGTGGATTTTTGTATAATTTCTATTTTTCTTAGAGAAGTATATATTTCATCATACTTGGAAATCGTACATTTCCTCAGTTATGTCACTCTAAACGTTTAGCTTAGCTGAGATCATCACGTCTGTTCTCACTTATATATCGTGTGTGTACATCAGATCAACATAGTTCACTGTCTCCTAGGTATTTAAAACCACTATCTTTCTGCAGGAATCTTAATTTAAAACGTTCGAATCAAACTGAAATCCCTGTCTCTCTTCAAACAAGCTCTTCTGGTAGAAAACTAGAACGTATCTTTTGCTCTCTTTCTCCCTCGAACCTTTTATGGACCTAATTACTACGTCCTACGGCTCAACTACTTAACTATATCTCAAATTCCTCCTCTCCTCAGCTTCAGTTCAGACTCTCATCAACCTTTGCTCTTCTGATCCAAGCAATGTGCTTCGTTGCTGCCAGAATAATTAGACAAAATGAAGAACTGTGCCTGGTGTTCTCCTAAAAAATACTCCCTTACATAACATATGTAGCATTTTATTTTTGTATCCAACCCTTTTCATGATGCTGACTCTGCTATATTTCCATTCTCATCTCTCACAACACCTGCTTCAAGCCCTGGGATCCAGCCACACCAAATCACACGCATTTCTCTGATGTCACCTGTGTTCATTCTGTCCTCCCTAACAAAAACGCTCTCCCCCTCAATGCCTGTTTTCCTGCCTGGAAAACACTTAAATATTTTTCTCTTTCCTGGTCCCCTTACATCTGAAGGGTTGATCATTTTATGATTTAGGCTTTAATTGACAATTATAGCGTGAATGTTATTATATCATTCTCCAGTTATATGTGTGTATATGTTTACATGCATATGTGCATATATATGTGTATATGTGCATATATACTTACATTTATGCAACCTATATACAAACTCCACCTATATACACAAGCAAGCAAAAGAGTGAAGGAGACTGTGTGTGAGGGAAACTACGATATAATAAAATAAGTGTATATATGTTTATTTGTGTGTGTGTATATGTGTGTGTGAGAGAGACAGAGAGAGAGAGGTGTTGTGTTTTATAATCTTTCAAAAGGCAAACCATTTATGTATGTATTCTGTTTCTTATTTCTCTCTATAAAATAATTAGTTTATTATTATTTCCTATCATACATCCTTCCACATAGTACGGCTTCAATCAGTGTTTAATAAATCAAAGAATGCTTCAATAACATTCTTTCTTTGTAATTCTTACAAATTCTAGGTACTAGGACCATGGGGAAAAATCCTACAAATATTTGAGGCTATTTTTGTGATCACGGTAAAAATCAGAGCTATATCTAGCCTATATAAATTGTAGAACAGTGCTTTTGAATATAAGAATATTCATTTTCTTTAGATTAAAAAAGGGAGAAAAGAGACATTTTTAATTTCATTCCCTTCTTTCTCAGGCTAAAGCATCTTCCTTGGGACATACCTGACTGTTGCTCTACTTGAAATGTGCTTGATAATTTTAAAATATGCAGATCAGCCTGGGGCCTACATTACCTTAGAATCCCCAGTAGAGGCAAGGTTGACTCTATTTACAAAGCGAAAATCAGCACTTATTAAATCAAACCTCCCTTGTACCAGGCAGGGATAATGGTAGTCTCACAGCTCACTGAAAGTACGTGTCTTAAATCCCTGCGTAGATCATACAGACATTTCCTTGAACGACCTTGTCTCATGTAAACTTGTTTATCTATCCGCCAAGCAGCATAAGGATCCCAGCAAAGCAGTCACTCATGTTTGGTCCTTGGGTAATGCAAAAGCACTAACAAATAAAGGTTTGATTTTCCTGGGTTTGTATGAAAATGCATGGACATTGTAAGAATTCAGTATGTCCTACCTAAAGTTGTTCCTGTAATCTATATACAAGTAGTGAATCACTGAATTAACTAAAGGCAAGATGTACCAGGGAAGATAAAGAGAGTCTTTGATGTACCAATTTCTTTCTTGGTATAGTGGTTAGAAGCACAGATTTTTGAATCATCAAACCCGGATCCTCAACCTGGCTGTTATTTCTTTTCCAGCTGTAGAATCATAAACAAGTGATTTAAGTTTCATGTTTCAGTTTTTCTTGAACTAATAAAAAGGGGTAAATAAATATATTATGTTATATTATAATTATACAGATATGAAGAGTTAATTTTATATTTTACCGTGTTTAGTCCATGCTGTAACACTGTGCCTGTTACTATTATTTTTATACTGTTGCTTTATTTTATTTAAATGTAGGCAAATCAGACAATCCATATTTATGTAATTTAATGAGCTAAATAAAGTCAGTAGCCAATAAAGGTCATGCAGTTAAAACAAACAAACAAACCTAGGTATGAAATCTCTTCTAGGAGCTGAGTGATTCTACAGTTGCATAGTATGGCATCTGAATTAGCTGTATTTGTGTATAATCTTATATAATTTGATGGAAATATAAAGTGTTGGCATCAAAATACTCAGGAAATTAGAGTCTCATTAAATTTATTTGTACACCCAAGTGCCCATCATCTATAATTTATCTTAAAAAAAACTTTCCTATAAGTGAGAAATTCTGTTTTAATTTTCAGAACTGACAACCAAATGATGAAAAATGGATTTTTGTTACCATTCTCAATAAGTCATGGCAAAAAGATATAGTAAGCAGCAATAACTTCACTCTTTTGAGTGCACTTGGGATAGATCTGTAATCTTGCATAATAAATATCATATCAAATTCTCATAAATTTGATCTTGATTACCTATATACATAATATTCTGAAACATCTTAAGAGGTCAAAGATAAATAAATACAAATAAGACCATCACTCAATCATATTATATTTTGTATGTAGTTTATAAATTTTCTCTCCTCATTAAATCCCAGCTCAGCTATTACATAAATGTGTTTGTTACTGCTTCTTGACTTCCACTTTTCCACCTAAGCTGTCTGCAAACATGTTTGTGACTCAGTGCTAAGTAGATCAGGGGCATGGTTCTATGAGAGCTGGATTTCTCTGGAGGCCATGCTCACTGTTAAGCAGGATGAGAAAAATAATCTCTCTCTTCTCTGTGATACAATGTGTGGGAAAGCAGCTACATATGAATAACAAGCTGTGGTCTTCTCAAACTATGTTCTAGAGTTGGCTCTTTTTGTGGGTTGGAATTTTTTGCCTGATCTCAGATGTTTAGTTGCTTTCTTTCTTCTTGAGTCCTAGGAACTGTCCCATCCAAGTACTAGAGCCAAGTCCTAGGCACCAGCTGGTTGACTGGAACCCTGACCATCGACATAATCGCTTTTGTAAACTCTTTTCCTCTAAGCCTGGACCTTCCTTTCTGATGTCTATTTTTCATTTTTTTCTTTTTCTTTTCTTCTTTTTTGGGAATGGATTTGAGAGAGTCTTACCATACAACATTCTCTTCTGTATTAAGGCAAAGATGTTGGGAGCTGCTATTCAGTGCTCACCTCTGCAGATCAGCTATTCCTTAATCACTGATTCTGGTCTAGATGAAAATTAGTATCATAGCATTTTTCCAGAGCCGCTTTTTTAAAAGGCCATTTGGGCACAAATCCCATTGTCCCGGGTGTTTTTGCCAAGCCCTACAATGATCAGGTTCCAGTAATTTACTCTCTTCATAGACCTTTTCCATGGGGCCTATTTTGTTTTTCTGATGTTAGGGAAAGAAGGAAGGATGTGAGGTGAAAGAGACTAAAATATTCAAGTGAAAATACCAGGTGGATAGAATATAGGTGATAGAGTAAAACTTTTGTCTCTGTTAGCACAACGAAACATAGTGAAATTCAAGGACCATTGTACATTTGACTGCTTGGAGAGCAGGAACATTTGCTCTGGAGTCCTCATCCACGGATGTTCATTTGTTCATATGAGGTACACCGCCGAGATTATAGGTATCTCCTGGTTTAAGGCACTTTTATTTCATCTTTTGTGGGCCATTAATGAATAGCAGCACAGCATCAGAGCAAGAAAAACAAGATTTGAAACACTGATCATACTCCTTGAGAAGGAAGAAGGAAGGGGAGGAAAATCCTTATGTATGGAGAACCTTTATATGTTAGATACTACTGAAAACATTTTATATATGACCTTATTTCTTAATTGTAGCACTCTAAGTATTATAAATGTAGAAACTGATGTCTAGAGGAGCTGAATTGTCTAATTTTATGCATTTTCAGTTTTTAAAATTATTCAGGCCTCCTTAGAGAAGTCTCCCCTATTCATGCTTCCTAAAATAGCACCCCTGCCATTCTCTAGTCCTTTATTCTGCTTTCTCTTCTGCATGCACTTACCCCATTGCCAGACACCATATTATGTATTCCTATGATTATCACTTTATCTTCTACACCTTCCTCCAGTAGTTCATGTCCTTGGTTGGCCACTGAAGCCCTAACTCCTGCTTTGAGCCTGGACAAAGGAGGCTCTCAAAATTATCTACTGAACCACCCTTAACCCAGGATTTATTTTTAACTATTACAATATATCCCTTTTCTATTTAATTTTCTTGTTCACCTCAGCTTCTTAAAGTGCAGGCATTATTTCTTTGATCGTCTTCCTGACTTTCTTTTATTCCTCAGTTTACTACCCTCCAGCTTCTTTGAAATGATTTCTACTAAAACCAATTGGGAAAGATCACCCACAATTACCCTCATTATGTTATTCAGCACTCGTTTTATCTGACTTCGAAGCAATTGTCACGTTTGTCCTTTTTGTCCTTTTCTATCCTTTGTTATTCTGGTTTTCTTGTATCAAGTTACAAAAATAGATAAAAAATAGAAAAGCAAACATTAAAGGCACCACCAAAGATAACCCTCATCACCGCTTTGAAGCAATCCTTTACCATTTTTTTTTACCTGCACAGAATATGCCCTTTGCTAATATCCTACATTGGTAATTTTGCTAATTTCCAACTTCATGAACTCTCCTTCCTTTCCTGCCCTTATTGCTTTTAGTAGTCTGAAGAAGATTTATATCAAAAGAGAAATTCTCCAGAAAACCTTTCACTGTAAAGGATGCACTCAGTCCTCCTTCCCCCTATTTGGAAAAGTGCTGCTCTTCTGTATGCCCATTAAATTCTGTCAGACATATCATTTCATATTGAAATATTCTCTCCCCTCCTGGACAGTAAACCACTTGTAATCAGGAATCAAGATGTTAGGGAACTGTTGACGGAAACCACCTGCCCTGGCCAGGCACAATAATAACTGCTTGCATGAGTTGTTTCACAACAGGAGATCTCAGTAAGGAACATGGTGCTGCCACTGAAACCTAAATGGGAGAATTCAAGAGGGGCCAAATGGAGGGAGGAGATACCAGCCCATAATATGTCCCGCCAGCCTCCCAGAAACCCTCATGCTAAAACCCATCTTTGCTGAGATGCGTGCACCACCAGGAAGTACCCTGAGTCAGAGCAAATATGGGCACAAGCAAGATGATTGATCAGAAGCAACCGGGAAAGCTAACCCCATTACCATAAAACCTGAGACAGTGAGCCACATGGCAGAGCAGTTCTCCTGGGTTCCCTTATCTTGCTGCTCTCCGCCCGGATGCCCCTTCCCAATAAAGTCTTTTGCTTTGTCGGTATGTGTGTCTCCTCGGACAATTCATTTCAGAGTGTTAGACAAGAGCCCACTCTCGGGCCCTGAAAAGGTAACAAAACTTATTAACCTTCATGGGCTTAATTGCAAGCACAGTGCTTATGGGTGGAAGGTAAGCAATAGACTTTTTTCTTCACTAATTGTTTTTAAAATTAAAGTCACTTGAAGTAATCCAGGATTCTGAAATAATTTCAACAGAGATATTGTTTTGGTAGTGAAAATACAATTTAATATCTGGAGCAAAAGAACCTAAAAGACTTTTGGAACTCAGTTTTCAGGTGCACCCCAGCCTTCTAATCCATTGCCTCTCTTTTAGAATCATACTAAGGTGTACATGTCCTATAAATGTTCACATATTTATATACCTCTAAAACCACAAGAGTATAATGGTAACTTAGATCAGGCACACAGTTATGTGTTTGTTAATTCCAACAATAATTGACTATTGCCAATGTTCTTGTGAGTGTAGGGCTCCCTGATCTAATCTCTCACTAACCTCCTTGTTGTTTGGTAAGATCCAACCACACTGGTCTTCATTTCTTAATATTCAACTTCCATTCAACATCATTCAACTTCCAACTCAGGGTTTTCCATATTCTGTTCCCTCTGCTTGAAGGACTTTCCCATCTCTTTGTATGGTGAGTCTATTCCATCTTGCAGTGTTTGGATGAAATATCACCTCTTGAGCAAGACCTTCCCTTATCCTCTCCCTTGGAACACTTGTGTTCCTCTTTTTAACCAGAACTGAGCCAATACCTTGCATGTACAGAATTGTTTTCTTATGTATCATCTGCCTCCCCTGCTTTAATGAAAGGTCATAGGGACAAAAAAACAGTTTTTTTTTTTAACAATATTCATATGTCTTGTTTCTAAAATAATGTTTGGTGCAAGAGTGTTCTCAATAAATAATTTTAGACAAAAAAATTTCTGATTTCACTTGAACAGTTCCTCAGATAATATCCAAGTTTCTCAACCTCACCTCTGATGACATTTTGGGCCAGGTCATTCTTTGTCATGTGAATTGTAGGGATGTTTAGCAGCACCCTAGCTTACACCCAATAGATGCCAGTAGTACCACCAGTTGAGACAAACAAACATGTCTTAAGACCTTGCTAAATGTCCTTTGGGGGACAAAACCGTCCCTGATTGAGAATGATTGTTATAGACCCACACAATAAATAAGCTAAACAATGAAGGAGGACATGTGGGCTTTCATTTGTCCTTGTCCCCTCCAAATGATGGAGATTTTTATCTTCCGCAGATGTACCATATTGGGAAATGTGGAATTTGGATCAATCTGTATGAAAGTTTAAGTTTTGACTCTACTTTTATAATATTGAAAAATAATAATAATACAGCAGTACTTGGACAAATCAGTATTACAGAGCACATAAATACACTAGTGCCAGCCACTGAGTCAAGCGTTTCATATACCTTAAATCAGCGGTCCCCAACCTTTTTGGCACCAGGGACCAGTTTCATGGACGACAATTTTTCCATGGACGGGGTTGGGGGGATGGTTCAGGCAGTCATGCGAGCGATGGGGAGCTACAGGGAGTGGCAGAGGAAGCTTTGCTCGCTCCCCCAAAGCTCACCTCTTGCTGTGTGGCCTGGTTCCTAACAGGCCGCTGACTACTAGGGGGTTGGGGACCCCTGCTTTAAATTATTCAGTCTTCCCACTCCATGGGGTAGGCACTGCTCTCCAGTTTTACTGAAAGGCACTGAAATGGCACCTTTCTACTAAAAGGTCGGTTCAGTGGAGCAAGGTGAAAAAGCTACTAAGTGAAGAAGACAGCATTGGGATTCAAGAGGATGCCCCCACAGTCTGTGCTGAACTGGCCCATGTGGCAGCCACTGGCCAAGCCACTGACCCTCATGCAGCTATTGGCTGGAAATGTCATTAGTCCCACTTGAGCCTTGATGTAACTGGAAAATACTTAATGAAAGAGTGTATCTCAAAGAATTATGGAATAAGAGAATGTAAAACATCTGAATAAGTTTTATATTGATGATATGTTTAAAGGATAATATTGGGTTAAAACATATGATTAAAATAAATGTCTCCTGCTTATTTTATTTTTTTAATATGGCTGATAGAAAATTTACAATTACTATTGTGGCACACATTTTTGGTTTGCACATTTCTATTAGGCAGTACTAGTTTGTCCTCTTTATTATTTCCACCCTGAACCTCCTTTACTTCTTCTGTATGTTGGGTATAATGATAATAACAATGAGTCTACACAAGTTAGTTGTGAGTTTCAGTGATATGCTACATATGAAGGTCTTCATAAGCTGTGGAACTCCCTCCAAACCTTGGCTATTTAATGAAATGATATGAGAAATTAAAAACTAGTTTTCCACATGTTAGGTGACTTAGACTATCAAGTAACATTTTAATTGCCATGACTGAGTGTTCCCAACAGTAAGATATGGTTGCAAATATTCATAGGAGAAAAGATAATTGAGAAAATAAAGATCCGTAAATTATGTTTCCATCTATAATTAAAAAATAATGAGACAAGATACAGGGTGCTCTAAAACTTCTCGTAATATATTGTGTTGTACATCTGGAGTTGGTCATGGACTTCAAACCACCTCTGCCATTACTTGCAGTTCGGCCTTAATGTCTATAATGTTCGTTTTCTCATTTGTAGAATGGAGATCAGAATACTGACCTCAATGAGTTGTTTTGATAAAATAAAGTAGGTCAGTAAATAACCTGATACAGGGTGAAATAAAAACGCCATTCAGAAAACATGTTATGCTATTGCTGTTTCTTTTTTTTTATTATTATTACTATTATTATTATGTCAGGCTTGTGTAATGTGCCTACCAGATACCAACCACAAATTCTGACTTAACAAAAGAAAAGAAAGTAATTAGTGAATGAATTAATAAAGGTGTTCCAGTAGAAGAAAAATGATAAAATAAATTTTTATCAGATATTTTCATCTTTCAAATGTCTAGTTTTTCCATTTAGTTAGAATCTATTAATTTGCTTATCAAATGTATAATTTTTAAATGGACTGTATTTTGGACACATGTGTATATATGTTCCTGAGAATTTAAACTATAATAATCCTCTTAATGGTCATTTATTACTCATAAAATACTTTTTTCACAAATATTTTTGCTCATTGTGGATTATGCAACCACTTAACGGTTTGTTCTCCTAGATTTGCATGTCCATTCTCCTGGTAACAGGCTCATGCTAAGAGGTGGTTAGAAATACATATAAAATGTGAAATTTAAATTGTAGTGCAACGAGGCATGTCTTTAGACCTGTTCTAAAAGAACTATAAAGATTTATTATTGGTTTGCTTTTCCCTGCAGATGCTAAAGGTAACCTGAAGTTGAAACCTGATAATTTGAAAACAGCACAAGCGAACACCCTTCTCTGTGTTTTGGGCCAAACGCCACAGTAGCAATCCTGAGGAGCATGTACCTTAAATATCCAACAAAATATCATAAAAATACATAAGCATATGATGAGTCCACTCAAGAATATTCTCTCTGAATTGTATAATCTTTCCACACATGTGATTTTAGACAATTCAACTAAAATCATGTGTATAATCAAAGTTAGATAAAAATAGTACAAGAAAAGAGGTGAAGTGCTTTTAAAGAGTCAAAATAATACAGTGAATTCTTAGACTATAATTCTTTCTGTGCAATGGCCTTTAGTATAAAGATATAAATATCACAGAAAGCTATTGCTTTTTACACTTTAATACTTTATCACAAAGTTATTTAAGGCAAAAAACAAACAAACTAAAATTGGGATATCAATTTAGAAGTTAATACACAGCAAATGTTAAAAATTAAAAACACAGATCATACTAAAGCCTGTGTTTTATGCCACATTTCCTAACAACGTGAGATTCCATCTTGAAGTAAAGGGTCTTTTAGATTAGCAGGAAATTGGCTGAGTCTTGGCGGTGTCCACTGAGACCCAATACCATCCTCTCTAGCTGCATGTATACCAAATTTGCATAAGAAAGGAGAATAAATAAATGTAATTATATGGTCAGAAGCTAATGGTTCTTAACTTCTTCTTGACCTATTTTGAGAATTTGAAGGTTTCATTCTAAACCACAAAATAAGTCTAGAAATACATCAGAAATACAAAATGTTTTAGTATGATTGCCATTCCAAACACAGATATTACATGCAAGTCTGACACAGTGATATTAAATGGAAGTCTGATTAGTTTGTAAGGTTCCCCCTATGTAGTTCTTTCTGGCTAAGTTCTTACAATATGGCAAATTAGTTATTTTATTGAAAAATTTTACCCTCAAGTTAGAATCTTCTTTATTAAATTCTAAGTAGAAATAAACACATTCATTGTAGAAGTATAATTTAGTTTTTTTTTTTTTAATAAAACATTTCCTTTGCTGACAGAAATAGTTCTTAGATGACAGAGTATATATATGTATATGTGTATATATATATATATATATATATATATATATATATATATATATAGAAAGAGAGAGAGAGAGAGACAGTATATATGTAAGCTTGCATGTGTATATGTATATATATGGAGAGGTTTTGTGATCATAGATCCCTCTGTCTCTGAATGAACTATGTTTGAAATATTTAACTTTTATCTCTTGATAACAGTGAATTCATCAGCATATACATATTTTTTTTTCTTCATTTTTGTAGCACATTTTTGGTCTGTTTTAAATGAAATGATTGACAATTGCTTTTTCTCCTCTTTTCTTTTTTTACTCTAAAGCTTTTGCCCTGCACAAACACCATTAAAGACAGCTTACTCTGGGGGAAGCGTGGCGGATTGTCATTGACGTCTGTCAGCGTGATGTTGACCGTGGTGGTCCCCGATAAGCCTCCCATCTGGCCACCCATGTCTTTGGCCTGGATGACCACTTGATACTGCTCCCTGTTTTCTCTGTTCATGTTTGGTAAAGCAGTCCTGATGATACCTTGAAGAAAATGGAAAACCTTTTATTATGCTCATTAAAATCTCAATTATTAGTTGATTAAGCTCACAAATTGTAAATCCAAAATAGTAGTGATTTTTGAAAGATGAAAACGCTTTTGCTATTAATTTTTATTGTCTAGAAATTGTAAAAGTGATTCTATGTAAATATTTTCCGATTTGTGATGTTTTTCTATTTCCTAAAGAATATCGTATGTGCTGTCTAGTGCCCTAAACCCAGATGCAAAAACATAAAAGCAGGTATATTCCCATTAGCTCGCTCGATCATTCAACTTTGAGTTCTTAAATCTTTAACTGTGGCATCATCACTCTTCTGTGAGTATTAATGTTAGGATTTTGTTCTTATTTTCCCACCTTTTTTTTTTTTTTTTTACTTATAAAGATCATAAAGACTACTAAATGAACAAACACTGATTCATGATTCCTGACCTGTTTCAGGTTCCACAGAGAAATATGGCTGCCCTTGAAGTATGCTGTAAATGACTCTGGCGCTGTTCCCATAGGAAGGGTCATCGGCATCTGTAGCTGTGACTTGCACCACAGAAGTACCTGAAGTATCCAAATTCAGCTTAGTTCTGCACAGTACCAGAAGGAGGAGCAAAAGCACTGGTTTTCATGGAAGACTTCAATGACTTTTGGCTTTAATAATGACCTCTTAAAGAAACATTCATATATAATTTAGATGAAAATAATACACATATAGCGTATTATAGATGAACTTTGAATTCAACAACATATTTTATTTAGCCAACAGGTGTATTTTCATGCATGTAATAGATAATGCTACAGTGTATCAGATTATAATAAATGCAGACACTTTACAAATGCTCGGGTTTGATATTTAAATTCATTTTCACATAATAGATTTGTTTTGTGTAAAGGGCATATCTAATCACAAAGGAGTAAGTATGCTGTTTTTTCTCTCTCTCCACTAATTAACTATAAAAATAATTAACATCTGTTCTAGAATATGATTTTATGAATAGATTAAATTCTAAATTTAGAAACAATCCAAGATGATCCCAAGTCCCAAGAACTATTAGAAGCTATTTAATAAAGTTCAAAATATATAAAAGGGCTTTATATTAAGGTGATTGCCAAAAGTCCTTGGGATTTAGTGAAGTAAATATTAAATAATAATCTCTGAACAATGTTTTTGAGAACTGCAGTTGGATATTTTCTATTAAAATTGTTACAAGGAAAAAATGTATCAGAATTGTTTCATCAGTTTATACTTCTCCCACATTTGAGAAATGATCTATTCTACTAAATCCAAATACATTATCTCTAAAAAATGTTATTGTTTTTTGATGTTTAATTTTCTGTGGTTCTCTATTTAGCAAAAACATGAAATCAATCTTAACTTTCTTTGCCTACAAATACACCTTCCATTTATTTACATTGAAAAAGGAAGTCTATTTTCTTGAATGTTATACTTCCAGTTTTTTCAAGCCTTCTGTCTTACTGCTTCTGCAGCCTAACTTTAAATTCTGTATCAGTTTGTGATTAGCTGTTGATTTTCAACTGGTTTATTTGAATAAGAGATTTATATCAGCAGAGTTTTATATATAATGGTTAAATTGAAAGGATGTTTTAAAATATTTAATATGAAGTGATAGAAAATCTAATTAACTCCAATGTTCATAACATCTAGGTAATCCAGACAAACTCTTTAGGCAAATTATGACTAGAGTATATATGTAAAGACTCTAGACTATGTTTATGGTGTTCTAAGTGTACTTATAATATATTTGGAGTCAGGACTTTACACAGCTGTTCTCCAAATCCATGCGACAAAAATTTGCATTTTCATAGTTTTCTACTGAAGGTCAATGGTATTTTCTTGGATTTTTGAAGGAAGTGTCTATTTATTGTGTTGTAGAAAGTTACAAACCCATAGGAAGTGAGAAATGCATTCATCCTTTCTTTTTCCTGACTCATTTCATAATTCAGAAAATTAAACACGCACTCTTAGCAGGGAATCAAATATGATTTCAAGTAATTGATCATAATATTTTAAGAATTTCTTGATAATTATTTTTTATACTTTTTGAATACCATCATAAACACTGTAAATGAACTTACCTACAACAGACATTTCGGGAACACTCGCCGTATAAATTTCCTCTGGGAACGTTGGTTCATTGTCATTGATATCATGGATTTTGATCACAAACTCAGACTCCGGTTCTACTGGCTTCAAAGTTCTTCTGTTAATAGCTTGTGCGCGTAGAGTATAAAAGGCCTTTTCTTCCCTATCAATTCTTCTTGTGGCATGAATGTCACCTGTTTTTTCATCAATAATGAAAAGAGTACCAGCTCCATCTCCAGATAAAATATATTTGAGGGATCCATCTCCTTTATCTTGGTCTGAATGAAGCTAGGGGTAATAAAAATGAGCATATCCATGATAATGTCTAAAGATACATAATGCAGAAAGAATTCAAAGAAGGTCTCTCAAGTCACATCTTTGAAAAATGGGGTCAGTTATCTTAGTTCTTGAAATAAGAGTTGAATAAGTATGATCACACTCATCTATATGCTGTAAACAATAGGACTAGCCTTTTACATATCAGTGTGATTTTTATTCTAAATGGAAAAAAGTAATAAAAATAAACCAAACACAGCTCCTTTCTTTGCTTTGCTTGGTAAATAACCATTTCCGTAGGCAAATAACTCCTGACAAAGACATAAGTCATTAGTCTTGATATGCTGGTGTAAACATTGCTTCTCTCATCTCTTTCTGTGAGTGGAAAATTCTTTTACTCTCATATTATGCAAGAAATTTACTTCCTGTAAACTTATTATTAATTATTGGAATTAGCAATATTTTAAGAACTGTTAGACAGGCAAAGTTGCATGAGACATGGCTTCTATGTTAGAAACCCTACCCATCATTCTCTGATTCACACGAATGACGACAACTGCCCCAGAAATATTTGTGGGGTTCAGAGCAAGAGTACAAATAGATGTCTATATAACACCTGCCTATATATTTTAAAGTTATAAATCAAATTAATAAACTGTAAAATAAAATATGCTCTATCTAGTCTCCTACCTTGTCAAATCTATCTTCTTAACAACTGCAAACAACAAGTTCTGTGTAGAAACAATGCAATGTAGGGCAAGCCTTTTTCTTGCCTCCTTGCTTATGCCCACAACACTCATCTTCCACAATCTAGTCATCACGTCAAAGAGCTTGGCATGCATTCATGTGGATATATCAGCTTAGTCCACATCCCACCCCAGTGCTAACGCTTGTCCAGGACCCCATGTGTCATGGGCAAATTCCATCCACAATTGCCCTGTGGTGGATGGGGGATTGGTTCCAGGACCAATCTGTGGGGGATTGGTTCCAGGACCCCCGTGGATACCAAGATCCAAGGATGCTTGAATCCCTTACATAAAATGGCATAATGCAGTCAGCCCTCGGTATCCATGGGTTCAGCATCCATGGATTCAACCACCCATGGATTGTGCACTATGTTTACCACCTGTGGTTGGTTCAATCTACAGACACTGAGCCCACAGATGTGGAGGGGTGATTGTATATCCTTTTTTAACAGATGCACACTAGGCCAGCCCTCAGGATTAAGGGTACATATAAAAATGGGTAAATCTGGCCGTTGGTAGACTGACTTGGAGAAGAGACTCTCCAGGATCTAGAAGCAAGTTCAAGGAAGTTTGGGCAGGGAATAATGGGTCCCGAGTACTTCAAGGATGGTCTGCAAATGGATGTGCGGGTTCCAGATGTGAATATCCCCTTGCCTGTCATGGAATTCATACCCTGAGGGAGAGACTTAGCCATGCATGCCTTTGTAAAACACAAGGATTGTAAGTTTTTCTCTAATTGTACCACCACACCAATAAATATTTTTTTTAATGCTAAGATCATGTTTCCTTATTTGCAGTAAGAGATTATGCTTTAAAATTTTTATTTTGCTTTTCATCTGCGAAGAAATAGAAAAAGAATGTGTAGATTTTCTAAGTTTTGATAAAGCATATATTATAAATTAGATATCATCATGCACATGTTGTCTTTTTTAAATTTGAGGTATAGTTTTACAATATTGTGTTAGTTTCAGGTATACAGCAAAGTGATTTTGTTATATATTCTTTTTTAAATTCTTTTCCATTATAGGTTATTACAAGATATTGAATATAGTTTCCTGTGCTATACAGTAAACCCTCATTGTTTATGTATTTTGTATATAGTAGTGTGTATCTGTTAACCCCATACTCCTGATTTATCCCTCTCCCTCCTTCCCCTTTGGTAATAAGTTTGTTTTCTATGTCTGTAAGTCTGTTTCTGTTTTGTAAATAAGTTCATTTGTAGCATGTTGTCTTTTTTAATATTCATATAAAATATAGTAATAAATTGGAATAGGCATACTGACCTGTAGCTTAGAAAAATAAAAACTGGAGACAATATCCTTCCATTATGCAAAATATTATAGAGTTAGATATTTATCTAAGTAGGTTTGACTTTTGCTCTTTAGATGATTAAATCAACAAAAATTTTTATCTATTTACCTGTAGAAGTATTACACTGATTATATTCTCTTTAAAGTAGAATTTTGTTACTTTATTTGAAAGTTTCTTTTTCTTTATAGGAGCTTATATCAATGAACTTGGCTGTGAAAACATTTTTATGTGGATATCAAAATTGTTTAAATTAAATGAATATTTAACCCCCTTCCCCAATATATTTTATTACTGGTTAGGTAATACAATATATATGTAATACAATATATTATATACAACTGCTGGGTTTACAAAAGCAGTCTATATTTTTGTTAATGGTTTGTAATAATCAGCATTTAGCCATTAAATATGGATCAAACTCCATTTTGCTGATTTTTGGATAAATAACTCATTATTACAGATATAATAGGAAAAAAACCCCAAATGGATACGTACTTGGAGAAAAAGATATAGAAGTCAGGTAACAAATAATTTTTTACTGCATTTTTAGCTATTCATAAACAACAAAGTAAGGTTGAGAAACAAGAAATATCTGCTTTTAACTAAACGGCTCTCAGAAGTAACATATGACTGTGTTGTCCAGGGAACTACTCTCAAAAAGTCACAAGACTGAAGCTTTTTAGTAACTGAAAATGCACAAAGTTGCTGGGAAACTTTCCAATTATATAAATGTACAATAATGTGGCAATTTTCCAAATGACAGATATAAGCATTGCATATTTCTTATTCTGTCTGGGAATCAAAATAGTTCAAGAAAAGATTATTGATATTATCAATCATCTGATCATATAACTTTGTGATTTGTACTGGACAGTTATGATGTTTATTGCCTATTCATTCAACAATTTTAATTGAGAAATATTTATTTACTCTCATAAGAATCAGGTAGTTCTAAAAGTAAATGAACAATTTCATCCTGGTGCTATGGAAGATTCAAACACAGTGTGTAATGGAAATTCACAGGATAGTCCCTAAACTAGCCTACAGGAATGAGTGAGGATTTCCTTAAGCATATATCACCTAAGTTATGTGATAAAGAATGAGTAGAGGTTAAAACCTGGGATTTATTTTTGCATTTTACAAATTTTACACCTCATAAAGAACACTGGATGAATATAGAACGTAGATTCAGAGTGGAGAAGGAAATAAGACAAGATGGGAATCATTAAGACCAGTTCTGCTCTTCTAATTGGTTAGACGTGCAAAAAAAAAGTTGCTAGTATAGTGAGATTTTAATTTTTATAAAGCTCAGTTTTGCAATATGAATCACAGCAGGATTTTTACCTTCACTTATACTACAGAGAGTGAAAATTAAATCTTGTAATTGGACCACATAGGGTGGCAGTTTCCGTTGGATTAGAAAATTGAACATGATAGTTGGGAATCAAAGAGATGAGGGCTGGAAGCTGGACTGTTGGTTTCGTGAGTCGGAAATGAAAGGATTTCTACCTTCTCATAATTAAGAGAAATGAATTAGATCTATGAATTTATAAATGTTGCTTTTAAGAAACCAGACATAATAATTTTTTTCTTGAACTGTGAGAGCCTGCATAAAAGAAAAGAAAAAGCATTTTCTTTTCTTACAGAGGGAAACAATGGAACACTAACACTAGAATAAAAAAGGACAAAAATGACCATATTTGGGGGCTTGACATTAGTCTATGTTTATTGAAATATTATTTAAATAAACATATTTGAGAATTGGACAAGTAAAGAGACTGCAATTGATATATACTATGAGGCAGAGACATGCATTTCTAGATGTCCTAAGACTTGGGAAGTTGCTTTCTGCCCCAGATGAACCTGATGGGAGACAGAGTTAACTACTAAGGGGTATGATGATGATGCTGATTTTCTAAAAGTTACAGAAAGAGACCAATGGACAAAGTTCTTTAATTATAGTCCTCCACCTAAGCTCCCTCTCTCTTTTTCAAGTTTCTCTTTATTATTGTAATTATTTCTTCTTTTGCATACTCTTCCCTCCTTACCCTGGTATTGTCTCTCTCCGTCATTCCTTGTGTGTGTGATAAAATTTTATTTTACATTCCAACTCATTTACTAAGCAATGATCAGACAGGGGTTAGTCCTTATAACTGTAGCTTTCTCACTACTCTTCCTTTTTTCATTTGGATATTAGTTATCAATACTTGGATTTATTAAATATTTAATTAAACAAAATCAGTTAGTTGTTTGTGCTATTGAGAAGTGGGATTATGGATCAAGTGCTAAATAACTTAAAGCGTCTACTCTGAAATAAATTTTATATTGATTTGACCTTGTGCTATTTTATTATGTGAGATATTAAGGTTTCTTTAAACATAGAAAAAAATATCAGATTATTGTGGCTTTAGTTCCTCAGTAACCCCTGTGTGAAACATTTGTGCCACAAATCCTTAAGAAGAATTTTATGTTAATACTGACCTTTTCTTTCCTTGAGGAAAGCCTATTAAAAATTCACAACCTGCTGTGTTCCTTGTAAATTCACAAGCAGATAAAGGACATGGCAAGGTACATGACAATTAATGAAAACAGAACAACTGGTACTATGCACACTTAAAAGTCATTTTCCTATTATTTAACTTTTTAAATTTGGATGTGGTTAATTATAACTCATTTGCTTATATTGATTAGTTTAATAATTAAAACTATACAATCCACTGAATTTAAATAAATATTTTAACAGCCAATTATTTAATGAAAGCCTAGTAATTTTAAATGTGGCAGGTTTTTATAACATTTCATGTAAAGCATTCATTTTAATATATTTGTCTAAAACGAAGTTTGTAAGCTAAAAGGGGTCTTGTGGCTTATCTAGTGTAAGGCCATCTTTACTTTTAAGAGGAAGAAACTGAGATCCAATCAATTTTTTATCACACAGGCGTTAAATTAAGATTACACTTGAGGATCAGTGCTTTGTTGGTGGAACTTTTACTTCTTAATATCAGTTCATTTTTATTTTTCAGTTTCTCACATTAAGCTTGAAAATACTATAAAAGCAATCAGAGTATTGATCTATGAAGTACAGGGAATTTAAGTAATTTGTTACCAAAAGGATAACTGATAAAAGATTTTATCTTATACTTTCCTCCTTGGCTGGAAGAAAAATGAACAAGTTTTAAAACGTAAAAAAACGTATCTTTCAATACTGCCAGTAAAAGTCTGATTACTAGTTCAGAGGAATTTATGTTGCTGTGTGAGATTCTTTCTCATTCAGAATACTGATACACTTTTAGATATTGGTCATCGTTCGTATTTGGTTTGATCCCCAACACTGGGAAAAGACAGTAGAGAAAATTAGAATTATATTTGTAGAATTATATTAGGATAGTATTTATAATGGTTAGACTAGTTCTTTGAAGGATACATTTTGATAAATGAATCCAAAGGACTATAAGATACACTATCTGAGTTTAACAATTTCTTGTTTGTGTGTATTCATTAACTTCAGAATATCAGAAATTGTTGAATAGATTTTCTAACGCACAGTGATAATTTTATGCCTGCTGTTCTTTCAAACAGCCAATATAGTCTATATTGGTTTTTTTAAAAAAATCCAGAATATGGCTAATATGCTATGCTATTCTGGTATCATCATCATTAGCATTTTGCTCTAATTGCTCTAGTGAGTAACATAATATCAAATGGAAAATAAGGCATTGAATCAGGTAACTTTAAGTTTGCATCCAATAAAAAAATACCAGTGAAGATGGTCCAGCACCAGAAAACAGCTGAAAGCATGTTAAAGCAAATAAACACAATCTGGTCAGAAATAAATAAGTAGTTACTCATTTTGTTGAGACTAGGGGAAAAAAGGGAGGGGGGGCAAATCTTGAATTGGAGTGTGTGACATTTACAGAGTAAGATGGAGCATTATTTTAATATTAATGATATGGAAAAATATACATCAATTTTTATGAATCCCAATGAAACAATTTTTTCTTCAAAAATAGAAATGGAGAGGAGAAATTAAGCTTATCTATCAATGGAATGGACTGTAAAAACAACTACAATAATTTAAAAATACCCCATATATATGACTTAGATTAATAAACAATTTTCTGAACAATTTCTTTCTGGGACCAGAAGCAAGTATAGAGGATTAAATGATTGACGGGCAACGTTGTCTGTTTAATTTAGTGTCTGGCAAAAAAAAATCAAGTGGTTTGTTTTCCACATTTGACAGAGTTCTCTGGAGATCTCCCCCAGGAGTACAAACTCCAGGGG
Organism: Balaenoptera ricei; assembly: GCF_028023285.1. Classification (NCBI taxonomy): domain Eukaryota; kingdom Metazoa; phylum Chordata; class Mammalia; order Artiodactyla; family Balaenopteridae; genus Balaenoptera; species Balaenoptera ricei. Next base: position 21,017,396 of record NC_082641.1, read on the forward strand.
GCATCCAGATTCAAAAGCTAGAGATTCCTCTTCCTGTTTGGTCTTCTGAGAGTGCAGCCCACTGACAGTTGGCCTTGTGCTTCTGGGCCACCCTGATTGATGAGTCCCATCTTGGATCATCCTGCAGTTTGGGGGGCTTTCTTAGACACTGTTAGGAATTACTCAAGACCCTGCAGCAGGTCAGACTTCTTAGCAGAGAGTGCTATAAAATTCTAAAGACATCTCCTGCTAGGACTGCTGCTAATTCACATCTTACAGTGTCTCAACTCGTACATTTCTTTCCTGGTACTGTAAAGATACCAAGACTACATTGAAGGCATTTATTTAAGTTTTCCATAAACACAGTTTTATAGGGCATTATCTGCTTCACGACCATAAATGGTATGCATAATACACAGTAGACACATTCTTTCTAATTATTGTATTAGTTTTCCTTTCCAAAGAGAGTTATTGGGGAAATATTTTAGAGAAGGTTCATATTCTTTTAGAAGCCTGGCATCTTCCTTCTATAGTTTTGAAGATCACTAAATTATGCAGAGTATTCCCTTGCAGTGCGAAAATAACATTGAACATTTCACACCTTATTTTCCCCACAACGTGAAGCCTTCTTAAGCATCTTAGATTTATAATATGGGAGTATGTGTAAATACATGTCTAAAAATTGTTAAGTAAATGCAAAATATTTAAAATCAAGAGATTCATTTTTGATTAATAAGGTCTACAGAAATCAGAGAAGAAAAAATAAAGGGTGATCATCTCTTTTTTATGGGCTTCACAGGCAGCTGAGAATCTTTCCTTCCTTCTTTTAAACAAGAAAGGTATAATGATAGGAGGTATGAAAGGAAGGAGAGGGCTAGGGATACCTATTCACTGAAGGAGTTTATTTAAATAAGTATTTTTTGAATCGGATTGAACTAAACTAAATTGAGGAGGGTAATGAGAATTCTGTGTGCCATTTTAGGACTTAGAAGTTTTGGAGATTTTGCTACAGAGGAAGTATTTGAAGCTGTTGAGTTTCTAAGTCTAATTCATAAAGATGCTTTTATCTTGAAAACTATAGACTGACAAGTACATAATTGGATGCCCAAAGGAGAAGGACTAGGCAGCTGCCTGCTGTCTCTAGGGGTTATGGTCAAGGCAGGGAAAATGAAAAGGGGTTTGGATCTTTACATTTGTTGGATTTTTTTAAGACACTAACTGAAATGGGAATCTGAAAAAGGGCTATGAATGCTATCCCACCTCCAAACCGTGTGTGTGTGTAAAATACAAAAAGAATGTTAATATGCGGTATCAGGGAGTACAAATATAGCCCTAGACCACTAAATTAAAAACTTCTATTCTAGGTAGATTTTATATGATTTTCCACATACTCACACACACACACATACAAAAGGAATTAAGAAATCAAGGTAGATGTTCTCCTTATGAAAGGGGATTGCTCATTTGGTGGAGAAACGTTCATATCTTCATCAAATGAGGAAACCTAGCCCCCAAACTTATCTGACAATATCATGCCCCTACAACTTGTGTCCTTCCCCACTACCTTGATTTATCCACCCTGAAAATTCTTACTCATCGATAAAGATCCTATTTATATCTTATCTCCTGTATGAGGTATTTTTTCAAACTCCTTTGTAAGGCTGAATTGACCTCTCTTTCCTTAGTGCCCCAATTATCATGTGCATCTGTTTGTATGAATGTGTATATAGGTATTATATATATGTATATACATATAAAATTTTATAACCACTTCAAATTTTGAACTATTATTTTTATAAGTCTTTATGGAACTACAAATATATTTTGAGGATGAGAACCTAGTTTTCTATTCTTATGGACTCCTAACATTTCACAGTACATAATAAGGAATTATTTACTTGTAAAAGGAAATGGACATCAGAGTCAAATACCACAGACATGAGGAATAAAGAGTTCATTTTGTGCTACTTCTTTGGAAAGAAGTGAAATTCTTCTGAATGGAGTGAAATGGAATTAGAAGTCCATAATGAAAAGTGGGGATCAGTGATTACTCTACATTGAAAGCATAGATGTACATAAATAAAATCTTATTCTTCATATTGAAAAAGATTGGGGCTATAAATTAGCTGGAAATTCCAGTTAACTATGAGATGGTATCAGTGGGATATGATATATACATGGATTACCAAGAGACATATTTACATTTTTCAGTGAAGAGCCAGGGAAAGAAATGCAAATCCAAATTTATCTCTAAAACCATATGGTAAGTCATTGTAGACGTCTGTAATTTAATTAAGAGTAGGATAAGGTAGTTAGGTAATAATAGCAGGATGACATTCCCACTGACAACATATAGAACATCCAGCTGGACTACAAAAAAAGAAAAAAGTCACATTGCTAAGGCCAAATTGCTGTGTAAACAACAGGAACTGAATGGATTAAAACCTGGGAGGAGAGGATTGTTCAGAGGTGAACAGAGGACTTGCAGCTGCTTTTTCCCCAGGGGAATTTGCCAGTTCCGAGCCTGGGTTTGGAGGTAAGAATCTGTGATTGTCCCAAGAGGAAGGTACTTCTGGAATAAAAGAAGTCAGAAAAGAGTTTAGAGTTCACATGGTAGTGGAGTGAAAATACTGGGGAAGTGAAGGTCCTCAAATGCATTGCCAGTCTTTCCATAAAACATTTGTTGAATTATGAGTCTGTAGATGGCTAAGGGCCAGGCTGAAAGCTTCTGAAGGCCAGAATATAATTGTCACATTCCCAGAGACTGGTGGTTCTTAGGTTCAAAAAAAAAAAGACTCATGAGGAGGTGAAATTTGAAAGCCCTCCAGGGAATGTCACATTGAACCTGAGGATCTACAGGGACTTTGCACCTAGGAGTGTTCAACAATTCTTAGTGCTTCTATAGGCTAAAAATACAGACTCACAGATTTGGTCCCTTGAAAAATGGTCACTGCCAGAGAGAAAAGAAAGCAAGAAATGTGTTGTTCTTCATGCAAAGTGGCAAAACATACAGATTATTCCCTCCTGGAGAATTCTGTCAATTGTTGAAGGAGCATCAAGCTAACGATTAAAGATCTAAACTGAGAATTTCTGAAGGGCAAAACTAAATATCCTGAAGAATTGGGGGGCAAAAGAGACAGGACCCACTTTCACTTGGAGGGTTCACCATCTTGGTAAAGGGATAAACAGTGGTAGACGTAGGCTTACTAAATGGCAATTCAATCTGATCTTCCTCAATTCTTGATTGAACTGTAGTGATATATCATTTGCCTTATAACCAAAGAAACAGAACCAATAGGAAATCTACATTTTTATATATATATTATATATATATATATATATCCATCCATTTTTCTATATATCTACGTATTGTTTGGAGAATTTTAAGGAATTGGCTCATGGGATTGTGGAAGATACAAAGTCTGAAATCCATCAGGAAGGACAGCAATCTCAAAATTTGTAAGAGTAGATGTTGCAATTTTGAGTCATAAATCCACAGGCCAGGCCAGTAAGCTAGAAACTCAGGCTGGGTTTCTTTGTTACAGTTTTGAGGCAGAAGCCATTTTTCTTTGGGAAACTTCATGTTTTGCTCTTAAGGTCTTCAGTTGATTGGATGAGGCCCACCCACGTTATGGAAAGCAATCTGCTTTAATTATAGTTTACTGATTACAAAGGTTAATCACATTAAAAAAAAAAAAAAGCCTCCATAGCAACATCTAGATTAGTGTTTGACCAAACAACTGGTCACCATGTCCTAGTTGACACATAAAATTAATGATCACAGATGATAAGCAAATAATCCAAAAAACAATCAAAAAATTCTTTCCAGTGAAAAATAACCCATTATACATAATGTATGGTAGGAAAAGTTACTATCCATGCAAAAAGGCAAGATCATATAACCAATACAAGAGTAAAAACAGAATAGAAAAAGACTGTATATGATTAACATATTGTATTTAGCAGACAAAATTGAAAGATAACTATGCATAATATATTTGAAAATGTAAGGAAAAAGTGGAAAGAGCAGATGAAAAATGGAGATTGAGAAAAGAATCAAAAGAACATTCTAAACCAAAAATACAATGCCTGACATTCATAAATCTATAGACAGTTTTTACAGCAGATTGGATATATAGTAAAACACAAGGTTAGTCTGTTGAAAGGTAAGCAGACATTGCCGTCAAGGAGTTAGGTATATAGAAAATACAAACCTGAAATGCAGAGAGAAAAAATTATGAGAAAAAATAGATAAGATCACTGGATGCCTGTGAAACAGAATCAAAAGTTGCAACACACATGAAATTGGATTCCCAGAATGAGAGAAAGGAGAATGGAATGCAAATTATATTTGAAGGAAAAAATGGGTAAGAATTTTTAAAAACTGATGAAAGATACCAAGAAACAGATTCAGTAAGATCTGAGAAACTCCAAAAGGATAAATAAAAGTAAAACAACAAATAATCCCATTATAGTCATATTTTTGAAATTTGAAAACATAGAGAAAACTGTAAAAGTACTTGGGAACAAAAAAGATACATTAACTTCAAAACAGCAAGTATTAGTCTGATGGCCTGTTTCTGAAAAGACATGATGGAAGCCAAAACATGATGGAAAGATATCTTAAAGCAGTGATGGAAAATAATGAGCTACCTGAAATTCTACACTGTGCAAAAATAGGCTTCTCAAAGGAAGTTGAAATAAGTATGTTTTCGGACAAAAACTAAGGGTATTTACCTCAATAAGTATTCAGTAAAAGGAATATTAAATTGGAGTTTTCACAGAAGAAAATGATCCCAAATAAAATTTGTGAAGGGAATGAAAACACCAGAATGATAATTATGTGGTAAATATAAAGAATTACTGAATATACAAAACAATAATAGTAATATCTTTGGATGCTGGAATAAAGTACATGACAATAACATAATAGAAATAAAGAAGAGGGAATAAAATTTTAAAGGATTCTAAATTTAAACTGGTTTGTGAAAATACATTGAAATGTGCAGTTTTGATATGCACACTTTTCTGTATGATTATTATTCCTCAATACAAAGTTAGCATAATTTATCTTGATGTCTTCCCACCTTCCATCGGACCCCACCACCTTCACCCACTACAACGCTAGGCTTGTAAGTCTGGCTATAATTCCCAAAAGAAATGGATGCCAATATAATGGAATATAAAGAAAAACATAGAGAATAATAAAACAAACAAGTGAGTGCCAGAGTTCCATAAATGTCAATATTTTGCAAATTTATGTTGGATCTTTTTGCTTTAAGAAAGAAAATAAAACTAAAATAAACTGTAATTCAGTAGTTGAAGCCTTCTCTGCCCTTTCATTCCTTTCCTTACATCTTTATACATATCATCATCTTGAAGTCTGTGTGCCTCTTTTCCTTCCATATTTTATATTTTTGCAATGTGAGTAATAGCACTTATCCTAAACAGAATGTTTCATTTCCACCTTTCCCATAAATTTAACTCTTATTTTAGTAAACTGCATGATTATCAAGCCAGTTTTTCAAACTAAAATCCTAGGGGCCATTGATTTTTTCCCCCCCAACTCTACCTATTTATTCCATAAGCAAATCTTTTGGACTTCAAATGTATTTCCAACTGCTTCTCACAGCCTCCACTGCTGTCATTCCAATACAAGTCACTGTAATCTGTCACTTAAGTTTCCACCTAGTCGCCCCACCTCTATTTCCATCCTTCTATGGTTACTCTCCACCCACTAGCCAGAGTGATCATTTAAAAATGCAGATCGGTACAGCCACTACTCTGCTCAAAATCCACCTGTGGCTCCCCATTACATTTAGAACACAGTCTAAACAACGCCTTACCCTCATTTACAACATTCATTGTGATGTAGTCCTGGCCTGTCATGCTGGCCTCAACTCTTTCCATTCTCCCTTTAACCACTTGAACTCACACTGACCTTCCTATTTCTTGAACATGCTAAGTTTATTTCTACTCTCGCTTTAGCACTTGCTATTTCTTTGAATGATACACACTTCCTCACTTAATATTTATAGGTGATTTCATGTATCGCTTTTGTGCTTTCATATCTTTTTTCCCTTTGTTTCTCTCGCTCTGTCATTCTCTTCTCAATTTGTAAGAAATTCTTTATATATCTGAATATTAATAATCTGTTGTTATATCATTGCATGTTTCTTCTTTTACTCTGGGATGTTTCTTTTAACATAGGTAATAGTTTCTTTTGTCCTAGAGAATGTTTAATTTCAATGTAGTTAAATTTAACAATAATTTATTTTATGCTTATTCCTTTTTGTACCTTATTCAAGAATGATTACCTAACCCAAAGTCATACTTATGTTTTCATATAATCTGTTCACTTTTAATATTTTTAAAGCTTTTCTTTGACATGTAGCTCACTTTTACCATATACACACATTGTTGTGTGTATATGTGTGTGTGTGTGTGTGTGTGTGTGTGTGTGTTTGGTGTTAGGAACAGATCAACTTTTTCTAGTAAGGATTTACAACAGATATTTATTAAACCATTGATCTTAATTCCAACTCATTTAAAATTTTTCTATATAAGCACAGGTGTGTTTTATTATTTATTTATTTTGACCATTATGTCAACAAGAAGAGCATGGCCAAGGCCTAGCTCATGCTGCATCACGCTGCTAATGGGACTGCCTCCCAGCTGAAGACCATCATGGAGCAGGGCCCCAGTTCACCTTCTCCAACTCCCTGGTGCTGCAGACCTGCGTGGGCACGGTACTCATCTTCCTCGTCAAGTACGTCCTCAACAACCTGGCCACTGGCCTGGTCTTCAGCATTGTCCTGGTCAACTCTCCCTCATGGCCTTTGGTGTCTAGAAGCCCATGATGGATGTGGTACCCCTGGATCATGCTGGGCCACAGACATCCAGTCCCCAGAAGCTGCCTCGTCCTTGGGGTCCACCTCTCTGCCCGACAGTCTCCAAACCCCCAGAGCCAGGCAGGCTCCCACTGGACTGCACCCCAGGATGAGCCACATGTGGCCGGCCACCCCAGGCGGCACAGGCCTGATCCGGGCCTTGGTTGTTCCTCCTGGATCATGGGCAGGTGAGGCCCAGAGGCAGGACTGGAGAGCCCCTGAGAAAGGTTTTGGCCACTCACAGACATGCTGCAGGTTCCAAGATGGGCCGCCAGGGATCCATGTCTGGCCTGGGTCTCAGGACATTTCCAGAGGGACGAGAGACAAAAAAAATTTCTATATAACCATGGGTACATTTTACAGCCTTCTATTTTGTTCCATCTGTCTATTGTCACAAATATAGCATTATTACTAATAACACATTCAATTTCTGAAGCTCTGCAATGATTGTTAATATCCATTCAAATAAGTACCCTTCCTTATCTGTCCTTTAAAAAATTGTCTTGAGGGTTCTTGGTCCTTACCACATGTAGTTTTACATCAGCATGTTACTTTCTACTAAAAAATAAAGAACAAAAGTCTTGCTAAAAATCTGATTGGAATTGCAATGAATTTACAGATTAAATTGGAGAGAGTATCATCTTAAACATGAACACATCCTATTCTCAAAAATTGTGTATATCTCCAGAGCCTTAGCTGCACAGTAGAAATACCTGATGGAGTTTTTAAAAACCCTGATGCCTGTACCACACCCTAATTCAATTAAATAAAAATTTCTGGGACCTTTCCATGGGTCCTGAAGTTAACGTGGCAAGCTTCAGCTTCTTCGGATACCTGGGCTGGGGGGCTATAATAATTACCATACTAATCTCTGATTGCTGATCTCTTAGGTGCTTTAATATCTCACTGAAACTACAGCTCATATCCACAGTAGTTTTATGTTGACAGACTGTATATTTCTGAAAGCTTAAGGTATTTTACAAAGAAACATGCCATGTGGAAACTTTGAAGCATAAATCTGCCAAACATCTGAATAAAGAATTCCTCACCTGGTATGTAAGGGAACTCCTCACCAGCACTATGACAAACCAGGAAAAATGGGCCCACCTCAGCCCCTCAGAATTTTCCTGGCTTCAGAAATATGCTGAGTGGGGGTGACTTGCACTCGGTTTTCAAAGCTTCACTTGTGTCTGCTGTTTCTTAAAAACAACCAGCTTAAAATAATCAATAAGCCAATGAGGTATATTTTGGGGTTGTACATTTTGTTCCTCTTCAGCTCCCTTCTAAAACTCAACTTTCATTTCCTTTAAATGAAATGTTATGTGACGATGACCTCCAAATGTATATATGTAACCCAATCCTCTCCTCTCAACTTCAGCTCTAAATATGCAGCTGTCTAGTTGACATCTTCAATGGGATGGCTTATTGATATTTCACATTTAACAGATCCAAAACAGAATTCTTGTTTCCCTTCTGTTCCATCAAAATAAAACAAAAATGAAAGCACATATCTGTTACTCCCTTAAAGAAAAAAAATTTTATATATCTCCATTTATTAAGGACATATTGCTGCCCTTCAGTATAATTTTATATTTGTTTTGATATCTAGCTCACTTTTTCCATCTGAATTTGTGGGACTTGTTGTTTGGTCTCTAGAGACCTAAGGGCACGAGTTGGACAAGTCTATAAAGCCTCTGGAACTAAACTTCGATGGGTACAAACAAGTGTTATCCACTAAGGACATGAGATTGAGATATGGGGCATTCAAACGCTCACCACAAAGCTCCTTGAGTCAATTTTCTCCATCCCTCTCCCCCAAACAAAAAAAGTTACATAAATTTCTAGGAGCAATTGGTTACTACAGCCAATGGATTCTTGATTTTGCTGCCCTTGCCAAACCTCTGATGCCCTCCTTCCAGATACCACCCAGAGCCAATTTCCTGAGTTTCAGAGGCATTAACCCCCTTTGAAGCCTTAAAGTTAACATTATCCACACCCCTAGCTCTCAGCTTACCTAATTTTGACAAACCTTTTCATCTTTACTGTCATGAAAATAATGGGATTTTAAGACAATCTTCTGCCTCTCAGATACATCCTATATTTCTCATGCCAGTTAGACCTTGTGGCATCAGGCGTCCAAACATTATTTCAAAAGGGGTTAATCCATGTCACCTATTTGGAGTATTTTGGAATTTTATAAGGGCCAGGAGTAATGCTTCTGGCTGTTTAAGTCCAGTTTCATGACAGATCTTTCCTAAAGTCCTTTATATGTCTAAATTTTTACACTTACTGGCATCACTAAACCTTCTATTCCTGGGTTAAGTGAATATTGTGGGAATTTACATGAATGATCTGATGCTGTGACTAGCTAATAGAAGAACTAACTAGTATCTTGGAGCATACTGCCAACAGGTGAAAGGGGCATGATCTCCACCGACTGACAAGGCTTCCGTCTCTCTCAACCAGGAGACCAGGTGTACATCAAGGTCTTTAGAGGAAAACACTCACTGTCGACCAGCTGGGAAGGACCTTACAAGGTATTGCTAACCACCTAGTCTGCCAACAAAATAAAAGAAAAATCCTCCTGGATTCATACAAGCCACACCAAAAAAAACCCATATCACCTGACAATTGGGAGACAATCCCTACAGGTGATCGATCGATCTTAAAGTAAAGCTTTTCCAGAGCCAATTCCCAGTCTCCAGAAGCAGATGGCATTATGAAGTAGACAACTTTCCCCTAGATCAGGGATCAAGAAACTTTACTTTTACCTATTCCCCACCTTTAAAGATTCCCCATACACAAACCAAACAAATAAATAAAACAAAGAAAAAGCACTTTTTCTTATTAATGAACAATTTTTTTCTTCTTCTACATTAATTAATCATTTATTAGAAGGCTGACTAGAGGTTGCTTGTTTCTATCTACTGTCCCTCTATGCTTCCACTATGGCTCTCTTTCAACCTATGTCTTGCTCTTATTAACACTTACTTTTTCAACAGGTCAGGGGCAAACCAAACACTCCCTTATGTCAGTTTACCAAACCCTGGTCATGTTAACTAATCAAGCTGACTGTTGGTTATGTCAGCATCTATAGTGCAAAAGAATCTGAACTAGTTTTCATTCCTTCCAGTATGGAAGGTAGAGAACAGGGTATGGTATCCACAGCTAGAAAAACATCAGTCTGCCTCTTCTTCTAGTGAGTTATTTGGGCCCAGGAAAATCTCTCTAGAAACTCAAGGGCTGTTCCTTGCCCTGATAAAGACAATAGGTGAAATCTTTTCCCTTGGTATTGAAAACAGATGTGCCACTGGACCTTTCCTGGTGACATATCAGGGCAATATTGCAGTCAAACTCTGTGGCTTGATTCCATGGATGGCATATTCAAACCTATCAAGGAGATGAAAAGTGACTCCAGCACTACCTTTTATGGCACAGATGTTTGCCAAATCACCAAATGGCAAATCACCCTTGTACGACTTGGGGTGTCTCGGCTGCTCCTCTGCTTAGACTGTCCAATACCCCAAACTATACATGGATAGACCAAAAATCTGGACGAACTTGGCCAGATGACAAAGCTAAGCTTTATAGTTGCCAAAGCCAAACTGCAGGCCTCCTCTATCAGATATTCCACAACTTGTTCTGCTCTTATAAACTGTCAGAAGTACATGGAAAGTAGAGATACGCGGATGCTAATTTTACTAGTAGCATGGAATCCCCTGATCTAGGAAATTATAGATTCCACTCTGACCTTGCTTTTGAAGCACACTGGTCTTTTTATCTTATGTGGCGACAAGATATGTAAAAGGTTCCCACCTAAATGGTCAGGATGTTATGGAGTCAGATACTTACCTTTTTCTGCCACCAGAAAACTCTACCTTAAATACCAGCCAAATTACAAACTTGAGCTCCTTTGCCCATAAAGGCATGCCACAAAAATGGATTAGATGAGAAATCATAGAAAGTCTGCTTGTGTATCAATGATCCAAGTTCTTTGCAGTGTTGAGGACCTCATTCCCAAGCTTTGGAACTCATGCATTGGAAAAGTCGATCTTAAAACGTTTTACAGTAACAGAACCAGAGTTCAATACCACTACGTGAACTTCAGCACTGCCCCAGTCAGCAGCGCACAGCTTAGCCTCCGCTGAACTCCAAATCAGCATGCCCATAACAGATACACTGACTGCTCAGCAAGGAGGAAATTATGGGGGAAAATGCTGCTTCTATTAATTCAAACGGGACAAATAGTATCTAACTTACATCTGTTGAAAGATAAGGTTAACACTTTCCATCAGATAAATGAAGCAGAGCCATTTTATTGGACTGATCTATTCCTAGGATTGGGAAGCTGGTTTAATGGGGTGTGAGGAAATGTGCTTCCATTTGATCCTTTTTGTTTTTTCATTCTCATTTTAATCTACGTTCTTTTCTCCCTTTGCAGATCTCTTACCATTCAGCTACTAAACCAATTCTGTTCTCCACAGTCATCAGCTAAGCTTTAAATATGTGAAACTTCCAGGGACGTTTCAAAGGAGGGGCCTGATGGGGTTCAGGGCAGGCTGCTCCCAAATATGTCACCTTGGTATATTGATTATTCTGAATTAAAGTTACTCAAGAAACAGTTGTTGCAAGGACATTCGGACCCTCCTTTGTCCCCCTGAAAGCTGGAAATAAATCTCCCACGTGAAGGCTGCCCTCCCTGAACCTGGAGGGCAGAAGGCATCCTTACTGCCAGAGATAGGGAATTCAGGACCAAGGAGGCTGTGAAAACAAACCTTGTTACTTCTTCATTAATTTACTACCCAGAGCCCAAGCCCCTTTGCTTTTGCCAATTCTTCACAAATTATTGTTTCTTTGTCTAAAAAGGATAAAAGATGTTTGCTTCGGTCATGTCTGTGAGCCGCATATCTTTAGGACTCTGGTACGTCCAAAATTAAATTTGTTTTTCTCTTGTTAATCTGTTATATGTCAATTTAGTAATTAGGCCAAAGATCCTAGGAGGGAAGAAGGGAAATGTTTTCTTACCCTAAATATTACTTTCAAACTTTCTTTGTAAATATAATTAAGGTAGACTTTTAAAAACACAGAGTTGATTTTGGTTCTATTCCTCCAGCCCCACAATGATTAATTTTCCTTTCCAACACACCATCTTTGACCCCACTCTTACTTTCTCCTTTCTTCACAAACACAAATTGTCTAAATTCTTCATTTTCTGTGTTTCTTTTTTCAATTCAACCACAAACTCTTCCACAACTGCCTTAATTTCCTCTCAAGCTGCTAACATTAAACAGCTTTCATCTTTCTGAAGACAATCTCCCAGAACCTTCTGACATGTTCCAAAAGGAACTGTTTGAGATTCAAACTTTGCTTACAGCTGTTAGCCTCTGATTTTTCCTCATCAGAATCCTTTGCCTCTCCAGTCTTTAGTATGTTTTCTTTTTTTGGTTGTTTTTCATTCTGATTTTTGATGTGAAATCCAAATACTGAATTGTACATGTATTCTCTTGTTGGACAAAGAAGTCAAGGCTGGATATTATTTTTCTTGAGGATATGGAATACAATACTCCATTACCTTCTTCATATTAGTATTGCTGTTAAGAAATCTGTAGTCTTTCTGATGCCTGATCTTTTTATAAGACGCATGGATCTATTTATCTCTGGGAGCTTGTAGAATCTTTTGTTTGTCCAGATTTCTGAAAATGCATGGTGTCGTTCTTTGTTGTACATTTCTATCAAAATTGCAGGTTACACACCAGGCCTTTACATTCTTCAATCCCATACCATTCTATTCTAGACTATTCTAATGAATTTTTCATTGATATGCTCTCTCTTCCATTTTTCTTGTTCTGGAACTCTTATTATTCAGATATTGATCCTCATTGTTTTTCCCTTTAATTTCATTATCCTTTGGCTCTGATCTTCCGTCTCTTTGCCTTCTTGCTTTACTTTCTAACTTACGTTCTGAATGTTATTCTCCACATCACCTATTGAGATTTTTATATTTATCATACCTTTAAATTCCAAATATAATTTTTTTCTTCTATGTAAATTCATTTTTAAAATAATTATGTGTATGTACCAGATAATATTTTCCACAGGTGATTGCAACAATATTTCCATTCTATATCCTATTCCAAGAACTTGCTACTCCCTAATCAAGAGGAAGTGCCCAAGAGCCCTCCTCTTGAAGCCCCAACAAGAGGTAGAATCTAGTTCCTTGCCTCTTGAATCTTGTAATAGACAGAATGTAGCCAAGGTATGATACATGATTTTCGGGGCTGAGTCTGAAAATGTGAAGAGACATCTGCTTTGTGAGCTGTTAACACTTGGACTATACCCCTGAGCCACTGAGCAAGCAGTCCAGCTGTTCTGAAGCTACTAGACTCTGAGGAACCCCTCAGAGCAGGGGAGAGAACACATGGAGAAACACAGAGACTAACAGAGAGAGAGAGAGAAAGGTCCAGCCCACCTCAAGTACTCTATCTTTCCACCTACAATTTGCCTGAAACTTCACAAGAAACTCTAAGCCAGACACACCCAGCCAAGTCCTTCCCAACATCCTGAACCACAGGAACTATACCAAATAATAAAATCACCGTTGTTGTGGTAAGTCATTAAATTTTACGGTGTTAGGCAGCAATGGCTAGCCAGAAAGGTAATCTATTTTATTTTATCGGTGAAACATATGTTAATTAATATTGAATTATATATTAATATATATTAATCCTACATACCTGGAAACTGGTGCTTGTTTATGAGTTTTTTTCTCTACATATTCTCTAATTCCTTCAAATTGCTTTTTCTCCCTATTTTTCTGTGATTTATAGTAGCAGCTTTCTTCAAATGTCTTGACTGATACTTTAACTAGATATATAATGTTATGTTACAAATAATTTATCTCTCAGAAAATTTTAGAAATTGTGACATTCTTTTAACACCCAATATTGTTATTGAAAAGTCTACTCAGAACCTGATTTTCATTTGGTTATAGTAAAAAAAAACCAATCTGGTTATATAGTATTTACACTGAAGATCTTGTCCTTGTAGTTTTAAAATCTTGTGATAATAATTCTAGAAATTAAGCTTCTTCACTTTAATGTTTTATGGAGTCCTTTCAGTCTGATCATTGATGTTTTTCCTCAGCTTTGGGAAAAAATATTATATTGTTTAATATTTGATTATCTCTACATTTTCTGATTTCTCTCTCTCTCTTTCTTCCTGTCTCTCTCCTTCCTTTTCTTCCTCTTTTTCTACGTTTTCTATTAGAAGCTTATTAGACATTCTGGATTAATCTTTGAGTGTTTGATTCAGATATAAATTTTAAATCTGCTTTGATTATTTATAATTTGAAATAAAATTTTTGTTTCAAGTAAGTCTTTTTATAAAAATGTCCTACTTTTTTTCACTTTCTTAGAAGATATAATTTCATATTCTGAAGTTCTTTACTTTTCTCTGACTTATTTCTTGTTCCCCAGAGAGTGATGCTCTATTTATCAAATGAAGTTCTTCTTTTTTTGCCTGTGCTGTGGGATTTTCTGAAGTGTTAGTGACATTTTGTTATTCTTTTAAATTTGTGTAAAAGGTTCATTAGAAGCTTAAATGACTTTTCTTCTTCTTTACATGCCTAACTATTAAATGACCCCGAGGACTACACGTTATCCAAATGGGATTGTCAAGCAGCCAAGCAGTTGGTAAGCAGTGCATGGTGGCAGCTGCTAGGTTGATTTGCCCCACTTCCATAGATTTGTCCACTACAGACACAATGAGCCAAAATTGATTTAGACAGTTATTACTGTAAGCAGAGCAGGTACCTTAAGCTTCATGTTTGTATGGTTTCCCTTGCTTCCCAGATCCCAAGGGCTGATGCAGCATCACAGACCCACGGTGCGTATTGTGGATCTGTGGCACAGGAAATCCCCAAGGGAATTTCTAGCACTACCTTAGTTTCCCTGGGATGCAAGCTAACCCTCATCAGGAATGAAAGGGAGAGGTTTTTAATCTACTGTCCTGGAACACTGCTGGTGAGTGAGCTATTTTCTATTTGTACTATTCTGGAATGTAAATTAACCTAAGCAAATTGGCTGATAATACCTGAAAGTGAAGAAATGTGAGAGATTTATGAAAAACTGTCTTCCAACAAGGATAGGATCTGTCTATGGGGATTGAGAACTTCAAAATAAACTGTGCAAATGAGATGCATGATGGTGATAAGCTCCCATCTCCACTACTGTACCCAACTACTGGGTATTAGTAACACCCAATATGAGAGCCATAATCACTTCTAGGAAAATATCTGATTGGATGTTTTGCTTATACTTAGTCGAGGTGGGAGGTGGAGGGGTAGCAAGGAGAAGATATCAAGGTGGTGGATTGTTGAGGAGGAAGTAAACTAAACAACCAATGAGTACGAATTAAAGTTGAAAATAATACTCACTTCCAAATAATACTCACTTTCATCTCAGCTTTCTCCCATACTACTCTCATTAATGTCCACATCTATTCTGTTGTTGGGTGGATCTATCACCATGACCCACTGCACTTTTAGTTGCCCGTAAAATCTTCATAATTTTTGTTCATCTGAAATCTCATCAGTTTGTTCCCTGTGCTTCTTATCTATACATATCATTTTCTTCTTCTTTATGTGGGAAAGGAAATAATCAAGAGTGATGAGGCTACCATGTTAAAGGAAACCTGCCTTTAAAAAAAATAGTCCAATTGTACTGAGCCAAATTAAAACTGTAGGCTCTAATTGCTCCACAAATAATTGTGGTTTAACTTACATTACAGTAAGTCCCCTACATATGAATCTTCAAGTTGCGAACTTTCACAGATGTGATCGTGCTATTCGCATGTTCAATCACGTAAGTTAGTTCATGTGTCCGGTGTACATTGTCACGTGTGTGCATCCTCTACAAGTGGTTGTGATTTTGTGTACTTTACTGTAGTACTTTACTTTTTGTGTTTGTTTGTTTTTTATGTATTATTTGTGTGAAAAGTATTATAAACCTATTACAATACAGTACTACATAGCCAATTGTGTTAGCTGGGTACCTAGGCTAACTTTGTTGGACTTATGAACTAATTGGACTTATGAACTTACTCTTGGAATGGAGCTCCCTTGTATGTAGGGGACTTACTGTATTAAATAAAATATAACTGTGAAGTTGTGTTAGTTTTTTATTTTTTTGCTGTAGAATCTCCAAATTTCAAGGATATTTAAAATCTACAAAATGTAGTAGTTGTTTTGTATGATTAGATCAAGAGGTCTTTTTCATAAGGTTTAATTAAAATCGCTATGCTCCATCCTTACTGAAAAATCTCTCAAAGGTCCCTTTACCACTAATGGTTAAAAAAAAAGTTTGATTGAACTACCCATTAAATAGTAATTACTTGGATGATTTTTTTTTAATTTAATGAATAGAAAATTATAAGGAATAGATTTAAAATATTAATACAATTTAATAGAATATTTAATACATCTTTATTATAAAGCAGCCCACTGGTCTATAATAGAGATCAATGAATGACAGTATGTATGACAATCTATTAATAATTGAACATAATTTCTTCTTATTATTACACATTGATAATTCCTACACATTCACTTGTTTTCTAGAGTTGTTTGTGAAAATATTTTTATATATGCTTTCATATTTGAAATGATTTAAAACCAAGTTGATAAGTTTTATGTTTTTTGTTTTTTTGTGTGGGTTTGTTGTATACGGCCTTTATTATGTTGAGGTAGGTTCCCTCTATGACCACTTTCTGGAGAGTTTTTATCATAAATGGATGTTGAATTTTGTCAAAAGCTTTTTCTGCATCTATTGAGATGATCATATTGTTTTTATTCTTCAATTTGTTAATATGGTGTATCACATTGATTGATTTGCATATATGAAGAATCCTTGCATCCGTGGGATAAATCCCACTTGATCATGGTGTATGATCCTTTTAATGTGTTGTTGGATTCTGTTTGCTAATATTTTGTTGAGGATTTTTGCATCTATAGTCATCAGTGATATTGGTCTGTAATTTTCTTTCTTGGAGTAACTTTGTCTGGTTTTGGTATCAGGGTGATGGTGGCCTCATAGAATGAGTTTGGGAGTGTTCCTTCCTCTGCAATTTTTTGGAAGAGTTTGAGAAGGGTGGGTGTTAGCTCTTCTCTAAATGTTTGATAGAATTCACCTGTGAAGCCATCTGGTCTTGGACTTTTGTTTGTTGGAATTTTTTTTTTTTTTTTAAAGAAATTCACGTTCTTTTATTTATTTATTTATTTATTTATGACTGTGTTGAGTCTTCGTTTCTGTGTGAGGGCTTTCTCTAGTTGCGGCAAGTGGGGACCACTCTTCATCGTGGTGCGCTGGCCTCTCACCATCGCGGTCTCTCTTGTTGCGGAGCACAGGCTCCAGACGCGCAGGCTCAGTAATTGTGGCTCATGGGCCCAGTTGCTCCGTGGCATGTGGGATCTTCCCAGACCAGGGCTCAAACCCGTGTCCCCTGCATTGGCAGGCAGATTCTCAAGCACTGCGCCACCAGGGAAGCCCTGTTGGAAGATTTTTAATCACAGTTTCAATTTCATTACTTGTGATTGGTCTGTTCATATTTTCTATTTCTTCCTGGTTCAGTCTTGGAAGGTTATACCTTCCTAAGAATTTGTCCATTTCTTCCAGGTTGTCCCTTTTATTGGCATTGAGTTGCTTGTAGTAGTCTCTTAGGATGCTTTATATTTCTGTGGTGTCTTTTGTAACTTCTCCTTTTTCATTTCTGATTTTATTGATTTGAGTCCTCTCCCTCTTTTTCTTGATGAGTCTGGCTGATGGTTTATCAATATTGTTTATTTTCTCAAGGAAGCAGCTTTTAGTTTTATTGATCTTTGCTATTGTTTTCTTTGTTTCTATTTCATTTATTTCTGCTCTGATCTTTATGATTTCTTTCCTTCTACTAACTTTGGGTTTTGTTTGTTCTTCTTTCTCTAGTTCCTTTAGGTGTAAGGTTAGATTGTTATTTGAGATTTTTCTTTTTTTTTGAGGTAGGCTTGTATTACTATAAACTTCCCTCTTAGAACTGCTTTTGCTGCAACCCATAGGTTTTGGATAGTCATGTTTTCATTGTAATTTGTCTCTAGGTATTTTTTGATTTCCTCTTTGCTTTCTTTAGTGATCTCTTGGTATTTAGTAACGTATTGTTTACTCTCCATGTGTTTGTGTTTTTTACGTTTTTTTCCCTGCAATTGATTTCTAATCTCATAGTGTTGTGGTCAGAAAAGATGCTTGATATGATTTCAATTTTCTTAAATTTACTAAGGCTTGATTTGTGACCCAAGATGTGATCTATCCTGCAGAATGTTCCGTGTGCACTTGAGAAGAAAGTATAATCTGCTGTTTTTGGATGGAATGCCCTATAAATATCAATTAAATCTATCTGGTCTATTGTGTCACTTAAAGCTTGTGTTTCCTTATTAATTTTCTGTTTGGATGATCTGTCCATTGGTGTGAGGTGTTAAAGCCCCCCACTATTATTGTGTTACTGTCGATTTCCTCTTTTATAGCTGTTAGCAGTTGTCTTATGTATTGAGGTGTTCCTATGTTGGGTGCATATATATTTATAATTGTTATATCTTCTTCTTGGATTGATCCCTTGATCATTATGTAGTGTCCTTCCTTGTCTCTTGTAACATTCTTTATTTTAAAGTCTATTTTATCTGATATGAGTATTGCTACTCCAGCTTTCTTATGATTTCCATTTGCATAGAATATCTTTTTCCATCCCCTCACTTTCACTCTGTATGTGACCCTAAGTCTGAAGAGGGTCTCTTAGAGACAGCATATATATGGGTCTTGTTTTTGTATCCATTCAGCTAGCCTGTGTCTTTTGGTTGGAGCATTTAATCTATTCATGTTTAAGGTAATTATCAATATGTATGTGCCTATTACCATTTTCTTAATTGTTATGGGTTTGTTTTTGTAGGTCCATTTCTTCTCTTGTGTTTCCGACTTAGAGAAGTTCCTTTAGCATTTGTTGTAGAGCTGGTTTGGTGGTGCTGAATTATCTTAGCTTTTGCTTGTCTTTAAAGCTTTTGATTTCTCCATTGAATCTGAACGAGATCCTTGCCGGGTAGAGTAATCTTGGTTGTAGGTTCTTCCCTTTCATCACTTTAAATATCATGACACTCCCTTCTGGCTTGTAGAGTTTCTGCTGAGAAATCAGCTGTTAACCTTATGGGAGTTCCCTTCTATGTTATTTGTCATTTTTCCCTTGTTGCTTTCAATAATTTTTCTTTGTCTTTGATTTTTGTCAATTTGATTACTATGTGTCTCGGCATGTTTCTCCTTGGGTTTATCCTGCCTGGGACTCTCTGTGCTTCCTGAACTTCAGTGGCTATTTCCTTTCCCGTGTTAGGGAAGTTTTCAAATATAATCTCTTCAACTATTTTCTCCGGCCCTTTCTCTCTCTCTTCTCCTTCTGGGGGCCCTATAATGTGAATATTGTTGCGTTTAATGTTGTCCCAGAGGTCTCTTAGGCTGCCTTCATTTCTTTTTATTCTTTTTTCTTTATTCTGTTCTGCAGCAGTGAATTCGACCATTCTGTCTTCCAGGTCACTTATCCGTTCTTCTGCCTCAGTTATTCTGCTATTGATTCCTTCTAGTGCTTTTTTCATTTCAGTTATTGTATTGTTCATCTCTGTTTGTTTGTTCTTTAATTCTTCTAGGTGTTTGTTCTTTAATTCTTCTAGGTCTTTGTTAAACATTTCTTGCATCTTCTCGACCTTTGCCTCTATTCTTTTTCCGAGGTCCTGGATCATCTTCACTATCATTATTCTGAATTCTTTTTCTCGAAGGTTGCCTATCTCCACTTCATTTAGTTATTTTTCTGGGGTTTTATCTTGTTCCTTCATCTGGTACATAGCCCTCTGCCTTTTCATCTTGTATATCTTTCTGTGAACGTGGTTTTTGTTCCACAGGCTGCAAGATTGTAGTTCTTCTTGCTTCTACTGTCTCAAGTTGATAAGTTTTTAATCTCAAGATTTTTTCATGTCTTTACTTTAAAAGCATTAATATAAGCTATAGTTGAAGGTATTCTTCTTTTCAAGTTTGCCTAAATCACCTCATTTCCTTTGCCTAAATTCTATGAAAAATATTAATGTGTATGTGTGGTGGTGATGTGGTGACAGAATGGATAGCTTTCTGTTGTTAGTACTATATACTACAACTCTGAACACAGACAAAAATGGGGTTATTAAAATCTATTCCTTTTTTATTTTGTATTTACTACTTTATTTTCTATACTTCAATTTAGA
Source organism: Balaenoptera ricei (assembly GCF_028023285.1). Classification (NCBI taxonomy): domain Eukaryota; kingdom Metazoa; phylum Chordata; class Mammalia; order Artiodactyla; family Balaenopteridae; genus Balaenoptera; species Balaenoptera ricei. Next base: position 21,037,562 of record NC_082641.1, read on the forward strand.
TGCTTTCTATTTACCACTAATATCCTGAAAATTTTTTAAGTTGAAATTTTCTGCTTTTTTTGCATTACTTGTAATTTTATTTTATTGCCAACTGTGAAAGGCTTAATATTTTCCTCCTATTTTAATACCTTAAAATAATCATTCTTATTTCCCATCGTGTCATTTTCAATTCACAGCCATTCTGTTTTTAGTAAAATAGAACTGAATGCTGGTTGAAAAAAAAAAAAAGGTTCAACATATTTCCATGTAATTTTGTGTTTAATTTCATTTGTGATCCTCTTCACATAAAAATAAAGACAACACATCATTAAAATTCCATAGCTTAATTTCATTCTTCAGCTAAATTGTTTGCTTGCATCCTTTAGTCATTAGTCAAGGGAAAAGAAAATGAGGTAAATTCACAGAGCTTATTTCCAGTCAGTTAAAAAAGAAAATAAAAAGGCCCGAGGATGCCAATAAACATCTCTGTCTATAAAAACAAATAATGACTTCAGCTTCTGCAGCAACTGGATGATGTTCCAACTAAACCCTCCCTGATGAATTGAACAATTACTTAAAAATTGTTACAGTCACTAAACAAAATAAGGTGAATGGAGTGGATTGAAGATGCAACTAATGATGCTTAGCAATTTTCTCAAGCAATAATTTAATTTGTTTTTAACTCCTGTGAGAAATCATTACATAAATTTTATATTTTGCTTAAAACTTAACCAACCCTAGAATTCAAGTTTTTTGAAACAAGAGGGAAAGTATTAAAAATAAAATACTTTTGTGCTTATTAAAATTTTATGTGATATTAAGCAAAATAAGCTTAGGAAAAAGAAAAAAATACAAATTATATTTTTAAACTGAGAGTAAAAATTACTGAGTGTAACCAAAGATTATTTAAGTGTTAAAAATCTGTAAGACTTTCATTAAGTAATGTTGAGAATTACTTATGTTCTTGGGCAAACTTTCTGTAACTGAAGCTGTTTAATACAATGCCAGTATATTTTACCATTTCAGGATATTTGTTTATACAGCAATAACATACAATTTACATCACTAATTTTGTTTGAAACTTCACTGTTATAAGCTATGGTTGGGATTCTGAACTTCCCAGATCATTCAAAATTTCAAATATTCTTCCAAATTATTATTTATGTTTAGCAAGCAAGGACACTATAGCAAAATAATTACAAGAGTTTTAGTAGAGTAGTAAAATATATTGGGATGAAAATTTTAAAAATCATAATTAGTCTGGAGGACTAATTTAGAGAAATACATTTTTATTTTAGATGACCACACTTTATATGGACAACTCTATTCAATCCCCAAATGGAGTAAGTATATATTTTAAGAGATATGAAAATTCATGACCTTTCTCAGGGTATGCTTCTAAGACTGAACAACAACAACAAATCAGAGTCAAGAAATAAAGGTGTCAGCATAAAAATTGGAAGAGAAAAAAGGAGCAGAGAAGAAAAAAATCAAAGAAATACTATAAGAAGGGATATCCCGATTATTACAACTTATATCAGTTTGGTTCAAAAAACACATGTGTTCAATGTTAGAATCCAGGTGTTCAATGACAGAGAAGACTATATTTTTACCCTGCAGTGACCTGTCAATATGAAATTTAACATATATTAGTTATCAAAATATTTTACATTTATGTGTTTTAAGATCCAGTGTATTTTCTCATGAGCCTAGTTCTACCTCATTCAGCACCCTTCTTTTATTTAACTTTTTTTTAGCAATATTTTAATCTTATCCTTTAAAAGCAAATATTTTGCTTAGGGTGTGTGGTTGGGAGGGTTTCCCTAGTATGAATTATTTGTTTTAACTGGTCTTTTTAGCAGGACAATTCTCATAAAAACATACATTTGATGCCTTATTTTGTTTTATTAGTGCACACAAATAAACATGCTGTTAAGTATTAATGGAATTATTTTTCTCTTGCTTAGTATTAATAAACAGGTAAAGAAAAAAAGCTGTGGTCATTTTACTCTTCAGGCAAATCATCGTACAAACCTACTTTAACCAAGGTATATATCACAGCCAATTTTAGTAATAAATAGACATCTTTTGAAATTTATTATTTAGTCGTGACATTTCTTAGTTATTAATTCGTGTATACAAAGGTATATCTGAGCACATAAAAGAAACTAACTTTTTTAAAAAATCAACTGAATGTAGAGCTATACAACATGCATAAATTGACCCTAGATCAATATCCAATGAACAACCCTTCCTTCAGGCATTTCACTATTGGTCTGATCACACTGGAGTAGTTTTTTTTTCTTGAGAAATGTGTTTATTGGAAGAGAAAACTAAGAAGGTTTCTGAGTGACTGAAAACATATCAGGGACAGGAAAGAGGAAGTGTGTTCTTAAAATTTGGGTTAAGATATTACAAAAAATGGATGCATTTGAAAATGAAACAGATTATAAAACAGTAAATTGAAAGGTTTTAAAGAAAAAAAAACTGGTTGCAAAGTGAGGCTTTGAGAACAAGGTCCATATTTCATAAGAAAGAACTATTACAATCTAGTTTTAAATTATTCAAAAAATGGAGAATGAAAATTTCCATTTGGAACTGCTTTAACTGATTAAAAATGAAAAAAAAAATCAGTTTATCTTATAGGCCAGATTTCAGTTGCTATATTGCTTTTGGCCAGAGAACAAATTAAAAGTACAGTCATACATTTATTTCATGCTTTTAAAGTGTGTTTTAACGTATGCTTAAAGTCACGTTTTAAAGTGTGACTTTTTAATACTTTGTTACTTTCTTTACATTGATGTTAAAGGACTTACCAGTTTTCATCACTTTATCTCCAAATTTGTGCCCAAGTGACTATTTCTGTCTTGCCTTTAACTTAACTTTTTTGGATGATTTTACTTTAGCAATCCATGATCCCAGCTGCTCAACTAAAAGCAAGATGCTCTTTACTTTCTGTTGATTAAATTAAAAAAAGATGATGTTTCATTCGGAAATATTTCCAATTCTGTGTGTCTGTATGTGTGTGAATATTCTTCACATTTCTTTTGGTTCCCATGTTTCCGGCATGTTAAACAGGCCAGTAAAAAATTATGTTGGGAAGAAAGCCCATCCACCAACATAGCACATGGCCAACATGTACTTATGCTGCCACTTCCATTTCTGAGTATTTCCTTTCGATTCCTCTTTTCATTTATGTAATTAAAACTGCACTGAATTAAATATTCTTTTTGTTAGAATCTGTTGTGCTTTTTCATTGACGTGTGCCCTAAACTGCAATAATGCTATGCACTTGGAAGGGGCTTGATAGATTTTAAAGAGTTTGCATATTCATCTCTTAATTTTGATTTCCAAAATTACAACTTGCATAAATAGATGTTATTATTTCCTTTAAAAATATGGAAACTGAGACTCTGGGAGATTAGGTTATATTTTCAAGGAATCTTGGCTGCTAATGTGCCCTGAAGTTGAAACTCCAGGGTTCTTTCCTCTATAAATGGTTGTCACTATTTTAAGAGTAAAGCAATTTCAGTTTGAAATTTATTGCTGATAGATTTGTGCATTCAATAAGAACTCTACCCACAAAAACAAAATAAAATGATGTTGTGTTTTCTCTCTGATGTTTTACATCTATTTACTGATATGCTAGTACACTATAGTGAATTAATCCAAGTTTCCTGATAAGATAGTTCTGAATCCTAGCTGTAAAATTTATTAGCTAAGTAAAACTAGATATAATAACTAGCCTCTCTAAGCTTCAGCTTCCTCTTAGTAAAGTAGGAATAGCAATCCCTGTATTGCAATATTACAGCATCTAAATTGCTTAGCAGGGGCTTCCCTGGTGGCGCAGTGGTTGAGAATCTGCCTGCTAATGCAGGGGACACGGGTTCGAGCCCTGGTCTGGGAAGATCCCACATGCTGCGGAGCAGCTGGGCCCCTGAGCCGCAATTACTGAGCCTGCGCGTCTGGAGCCTGTGCTCCGCAACAAGAGAGGCCGCGATAGTAAGAGGCCCGCGCACCGCGATGAAAAGTAGCCCCCGCTTGCCACAACTAGAGAAAGCCCTCGCACAGAAGCTAAGACCCAACACAGCCATAAATAAATAAATAAATAAATAAATAAATAAATAAATAAATAGCTTAGCAATAACTGGCACACATTATGCCTTCAATAAATGGTAATTTGTACTACTTTTATTATTTAATGCTTAAAAGCATTACCTATATTTCATTTTTTGTAAATATAGTGCTAATATTATGTTTATATACATATAGTAAAAATGAATAGAACAGAATATGTTATTTTAAAGTAGAAATCTTAGGGGGATTAAGATAAATTTCATACCATATATTAGTCACTTCAGAAATATGTGTTTGATATAAATTTGCATTTGATTAAGATGGATCACAGACCTAAGTGTAAAACACAAAACATTTATAGAAGACAGCACAGGAGAAAATGTAAAGAAACTTGGGTATGTTAACATTAAGGTACAGTATCAAAGGCATGATCCATGAAAGAAAAAAATAAATAAGCTGGACTTCATTAAAATCAAAGATTTCTGCTCTGCAAAAGACATCGGCAAGATAATCAGAGGCCAGACCACAGACTGGAAGAAAATATTTGCAAAAGACACATCTGATTAAATATAAAATGGTCTCAAAATCAACAATAAGGAAAAAAACAACCTGATTAAAAAAGGGATTAAATTAAGAGACACCTCACTAAAGAAGATACAAAGATGGCAAAAAGCACATGAAAACATCCTCTACCTCATATGTTATCAGGAAATGCAAATTAAAATAACAGTGAGATACCACTATACACCTATTTGAATGCCCCAAATCTGGAACACTAACAACACCCTTGCTGGTGAGGATGTGGGGCAATAAGAACTCTTATTCATTGCTGATGGGAATGCAAAATGGTGTAGCCACTTGAAAGACAGTTGAAGGTTACTACACATACTTTCACCATATAATCCAGTAATCATGCTCCTTGGTATTTACCCAAAGGAGCTAAAAATTATGTCCATACAATAACCTGCACATGGATGTTTATGGAAGCTTCATTTGTAATTGCCAAAACTTGGAAGCAACCAAGATGTCCTTCCGTACGTGAATGGATAAATAAACTCTGGTATATCCAGACAATGGAATATTATTTAGCACTAAAAAGAAATGAACTATGAAGCCATGAAAAGAGGAGAGAAAGAAGCCAAACTGGAAAAGGCTACATAATGTTAGATTTCAACTGTATAACATTCTGGAAAAAGCAAAATTATGGAGAAAGTAAAAATATCATGGCTGTCAGGGGTTGGGGGCAGTGGGCATGACTAGGTGAAGCATAGAGAATTTTAAGGCAGCGAAAATACTCTGTATGATAACATAATGATGAACACATGTCATACTTTTGTCTGAACCCACAGAATGTACAACACCAAGGGTAATTATAATGTAACCTTGGACTCTGGGTGATTATGATGTGCTAATGTAGGTTCATCAGTTCTAACAGTTGTAACACTTCGTGAGTGGTTTTGATAATGATGAAGCTATGCATGTATCAGGGTAGGGGGTATGTGGGAAATCTATACACCTTACCCTCAATTTTCTGTGAACCTAAAACTGCTGTAAAAAAATAAAGTCTTAAGTTAAATAAATAAATGGACAAGTGATAAACAATTCTATAAGGAAGTTATGAAGACAAATTTCAGTGGAAAGAGAAAAAAACAATACTATATACACTTTTAGTGGTGTTACAGTAAGTTTACTCTGAATTTAAGGGTAATTTGGCTATCAGCTCGAAACATGCCATAGTAAGTAATCCTACTGCACTCTTCTTTTCCCTTATCTCTTGCTGTGAAATTTATTAGGCTTGTCTCAACTTTTATTCATCCCCTCTCTAATAATTAGGTGGAGATGAAAGAATATACCTATGTTTTGTAATGAATAAAGCTGCAGTGGTATATGAGAAGTTAACGTTTTTAGAAAGTTCCTACATTTTGAGAGTAAATGAAGATTGTTTGGAATGATGGAAAATTAAAGCAAATTAAAACCACAGCATAAAACAACTGACATTATGATCAGTTCACCTCTAAAACATCCTGAAGAAGCTTAAGCTTGGAGCAACAAATCATCATATTTTAAACAAGTCATGAGACAATGACCACAGTAATTAATTAAAAATAGAGATTCAAAACTTTCGGGGAGGCCAGGCTCATGCTTCTATTCCCATGCTCAGGACCATGCACAGGAATTTAAAAAATAAAAACAAAACACTCAAACAAAAAATACATCTGGCTCTTAATGTTGACCAATTGAATCGAAATATTTCTGAGTAGGACTGATTATTTCTTTGTTATTTTTGTTTATAATTTGGTAGATGCATATAATGAAATACTGTGCAACAGTTAAATTCAACATTGTAAGTATAGAAATAATATTATAAATCTTTAAAATACATAGTGTTAAAAAGAAAAAAGGAGAAATGGAATTAGTTTAGCAAAATATCATTCATATAAGTTTTAAAAATACACAGTATTTTTAAATACACTATATTAACAATTTTTATAAGGAAACATACCATATGTAAATTATACCTCAATAATTTAAAAATTCTTTTCTTGAAAAGATTTATAGAGAAACTTTAAATAAGTCGAGTTATTATCTCCTCTTCTTATACCTATGAATGTATTTTTTCTTTTTATATTATTAGTCATGTTAATTTAGAATTACAGAATGTAAGGGTGTCTCAAATTTAACCTCACCCAACTATTTTGCTTTTAGTCATGATACAACCAGAAATCCAAGGGGTTAAATGATTTGCCCATAATCATAATGATAATTATGGCAGAAGCATGGGATACAACGTCTCCTAATATACTCTCCAGGAAAATATCTACAAAACTGTTAGCCTTAACTGTGTGTTTTTATTTTTTCATCATAACTTCAAACCTTATTTTCTACTTATTCTACAAAATTCCTATGGTTAATATCATATAAAATGTAAAAAGGCATAATGATTTCCTTGTAAGGTCAAAAGAGGAGAAGATTTTCCATTCTCATCATTTCCATTTAACATAACACTGGCAATCTTAACCATTACAACTAGTAAATAAAAATACAATCACAGGTGTACTAATTACAATGGGAGAAATAAACTCGTTAAAAATTTTTAAACAAACACTTACAAACTTATAGAAAGTTGGAACTACAGTATAAAAACCTTCTTTTTCTCTTAGCCATTTGAGGGTAAGTTGTCAACTTGAGGTACCATGATTCCTGAGTTCTCTAGTTGCCATTTCCTACCAACAAGTGAATTCTCTTGCATATCTCAAATTATCTATCAAATCACTAAGGTAGCACTGATATAATATTATAATTCTCAGGCTCCATTTAAATTTCACCAATTTTTCCAATAACATCTTTTGTAGTAAGATATCTCAAATTATGTGCTGCACTTTGGCATTATGCGCTTTTAAGACATACTAAGAACTACCAGTTCCAGCTTCCATCTTTGAGACTGGAACAGTTAGTTTTTCCTTAACTTGATGATTTGAACAATTACAATCATCACCCATGAGTTATTTTGTTGTATCTTCCTCTTTAGGTTTGTCTGAAATTTCCTCGTGTTGTGATTTAGGTTAGGCATTTTTATTTGGATTATTTCAGAAGAGGTCTTATGTTCTTATTGCATCCTGTCAATAAGGACAAATTTCATTTATCTCTTTATTGATGATTTTTGCTTTGATCAACTGATTCAGTCTTCTCAACTGGAAAATTATAAATTTTCCCTTTGCATTAATACATGTTTTATGGGAAGCATTTTTAAAAAGCTATGTAAATATTCCACTCCTCATAACATTTTCTAATCAAGTAATTAATAAATTATATCTTCATGAACTAATGCTTTCCATCTTCTCCAATGGGTTATAATCCTTTACTAACATTATTTATTTTGATGTTCAAATAGCCCCCAGTTTGTCCAGTGGGATCCTATTCAAGCTGCTTCTGTGTCCTTTACATGTTTCCTTCATTCATTGAGAACTTACTTGCTTTCTGACACAACAAGATGGGTCAGGTTTGTCTTGTACACACCCTGCTCCAGCTGTATAATCATCCGTCTGTTCCTCTTCATCAAAATTGGTATTTAGAAACAGATATCTGGGGTATTTGGTGCACTCACTGTTATTGGGATATCGCTTTCCCCAGCCTCTTTCATTGGATACAACTAAGGAATATTTGTATACTACTATACCGCACACACTATAATGCATACTATCTATTTATCTATCTATCTATATTTCTAATCAATACATATCAATGTATTAAAAACCATGAGTTCCCACCAATATTTCTAATTGCAATCCAACAGCGTAGAAGTGATTCTAGTTTTATTCCTTTCCTTATTTGTAACTCCTTTCTATTAGAGAAAGAATATTTGCTATGATGATCCTTAATATATTTATATATTTGGTCAATCCTCCTATAACAAATCTCTCATATCTGCAGCCATCACTTCTGTCTCAGGGGAGTTCAGCTGTGTAACCAGGCTCAGATACATCATACTGGTCTTTCCCATGAAGAGATGTCCTCCTCAGCCCACACTCTGACTATCACACTGGGTTACTCCACAGTGAATATGCCCACCTCATCCTTTTCTGACTCTGTCTGCCCACACCAGTCCAAATCCCTATATAATTTTCTTTACTATGCTCAATCTCTGACACTCCACCTCTGCCTGCCATCACTTAGAATACCTACTTACTCTGATTTTGTTCTGAAACCTCAATGTGTGCAACTGAGACTTTTTTCAGCCCCGAAGTTGATGTTACTTTACTCTGTCCCTAGAAGATTTCACTGAACAGTCCAGCAAGGGAATGAAAGGGAAGGAAAAGAGAAGAGGAAAGGAAGGTGTGTAAAATTATCTTTATTCACACAACTTGATGGTGTAGGAAATCCTAATCAATCTATATTTTTTAAATGTTAGGTCTGCTAAATAAATTAATCAAGGCCACAGTATGCAAGGTCAAAATATAGTTTGTATTTCTACATACTAGCAAAATACACTTGGCAAATGAACTCTAAAATTCATGCCTTTTACAACAACAGTAAAGAACTTAAAACACTGAGGTAAAAATCATAACAGAATATATGTAAGATCTCTACACTTAAATTTGCAAAAAATTATTGAGAGATTTAAAGAAGTCCTAAACAGATAGGAAGATATAACATGTTCATAGATTGGAAGATGTATTATGGACTGAACATTTGTGTCCCCCTCAAATACATATATTGAAACCCTAATCCTCATTTTGGCTGTATTTGGAAATGGGGCCTCTAAGAAAGTAAAGTTAAATGAGGTCATAAGGGTGGGGCCTTGATCCTACAGGATTAGTGCCTTTATAAGAAGAGATACTAGAGAGAGTGCACGTGTGCTCTCTCTCTCTCTCTCTCTCTTCCTCTCTCCTACCTCAACCCGTCTCTATGGGACAACAGACACCAAGGAAATGCCACATGAGCGTTCTGCAAGCCAGAAGTAGAGCTCTCAAAATAAACCAAACCTGCTGCACCTTGATTTGGAAACTTTAGCCTCAAGAACCATATGAAAATTAATTTCTGTTGTCTAAGCCATTAGCCTATGTTATTTTGTTATGGCAGCCCAATCAGATTAATATGTCTATTCTCTCCAACTTGATTTATATATTTAATAAAATCCAAACCATAACCCAGTATATTTAAATATATTTTGATGAAGCTAATATTTATATAAAAATGCAAATGACATAGAATTATCAAAATTACTTGAAAAAATCAAAGTTGGTGCACTTACTTGATTTCAAAACTTACTCTGAAGCTACAATAAGCAAGATAACATACACAATATACAAATAGATCAATGGAACAGAATCAATCATTCATAATTAGAATACAATATAAATGTTCAATTGATTTTTGACTAAGGCATATGACATTTCAAACAGGAAAGGGTTTTCACAAACTATGCTAGCACAACTGGTTCACTATATGGATCTCCATATGGAAAAAAGAACAATAGTAAAAAAAAAACACTTTTCACATGTTACACTATACACAAAAATGTATGAAGGATCTAGATGGAAAATATAAAACTATAAATTTACCAGAAGAAAATATGAGGGAAGAATAACCTTATATGGTCTTAAGGTAATCAACATTTTGTTAGACAAGACCCAGAAAGCACTAACCATAAAAAGAGAAAAACAGGGCTTCCCTGGTGGCGCAGTGGTTGAGAATCTGCCTGCCAATGCAGGGGACACGGGTTCGAGCCCTGGTCTGGGAAGATCCCACATGCCGCGGAGCAACTAGGCCCGTGAGCCACAGTTACTGAGCCTGCGCGTCTGGAGCCTGTGCTCCACAACAAGAGAGGCCGCGATAATGAGAGGCCCGCGCACCGCGATTTAGAGTGGCCACCACTTGCCGCAACTAGAGAAGGCCCTCGCACAGAAACGAAGACCCAACACAGCCATAAATAAATAAATAAAAATAAACCCAAAGTTAAAAAAGAAAAAAAAGAAAAACAAAAAGAAAAAATGGACTTCATTAAAATTAAAAACTTCTCCTCAACATAAAGAAAATGAATGAGCCATTCAGAAACTGGGAGAAAATTATTTGCAATAACTATATATCTGACAAAAAACGTATATCCAAATATAAACAACTCCTGTGACTCAATTATAAAATCTCAACAACCTAATAAAATATTGGGCAAAAGTCAAAAAGACACTGCATAAAGGGATTATATATATGTTATATATCATTAACCATTTTATTAAGCTATAGTAAAGATGCTCAACATCCTTAGTCACGAGGGAAACGGAAATAAAGAATATATTGCAATTTTACTATGCACTCTATAGAATGGCTCAATATAAAGACAATACCAACACCAATGTTATCCAGAACATTGAATAATAGGAGCTCTCATACATTAGTGGTAAGAGTTTAAAATGGTACCATAACAGAAAATCAGAATTTTCTCGCTAAGTTAACCATATACCTAATCCATGACTGGAAACTTCACTCTATGCATTTGCCAAACACACACACACACACACACACACACACACACACACATACACAAAAGGACCCAAATACCTATCAACAGGAGATTGGATTAACAAGTTGTGGCATACTAATACAGTGAACACCACTCAGCAATAAAGAATAAACCTCTGATAAATACAATAGCATGCAAAAACCTCAAAAAATATTATGCTGAGGAAAGAAGTTACATGAAAAAGAATACATGCTCTGTAAATTCATTTTCATGAAATTCTAAATGAGGAAATACCAATTTCTGTTGAAAGAAGTCACAACAGTGGTTGCCTGTTGTGGGTAGGAGGTTGACTAAGAACGAACACAGGGAACTTTCCAGGGTGATGGATATTTTATATCTTCATGTGATTGCAGAGGTAGATGCATTTGTCAAAACTCATCAGATCATACTTAAGATCAGTGTGTTTTGCTATAGGTAAGTAAATTATACTTCAAAATTTAAAAATGCTTTTCTTGAAGAGATTTATTGAGAAAGTTTAAATATGCCAACAAATATTATCCCTCCATTCCTATAACCATGTAACTATGTGTACATTTCTTTCTTTCTTTGCTTTTAATTTATCAGCTATGTTAATATAGAATTATAGAGTGTAATGATATCTCAAATTTGATCTCACCCAAATACTCCATTTTTAGTGATAATAAAACCAGAAACCCAGGGAATTAAATGATTTTCCTAAGTCTTATGATCTACTCTCTCTAAAAATATCTACAAGACTCTTTACTTAACTGTATATTTTAAATTTTGTATTTAGCATGAGTAATTTCAAAAAACTTTTAAAAAGTAGGCTTGTTACAAAAATAAAGAATATAGAACACAAATCAAAGGGAAAAATATTAATATATTGAGTATACTTCTATAAAGAAATATTGGGCCTAGAGAACATATTCTTAATTCACATTAAAAATCATTCAAAATAAAATAACTTTAATCATTCCAATTAAAAATGGGCAAAGAACTTCAATAGACATTTCTCCAAAGAAGATATACAAATAGCCAATAAGCCTACGAGAGAATGTTTAACATCACTAGTCCTTAGGGGAATTCAAATCAAAACCATATGAGATCCCATTAGGATGCCTATTATCAACAAAACAGGAAAAAAAAAAAAAAACTGTTGGCAAAGATGTGGAGAAATTGGAACCATTTTGCATTGTTGGTGGGAATGTAAAATGATGCAGCCCCTGTGGAAATACTATGTTGGTTCCTCAAAAAATTAAATATAGAATTACCATATGATCAAGAAATTCCACATCTGGGTATATACACAGGAGTATTGACAGCTGGGACTCAAACATATATTTGTACAACAGAATTATTCCCAATAGCCAAAAGTGGTAACAAACCAATGTCCATCAACAGATGAATGGATAAACAAAATATGATATGTACATACAACAGAATATTATTCAGCCTTTAAAAAGAATGGATACCTGATACGTACTATCAATACAATACGACTGAAACTTGAAAACATTATGTTAAGTGAAATAAGCCAGACAATGAAAGACAAACATTGTGTGACTCATATGAGGTACCTAGATAGGCAAATTCATAGGCAGAAAATAGAATAGTGCTTACTAGGGGCTCAGGGGAAGGGGTAAAGGCAAATTATTGTTTAATAGATACAGAGTTTCAGTTTGGGCTGATGGGAATTCTCTGGATGGATACTGGCGATGGTTGCTCAAAAATATGAATGTTTCTAATGTCACTGCATTAGAAACTTAAAAATGTCACTTAAAATGATTAAAATGGTAAATTTTATGTTATGTATATTTTACCACAAAATAAAATAATTTTACAAACTTTATTATTTTAATATAGTTGATGTGTAAAGTCTTTTATACTTATGCGAAAAGAAATGCAATAAATGCATGCCTCTAAAGATTTATTATTTTGAAAATAATTTTTATTGTCAAAAACATAGCTTTGCCTCAGAATCATTAAGGTAATTTTGAAAATAATTTGTGCACATTTATATTATTTAAAATGACTCCATACTGCTTCTTAAATTAAATTATTTATTTTTTTACAAAATTTTAGTAGACTTAGTAAATGTACTTCAAATATATAAAGTTTTCAAATTGTTATTCTTTATTGGGGAGATATTGTCATCTGTGTGTGTTTGTGTGGGCAGGTGTGTATTTTCTTTGAAATATAGTTTTGTCTGAAAATGATCCAATTTTCTGTTGCTTTGTGAATCTGTTATTTTCTTAGAGATATTAATTTATAGAAACTTTTGCTATGTTTTTAACAGTGATAAAAATCTTTGTATAAATTTTGTTTTCATTGAAAACAACAAGGCTAAAAATATTTATTTGTGGTTTGTGTAGAGTTGTCAGCCCCAGTTCTGCCTTGAAGAACAGACTATTGCTCCAGCTGTGTGAAATCCCCTTCACGGATTGTCTCAACTCCAGAGAGCTGTCTCACCCAAAGTCACCATTTCTGAGGGAAGCTCACATCCAGAATCTGATGGAGGTAGAGGTGTAAGGGGTTAGCCATTTCAATTTAATGAAAGAAGATTCTGTTGGGATATTTACACTCCAGAGACCCCATGAGGTGGGCTGAGGCCATAAGGCTTGCATCACTGACTAACTCTTCATTCAATCCAAATTTTCACATCTCCCTCCACAGGTGTTTATGCCAAAAATACTCCTTATATGTGTTGTGAAAGGCTAGATTGTGCAACACCCAAAATATACACTGCTGAAATTTATACTAGTAAAATGCTGTCTGCATTTTTATCTAATCAGATCCAAAATTTAAAAACTATTGCTACAGAATATCTAGAAAATGTATGCTTGTGGTACTTCTGTGCTCCATATTTTTAATCAAATTTGCTTTGGAACCATTTAAATGTTACCAATAAGGAAAAAAGCTACTTTTGTGAATGCTTTGAAATAGTGTTGATTTTTCCAAAGGAAGTTGTGATCTGACCAGACTCACTGTACTGTGAGATGAAGAATGTATTATTAGCTGCTGATTTTGAAGTCCTACTGGCTTATTACCTATTTTAATAAAGATTTGTTCCTGACATAGCCTTTTTTCAAAGTTTGTTCTAAAAGAACGAAGAGAAACAGTGTCCATTAGCTCCTTCCTTCTCTTAGAAGTTGCAAATTACCCAATATGGAATTCTGCATCAGTAAAGATCCAACTTAAGAGTTTTGGAGGAGAACCAATCTTTTCTCACTTTATTGTGGCGCTCATCATAATCAGCATCTCAGTGGTCAGTTGTGGGTTGTATATGAAGGGTAAATATATTAATAATTTATGTGCCTCAGTGCATTTTAATAGTGAGATTCATGATGAACCTTGAAGTTGTAGAGACACAGGGAAAGATTTTAGGAAGTTGGACCAAAAAAAAAAAAAGATGTAAGTAATAAGAGGAACAGCTTCAATTAAACTAAGAAGAGATTAATTAATGCTAAAGGCCACAGGGGTCAGCAGTAAGAAAATGCCTCAGAGAAAAGAATGAGTGAAGAATGATGTGACAGAAAAATAAATTAATTTAAGTCAGAGGCCAGGAAAGCATTATTATTCAGTTCTGAGTCAAGGTCAGTATAAGATGAAAAAATTAAGAAGAAATTCCATGAGACCCATGAGAACTGAAGTTAAGACACTGGTTAGCAAGCAAGAAAGAAATTAACAACGTTTACTGAGTATTTACAATATGCCAGAAAACATACTTAATGTAGTCCATAAATTATTATATTCAATTCTAGCAATACCTTCATGAAAAGAATGCTACTGTACAGTGGTAAACTGGCAAAACTTTAACAACTAACTCTCCAGGGAAAGGAGGCCTGATTTGTATTGTCTGACAATTTCTGTGGTGTAAATACCACACCATACTCAATTTAAAACTACCACCATGGCATTAACTGACATGAGAACACCCTGAAAAATTTTAAATGGGCTCTTGCAAGCAGGCATGAACTAGCTCCAGCACACTACTACTGCTATGTCTGGTTTAAAAATGAAAACACTAACACAAATCATAAATCCAGGCAAGGGTGGACTTAAATTTCTGTAAAGTTTTTCTGATTCAAAGTTCCATGATATTTTTACTAAACAAGTCTTCAGGAAAAACAAAACAAAACAAACAAAAATCTTGTTGTCTGGATGGCCTTGGGGAAGTCAATATTGTCCTAGTGCTGTGCCTGGGCTAGAAATTAAAATTAATTAAGAGCCTAAAAGGACCTGAGAAACCCAAGAGATGGAGTTAGAAGAATAAAATTATCTATCCTCTGGGCATCCAGAATGGAGCTTTTGAAACTTGCGTTACAACTTCTAGTTTAAAAATAACAATATGTAGAGAAGATTTCCCTCTTCCTCTTCTTTAAAACACATAAAATAATTTAGGAGATCAATACGAAAAAATGCTTGCCTTATCCTTGAAGAAACTAAGGAACTCCCTAAAGTTACCTATATGCAGTGAATTTTTAAAGGCAGAAAGAAAAGACACTAAGAAAGAATACACGGAGCTGAGTATCTAAGAAAACTTTAGCAGAGTTGAATTTGACAAAATATTTAATATTACATGGCAAGAAAAAAATCAAGACCATTTTATTTAGAAAAAAGGTGATGGTTATGTGGGCTGATGACAGGAGTAAAGGGGATCAGTTTTGGCACAGAAATGGCAAGTAAAATGAATCAAACAGGAAAGTCATAGTTGCAGGAAACTATGTTAGCATGAGGCTGAAAGAGAAAAAAATTTATATTTTGAAAAGTCCAAGAGCCACTAATTTGAGCTGGCTGCAAAGAAGTATAAAATCAAACAAAGGAAAGCCTTGCCTCTTATTCACACCACACTCACATTTAGCTCACATCATACTCACATATGCAGAGAATTCCTGTCTTGCACTCTTGCCTCTGCTTCACATATTACTTGTAAATAACTGGACTAGGACAAACATTGTATTCAATAATTACTAAAATGGGACCAGACTGGAATTTGTATAATTGTACTAGAATAAGAAAAAAAGAGCAAAAGAATAGGATCAATAGATCAATACAAAATGTGGTTATCAGGAAATTATGATGAAACATACATGAACTGTTTTGTTTTGTCTTACAGTGTAAAACAATTTTTATGGAATTCCAAAATACCATACAGATAATGATTTATGTAGTAAATTGTTTTAAAACACATAAGAATGATGAGCACAACATTCAGGATAGCAGCATGAACTGTTAAAAAAAAAATAACAAGAAAATGGGTTTCATACAATGAGTCCAAATACTGACCTAAGGGTTGATATAAGATAATCTAATAACAGAGGAAGGGGTTAAAATATAAACGGACAGGATTAATGGGGGGAAAAATTGAGGAGAGTAAAATGAAACGAACAGAAAGGCAAAATTGGAAACAACAAAATAGAAAGTACAACTTGCTATAAACATAGTAGATAAAAGAGAAGACTAGACCCAGAAAAGCAAGCAAAATGAGTTAGAAAGATAGAGCCAAAAAGATTTAGAGAGAATAGGCTGAAAAAGAAAAATCACACGATCATATCAATAGATGCACAAACACTTTTGACAAAATCCAGCACCCATGCATGTTAAAAATTTTAAGTACACAAAGAATAGAGGGGAACTTCAACTTGATAAAGAATATCTACAAAAAACCTACAGCTTACATCATACTTAAAGGTGAGAAACTTGAAGCCTTCCTACTAGGATCAGGTACAATGACAGGATAACCCTCTCACCACTGCTTTTCAACATGATACTGGAAGTTTTAGCTAGTGCAATAAGACAAGAGAAGGAAATAAAAGGTATACATATTGAGAAAGAAGAAATAAAACAGCCTTGTTCACAGATGACATGACTATCTATGTAGAAAATCTGAAAGAATCAACAAAAAACCTCTTGGAACTTATAAGTGATTATAGCAAGGTTGCAGGATACATGGTTAATATACAGAAGTAAGCATTTTCCTATATACAAGCAGTGAACAAGTAAAATCTGAAAGTAAGAACACAATACCATTACATAGGACTCCCCAAAATGAAATACCTATGTATAAATCTAGAAAGGATGTACTAGATCTATATAAGGAAAACTACAAAATTCTGAAGAATGAAATCAAATAAGAACTAAATAAATGAAGAGAAATTCTATGCTCATGAATAGAGTCAATATTGTCAAGATGTTAGTTCTCCCCAACGTGATCTATAGATTCAATGCAATCCCAATTAAAATCTCAGCAAGTTACTGTGTGGATAATGACAAATTGATTCTAATATTTATAGAGAGGGGCAAAAGACCCAGAATAGCCAAAACAAAACTGAAGGAGAAGAATGAGATTGGAGGACTGACACTACCCAACTTCACGACATTATAAATTTACAGTAATCAGGACAGGGTGGCATTGGAGAAAGATTACACAGATCAATGGAGCAGAATAAAGAGCCCACAAATTGACTTATGTATATACATTTAACTGGTCATTGACAAAGAGCAAAGGCAATACAGTGGAGCTAAGACAGTCATTACAGTGTTGGAATAACTGGACATCCACATGCAAAAATTAATCCAGACACAAACTGACATCTTCACAAAAACAAACTCAAAATGGATCGTAGACTTCATTGCAAAATGCAAAACCATAAATCTCCTAGAAAATAGCATAGGAGAAAACCTAGATGACCTTGGATACGGTGATACCATTTTAGATACAATACCAAAGGCACATGTATGAAATAAATAATTGACAAGCTGGACTCCATCAAAATTAAAAACTTCTGCTCTGTGAAAGACAATGGCAATTGAATGAAAAGCCAGGCCACAGACCAGAAGAAAATATTTGGAAAAATGATACTTCTAATAAAGAACTATTATCCAAAATACACAAAGAACACTTAAAAATCAACAATAAAAAAGCAAAAAAACTTAATTATAAAATAGGTCAAAATCCTTAAGAGATACCTCATCAAAGAAGATATACAGATGGTAAATAAACATATGAAAAGAGTCCAGCATCATATGTCATCGGTAAAATGCAAATTTAAATGACAATGAGATATCATTACACACCTATTAGAATAGCCAAAATCTAGGACACTGACAATTCCCAATTTTTGGTGAGGATGTGGAACAACAGGAACTCTCACATATTGCTAATGTGAATGCAAAATAGTATAGCCAGGTTGGAAGAGAATTTGTTGGTTTCTTACAAAACTAAACAGACTCTCGCCATTACGATCCAGCAATAGCGCTCCTGGGTATTTAATGAAATGAGTTGAAAACATGTTCACAAAATATCTGGACATGGATGTTTACAAAAGCTTTCTCTATAATTGTCAAAACTCAGAAGCAACCAAGATATCCTTCAGTAGGTGAATGGATAAAACTGTGGTGCATCCAGACAATGAATATCATTCAGCACTAAAAAAAAAGAAAGAGCTATGAAGCCATGAAAACACACAGAAGAACCTTAAATGCATATTACTAAATGAAGTAAACCAACTTGAAAAGCTACATACTGTGTGATTCCAACTATGTGACATTCTGGAAAAGACAAAACTATGGAGACAGTAAAAGATTATTGGTTGTCAGGGTTAGGGGATGGGGAGGGATGAATAGGTAGAGTACAGAGGAAGTTTATGTCAGTGAAATAGTCCCTATGATTCCATCATAATGATACATGTCATTATACTTTGCCCAAACACATAGCATGTACATGTACAGTGAACTGTAAGCTATGGATTTGAGAGATTATGATGTGTAGGTTCATCACTTATAACAAATGCACCACTCTGGTGGGGGATCTTGATAATGGGGAGGGTATGCATGTGTAAAGGCAAGGGATATATGAAAAATATCTGTACCTTCCTCTCCATCTTTCTGTTAACATAAAACTCCTCTGAACAAAGTCTTAAAAAGCAAATTTAAATAAAAAGAGAACAAGTTACGAGAATAATTTTACAGTGAAGATGCCATTTTAATCCAATAATCATAGTGATTACCAGTAACGACACAAATTGAAGTCTTCCACCCCCGGTAAGATGCAATGAGAAGAACAGCATCACTTGTGTGATTTCCTGCTGAAGATTCATAACCCAAATCTAATCATGAGAAATCATCAGACACACACAAATTGAAGAACATTTCAGAAGATAAGTGGCCTGTAATCTTCAGGATTACAGGATCATTAAAGTGTCAGGATCATGAAATCAAAGAAATATTGAGAACTTTATCAGAAGACAGAAAGAAACCAAAGAGGCATGACAACTAAATGCAATGTATGATTGTGAACTGCCTTGTTTTTCTATAAAGGATGATATTGGGATAAGTGGCAAATTTTGAATGGGGTCTGAGGTAGATGTTTATAATCCATCAATGTTAATTTCCTGATTTTGATGGTGTGTTGTGGTTATACAGGAGAATATCTTTGTTTGAAGGAAATAAACACTAAATTATTTGGTTGTGGAATAAAATGATTTAGAGAGAAAATAAAAGAATGAAAGGAGTTGTTTCCAAGAAGAGATCAGAACAATGAGGGAAACAACTTAGAAGACAAAAAGAAATAAATAATTTAACTTCATACAAATAATCGAATAATCTGTTTACAGACACATACTCAAATGGTAAAATACAACATATACTAGGGAAAATATACTTGCAACTCATAATAAAACTCATAGGAAGAGACTCCATTTTCAGACATGGTAGAGAAGTTATTTGGAAAAACTTATGTTTAAAAACAATTGAAAATGCTGGAGAGAATATAAACAACAGTTCCTTTAAAGTAATAAAGACAAGATGTCAGAACGAAATGTAGCAGGAAGTAAACACCTAGGCCAGTAAGTAGAACAGCAGATCGTAAAGCTGCGTTTTCTATGAGAATATGTTTATAGGAGAAAACTTGCTTTTCAGCTTTGTTGCACTTCTTGGGTAAGAGGTACACAATTCAAGGTCAAAGATGTAGACTCAACATTCAAACATTAAACAGTTAAAACAAGTTGCTCATGCTATGGAACTGGAGAGAAAATTACCTTACTGTAAGCAAAGCTAGAGGAATAAAGGAAAGAAAATACATAAGTAATTAAAGGTAAAGAAAAAAATAACTGGCCCTCACCAGTAAGAAGCTGGCTCTCGCCAATATTTTGAGCCAGATTAAAAATCTGCAAGTAAACCAGAGAACCCTAAGATTCAAGATGAAACTTGAAAGCAGTCAGACAAAAAGGAGCTAAATATCTTCAAAGGAGAAGCAGATTGCCAGCTGATTTCTCAGTAACAACAATCCATTCATAATCCAGGGGACAGAGGAATGTTCCTTGACGTGGCTGTCACTCTCACATTCTATACCCATAAAAATTAACTTTTTAACACAAAGCCAAAAATATCCTCAGATAAACAAAGCTGAAGATATCATCACCAGCATATATACTAATGAATATACTTATTTCATAACAAAGGCAAATGATCTCTAATTGAAAGTTGATGTGTAAGAAGGAATAGTGAAGAAAATGTAAAATGTGTGAATAAATCTGAACAAACAAGGAACATAAAAGACAATGACAGTATAAGTCACGTTGGAGGGGAATAGCGCTAAAATATTCTGTGATACTTTTACAAACCAGCATCCAGGTAACGTTATAGATTAAGGGAACTCTTAAAAAGATATTTCACAGCAACAAACTTATAAAGGAGTATGAGAATTTGATGAAGGCATTAAAAAAATCGTGTATATGATGAAAAGAATGTAAGCGCGAATCAAACTACTGTAATCTTTTTTTATAAAATAAATGATTTAATTATCAATATTTCTAATCTTTTAAATTACAGCACTCAATAATATTAGTTTTACATTTTTTATTTCCTGTAAACTAATAGCAAGAATTAGAAGGGTTTTGGAGCTTTGACAAAAAAAATTCTAAGGTAACAGAACAGTTTTAATTTTCCCCAGTGATTATTAAGAAGATGTTGCATGGTTTCAGCACGCAAAGACATTTTTATGGTCCCATATGAACCCACGAAAAGAGGACTTTCTGTACTGTTACTCCTAAAGAAGCCACTAACACAGGCTCAGCATACTTTTCTTGTGCGTGTAAAGGGCAGAAAGTAAATATTTTAACATTGAGGGCCACAAACAGCCTCTGCACCATATTCTTCCTCTTTTTCCATTTTTTTAAAAATCCAGTCTTAAAAACATATACAAATTCTCTTTAGACCACGAGCTAAGAAGCCTTCTGAATTTAGCCCACCAGCTTATTTCAAAAAATATTTAACAGACGCCAAAAATGCAATTTACAAAAACTAAGAAGGAAAGAGAACCTGAGTAGCCCTATAACCATTAAAGAAAATAAGTCAATAGCCCACGTTTCTCTATAATAAAACTATTGTATCAGAAGGTATTTTTAATGAATTCTAGACAACATTCATAAAAGCATTAATTCAATTACACACACAAATTATATAAAGTAATAGAAAAAGTGGTAATATCTCTTATCTCATTTTATGTGACTATCATAACTTTGATGTCTAAATACAATAAAAGTTAAAAGAGTTAAAAAAAGTAATTTTACTGAGTGATATCTTGTATGAAAATGAATGATTTTAAAAAAGTAGAAACTGTAAGCAAAGAAAGAGCAAGTGGAATACGATAATGTAAAGTTTTATATCATTACCAAGGTGAACTCTTTCCAAATCTGCAAGTTTAGTTCAAATAAGAAAAATCATTTAAGGTAATTGCTTGGATTAAAATATTGAAGGGAAAATAAACAGTTCATTATATGCATACATATATTTGACAATATTTCATATTCACTTATGATTAAAAAACATAAAACACTCGGATTAAAAGGAAATCCCTTAGTCTGATAAAAATACCTTTAAAAACAAACTTAAGAGACTTCACAATTAATGACAAAATGTTGAACATTTTAAAAAACTAAGAACAAAATAAAGAGGTCCCTCTCATATCATCTATTCAATATTCTATTGGAGTTTTTAATCAATGCAGAAAGACAAGTAAAAAAAAAATGTTTTTTTTCTTGATCCACTCACACTCCCCCCATCAGATAGTGCTACAAACAACTGCTCCCTTTTGCAGGAGCTGCCTGTGTGTACTTGCTCCAATTTCTCTCTCTCCATTCCCTTTGAAATCCACTGCAATGAGAATTCCGGGCCCACCACAGCACTGAAACCATAAACACCAAATTCACCTAGAATCTCCATGAAACTTAAGTCGGTAGTCAAATCAGAACTCTCTACCTCCTTGACTTAGCAGCTTTTGACTCAGTTAACACACTCTATTCTCCAAACATTTTCTTCACCTGTCTTCTAGGACACCCCCAGCTCTTAGATTCCCTTGCAGTTCAAGGAATATTCATTCTGTTGTATATGTTGGTTTTTCTTCTTTCCTCCCACATCATCCTCCCCCTCACACATATCTGAATGTGAGTTTGCTTCTAAATACAGCCCTATTTCCACTTCTCACTACATTCACATTCTTAATATCTAACAGTCCCATGACTTTAAATACCAGCTATATGCTGATGGCTTCTAAGAGGTCCCATTTTAGTTTTCCTGAACTTGTAGTTGGGCTGGCCAAAAAGTTCCTTCGGGTGTCCATAACATCTTAACGGCCAACCCAATACAATCTCAAAACTCCATTTATCTTCTGAAGATGAACTCGAACATCTGAAGATGAACTCGAGCTCTTACTCCTAATGCTCTCTAAATAAAAACAATCAATTTTTCAGTTGCTCAGGCCAAAATGTTTTGAGTCATCTGTAACAATGCTTCCTAACATCCACGCATCAATACTACATAGATTTCTGTTGTACCAACTTTAAAGCCAGAAGTCAGACTGATATTTTTAAAACTTATTTCATATAACGTCAGTCTTCTGCTAAAAATTCTACAATATCTTCCATCTTAGAGTAAAAGTCAAAATCCAATGTCTTCTGTATTAGTTTCCTATTGCTACTGTAAAAATTATGAACAACTTAGTGACTTAAAACACCACCAATTTATTATCTTATAGTTCTGGAGTTCAGAAGTCTAAATGCAAGGTGTTGGCAGGGCTCTGCTCCTTCTGGAGGCTTCAGATGAGACCGTTTCTTTGCTCTTTCCAGCTTCCAGAGGATGTCTGCATTCCTTGGCTCCTGTTTCTTTCTTCCATCTTCAAAGCTTGTTACTCTAACCTCTGGTTCCATTGTGACATCTCTTTTTTTCTGACCTTAACCCTCTTGCCTCACTCCTATAGGGACCCATGTGATCACATGGGGATTGCATAGGAAATCCAGGGTATAATCTCCCCCATCTCAAGATCCTCAATTTAATTACAGCTGCAATAGTCTCCTTTTGCTATTTAAAATAACATATAATGAATTCTGAGAATTAGGATGTGGATATCTTTGGCGCAATTATTTTGTCTACCACACTTTGTAGGATCTGGGCATCCTGTTATCTTTCTGCCTTTCCCTTCTACCACCTGTCCCTTGCCCCCTTTGCTCTAGGCACATGTACCTCCCTGCCCTTTCTTGAATATTCATGAGGAATTTCCTGATTTAGAGCATTTGCAGTAACTATTTCTTCTTGATGCAAAAAATATTCCTCTAACAGCTGCTTAGTTACCCCTTTCACTTCCTCCAAATCCTTTGCTTAAATATCACCTTCTCAGTAAGAAAGTACTGACTACCACCACCTTCTCTGCTCCATTCCTCAACATTCCTTACCTTGTTTTCTCTCTTCTTTTCTCATAGTAACCTTCATCATCTAACATACCGTAAGAGTAATATATTTATTATGTTTATCTTTAATTTTTTGCATTTCCCACTAAAAATGTGAGCTTTGTGACACAGGGTGTGTTGTCTTTTATTCAGGGGTGTGACCTGGTAACCTAGAGAGTGCCTGAAAAATAATTGGTGCTCCACACCTATTATGGATTTGGGAATGAAGCAATCAATAAGCAAAAAATAGATGACCTGAAGAAACAGTTGATAAAACACTTGAAAAACTTGTTCACAGAACTGAAAGTTCATTGTTATTTAGGAAAATGCAAATTAAATCACCAGTTTTGAAAAAAATTTTCTAAAAATATCAAGCTTGTGTCTCTTTGTAGAAGAAATTCTCGTATACTGCCAGTGGGAGTAGGTATTGGTTAAAACTTAGGAAACTAAAATGGCAGTATTTGGAAAAATTGAAGCTAGGCACACACTAGAGATCAGCAATTTTATTCCTGATTATATACTCTGAAGCTGTTCAATGTACATAAGTATCAGGGTGCATGTACAGAAATGTTCACAGAAGCATTGTTAGTAAAGCCGAAGTAAGGGGAAGGGGCAACATCGTATCTCCATTATTGATAGAACGTATAACTAAATCCAAACACATTCACATAAAGAGATCCTCTGCACAAAAATATGGTTTAATTTCATAAACCTATCTGAGCGAAAGAAGAAAGACACAAAAGAATATATGAACTGTGATTACACTCAATTTCAGAAACATTTAAAACTCCAGCATGCTGTTTATGAGTGGCTACATAGATGCTCAAACTATAAAGAAAAGAAAGGTATTATCAACCCCAAATGAATCTTATTGCCACCTTTAGAAAGGAGAAACGATGTTGTTACTAACTGACCCACACAGAGAGTTTCTTAGGGGCCATGAGTTTTCCATTTCTTCACCTGCGTTGAGGTCACCCGATTTGATTTATACTTATTCATTAAAGTTTATATGTGTGTTTTATTCAACTTTCAGCATGTATTACATTTGAAAATGAAAAAAAAAAGAATTAAAGGTCAATTAATAAGGAGAACTTATGGATCAAAAGAAAAAAACTAGATTATTAATAGAAAAATTGGTGAGGGATATAAACACTCATTTAAAGAAATGTGAAATGCTTTAAACACATGAAGAAATGCTCATTCTCACTTAAAATAAGAGAAATATGTTTTCATTTACAAGATTGAAAAGCTATTAAAAATGATGATAATACAGAGATTGGATACAATTGTGGAGAAATACTTAACTTTCATACCTTGCTGTTGGCATGATAAATTCAAACTGCATCAGTGGAGAGCAATTTAGCAATACCTATGAAAGTTTAAGATTTCCAAACTTTGCTTCAGCATTTCACTTCTAGTCATATTCCTAAAGGTATACCAGCACTGTGTGAAATAACATGTCATATTATTATATTACTAAATATTTTTTTAAATGACTAAACGTTCTTCAAGAGAAAAAGGTAAAACAAATTATGATATATCCACTGGAAAGAATAATATGCAGCTACTATTTTTTTTTAATGAAGGATATCTTTATGTCCTGAAATGGAATATGTCCTCAAGTTACATTTTTAACTAAAAACAAACCAACCATGTTTTATAACATGGCATAAAGTACACCACCATTTATGTAAAAACAAAATCATAAATACTTATTAAATAGTTCTATAATGTCTCTTGGAATACGTACAAAAATACAAAACAAAACAAAAACAAAACAGAACTGGTAAATGCAGCTGTTTCTTAGGAGGAGAACTATGGATGCCTGAGGATCCTGGTGGGAGCCTCAGTTTTAACTATACACCCTATTTTGCCATTTAAATTTTATTCAAAGTGCATGCATTATCAATTCCACATATAAATTAAATAATAAACACTTAACAACTGCAAAAATAAATTTGACTTCTCTATGAAGTAGCAGAAATATTCCTGCTACCTATGCAATTTTAGTTTTGTACTGATATCATTCAGAAAAGAAAGTCAGCTAACTATCCATCATTGTACTGCTTAAATAAGAATATAATTGCTTCTGGTGAAGCAACACATAATATTGATAAAATAAGAATATTACTATTAATAATGGTGCAATGAGGGGTAATGATGGTTAGTATATACTCTGGAGTCATAATTTCTGGGCTAGAATCCCATTTCTACAAGCTACTTGATTGGTGCCCTTAGACACCTAATTTAGACAAGAAGAACATATTTTCCTTACTTGTAAATAGGAAACAATAAAAAACGGTTGTTGGACTATTAAGTAATAAATAAAATACATTTTAGAGGATCATTATCAGGATATGTCAGGATGTTTCAGAATATTTTATATTATTTTTCATTTAATTCTCACATTAAAAAAAAAACTATATGTGATAGTTTTTACACTGTTATTTTGCTTCCAGAAGTATGTTAAATATTAGTAGTGAGCAAAGTGTTTTTTAAAAACTTATTTCACTCCTGTTGGTAATTTAAGTGGGAATACTCTCTTTGTTTAGTAATTATGTATGATTCTGGCTGTCAGCTTAATAGACAAATTTTTAATTTTAATTTTTACCAAGAGTGAGCTCACCTGTTGCACACATTCACATCCTCTCTTTCTGTCCATATAATAACGTCCCATCTCCAGCTCTTCATCATTTCAAACTCTCTCTTACTCCTACTTATTTTATCTTATTGGTAACATGCCTATGAGAAACTGATGTATTGCTTCTTTCTGTGCTAAACCAAAGCCATCTGACTCCCATTTACGTCAGATTATTACAATGGCTCTCTCCTTGGTCCACACTGATCTCTAAATTGCTACAACTTTCTTCTTGATGACTTTGCAACACTCAACAGGATTAGTCATCAATTCTTTGGAATTTTGTTCTCCTTTGGCCTCTATAACAGTCCGAGTCTTGCCTCTCTGCCCCGCCCCCGCCCCTTTCTACTTCTCCTTGGATGTTCTCTATCTCTGCCTTTATGTTATTTGACTTACAATCATAGGTCATGTCCTTGACCTTTGCTTTATCTCTTTATTGTCTCCCCTTGGAAGCTCAGCTCTTAGGAATGCATGTATTCAGCTAGTTCATGATTCACAACTCTATCCCTCTGCTCCACTGGACTCAGGATAACCCAACATATGCAAACTAGATTTGGTGCTAAGCTTTTGATGCTGGTTTGTATATACTGACAGAATTGGTATCAAGGAAAATTGAAAAATTCAGTGGTCTTGGAGTTTTGGGGGGTATTTGGAAGATACAACACTCAACTGAGGAGTTCACTAATGGAATTTAAGCTAAACATCAGCCAAAACAGGAAATGTTCCTTTAGATAAAGGGCTATAATAGTACACATTCTTACAGCTCAATTTCCTACTTGGTAAAACAATTTTAATCCTGGGCTGAGATTTAAGACCTTCATTTAAAATTCTAAATTTAATAGTTTTATGTAATCTATAAATGCTTAAAGTATAGTTTTAAAATGAGGTTAGTGAAAGAATTTTACTAAAGAGAGAGTCTGAAATTTGCATAAAGTGCTTTTCGTCTTGTTGATTAGAGTTCTAAGGAGAGAACCAAAGGTTTGTATATTATATCCCAACAAAATCACTGTTCCCTTCTCTAAACTTAGTCCATCTTACTGGCAACTTTTATGTTTTCTTTATTTTAACTTTTATTTACAATTACCAGGAGCCATGGAATGCAGTTACCCATTAGCAACACAATAATAATACCACCAACAACAATATTAATAATGATAATAATAAAAAATTAAGATTAAATAATATTCTTTGATAAAACAAAAGTAGAAATTTAACTATATTATGTGAATATTTAAGAATTCACTTCAGAAAATTTATTAAAGTGCTCCCTCCTTTTCTATTCATGCTTTCATAAGAAGCAACTGAGAATTTGAGTATTTGAACATATTCTAAGTATGAGACATTGATGAGCAAACATAATAACATACACCTACTTTCATTTTCTTTACTGAAAAGAATATTATTCTTTAGTGCAAAGGGGACAAAATTTAATTGAATATATAATTGTATATTGTCTCCAAGAAAGAAAATAAGAGGGCTTTGGTAGAAATTCATAATACCATAATAATAATTTCCCATGCTTCATGGCCATTACACACTCACCTGTTACTGATAAATTATATTAAGATATTTTTTGCAGAGCAAATTTTTATGACATTTCAATACATTTTTCATCTACAGAGATTTCTCTCGAGCTTTAGCTAAAAGTCTGGCTCAATTTTCACATAATCTTCATTCAGAGATGATTGTATTTCTTAAAAGTTCCATATTTGAAAAATGATGGGTTAAATTGCAGATTTAGTATTTTTGAACTTTAATATTTTTAAGTAATAGGTAAAGTTTTTAAAAGCTTATTCATCACAGAAAAATTCTTTGAGGTTTTTTAAATTATTAGTCTATTATTATCATCAAAGTCCTTTCATCTACTTCCAACTATTACTACTCTATGTGAATTAATTGGCTTAAAACCACAGAAATAATACTTTTTAGAAAATAAATTCATTATTATCTCTTATCTAAAACATAATCCAATAAAAATACATTCAAGGGACATAACATAGAGAGGTAGATTTTAAAAGATGCTGTGTGACAAACTGAAGAAGCAGGAAAAAGAGATGAAGAAGCTTCTGTGTGGAGGGGGTTATAAAATGGTGAGTACAAGAGAGGGATATACAAAAATAAGACTATGATGGGAAAGAAAAGATGGAAACACAGCATCTCTGGGTTACTAATTCAAGAGTAAAAAAGGAGTGGAAGGGTGGATATCCCACAAATCACTAGAGTACAGTAAGGGCAGTGAGTGTGGTAAATGTGTTTAGGTGGTGCGGGTATACTGTTGTTTCATGAAGGTTATACAGTGATAACACGTTATGTAAATAACTTCATGGAAGAGTTTAGTAAACATGTTATCACTACTACCAGGAAGAACTTTTAAGTAAAAGAATGATTGTAGTTATTTATATATGAGTATCCCATACTTAATTACATTTATCTTTTTAAAAAGAGTTCAATATTTGACACTTTGCTTGAAAATGCTAACAAGAAGTCTATTTCCCATTAGTTTAAACTGGAAAAAATAGAATGCTTACACATTAAACCCAAATTCAAAACTAATTTCCTAAAAAAGTAACTAAAACATAGTAAAATCTCTATATATGAATAACACGCTATAATGTTAGTATAGAAGACGCTTAAACCAGTGTTACTTGATCACTTACAGATTAACATGAATTAGCAAGACTTCCCGAAGGGCTTACAAAATCTTAGATGTACATTCTTTTTTACAGCCTCTGTTAGTTTCAAAACATCTATGGGTGGTTCTGATGTTCTACCAAGCGCATCTGGAATGCACTTAAGATCTTCCTGAATACTGCTTTGTTAAAATGTTACAGTGAGCTTTGAGGAGGTGAGCATATTTTTCCAATATAACCTCTGGCTGAAGCATTGAGAGATACAGACATTTTATGCATTCTGAGAGTTAAAAACCAAGAGGTGGTCTGCCTGGAAAACATTATCAGGGTTCTGCAGGACATGCCTCTATTTAAAAATGCTTTAATTACCTCTTGCTTGAGGATTAGTATAAAAAGTCTTTATAAATTCTAATTCAGGATCATCTTTTTTTTGTTGTGGTCTTTACCTATCAGGGAAATAACGTCTATATTCACCCCAAAAGTCCAAATGTCTCATCAGGAAGGTCTTTATTAATCATTTAATATAAAGGACTTTCTGTTGATGTCTATCAAATCATCCTGATTTATTTTCTTTTAGGACATTTTCTAACTAAAATCACTCACTGTATTAATTTGTTTTGTGCTCAATCCTTTTATGGTTGTCATTAATAGGGTTCAAATAGAAAATAACTATATACCAAGCCCTCTCCTACTCTCATCTCACCACTAAAGCAGGCCTATATATTTGTGTGTGTGTGTGTTTTATGTAGAGTCTCTTCATCATGTTTGTATTAAAAAAAAGTCACCTGGAAACTTTTAGTCTCAACAACATTACAGTTTTTAAAAGGTCCCAGAGAGTGTTCCCAGCTCTCTAAACTCTAATAAAACATAAAGTTCTTCCATGAGTTCACTCGAGATTTCCTTCCCCTGTAGGAAAACTGCAGTGGGGAGGTCAGGACAGCTTCTTCTATCTTAGTTCCAACTACTCCTTCCCCTGTTGCAACCAGGTTTGACTTGATTGTACCCATATTATTAAGGGCAAAACGCATACAGTCTAATATAGTGGGCACAGTTGGTATTGCCAGACTTTGTGAATGTTTAAAGTCAAGTTATTCTCTCATGAATAATGTTTTTTCAGTTTCTGGAAGATATCTCTTCTAGAAATTTCCAAGAATCACTTCATTATAAAGCACTGCACATTAAAAAACTCTTCCAAATAAATAAATAAATAAATAAATAAGAATTTGACTCTCCAGTTTCAACATTTAATAACACATAGATTCGTGTAATACGAATCCCCAAAGTATTTTATTTCCACCTATTTACAAGTACTGCAGAAATGAAACGTGGCAATATTTGGCACTTACTGTTTTGTTCGAGGCTTTTGGGGTCTGTGCTGTGTCTGAGACAAAAGGAGTCCCATAACTTCCTGTTATCCTTACTTATTATTCTCTCCTTCTCTTAAAGGCAGACATTTTGTGAGTAGAGAAATTATATTTTCACCACAGCACTTAATATCAGAGTAGTATCTGAGTAGTAACAGGTCTTCTAGATATTTTTTGACAGAATGAATAAATAATTCATTCATAGTGGGTGTGTGCAGCTCACAAGTCTACAGAGAAGAATGACCAAGAGACTGGAGCCAAATATATGCTTTAAGGATTAGACAGAATATGACTAGGAAAGCAGGTCTTGAGAGAAATCCAAGTTAGGGAAAGCAAATTCTTACAGCAACTCTGAAGGGAAGAAACATGATGATAATTGAGAGCATACTCAGAAACAACAACTCAGGAAGAAGTAAAATAAAGACTGAACTGTTTAGGAAATGTAAAAGGCTCTGGCAAACTAAGGAAGTTGAGGACAGGGCTTCTCAGTCTCAGCACTATTGACATTTAGGACTGGAGGTCTGCCCTATACATTGAAGGATTTTTAGCAGCATCCCTGGTCCCTGCCAACTTGAGGCCAGTAGCAACCCCCTCTACCTAGTTGTGAAAACAAATAATGTCTCCATATATAGATGAATTTCCCCTGGATGGCAAAATAACCCCCAGTTAGAATCATTAATTTAGGGTATTTTGAACTCATCATGCTCATTAAGGGGCCATGAGGGCAAATAAGACAGAACTAAAGGTATAGAGTTGAGATAGACCAGAAAAATATATGGCTCATTCTATCATTTTCAATCATGGAACAGGGTAGAGTCAGAAAATGAAATATTTAATAGTGAATTGAAAAGTTGAGTGACCAGCAAGATACTTGTGCAAATAAAAGCAGTTGGTTCCAAAGAGAAAAACCTGTTAGGGACAGGGAGAAAGTTTCTATTGGCTACTCAGGAAGGGGGATGAAGGTTCATATTGGGTTATAAACTATGGGAGGACAAAGCCATGGTAGACTACGGGGAACCGTGTATCCCTTGGTAGAGGTGAGCTTAAGTAATCATCTAAGGACAGAAGAACTATAAATACCTATAGTATTCTTAATCTGCTAAAATAGAGAGCACCATTATTGCTCTAGCTCTTTGAAGCCATCAATTCTTCAGGAAAAGGGATATGAAATTAAGAAATAATTAAACGTGGTTTCTGTTTTTCAAGAATGCTAAACAACTGAGAACCCAACAAGACTTACAGACAGCAATATCATATGATATCGATTATACCTGGAATCTAAAACATGATACAAATTAACTTATGTACGAAACAGAAATAGACTCACAGACATTGAAAAAAAACTTATGGTTACCAAAGGGGAAAGGAGGAGGGGAGGGATAAATTAGGAGTTAGGGATTAACGTATACTCACTACTATATATAAAATAGATAACCAACAAGGACCTACTGTATAGCACAGGGAATTATACTCAATATTTTGTAATAACCTATAAAGGAAAAGAATCTGAAAAAGAATATATATATGTATTATGTATATGTATAACTGAATCACTTTGTTGTACACCTGAAACTAACACAACATTATATATCAACTATACTTCAATTTTAAAAAAAAGAACCTATCATTGGGAACAAAAAAAAAGAATCTATGTGTCAAATGTATTCTGCATTTAGAGAAGGATGATATCAGTGAGGTACTATAAGGTCTGAATGGCCTGGAGGCCCCAAGAATCTCTTTCATGTCTCCAGATGGTACATTTTTTCATTATACCAAGAAGATATAGACAGTTGCCCTGATTATTTATTAAAATTATTATTATGTTTTTACTTCCTGGAGTGAATTATTTTACTATGCTGACTCAGAATCAGGTTTATCATTGTTCAATTACGTTATTAATTTTTTGGTGTTTTTTCTTAATCTCTGGTTTTGATTAAAAATCTATTTTTAACATGTTTTGCTCCACTTGAGAATAATTATTATATAAAGTGCAAAGTTTGTACAGTAAATAAAATTAGTAATTCACTTAGAACTGTATGTTTGTTACGGCTAAAAGTAAATTCAAGAATATCTAGTTTATTGTCATTATTTATTTGAATATTTGGAAGCCTAAAATTTTGAAATTATCTAGGCAACTGAATCAGGCAATGGGAACCTGTGATAAGAAGCTACATGTAAAAGGACATTAATAAAAATAGCTTATAATCACAGTGTTTCTCAAATCTTAAATTGGTAAATTTAAAGATGTTTATAAAAGGTTGAGATATGAAAGTAACATAGGGCAAAAGTAGATACTTGAAGTTCACGTTTTAAACCTCTTGCTTTGGAAGGTAAAGAAAGGTTAGCAGGCATTGTCCTATATAGGAAATTTCTTAAAGGTCAATATTCTGATTATCTCACTGAAAAAAAAAAAAAAAAAAAGAACTTACACCAAATATATTTTGGTTTAGAATACATTTGATTGAATGATTTAGAGGAAGATATTTTTTTGCTCATTGAGAGATGAACAAAGAAATGCTTTGAGTTCACTGCTGGTTAGCCAGTTTCTTCATAATAGCCATGGCGGTGACAATTCAGCCACTAGCTTTCTTTCTCTTTTTCTCTTTCTGTCTCTCTTTATTTCTTCTTATTCTTTTTTTTTAAATATATAAATGGGTTTTTAAATGCTCAAACACTTCACATTTATAATGTAATCATATAAAAATTATATATATAAGTACATTAAATATATATATATATATATATATATATATATATATAAAATGACTGACATGATCATACTATAGATGAGAAAATGAAGGCCAAGAGAAGTTAATTGATTTAACCACTGAAAGCAAAAACAGTGGCAGAAGCAAGTTTACATATAGGTATTCTGATTGGCAGTTATATGCTTTTCCTAAGCTTTCCTCTGCTTTACTCCAATGAGAAGTAAGGGGATTTTCCCTTTGCTTCAACCCCTTAAGCAGTAATGGGTTTTTATCTAAGAAATTATATGCCATCCATTCTTTGTAGGATTTATTGGCTAATTGTTTGGTATTTTAAAAATTTTCCCCCTCTTCATGCATGAGCTTTTCAGTCTTGTCCTCACTCAACCAGTGTAATTCTCTCCATTGTTCCTACTCTGAGCTCCCATCATGTTTTCCACAACAATGAAGAGTTTATCATTGTCTTCCCATACGTCTAGTAATAAGGACATGTATTACTCCTCCCTGTGAACTAACCTAGAGACATTGAATCTCTTAGCATCAATATCACATGCCTACTTTAAATGAAGTAAAAACTGAAAGTAGAATTTCTGAAAGGATGAATATGTAATAAATTTATTATAAGTAATGTTGGAAAGAATATCCAGGGAATTTAAAATTTTTTATACTTCATGAAGAAAATATACCTTAGGCCCCAATTATATTCATTAAAGTGCATGTTTATAAAAATATTCTGTATCTCATAATTGCCTTTTCGCATATACAAATCTAAATGTTTAAAAAAATCTATATGTTTACTTCTAAAATAAGATCTTTAATTGTATAAGTAATTAATGCAAATACTTAATAAAAAGTAACACACATATGTACTACAGACAAGGGAAATTTAAAAATAACTATTTCACAGGTCATGACATGAATAAATGATAGAAATACAAAATCGACTTGAAATATAAGCGAAAAAACAGATGCTGTGGGTATTAGAAGTAAACTCAGAGCTACAGCATCTAATATATGTCTGTTGATTTGGTAGTTCAGGACATACTTATAGAAGAAACTGGTGAACACATTCCATAAATTCCTTATGCCTCTCCTCGTTAAAGAGTTTTCTGGCTTGCTTTTATAGAGCAGAGTAAGGAAGAATAAAATTTGAGTTGCATATCAAGATGCATGTATCTTAAGTATTTACCAGCTTTAATAGCCCACAGTAATTTAAACTCTACATTAGTTTTCTCTACCAAAGAGCTAAGTGGTACCAGATGACTCTGGGAATTCAGTTCAATACAACTCAGGATAATTCAGCCAACTAAATATTAAACTCCACTCTAAGAGCTAGAAACAAAGAGAGATACAAAGTAAAGTTCTTGATTTCAAGTTATTGATATTCTTTGGGGAAAGAACAAATGAAAGTACATAGAAGTACCTTGATTATCACAAGAGAGTACATAATGCAATGATAATTCAATTTACCAACATTTATTAAATCCTCATTAAGGACCAGGTGAAGGAAAATCTATGCAAATAAACAAATAACCGCTATGTCCAGGAAGAGCCAAATGAAACTATTTATAGTTTCTATGGCTCGGATTTCAGTTATTATATTTTCATGTGGTTGGTTTCATAAACTGAAAGTTGCCTATTGCAGCAACCATAAAATTTACCTTAACCCTCTGATCTCAGGAATTGTATCAGATGACCCTGTGATAAGGCCACTACTGCATGCTTTCTGGTAAAATTGCTTAGGTTGCTGGGTTTTTTTCTTCTCCTTACAGTCAATATGACATTTAACCTTTAATGCCATCTTTCTCATACTGCCAGACATATTTTAAAAAAACTGAAATAACTGGAACATGAAAACACATATCAAAGTGTTTTAAAAATCAATGAACATGTATTTTCTCAAAAATAGTTCTTCTTAGAAGACGAAAACTCTAAAAGCCCAGTTTTAATTATGTGAAAGAAGCTATTAAAGTTGAGGTTGATGCAAAGGTCGCCAACACAATCATGGATCTATCATAATTTTGTACTATGAACATGTGATTATATCTGTTTTCCTTTTGTGTGTTTAACTTTCTTTCTTTGATATAGTTTCATAAACTGTCCATAAAAATAACACTATTAAAATGATTTTTTTCTTTAAGATATTACCTAATTTCGATCAGATTCGGATAGTGCCAAGAAAGAAAACTGGAAATTAATACAATCTAGTGTATAAAAGTATCCATTGTAACTTTTATGTCGTATTTGTCCCTCCAGTCCTAACCAAAGCTCATTTTCCTCACTATCTTTTATAACTGAATAGCACGAAATCTCCTCATGTCATCATATCCCGACAAGTAAACTACTTTTTCCTGCTTGTCTTCACATTTATTCTTCCCTTATTTAAATGTACCCATGGTAGGACTTTAGAAAAATAAGTAATGATCATATCTGGAATAAGTTTTCTTATAAGTAAGCATTTTTTTGGCCTTAGGTCATATTTTTAATGACTTTTGTTTTCTCATTCTGTAGAATATTAAACAACTTTTAAATATATCTTTTCTTCCTCACTGAAGTCAACGGCAATGTGAAATATATATATGTATATATATATATGTATTATATACATGCATTGTTATTTTAAATACTGGATTGCCAGATAGTTTCCTCATGATCATTGATTTCTAACTACAAATTCTGAAATTGCAATTTTTAGTACCTCTTTAATACATGAGGTAGTAGGCAGAATTAATTCTAGTAAATGAATTCATACATTTATAATGCTATATTCATTACATAGTTTTTCAAATTATAATTTGTATTCCATAAACAAAAACTGCTTTAGGGATATTTAGAGAATCAAATTTGTAAGAATGGCAATCTTGATAACCTTCAAATTTTCTTTATGAGACATATGAAAAACTGGAATGTAAATATTTGCCATTTCAGCACAGACTTACCTTGCCTACGTATTGATAATCAGATCCTGTATATTCCTCCAGTAAGAAAAACTGATTCCACATCCAACCACGCTTTTGACGGTGCAGAATTTTGCCATCACTTCTAGGTACGCGTGCACCTAAAATTCTTTTCTGGGGCACAGAAGTCCTTCTGAACATTATCTCTGGAGAACAGAAATGTGGCAGGCATACCCAGAGTAGAAACAGTAGCAAAAATTGATATATTGTCATAGTTCACTTCTTGACAATTCCCAACGTGGATGGAGAAAAAGCAGTCCTATATTATTGGGTTGAATTTTACTGTGTTTCAACTGGTTTCCAGCATTTCATCAATGTTTTGGACATGTTTCCAAAAGCTTCAAACAAATAAACAAATAAAAAAAAGTCAGTTGACAACATTATGAATGTTACCTGTCACTTTAAATTTAACATGACAAATATTAATTAATAATAGTAACCAAAATATTTGCTTCCCCTCTTTTACATAAAATAATTATTAGTTTGGAAACACTACTTACCTAGTAACATGTCTACAATTTAAGAAAAGATAATTGTAAATAATTTCTTTCAAACAAATTCTAAAGAAAGGACATATTTAGCTTTTATTTCTTTTTTTCTTTTGGCACTTTACCAGTTTTCAGGAATTATAACCCCTATATAGAGTGGAGCTGTAGTTAATTTTGCACGTGAACATTTCCAGAGTAACTTAACATAATTAAAATTTTGAAAATAAAATAGTGATTTTAATAAACTACAGGAACTATGCATCTGTCATGCAGTGTAATGATATTTAAATGATTTTTAAACAGCAGCACAGTTTCTTCAAATTTAATCCAGCTCAAAGGTAAAAGTAAAGCCAAAAACAAAACCAAAAAAACTTAGTGTCTTCAGCTGAAGACCTCTCCTCTCTCCCCTCTTAGGTCGATCTGTGGAACACCTAGAGCTTCATAGAGTAGGAAAAAAAATCACTACTACAGTAAATCAACATATGACATAATTTACACTATTATGTAGAAGGATTTAATCATGTTGTCAGCTATACCTTTGATGCATTTGCACAATGTGTCCACTTCTGACCACCTCCCTGCCCCCATGCTGATCTAGAACTCCGTGATGCCCCAGGCTCCTCACTGCTCTCCACCTGCAATTATTTTTTCTCAACAATGTATCCGAGGTAATCCCACTAAAATGAAAATCAGATCATGTCATTTCGCTGCACAAAACACTCTGATGGCTTCTTACCTCACTTTGATTAAACCTAGACTCTCACAAATACCTACAATTCTGTATTCCATTTCATGACAGCTGGTCACTTCTCTGACTTCATGTTATACTTCAATCCCCCAGGCCACTCCCCAAAATTGACTCCTTTCCAGCCAGTGTCCTTCTTGCTTCAGCCTGCAACACACTTCATATGCTCCTCTCTTCAAACAGGACGTCTTTACTTCTTCCCTCCACCTGGAAGGCTTTTCTGTGTAGTTATCCACGTAGGTAGATCCCCTGCTTCCTTCGGTTCTTTCTTGAAACCTCCCCTAATTTGCATATCCCAATACACTACATGTGTTTTATTTATTTATTGTGCACATATTCTGTCTCCCTACCATCATCCCATGAAAGAAGGGAAGTTTGCTGTTTTCTTTGCTACTGTTTTCAGTGTCTATAACAGAACCTTGCACATAGTAGATGCTCATTAAACAGTTTGATTGAATGAATGAATTGTAAATTGATTCAAACATCTGAGTATCATTACCTCCTCTATGTAGTTAAACTCAAACATTTATGCATGAAAATAGTATTTTAAAATCATAATTACTTTTATTTTATTCTTTATTTATATTACTGTTAGAATATTTTTATTTTAAAAATTTCTTTGTATTTTTTTGTTTTGTTTTCTGTTTGTTAGCTATGAATTTTATTTCAGGATATGATAAAATACTATAAAAAAGTGGTTGGAGGACCAAAAGGATTGAGTTTCATTTCTCAAATATGACAATGTGTTCTAAGTACTCCAGCATTTATATTTATGCTTTCATTTACAAAGATTTCTAAGCAATCTGTTTACTTTTTTGTGTGCTTGTTTTATTATTAGGACGATTTAAAGGTTAATGCAAACATGCTTTAGAAATAAGATTAATGGCGAAGCAGTATTTCCCCAGAGTGTACTAAATGACAGTGGAGCTCTCCACAGCACATGAAGCATTCAACATGACAGGTGTAACCTGTATTAAAATATGTCATGTAAAATGCTGTACTTGGAGTACAGAAATTATCTGATGCATAAAATGGTTTTACTTCACAAGGCACTGACTTTACAGAAACTCAAATTGATTGGATTCTAAGTAACAGGAACATTTACTAAAATGATATATGACTTTTAAAATGTATCAGAACATGCTAGACAGTATTCTCCAGAAAAATATACTGTTCCTAAAAGTTAAAAGAGAGTTTGCATAATTGAGGGGTTTCTGCTAAAAGCTTTAAAACTTATTGAAGCAACATTCTCATTTCAATTCTCTTTTTTCAATTTAGAAATATTTGCAAGCAATTATTTGCTATATTGGTGATCATTTTCAATACAATTACAACCTTACCTATAACTTTAGAAGCTTAAGTACCAATATTTTTAGAAAGGAGTAGGTGGAGATTGCATCTGTAAAAGTTGTTAGTAAATAATTGGAGCATCACAAAAATATAGAATCATTTTTCTTCATTATTGTTCTAGTTTTTATTATTTCATAATAAATTTTCTGAAGAGTCTATCGTTAAATGCATTTTAATAATGATTTAAGATAATTAAAATGTTTAAAATATATTTTACATAAATATTATTTGATAAAACCATTTCAAACAATGACAAGATTAAATTAAAATAGGAAATTTAGTCTTGATTAATTAGATTTTTGAATTTATTTCTTTAATAGATTGGGCTTTTTGTCTCGTGTCTAAAAATCTCTGCCTAACTCGATGTCAAAAACATTTCCTCTGCTTTCTTTTAGAAGTTTTATAGTTTTAGTTCTTACAATGTAGGTCTATGGTCCAATTTGAATCAAGATTTGTATATGGTGCAAGATATGAATTGAAGTTCTATGTTTTACTTATGAATATTCAATTGCTCTAGCACCATTTGTTGAAAACTCATCCTTTCTCCACTGAATTGCCTTTGTCCCTTTGTAAAAAATCAGTTGTTTATATATGTGTGTCTATATATTTTTGGACTCGCTAGTCTATTACATTCTATTTGTTCATCTTTACACCAAGAGCACACTGTCTTGATTCCTATAATTTATAAGTCTGGAAATCAGATAATGTTAGTCCCCCAACTTTGGTCTTCTTTTAAAAATATTTTTTGGTTATTTCAGAACTTTTTGCATTTTCCATTTAAATTTTATAGTTACCTTGCAACTTATATGAAAAAGTCTGTGGGGATTTTGATGGGGATTGCACTGAATCTCTAGATAAATTTGGGGAAAATGGACATCATAGCAACATTGACTCTCCTGACCTATGAACACTGTATGTCTCTCCATTATTGAGTTCTTCTCAGTCATGTTTTGTAGATTTCAGTATATAAGCCTTGTTCACCTTTTGTCAAATACATCCTGAGTATTTTCATTTTTTCATGCTATCACTTTATTTTATTTTTGTTTTCAACGACTTTATTGAGGTATGATTGAAATACACAGAGCTGTACATATTTAATGTATACAACTTGATGAGCTTGGACGTTGTTAAGAGAAAACACAGACACACCAGAGCCTGGCAGAAATATATGATAACAGATTGCAAATCATATCTGATTATAGACTTACATCCATATATATAAAGAATTCTCAAAATCCAACCATCAAAAAACACAAAACCCAATAAAAATGGGAAAAAGATTTGAATTGACAATTCACCTAAGAAGATAGAAGGCAAAAAAGTACACGAACAGATATTCAACATCATTCATCATTTGAGAAATGCAAACTAAAATGATTGATGATTAGCAAGTGTTGGTGGGGATGCGGAGGAATGAGAAATCTTTTACACGGTTGATGGGATTGTCAAATGATATAAACTCTTTGAAGACAGTGTAGTAAGTTGAATAATGGCTCCTCAAAGATGCTTATATCCTGAATCCTGACACTTGTGAATATGCTACCTTACCTTACACTTCGCAGATGTGACTAACTTGGGGATTTAGGAGATTATCCTGGATCATTTAGGTAAAACCAATGTAATCACAAGGGGCCTCATAAGAGGGAGGCAGGAGGATCAGAGTCAGTAAAAGAGATGCTCACAGAAACAAGAGGTTAGAGTTTCCTGAGAAAGAGGGCAGCAGCCAAGGAATGCAGGCAGCCTGGAAGCTGAAAAAACAAAGCAATGGATATTCCCCTGGAGCCGCCAGAGGGAACAGAGCTCAGTGGAAAATTTTTTAGACTTTTGACCTCTAGAAATGTAATAGATAAATTTGTGTTGTTTTAAGCCACTCAGTTTGTGGTAAGTTGTTACAGCAGCAATAGGATAGGCAGATTGTTTTCAGTGTTAAAAATATATCTATAATGTAACTTAGGCTTCTACTCCTAGACATTTATGCAAGAGAAATGAAAGTATACTCATCTAAAATATGAATGTTTATAGCAATGCATGGATACAGGGAAAGCCTGGAGACAAGCCACTGTCACAGGTGAATGGATAAACAAATCATGCTATATCCATACAATGGAATGCTACTGAGCAGTTAAAAAAGAGTGACATTTTCAGTTCACATGCAAGGAGCCTGGAAGCTAACACTCCATCCTAACAACAGCAAAAAGCTGAACGGACTAAAAAAAATTAACAACTCTTCTTGGATTTGTAACAGAGGAGAGGACTCAAGGCAAACTACTGCTCCCAAGATTGGAGAGACAGGTGAATAGAAGGAAGCACAGCTTAGCAGACCAGAGACTCATGAGCAGAAACCATCTGGAACCAGTAATGGAGTAATAAAACTGAACTGTGATTGATAAATTTCTGGACGTTCAGTGTGCACAACTCTGAGAATTAAAAACTCCAGGGGGAAGGTCCTTGACATGGTGAGATTTACCTCCAGGAGCTCGATCAAGTTCCCACAGTAAATATCTGAGAAAAATCCCCTTGTGCTTTCCACAGGGAGAGGGGAAAAGGAAATCTCTGGAAATACCTCAGATCACTCTGTTCTTAACAAGGCCTGCCCTCAGGGGAAACTACTTAACCAGAGCCTAACCTGCTGGAGTATTATCAGAGCCTAATTTACCTGGGGGAAGAGAAAATCCAATCCAGCCCACAGTGACCATCCAGTGCCTCCTAAGGAGTGAGAAAATCTTGAGAAACATTTGTGACGTTCAGTCCAGAGGAATAGGTTCACTGAAAGACTGAGAACTCATCACAGACTATAGAATGCTTCCCCTCCCCCATCCCTACTATCACACTATTAAGGATTATTTACAGCAGCTCCATTTCCCAGTACATCACATCCTCCTATCAAGAGAAAAATTACAAGGCATGCCAAAAGGCAAAAAGCATAAACTGAAGAGACAGAGCAAGCATCAGAATGAGACATAGCAGGAGTGTTGGGATTATCAAACCAGGAATTTAAAGCAACTTTGATTAATATGTTAAGGGCTCTAAAGAAGAAAGTAGACAGCATGTAAGAACAGATGGGCTATGTAAGCAGAGAGATGGAAATCCTCAGAAAGAACTAAAATGAAATGTGAGAGATGAAGAATACCTTTGATGGGCTTACTGGTAGACTGGGTATGGCTGAGGAAAGAATCTCTGAGCAAGAGGATGTATCAGTAGGATCCTCAAAAAACTTAGACATTTGTCCCTAAACATTCGTTCAGATCCATAAGATGTACAACACCAAGTGTGAACTCTAAGGACTTTGAGCGATAGTTTAGAGTAGTTTCATCCTTAGTAAAAAATGTACCATTCTGGTTACAGATGTTGACAATGAGCGGGGATACACATGTGTGGGGGCAGTGGGTATCTGGGAAGTCTTTGTATCTTCTCAATTTTCTTGGAAATATAAAACAGTTCCAAAAACAAATGAACAATTGATAAACACTCACAAAAAGAAATAAAACTAGGAAATTATGCAAAACAAACCAATAGTTACTTTGTTCAATGATAATTCTTCCTAGGTATGTTCTATGTTGCTAGAAGCCTACTTATTAACCTTTTCAAGACATTGTTCCTTCAGTATAAAAACCACAAATAATCATACTTCCAGTAACCTGACTCAAAATATAGAACATCTTTGACACTTCCATTTAACCAAGTACACCTCTTACACGGTCAGTCTATATTCTCTTGCTTTTGTTTTCTTTCTCCATGGCTCTCAGCTCTCTTCCCCCAACACCGCCCTCACCGTTTAATGTGCCACCACACTGTTTTAAATCATCATTTCATGCAAATGAGTGAACAATATCTACTAACAGGTTTCTTAACCTTAATCTTTCTTATTTAAAATATATCATAGAGGGCATTATTAATATATAAATTAATTTTCAAAAACCCACTTCATCAAGACCCAAATCAATTAAATATTTTAAACGTGTCTATTACTGGGAAGATAACATCTGTACTTGATAACTCATTGCAATATCTCGAACCAGGTGATTTTTAAAATTTATTTCACATTATTTCCAGTTGTTTAATTTCAAGTCTGACATGTAACTTCTTATGTGTATAAACTACTCCTCCACTAATATATAATTCTCAATCATGTCTAAGTAATTATATTTTATTGACTTTCCCTCACTGGCGAATAGCATGTTGCTATGTATATATATGTGTGTGTGTGTATCAGTAAAACTTTCTTGAATTAAGTAATTAATATGTTTATAACTTTCTGAATAGGTTGGACTATGTACAGTGAAAAACAGAAGCTAAATTTTAGAGTATAAAAACAGTATGTAAAGAAGCTGTACTTGTTTGAAATTGTAAACAGTTATAATTAGAAGGAATCAAGTGGGTTGAGACCACAGTTAAACTATCTCCTGGAATGAAAATGCCACAAATTCATGAAATTCTATAATGTCATTTTCAGTTAATAAATTTCATTTTCAAGAACTTCTTACAAAACCACATTTCTTTATTTTACTCTTAAAAATAATTTAATACGAATACCACATGAAGTTTAAGATTATTAAATCATCCCTTAGCATTCTGCATTCCCATAATTCCAGTGTTTCCCAAACTTTAATGTATGTTCACATCTCCTGGGGCTTTTGTTAAATGTCTGTTCTCATTCAGGAAGTCTTGGGTGAGGCACAGATTCTGCATTTCTAACAAACTCGCTTGTAATGTCAACACAGCTGAACCACAGGGAGGTTCATCTTCAGAACATGTTTATGACTTTTTCCTATTTAGTGCCTCACAGCCCTAGTATGTTGCTTATTACATTGATGGGAAAATAATATATAAGGTGACTACTGTAGGAAGATCAGAACATTTTTTTCTAAATAATCAGTCGTTTTCTGGATTTTTTTTAACTAGAAGAATCTGTTTGATTCAAGTCAGCACACACTACAGCAATTATTCTCATGATCATATTACAAACTATGTTTTCCTTTATATGTACATTTTAAAGCATCTGTCCCACTGAACCTTATTGCATGTCTGTAATCACAGAGTCTTCATTATTCTTCTGAAATATTTATCACTACCATTATTTTCTCTATAGCATGTTACTTTTATTATATAGGAAGCCAAGAAGAGCAGATCACAAAATACAATAGTCATTTTGACACATCTCAATTATTAATTAGGTCTCCACACATAACAGGTGATCAATTAAGCTGTAATCCATTCTCAATAAAAGGAATTAGTCATTCTTCAAGTTGGTTGATTATGTTGATTAGAATCTTAATGTTCCAGCTTTTATTCCCTTTAATTTTACCATTTATAATCATAATAGAAAGTGCTAAAGATTACTGAGACCATACCCAAGCCTCTATGGATGAACAATTTTAATCCTTTTAGAGTTTCATAGCACCAATACAATCTAATGAAATTTCAACATTGAGAAAAAAGGAACATTTTTCAGGTGTGTTTATACAATTAAAATGAGCCAGTGCATACTAAATACTTCCTTTTTATGCATCTGATACCATTTTATGCATCTAGTATAAAGCACTCTGTGAGATAATTGAATCAAAGCATTACACTAAGGACTCAAATAATATGAGTCCATATGCTTGATCATATTTTTCCAAGAGTTCATTACACATTACCTACTGTGCTCTAATGTCATAGAAAATATATAATTCTACATTGAATATTTATCACTCTAGTTTAAGTGTGCATTTGCATATGTATCTCTGTTTAGACTGTAAGCTTAAAGCAGGGCCTATGTCTTGCGTCCAAAGTTGCTAATATAGGGATTGCACAAAGTGTTCAGTAAATATTTTTGAACTGGATTGAATATTATTATTTTTTCTAAAATATTTCAGTGAGAAGGAAACTTGGTCCCTTCCCCTGAAAAAGCACAACAACATGTTGAGGACCATTTATACCATTTTGTGCTTATATCCTATTTATATATAACATCACAACACTCACACAAGACATTAGTCAAACAGGCAATCAGTATATCATTGTTGAATGAAATATGAAACATAAAGGTTTGCTAGTCTCAGATAAGTTATAAAACATTGTTAGGATTGTTGTCAAAACAGACAGAATTCCAAAAAGCCTTGATCCTTGCTATTCTCAGATTCA
The DNA here is from genome assembly GCF_028023285.1 of Balaenoptera ricei. Taxonomy (NCBI): domain Eukaryota; kingdom Metazoa; phylum Chordata; class Mammalia; order Artiodactyla; family Balaenopteridae; genus Balaenoptera; species Balaenoptera ricei. Next base: position 21,082,322 of record NC_082641.1, read on the forward strand.
AATCCCCCTTCAAGAGAGACCTTTTGAAATTAATTTTATTCTCCAGGAATGTGACCTGCACATAAAACGGTAATACACTTCTCTAGCTATACTACATGCTAAGGTCTTAACAAGATAATTTGCAAAACCAGATATAACCCATATAAATTCTGGGCAGTGGGTGGATAAAGCATATGGCAGGAGTAAAGAGAAGCATTGCTGAGTGAGACACATAACTTGGTGTGGCCACTTTTCTCTACGATTCTTGCTAATAAGCTAAAGAAGAGCATCCAAGAGTTCTTGCTGCTCTCTCAGCAGCCTTTTTAACTTTAGCAGCCAGTGTGACAGTCCCAGATGTAACTTGATCCGCACTAATACAGCTGTGACATTACACCTGCTGCTTCCTGGAAGTCTCATCCTGCTGTAGTAGGATTTATTTCATTACGTGGAAACTGGTAGCAAGAATGCTCTCAGGGTAACTTACAGATGTTAGGATAAAAGCCATCTGGTACCCAATTTTCTTTGATCCAAGACTTGAACTGTTTCTAAAAAGCAATAAGTGAAGAGATAGGGAGAGAGAGTTTGGGAGTTTGATTAGGAATTCCTACCCAAGATGGGGTCATTCCTCACTTACACATTATTAGTAGAACATCAAGAAAAAATATCCATAGCTGGAAAAAAGAACCTGTTAAACATCATTCCCATTCAAAGTTTTTTCTATGGAGACCTTCTGTGCATGCACTAATAGTGTATAAACAACCACTGCACGCTTTAGCTTGTTCTACTATGTGAATATGTGAAATATGCACTAAATTGGGTATTGCAAAATGAGTTCTTGCTGTTATACCTGAAAATGCAAAAACTATACCTGATACTCATTTGTGAAAATTAGTCAAAGGTGCAAACATGGAACTATATTATTGGCCATTAAAAATATACTTAAAAGTATAGTTATTACATAAGAATAAGCAAGTGATCATAAGACAGATCTTTGTGGCACTGATGAGATAGTCAGGCTTAAATAAAAGCACTAAATTTTATCAGCACTATTTTTTTTTTTAATTAAGTAATTAATTTATTTATTTTTGGCTGCTTTGGTTCTTCCTTGCAGTGCATGGCTTTCTCTAGTTGCGGCGAGCGGGGGCTACTCTTCATTGCAGTGCACAGGCTTCTCACCACGGTGGCTTCTCTTGTTGCGGAGCACAAGGCATGCGGGCTTCAGTAGTTGTGGCACATGGGCTCAGTAGTTGTGGCTCGCGGCTCTAGAGCACAGGCTCAGTAGTTGTGGTGCACGGGCTTAGTTGCTCCGCGGCATGTGGGATCTTCCCAGACCAGGGCTCGAACCCGTGTCCCCTGCATTGGCAGGCAGATTCTTAACCACTGCACCACCAGGGAAGCCCTCAGCACTACTTTTTAACTCTATGCTTCAATATTTGCACAATACTAGAAAGCCCACTTGTAGATAGCCTACGTTATCTCTACGTGGAAGCCCATTACATAAAAAAGGATTAACTCCAAAATTATGTATCTGTAGCTGAAATATACAGGTGGCATAGCATTGCATTAGTTAAATTTCAACTTCTGAGGGCAGAAAGAGACTAGATTGTCATTTATTTCCATTTTTCATAATGCTTGGCTCAATGCTAAGTGGTACTTTCATCATAGTTTTCAATTGAACTAGAAAGAGAATACAAGGTTTCTTTATTTTCTAATATTTACTTATTAAACTTTTTAAAAAGTATCAATGCCTAAGTATAGACTCTAGACTAAAACATACTATTGGCTTTGTAAATATTTGGAGTAGTAAGGTATATTATAATAAGCTCCCCAATGAACTAGTCATACAAATTGGTGTGCATATGTTTTTACTCATCTCAGTAGAGTGTGTTTAGAATTTTCATTCTATAAATGGGCCTACTAAGGCTTAGAATTATTCTCTTGGCAATGTTTATGGAGTATTGTCTCTGTGCCTTACATTTGGCAATATGAAAGTTGTTAAATTTTGGTGAAAAGCAAGATGGTTCTCACCATCCAAGAATGAACAGTGTGGATGGGTGAAAAGAGCACCTAATCCAAACATGGGTGGGCTGAGACATCTTTTTGGAGGAAATCATGTCCTAGCTGACACAGGGAAGAGGAAACAGGATGTCATTGTGTGTGTATGTGTGTGCACGTTGTATGTGCATACATATGCACAAGTTTGCACATAAGTGCAGTTATTAAACTGAGTTGTGGCAATGCAATGGGATGGAATTGTGTTCCATGAATTGGAAAAATGAGTCATGAGTACATTACGGGTCATGAACATGAAAAATATGTGCAAAGCTCAGAGGAAAAAGAAGCATATGCACTGACGGAATGAAATGATATCACTTTGATTGTATGATTCAATTCTAAGACGAATAAGTTCAAATCTAAATTTAGCTCTAGGTCTGTTACAATGTGAAGTCCAAATCTTCTAACCCTTCAGCCACAATTTTCTCAACCATAGCCAGGGCTATATTATGACTTTTATGGGCTCTAGACAGTTTGCCTTCGTGGGCTTTTTTGTTGATAAAACAATATTAGAAAATATGTTTTACAACTGCATTCATATAAAGACACATATATTAATATTATATAGTAAAGCATTGTCTTTGACCTAAAAATTCAATGTTTTCTCCTATTTAAAAAAAACAAACATTTTCATGGGCCCCTCCCTTAAAAATCATGAGGGTCCTAAGCCCTCTGTGCCTACTCTGCCTCATGGAGAAATCGACACCGACCTTAGCAGCAAAACATACGATCAAGTACTTTTAAACTGAGCTTCAGAGATAAATTTTTTCTCCTATAACTCAAGCTGACAGATATGGGAACAGTTTCAAGAGTAATGTTATGTGATGTGCTCAGTCTCAAACAGTTAGTGTCATAACCAGAACTATAACTCAGGTCACCAGATTCCCCTTGTACTGTTCTGAAAGGTCCTCCATAATTTAATAATGAATAGATGTTACTATGATTAAAACTTGCACTTTAATCCTCTTATCCAGAGGACATCCTGGCTAGCTTCCAGTGTGCTGAGCACAAATAAGACAGACCCACTGGGAATGGGAGATTTCTGATACCGCAGGAAGTGGGTGAACAGACCACAGAAGTACTGCGTACAGACCACAGAAGTACTGGGACACATACAGTAAGATTCTGGGTAAAGAATATTATTTAAAATGTTAATAATAACGTATTTAGACATGTAAATTCCACAGATTGCTTTCAACTTGAAAGACATCATTGACATGTTGAATTTTATATATAAATGTGCTATTCAAGTCCCCTTGAGAACAAAGTTTCAGTAGCAAATATTTTTTCAAGAATTATGTCTCTGGAAGGAACGTTGGGATTGGCTAAGATTGTAAATTAGTTAATAAAATGGGGATTTTTTAAACTTCCTTTAAAAGCATGTTTACATTTAGTGGTTTCTGCCCCCTATCCTCGCTAACTCATACCCAGGATCCTGGCCTTACCACTACCAATCCCCTGCTAGGCCTCTTGGAATTCCAAATGAAATACAGCTTGCAGTCTTTCACATGATAAGTTTTATGACCACCTAGTTTAGAAAATTTCGATGCTTGTACACGTGTATATGACTTTTTTTATAGTGCAAACATCAATGGGGAAATTACTACCTGTAATTATTTTTAATCTTTAGAGACTATTAAAGTTGATAAGTCTGCTTCACTGAATCAGTTGGTACCCAAATCCAGTGTAAAAAAATCACTACAACAAAAAACCTATACCTATTGAAGGTAGTAAAATGTGTGAGCTTTTGGACATTAAAAGAGTTTATGCATTAACCCCTGAAATAATTATATGCTTGACATATATTCAGTCACAATCACTGTGGGAACCAGAAGGATTCATCATTTCAGTGAGAATTTAGCAGGTTAAGATTGGTGTCAGAAAAAAAGTAGTACATCAGAACTGGACCATTAAGACAATCTATAAAATGCCATCTACTCAGTTAATTGCAAAATATTATTTCAAGGCAGAGTGCTGCTCAACATTTCCTAGCTCCCTTGGATAACTGGTATACCTTCTATGTTTACCTCCATCCACATGTACCTGATACCTTCTGAATTTTTGCATGGGGATACTTATTACATGGTATTACATCCTGATTTTTTAACCATTCCTCTAAATAGGTATTCTGCATCTTGGGGAAACACATCCTTCTATTGCTCTGTGTGTGTGCGTCTGTGTGTGTGTGTGTGTGTGTGTGTGTGTGTGGTAAATGGCCTTTGATGGACTGAGTTAATCAAAGGAAGTATTATATACCATGCATTTCCATTTGAAGGCATTTTAAGTTATTTTCTTGACTTCTACCATCACCTAGGAAGATGGAATTCTAGATACCTGGAGATGGGGAAGTAGGAGTGGGATATAGAAAAGAAGCTAAGAGTTTATTTATATTGCATTTTCTCACTTTCTTTCTCCCACCAATAAGCTATGGAATAAGAATAAAGTGTCATAAAGGCGTGCTATGTCTCAAGTCCTAATTTCCTAGAATGGGAGCCTCCTACATTCATTCAAGATTTCTCCTGATTTCTTTTGTAAATATGTGTATTCATCCTTTTAAGTATAACTTTTTGATCATTCCCATAATTTATCTTGAATTATAGCAGTTTCATTTGATAATAAAACCCTAAAACCTAGCCAATTTCATTTTAAAAAAAGAAAGAGTAAGACAACCACAGAGAAAAAATATATGTGGTATATCCAGAGGAACAGAAAACATTGTGTGATAAGGAAGTTCAGGACTTTGTATAACTAGAGGTATCAGTTTCTGTCCTCCTTAGCATCAGTTGTAAAGCCCATTCAATTAAACTTGGAATTTTTATCTTTGGATTCTAATGCAAACCAAGCAGGCAAGATATATATACAGTGACCTGTAGGCTCATACCTCTAATACTGAATTTATAATAAGGCTCTGAAGAATAAAAATACATGGCAGTGAGAAAAGGATGATAAGGCTATATATGGGAAGACACAAAAACCAAAATATAATTTAAGATCATAAAGCTTGTAGTGGTCCTTTCCAGTTTCCCCATCCCCCATCCCCCAAATATTGGCTATGTCTGTAGCGTAGCACAAACATGCATTCTAAGTTTGCATTGTAAAGTGTGATTACAAAATGCATTTGAGCAATTGAAAAAAATTAATTAACTTGGGGGACTAATCAAAAATATTTTTACTACACTTTTCATGGGATTATCTCTTCCCAGAGTCAGTGCAAATAAGGTCTATGAATGTAAAAAGCAACATTTTACAATTTGCAAGCAACAGTTTGATTTTTCATTTGATTAGGTCGAATTATCCCAGGGGAAAAAATGGATAATAAAAATATGATAAACTATAGTAAGCTTACAATAAATTGCATTGTACATTTAGAGTTAATTACTAGGAAAAGTAAATTGTTTCCAAATACTAGGAAGCTTAGTATCCTAGTTTGTAGGCTATCACAATGGGTAATAATGTAAAACCTGAAAATATACTATGTAAAAGAAATTCATTTGGAATAGAAAGAGATAGTTTGAAAGAAAGTAAAAGAATGAAAAATATTTATCATTCAACTACTGATTATAAAAGTCTGGATTGGCTAAATTAATATCAGATAAAGCAGACTTCAGAACAAGGAATATTGCTAGAGATACAGGCTTTACATTATGAAAAACAGCCAAATCACATAGAAAAGACATCATAAACATGTATGCAGAGCTTCAAAATACATTAAGCAAAAACTAATAGAACTGAAAGGAAATAAAAAACTAAAAAAATACACAATTATGGTAGGAACCATCAACATTCCTCCCAACAATATCAGAATAAACATTTGTGCAAGTACACATATGAAGTACAGTAAGAAGACCATACTCTGGGTATAATACAAGTCATAGTATATTTAAGAAGACTGAAATTATATAACACATCTCTGAGTACAACAGATTTAAATTAGTAACTAATAAGAGGAAGAGAGATCTGAAAATCCATAATATTTGAAAATTTAAGAACAACTTTTTTTTTTTTTTTTTTTTATGGGCCCATGGACTATACTTTTGAGTAGCACTAATCTCAAAATCACATTTCCCTAGTAGGTGACCACTGTGTTCTTGAGTATTTTTAATCCAGGATCCAATCAAGGATCACACATTGCATTTGGTTGCCATTTCTCTTTGATCTTTTTTTTTTTTTCACACACACACACTGTATTTTATTTTTACAAGAGATAAATAAACTGACACCAAACATTGTAAATAGATAACCACAACAAAAGCAACAATGATTGCAATTACCGAACATGAAACACACTCATACTATGTCATAATATTGACATTCAGTCCAGTAATCCTCCACTGTAATAGCTCCTTTACTTTAAACAACAACTTTTTAAAATCCCATGGGTTAAGAAGGAAGTCTCAAAAGAAATTAGAGTATATTTTGAATTGAATAAAAATGGAAAAAATCCTATATATTTCACAATTTGTGGGATGTAGCTAAAAATTGCGTAGAGGGAAATTTATAGTATTAAATATCAACTTCAGTAAAGAGAAACATGTCAAATCAATTATCTAAGCTTCTCTTTTAATAGACTGCTAAAAGAAGAAATTATTACCCAAATCAAAAAGACAAAGGCAATAATACGTGTGTGTATGTACACACACATGCATATATATACATACACACACATATGCATATATATGTACCCATGAGTGAGACTAGAAACAGAAACAATAGAGAAAATTAATGAAACCAACAGTAGAAGAGTAAAATGGGTTATCACTACAGATCCTACAGATATTAAAAGATTATTTAAGAACCATTTCTAAAAGTTCCACACTCATAATTTTAAAAAGTAGATGGAATACGCAAATTCCATGAAGACTCAGACAACCAATCTCAGTCAAAAAGAAAAAGATAACATCAATAGGTCCATAAATATTTAAAGATTGAATCTATATGCTCCAGACCCAGAAAGTTTCACTGGCAAATTCAAGCAAACATTTAAGACATTTACCAGTTCTACACAAAGTATTTCAGAAAGTACTAGACTGGAAGAACACTTTCCAATACATTTTACTAAGGCATCATTAATCTGACTCCAAAATGATAAAAGCCATTACAAGAGGGAAAACAAAACAAAACAAAAACAAAAAACTGAAGAGCAATAACCTTCATGAAGATAGAATACATATTCATACCAAGATATTAGCACATGAAACTCAATGATATATAAAATTATATCTTGACTTTACCCCAGTAAAGTAAGTTCAACATTTGAAAATCGATCACTGTAATCATATTAAATGATTTTTTAAAACCTATGATCATTTCAGTTGATGAAGAATATTTGACAAAATCCAACCTCCCGCATGATAAAAATTCTCAGTAAGCTAGGAGTAAAAGATAACTTCTTCAACTCATATAAAGCACTTACAAAATCCTAACATACTATCATACTTAGTGATGAGAGACTAAATGTTTTTCCCCATATGTTTAGGAGCAAGTTGTGGAGATGTGCTCTTACCACTTACATTCAACTTTAAACTGGTGGTCCTAGCCAAAGAAGCAAAGCAAGAAAAAGAAATAAAAAGCATACATAGAGAAAAGTAAGAAATAAAACTGTCTTCATTTGCAAATGGTATGATTCTGAACATGTGAAGTCACAGGCAATTTATTTAAAAAGCTACTAAAACTAGTCAATGAGTTTAGCAAGTTCACAGGAATACAAGGTCAAGCAAACAAAAATCAATGGCATTTTTACATATTAACAACTAGCAATTATAAATTGAAATAAAATTTAAAATCATACCATTTACAAAAGTACAAAAAAATGAAATATTAGGTAGAAATCAAACAAAATCTATGTAAGATCAATCTACTGTTATTTACAACAGCCAAGACATGAAAACAACCTAAGTGTCCATGGATGGATTAATGGATGAAGAAGTTGTGATACATATACATAAAATGTAATATTAAGCCATAAAAGTGAGGAAATCCTACCATTTGCAACAACATGGATGGACCTTGAAGGCATTATGGTAGGTGAAATAAGTCAGAGAGAGAAAGAAAAATACTGTGTGATCTCATCTATATGTGGAATCTTAAAAACAAAACAAAACAAAACAAACACAAAACTCATAGAAAAAGAGATCAGATTTGTGTTTACCAGATGCAGTAGTTGGAGGAGAGGGAATTAGAGGAAGGTGGTCAAAAGGTACAAACTTACAGTTATAAGACTAATGAGTACTAGGATTGTAATATACAACATGATGACTATGGTTAACACTGCTATATGATACATAGGAAAGTTGTTAAGAGAGTACATCCTAAGAGTTCTTTTCACAAGGAGAATACATTTTTCTTTTTCCTTTTTTTGTATCTATATGAGGTAATGGATATTAACTAAACCTCCGGTGGTAATTATTTCACAATATATGTAAGTCAAACCATCATGCTGTACACCTTAAACTTATACAGTGATGCATGTCAATCATTTCTCAAAAAACTTAATAAAGTATGTCCACAAATGTTTTGACACCCCCCCTTTCAAAGGTAGAAGTCTAATTCTCCTCCTCTTGAATGTGGGCCAGCCTTAGTGACTTGCTTGTAGCAAATAGAATGTGGTGGAAGTGATGGTATATGACTTCTGAGGTTATAGAAAAAATACAGCTTCCTCCTGGTACTTTCTTACTTTTATGTCATTCCCGCAGGGGAAGTCATGCCACATTGTGAGGTCACTCAAGAACCCTTGTGGTAAAGAACTGAGACCTTCCCCAAACAGCCAGCATCAACTTGCCAGCCCCTGGAGGAAGGTACCTTGAAAGTGGGTCCTCCAGCCCTAATCAGACCTTCACATGACTACAGCTTGGGCTGACATCTGACTGCAACCTCATGAGAAGGCCAGAACCACTGAGCCTAGTTGCTCTCTGTGATTATTGTTGTTTTAAGCCTCTAAGTTCTGGGGTAATTTGTTATGCAGCAATAGATAACTAATACACTAGGTTTTCAGTAAATACTTACTGAATAAATTTTTTAAAAAAAAGATCTGTATGCTGAAAATTACAAAGTCTCATGGGAGAAACTGTAAATAAATAAATAAATAAATGAATTTTATTTATGATCTGGATGGAAATATTGTTCAAATGTTAATTCTCCCTAAATTGATCTGTAGAGTCAAAAAAAATTCCAGCAGGATATTCCTGTAGATGTTGACAAACTGCTTCTAAAATTTATATGTAAAATCAAAGGAATTAAAATAGCCAAAGCAATTTGAGAAAGAGAAACAGAGTTGCAGAACTCATACTATATGGTTTTAAGACTTATCATAAAGCTACACTAATCAACAGAGTAAGATACTGGTGAAACATTATGTATATAGACCAATGGAAGAGATCAGAGAGTCCAGAAATAGACTCACATATATGATTTCCTAGAAAGCTACAAATATCATTCAATGGATAAAAAATAATCATTTCAATGAATAGAGCTGAATCAATTTAAATGCAAGCTATATTTTATTCCATTTATAACAAATAAATTGAAGTGGACTATCAATCTAATGTAAAAATCTAAACTATAAAACTTATAGAAGAAATCATAGGAGAAAAACTCACGTTTTTTAATTCATAAAGATTTCTTAGAGATGATACCTAAATCTTGATTTATAAAAGAAAAATAATTGACAAATTTGTTTTTATCAAAATTAAAAGCACTATCTCTTCAGAAGACATCATTAATAAAATGAAAACACAAGTCATAAACTTGGAGAAAATAATTGCAAAACACATCTGATAAAGCATTTATCCATGCTACATTAATTAATATCAGAAGTCAATAATTAGAAACAAACAATCCAATTAAAAATGGGCAAAAGACTTGAACAGACATTTCAACAAAAATTATACAGATGGCAAATAAGCACATAAAATGATGTTTAACATCTTTTTTCATTAGAAATGAAAATTTGAAAATTGAAACCATAATGGGTACCACTATACTACATTAAAATCGCTAAAATAAAATTTTAAAAAGACATTACCAAGTGTTGGCAAGGATGCAGAGCAAATGACACTGCTATTCCCTGCTGGTGGGAATGCAAAATATAGCCATTTAGAAAACCAACTGCAGTTTCTTAAAATATTACACATGCACTTAGCATTTGATATAATATTCCTATCCTAGACACTTGTCCAGGAGAAACAAAAACATTTGTTCACATAAAACTATACGTAGGGCTTCCCTGGTGGTGCAGTGGTTGAGAATCTGCCTGCCAATTCAGGGGACACGGGTTCGAGCCCTGGTCTGGGAAGATCCCACATGCCGCGGAGCAGCTGGGCCCATGAGCCACAATTACTGAGACTGCGCGTCTGGAGCCTGTGCTCCGCAACAAGAGAGGCCGCGACCGTGAGAGGCCCACGCACCGCGATGAAGAGTGGCCCCCGCTTGCCACAACTAGAGAAAGCCCTCGCACAGAAACGAAGACCCAACACAGCCATAAGTAAATAAATAAATAAAATGTAAAAAAAAACAACAACAAAAAACTATATGTAAATGGTTATACCCACTGCATTCATTATTCATTATCATAACAAACTGGAAACTACCCAAATGGCCTCAAACGGGTTAGTGGACAAACTTTGGTGTATCCATACAAGGTCTTGCTCTTCATCAATCAAAACGTCTGAACTATTTATACATGCAGCAACATGGATGTATCTCAAATGCATTATGTTAAGTGGAAGAAACCAGGCTCAAAAATCATATATAGTATATGATTCCATTTATATCACATTCTTGAAAAAGTAAAAGTATAGGGATACAAAACACAGCAGATTAGTGGTTGCTAGGGCCTAGTCACCACAAAGTAACATACAGAAACTTTTGGGGGAGATGGCAGTGTTCTCTATCTTATCTGTGCTACTTGTTATAAGTCTGTATATATTTGTCAAAATTCATAGAATTTTAGATTAAAAAGGATGAATTTTACTGTATGTAAATTACACCTTTGTACAAATGGCCAACAGGTACATGAAAAGATGTTCAACATTACTAAACATCAGGGAAATGGAAATCAAAACCACAACTGAAATCTCACCTCGCACCTGTCAAGATGGCTATTATGTAAAAGGATAAATGCCATTTTCAAAGGATATTTACCTTCACTGCACTTTCCTTTATTAAGTATTAAATCATTTAATAATTAAAAGCATTTAAGAATGTGTACTTTTATAAATTATACAGGAAACAAAAATTACTGCATACTATTTATACATCTAAATATGGAGTATCGAGAAAAGTTTTATCACTTTGAAATTTTATTCAGATAATGGATCCTTTATTTTACTCTGAGACACTGGTGTTCCAAAGAAAAAGATGCCCTAAATGATATGCCCTGTCTTGTTTCCTGTTATTCTTTTACTCTAGCTAGTTATCAGTTGTCAAAACAACAGGCCAAACCTAACACCTAACAGTGTGCCGAATATCTTTTGAAAAAAACCTCCATAATCTGATCAGGACTTTATATCCTCAGCTTGGCCTGGATACTCACAGTTTCTGAAAACAGGGAGTCTGTGCAATAGTGCATAAAATATGAGGGCTCTGAAAGCCCGTGCCTGCCTAGGGGAGTGTGTAATTTAATAAAGTGTTCATTGATGTCAGCACACTGACTCATCACACTTGTGTTGATGTCGCAGCCTGCAGCACAGAGACTCCTACTGCTAATTAGATGACTGAAGTCACATTACATTTCCCTCGGAGACAGACACAAAGGTGGGAGAGTTATTCTCAAAGGGATTTTTGATTTACAAGTATCTGATGGAACAGAACCAAAATAGGGTAGGGCACACTTTAGGGACAGCCAACAAGGGAAATGAACTCAACAGAGTTGCATTATTTACAAGAACGAAAGTTATAAAAGACACCACCAGGCTTCTATAGTTCCTACTTTATTCAGACACAAATTTCTAACATAAATTATAAATAAGGAATAATATTTTTATGACTTACATGCTAAGCTTTTGAACAATCCCCTATAAATCCCAGAGAAATTCAAGAGCTATGAGTTGAACTTCCACATGTTGGATTTTACGCTTTATTGTCTAGGGATGTCCGTTAGTTTTACCTTTTATAATTACATTCAAAAAAGTCAAATGAATGATTACTCCAAAAAAGTTGAATTATGTATCAGTCACAGAGCTAGGAAGGACTCTGCGTTTAAGATCATACAAATGAAAGTTTTGCTCATATTGAAACAAAAGCAAATATTCTATGATGATTTTCCTAAAAGGGTTATAATACTTTAAATATTTTATCTCATAGCCTGACCTAAATATTAAAAGATTATCTGGTGATAAAAATTTATTAATTTAGTATTGTTGTAAAGATAATTTTATATTTTTTAAGCAAGTCCTCTATTTTTGTTCGCTTTTTATTTGATAACCTCAAAAGGACATTTTAGCTGCCTGACAATGTTTTGTATCCTCAGTTTGCTGTTGAAATACCTTGACAAGAAATGTTACTATTAGAAGAAAGGACACTACTAAACATTGTGTGTGAGGCAATATTTTGTATTTTTGTAATACTAACCTAGACACATTCTTACAAAATAAAATAGATTGCAAACAGAATTATCCAATTTTAAACTGGTGGTAATGAGAAAAGGTATGGAACAGTAATGGATTTGTTAGCGAACTGAGCCATCTCTCTTGACTTTTCTTACTTGTCAATACAATATGTGTCGCTCTTTAATGGCTTGATTTACTTATGTTTCGAATATTTTAGCAAAAGATTTTAAAATATAACATAATAGTGCATATTGTATTGTTCCGATCTTTCTGTGAAAAGAAACCATTAAATTTTTTATCATCCCATCACTTAATTAATCCATTTAATGAACAATTTATCACAGTATCAGTAAAACAGATACTGTGATAAATAATCAGGATTTAAAGGTACAACAATACTCTTTTAAATAAGCTTAAAACTCATCAGGGAAAAAAGACATATTAACATTACAAACTGAATAAGCAGCATTTTTAAAGTTATTAAAATTTGTGCATATAAAAAAATTCCCATTACATGTTTCTCATTGTTACACCCCAACTGATTTAACATTATTCTTTGGGTTAGAGGTTTCAGATGTTAGGCATCAAGGGTGTGGAAAGAATAAGATTGTGATTACTTAGCAAGAAATTTAAAATTGTATTTTCTTCAGCAAAAGTATCTGTATTTGAAGAATAAGTGCCTTGAAAGTCAGTAATTGGTGAATTGGTAAAGCTATACTAAGAACCTCAGTTTGGGGAGAACTAAGGATCTAATGTAGGAGAATTCCCATACCACTGGAAAGGGAGAAATCACTATGTATTCTGAAGAAGAGCTCTCAGAAAAATAATAGAATGGCCAGTGGTCAGTCAGTCTCCCGGCTGCTGGCACTTTCTTCCTCTTCTATGCCTTTAGTCAACATCCTTAAGGCTTGGCTGAGGGGTGAGGAGGAAAAGTTAGAAGCACAGACTTGGTAGTAGATAAAAGATAACTGGTGAATGCATCTAGCCTCACAGAGCCTCATGTAATCGAGCATGTTGTGAGGAGGCAACTCTGGACCCTGTTGGAGGACGTCATCGAGATGATGTGACCACAGGTTGGCCCAGGAGCTGGGCCTAGACAATCAAAGGCTCCTTACCTCCTCCTCTGTCCTTGGAATGTACATTCTGTCCACTGCTCCCACACTAGGAACTACTTCAAGGACACACCCTTGAGAGAACAATGTGTTTTTTGAGAGCATCCAGATTGCATACATCAGTGAACCCGGTTAAGGCATAGAAAACTCTTGTAACTCTATATAAAGGCAAGATTCTGGAGGGCGGGAGTGGAGATCCACTCATCTTGTGGCTGCCCAAGACAAGCCTCGTATATAAGTTCCCTTCCTTATTAAAACTATTACCTACCAATCTGGAGTTATCATCTGCCTCTTTCTTCCATCTCTGCTTGCCCTCTGTGTACAGGGGCCAGTTTGAAATTTCACCTGGTAAACTCTCAAGGTTGCGAACCAACAGAACCAGAACAAAAACTGGATGGCAGATATGAAAAGATGAGAAAGCAGGACCACAGATTTCAGCAGCAGATTACAACAGGGCACTACTAGAGGCCAGCACAACTCTGGGGCATCTACCAAAATGATTACCCCTCAAATGATTACAGTGTAGGTTTTTAGGGACTAGCTAATTTGCAACAGAAAGAAACAGGAATCCAAAAGACCATGTGCCACCACCAGGAGGCTATGTGAGCTTCCTTGCCATGATATGATTTCTGCTCTTCCCTGCTAGATCTCTCCCTGCATACACATTTCCCAGCCTGGCTTGAGCCATCTATACCACTACCAGCAGTCCCCTAAGTCCACCAATCAGCTGACTTCACCTCTATGGTCAGGCACCCACCAGAATTACTGATCACCATGCTCACTGTCTGTCAGATATCTGGTCGTCTCTTCCCCACCAGTCCTAGAATTCAGGCAATAATGTCTGGTTACCATTATAATGCAAGATGAGGGTGCAGAACAGAGGAACAGGGAGAGAAACCCAGTAAAAGTTACCCACCATATTTTAAGGGGCCCATGGACCCAGAAATATCCCATATTAATATAATGCACTGGACATTTTTAGCTAGTTGATCCTTGTTTGCAGGACCTAATTTTATCTTGAGACAGTTCTGAAAAATCAACTTTTATATGACCAATTATCATGTGCCAACCATTGAGCAACGTACTTTCACAAATGCTAAGCTCATTCTTAAAATTCTGTAAATAAGATTTCTAATTATATAAATCGGAGAAATAAGGCAAGGAATCCTCAAGAAGCATGAGTTGGGCTATAGAAAATAGCACCGTATTAAATAGCTTCTTATCTTAAACATAAATTGAATTATGTAATCTTAATTTCAATAAACAGTCATTTTATGGTCCATTTAAAAACTATTGACTAGGGTCATCTGTATTTTTGCTTCAATTATGCTAATTGTATTTGATTAAATATAGAGATAGATATTTAAATATTAATGCGTTTTTTCATATTATGAATACGAATGTTTGGCCTCTATTTCGAAAACACTTATGAATAAAACATTACTTTTCCTCTGAATGGAAAAGTGAAATAGATCTACCAAATGGAATTATGATCCCTGAATATAGAGATTTTGTATGGATTTAATTTATTTCTGGTGAAATCTTCATACTAAAATCAATAAATATTTCCTGGCAATATTCTCATCCTCAATGTTTTATTTTCCTCAGTCCAAAACCCCAAGATTTTAAGTGCCTTGTACTTACTTTCATTTAGTGGGTGGGGAAGAAAGACGGGAAATGATACAGAGGTAAAGAAATGCAAATTAAGCGGTGAGATTGCTGAGGAAGTAGGGTTGCTGCCCCTTTAATTGATCTCCCTCTTAAGAGTATAATAAGTGTTCCTCTACTGTCACTGAAGGATCAGCAATCAGTGTTTAGTAAAAGAAAATAGAAAAAGTACAAAAAACCTTCTTCAGAGCCAACATTGGCTGAGTGGCTATTACATGCCAGACATGTTTCTATATAGTTTAAATAGTTTCATCTTAGATTATTTACTGTTCCGATTTTCATCCCTAGGATCTAGTGTGGATCCTTGGGTATACGGTCACTCAATAAATTCTTGGAAAATAATTTTTCATTTTTCCCTAACAGGATACTTACAACTAGGTTATATTAAATATTAATCTGATTAACTTGATAAATCAAAGAAGGCTGAGGGATTAAGTAACATATCTAACGCAATACAACTAGTAAGTGGCTAAACTCAGATTTTGAAACAGACTTTCTTTCCTGTTTATTATACTATCTTCTAATGATAGACTGTTCATAGCTTATAAAATAGCATGAACACAGTTATAAGAGTGAGAATAAACAGGATCATTAGAAAAGTTGTTAAATTCCTGTCTATTTTTCAGAGTAGATTTTTTGTTCGTGGTTGCAGTAGTTATACATCTAAATCGTTTCCAATGATCCCTTCCTCTTGGTATTCACACCCATATGTAGTCCCTTCCTCTTGAATGTGAGCTGGCCTAGTGATTTGCTTTTAATCCGTACAATGCAGGAAAGGTGAAGGGATATTATTTTCAAAACTTGCGACTTACTAGGAGATTCTACTGCCTTCTCTGCATGCATGTTTGCATCACTAAGCTGCCATGGGGGAGAGGATCATGTGGCAAGGAACTGACCCTGGCCCATGGCCCACAGCTATCAAAAAACTGGGATCCTCAGTTCAATAACCGGTAAGGCACTGAGTCCTGAGAACAACCATCTATTCAGTTGCTTATGATCATACAAACATATATAGGAAAGAGACAAAGGGTTCTAGTGGCCCACTGGAAGTAAAAATAGTTTCTTAAACCACAACAAATGCTATAATTATTGTGGTTCCAACTGCAATAAGGTATTGTAAAAAGGAAAATTTTAAAAAGCTTTAAAAATTTTTTTGGTGTAAACCCCATTTCTTACGACCTTATCTGGTCAATTCAAAGATGCATTTTTTTTTCACATTTTACCATCTCTGAATACAGAAAATGTCTTTTAATTGATGATAGTTGAATTGAAAGAAGTTTCTTCTCATTTTTAAAAAAATTTTTATTGGAGTATAGTTGATTTAGAACATTGTGTTAGTTTCTACTGTACAGCAAAGTGATTCAGTTTTACATATAAATATATCCATTCTTTTTTATATTTTTTCCCATATAGGTCATTACAAAGTATTAAGTAGAGTTCCCTGTGCTATACAGTAGGTCCTTATTAGATATCTATTTTACACATAGTAGTGTGTATATGTCAATCACAATCTCTCAATTTATCCCTCCTCCCATTCTCTTACTGACACAGTGTATCAGTGCTCATACACCTGATGAACCATAATAACTTACAAATGTGTTAATGATATACATTGTCAATATTCTTTTTTGTTCTATAATACTGGTATAAAAAACGAGGTTCATGAAAACAGTGGCCCTTAGAAATTCAAAAGACAACTTCTGAAACTATACAGCCTTCAACTTTATACACACATTTCTTACAGCAGTTTAAATATTTTTTTCATTTGTTCAGATTTATTGGTGTTGTCCCATTTAATCAATATAGTGAAATTGATATGACACAAATTGAACTTTGGGAAAAGTAAGGTAGGTTTTTAGTCCATCAAAAAATGTATGTGGTAATGAGAGCCTCTAATGGAATATTACTATTACATTTTTTAGTCTTTTAAAGGATGATTGGATTTCTTTATCATGATTTTGCAGTACCTGTTTGGAGAACATGAAGACACATCCCTCTGAGAGGTATAACTCACATCTACTGTTTCTAGACAAACTGCAAATAACTGATTGTCAGAATCATTGTCGTCATCTAGGATAATCCTAGAGTACTTCCATATAGAAAAAAATGTTAAAGAATGCAAAGTAATGATTTTCATTCTGCCTTTACTGGAGGTATCTGTTTCTCAAAACTGAAAATGGTTAACTGAAGTGCAAATCAGCAGTAGAAAATGCATGGAGAGTGGCTTAAGTATCAACATTGAACCTTTACTACTTCACGTTTTGTTTGACTATAGCTGTAGTTAGTGAAAGTACCTTTAAAAAACTCAGGAGAAACTATGTATTTGTACTTCCTGCTGTTAATACATATATGAGCAAGTATAAATAAATGGTTGGTTAGATAAGACTCATTTTAACAGCAGCATGATTCACTTTTATAGCCTTTCTAGCAAAAAGAGAGACTAAATCATCTTTATTTTCTATGTGTCCCCTTTCTTTAGTTTCCAAAATTTTGTTCATTGTTTTCATTGTATTCTTTGCTCTATGGTTTGGCTTGCAAGCATCCTCTTCACTGAAAAAAAGGAAATGACAGCTTTCATTTACCATAAAAATGAAAGCCTATCCTTGGAAATATTTGGGGCAGCTGGTGAAGACATTATCGGTAATTAGGAATTGGACAGTGTTGCAACATAGGACATCCCGGTGAATAGCTCAAGCTTTAAATAAATTAATTTGGGGGCACATAAGTATTGGTCATTAAAGAACCAGTCTCTTATGAAGATACAATACATAGCACAGATGAAGTTTTTTCACCATTTTTTGACATTTGCAGAAGCCAACAAAATGGGTCCAGGATCAATCTCACCATATTTTCTCTGCTGTTGCCTTGCCACCACCTGATGAAGCTAGAATTTAGTTTTGTTTTCCAGACAAGGTAAACAGAGAACCAGGCACAACGAGAACCAGGAGGTTAATGGTGTCTACAATAATTCTCTCTGTCTACCAGATTAAAATGTGGTATTTGGGGCTGAATCCTGGGGACCTGTTTAAACTGGGGTGTAGCATGAAACCTACGTTTATCTTAACTTTCATTTTTCATTTTGCCACCTGCTTGTTCTGTGAAAATCGAAGAGAATAGGACTCATTTTCTTATGTAGCGCCCCCCTGCTTTTCTCCTGCCTGGAACAGTAGCTGAAGAAGATGTGCAGGCTTTGACTTCAACCATCAAGCCATCTTCAACAGCAGGAGTCAAGTACTTGGAGGTATTTGCGTCTTCTGATATCACTGGTGCATGTGACCACCTCCCCAGTTCATTAACATACATTCTTAACTAGGCTTTCTTTCTTTTTAATTAACTTTTTTGAAGTATACTTAGTATACAGAAAATTGGACATATCTAACGTATACATTTTGATGAGTTTGGACATATGCATACATCTGTGATATCCTCACCACATACAAGGTAATAAACCTATCTATCACCTCCGAAAGATTTTTTGTGTCTCCTTGCTTTTTTTGTGTATGTAGTAAGAATGTGAGATCTGCCTCCCCAGCAAGTTTTTAAATGCACAACGGAGTACTGTTAACTGTAGGCACTATGTGGTACAGCACATCTTTAGAACTTATTCCTCTTGTATAAATGTAACTTTAGACCCATTAAACAACTCAGTTCCTCCTCCCTACATCTTCTCAAGTTGCACAAGTACTCACAATGCATTATAATACAGTTCCTGCCTATTTCTCTACATTCATCTCTCCTCTATTTGTAATGATTGATTTTCTTCTGGTACACTGGCCTCCATGCATTTCACCCAATACCTCAAGCCCATTTTTGTATCAGGATCTTTCCACTTGCTGTTCCTCCTGCACGGAGAGCTCTTCTGCTCACGTTTCACATATTTCACATTTCACATATTTCACATTTCTCAAATCTCAACTCAAAACCTTCTTAAAAATTTCTGACTATTCTACTTAAAACTAGCCCTCAAAGACATTTTCTTTCACTTCACATCATTCATTACTTTCACAGATTTCATCACAGGGTAATATTTTTGTTATTTTTGTCTATTGTTTAACTATTTATCATCTGTCCCCCTAAAATATATTCTACAGGAATACAGGAAACTAATATTTATTGTTTTTTTTCTTTTTGCAGCCACAATGCACAGAGCAGTCTTGGCACATTTGTAGAATAATGTTATGTTAGCAACAAGTCAAATGAAACAAAGAAACGAAGAATAACAAGTCTTTTCTAAGACCAAGGAGCTTCCCTGAAACCTTCTATATTTATCATGGATGGTGCTTCCTCTGGTCAATATAATGCCCCAAATAATATAAACAGACCTCTCTAACCTTCACTTGATTTCCAGGTAAAGTTTGAAATCACTTTCAAGTCTACCCATTAGACTGACTCTTTTTATACTGACGATGTCATAAATTAATTCATTATGTAATTCAACAAAGTGATCAAGGTTGAGCATGCCATATCTTTTGGAAATTATGCCTTGAAGCATGAAGTGGTCCTTACTGTGATCAGCCATAGCAGATATTCACTACCCAAATCTCTTGGCAATCAGAGATTATGATTTTTTTTTTTAACATCTTCATTGGAGTATAATTGCTTTACAGTGGTGCATTAGTTTCTGCTTTATAACAAAGTGAATCAGCTATACATATACCTATATCCCCATATCTCCTCCCTCTTGTGTCTCCCTCCCACCCTCCCTATCCCACCCCTCTAGGTGGTCACAAAGCACCGAGCTGATCTCCCTGTGCTATGAGGCTGCTTCCCACTAACTACCTATTTTACATTTGGTAGTATATATAAGTCCATGCCACTCTCTCACTTTGTCCTAGCTTACCCTTCCCCCTTCCTGTGTCCTCAAGTCCATTCTCTACATCTGCATCTTTATTCCTGTCCTGCCCCTAGGTTCTTCAGAACCATTTTTTTTTTTTAGATTCCATATATATGTGTTAGCATACAGTATTTGCTTTTCTCTTTCTGACTTACTTCACTATGACAGACTCTAGGTGCAACCACCTCACTACAAATAACTCAATTTCGTTTCTTTTTATGGCTGAGTAATATTCCATTGTATATATGTGCCACATCTTCTTTATCCATTCATCTGTCGATGGACACTTAGGTTGCTTCCATGTCCAGGCTATTGTAAATAGAGCTGCAGTGAACATTGTGGTACATGACTCTTTTTGAATTATGGTTTTCTCAGGGTATATGCCCCATAGTGGGATTGCTGGGTCGTATGGTAGTTCTATTTTTAGTTTTAAGGAACCTCCATATTGTTCTCCATAGTGGCTGTATCAATTTACATTCCCACCAACAGTGCAAGAGGGTTCCCTTTTCTCCACACCCTCTCCAGCATTTATTGTTTGTAGATTTTTTGATGATGGCCATTCTGACTGGTATGAGATGATACTTCACTGCAGTTTTGATTTGCATTTCTCTAATGATTAGTGACGTTGAGCATCCTTTCATGTGTTTGTTGGCAATCTGTATATCTTTGGAGAAATGTCTATTAGAGATTATGATTTGACTACAGAATTTTTCATTTATCTTTTCACATTGCCAAGGTACTAACATGCTTTCTCTTTTAATTACTCTAAATCATATCCATGAGAACATATCCATTAAAAAGTTACTTTTTAATGCAGTGTTACCTATAATTATTTTATCTGTTATGCTTTTTCAAACAAAAGTATATATTCCATTACAATGCATGGACTTTTAGTTTAGTTTTTTTTTTTTGGCAAGTTTAAAAAAAAGAGGGGGGAGTCTATTTGTAGTCATTTTTTTTTTTTTTTTTTTTAAATATGGAACGCTTCACGAATTTGTGTATCATCCTTGCACAGGGGCCATGCTAATCTTCTCTGTATCGTTCCAATTTTAGTATATGTGCTGCCGAAGCGAGCACTGTAGTAATTTTTAATAGGTATCCAGGTTTAGTAAAAAGGTAGACTTTAGTTATCTCAAGACCAAATAATATTTAAATGTTCACTATTTAAGTCATTAAAAGAAGAATGACTTTTTGTTTTTCCTGAGGCTAATGAGAATCAGAAATCTGTTTTTTCAGCAATAAATTTATATTATGGTTTTCAAGATTGTTTGCATTTTAAGAGAAGAACACTGAATATGGGTTCTACACTTGGGGATTTCTTAAAGCTGAATGACAAAACAAAGGAGAAGAAAGTACAAAATTAATCAGTATAAAAAGAAATCTAGCACTGATAAATATCAATGAAGTCAGTACAAAGTAAAAGCTATCACTAGATTGGAATTACTTTGTAAAATCTGAACAAAACTAATACTTTCCATATTAATAAATATTGTACAATCAATTGTTCTTATTCTGTGAGAATTTAGATGTGGAACAAAGTGAAATTTATTCTCCAGAATATTTTGGTAGGCATTCAGATGTTTTCATTGATTCCAGATAAATAGGAGTATCAAATTCATATATCCAGTAGACCACTGGACTAAGGCCAAAGCCTTGTGTTTACCAATTTGTATGTTAGCTAAATTCACTCTGTGGTATGACCATAGATTACACTGGCGCTCAGACTGTATGCACTATTTTTTCCTCTAGCAGCTGTCTTATGCATATACCATCCTTTGTTTTCAAGAATGTCTAAGCAAGACATGTGATTTTAGAAAAACACAAATCTCTCATATTATGATTCCATTTCATTTAACATCTCATCCTTTTAAAACACATATCCCTTTAGTCAATCTTTGCATCAGTCATTCCTGAAAAAGAATGGCAAATCCAGCCCCTTGCAAATGCATCAAGTTGTGTATTCCTAGTGCATTGATGACAGAGCTTTTTAACAGTAGCACTGTTGATATGTGGAACTGAATAATTCTTGGTTGTGGGAGGCCATCCTGTGAAATGTAGGATGTTTAGCAGCCAGCATCCCTGGCCTCCATCCCCCAGTGCCAGTAGCAATGCCCCCTGCTTAGTTGTGACAGACAAAGATGTCTCCAGACAGTGCCAAATGTTCTCTGGGGGAGGAGGAGGAAAACTGCCCCCAGTTAAGAACCACAAGATTGCAACATTGCCTAGAATATTTATATTTAGGTGAATAATTTAATTAAGCACTGAAAGCAAACCCTAAGCAAAATGTGCACATTTAAAGCAAAAAAGAAGGCTGAAATCAGCACATGGCTAAAGTCCTGAAAAGAAGTAGGCCTTAAGCATGTTTGCTAATTAATCTGTATGAAGGCTTACAATGGAAGCCAATATTGTTATAGGATATTTTTCTGTTTTTCCATCTCTAAGCTATTGTCATAAAAGCTTGAAGTTCAAAGTGACCTCAGAGTTAATCTAATCCAAATCAGTAGTTGTATAAATGCAAAAAATGAGTCACTATTCCCCAAGGGTTCATACTAGCATAGCTGATCCAATACCCCGAAACTCTAGACTCCACTGTCTCACACCAAATTCCCCAAAACATTCTGTACACCCTCAAGCATACACTTAGGCTCTCTCCAGCAGTACACTGAACCGAAACTCACGAAAACATTGAAAAGCTCCTTTACACTAAAGTGTGTGGTTGATATGGCTTAGTGAGTAAGTTCCATTCTGTTTTAATTGGTATAGAGACAAGCTGGAGAAATTGACACTTGAGGTTTTATGTGGGAGAAGGCAGAGGCAAGAAGGCTTAGGTTAGGAGGAGCTCAAAAAGTCACTTTCAGTAAGCAACAGCATACAGTATATACTAGAGGTTTTATCCTGACTCTATCTAACCATCTATCTTTATTTTCACCTTGGTTTTCATTGAAATGCATTAACTCAACATACCTTTTCTGAAGAAAAAATGTCTTGACTTTTGGTTTTGGGCAATAATGACATTAAAATATAATTTGTGGTCTTTTTGATGACTTAGTGATCTTGGCTTATTTGATATTTTTCAATACTGACAATACTCCCCCAAATTAAAAAAGAAACGGTTGATACTAATTTAAAACACAAAAAAATACATATGTTCATGTAAGTTGGCTAATGAAATTAGTTGATTATTTGAAATAAAATTGGATCCTAATAGCATTTTAAAAAGGTCTTTAAAGAAAAATTGAATACATTAACTAGGGAGATAATAAATGTAAAAGCTATAATAATAACAAGCTTACACATTTTAAAGACAATGTGCATATTTGGAAAAAAATACATGCAAAATATATGATACAGGATTAACTACCTCTAAGGGACTTTGCAATTTGTACAATGTACTTTGACAAATTAATAAGAAAAAAACCATGAGGACCACAATGATAAAAATATGTAAAAACATGAATAGGCAATGCCCAAAGGAAAGATAAGAATCAGGGTATTATATATTTGTCATTATTTTTGCTGACAAGTCTATTTCAAATAGCCTTCCAGTGTTGACTGAATGTCCTGCTTTATAATTCCTGACTCCCAAGGAAAAATTCCAAAGAACAGATTTCTTAGCTTCCTTTGCAGTTAGGAAACCCACATGTGAATTTGGCTCCACAAACTTGACGCATCAATATCCTAAATGATACATAAATTGGTAGGAGTGGCTGCAGGCAACAGAACTTAAGGCAATAGAAGAAATGTTCACTTTATTATAAGGCAAGATACAGCTGATGGCTCAAAAAAAAATTCTAGCTGAATAATGAAATTTTATCATCCCATGGTTTGCAGTAGCAAAATAGCTAATTAAATTATGACCTAGAGTAAAATGCCCACTGAGCCACGAGACTTTGAGGGATCAGGTGGCTGTTTTGAGAGAACAATATTAAAGGGCATGAGGAATGTGTAAACTGTGAAGGTGAGTCGATTGTCTCAAACTGTACTGACAGCTTGAAGGAAACAAGAAGCGTGAAGCCCTAAGTCTTGGCTCCAGGCACAGAGAAAAACCAGGGGAATTTTATGAATGATGAAATAATCTTGTATCATCTACAACTGTAGACTTAACTCAGAGCTCCAAACTCAAAAGTTTGATCATACCAATTATAAAATTTAAAAGTTTGTTACATACACAGTCCCATTATTACCACAGTATAGGAAAGCTAGTAAATCGATTGATAACAAGAAAGATTCTGAATATTGGAGCAGGAAAATGTGGTAGGATCCAGATGGCTTAGTGTCCCCCGAACTCCCAAACATCTGAATCTTCCCTGTGAGAAGAAACAGCTCTTCCTTCCAAGTCCAAGAAGGCCTGTTTTGCTTTTGCTTAAAATCCAATAACAACCTCATCTGAGAGAGTTACCTTTCCAGGGAAAACTATTCTTATTATTCCCATCCTCCACCACTTCTAATTATCTCCTGATCTAAATTAGAATCAGAATTCAACATGCCCCAGGGAGACAATTACAAACTCAAATTCTAGAAGAGATGATTAAGCATGAAATCATTGTAATAATTTTGGATTTGTATCAGCAAAAATCTAGAAAATATGTATAGGAATAAATTTTGAAAGTACTAAAGCAAGGATTGCAGAACATAATTTTAGAATGCAACATTTATTAATATGGTTGCCCTTCCCATCAATTTAGAACTGTTGTGCTAACCTCAGCACATGATAATGGGGTTTGCTTTGTTGCTTGGTTTGCTAATTAAAACATGGACTTAATGATGACTCCGAGATACCCCAAACTCTTTGGTACTTTGTGTATAAAAAGACTCATCTAATTAAGGAAATGAGAATGGTAGAGTGGTTTTATCATGTGTAATTCATTCAACCAATTCTTTACATCTCTTAAGAGAGGATGGCAAATGCTTTCTACCCTGTGTATACACGGATGGCAGCACACCAGCATCTTTAAAAACTATTGTTGAGGTTGTTCTCTGTTAGCTAGAACTGCTGCTAAGAGATTTTGCAGCAAATAGGCTCTCTTATTCCATGAGCAGAATGAGATCCTTGGGTGTTGAGACCAAATAATATCAATGAACCATCAGATGCAAAATGTAATTTCTGTAACTAATAGTGGTACCACAAGAGAGCATTTTTCAATGGCTACTTGACCACAGAATCTCTAGAACTGAAATATATGTACAGAACTCTAAGGTCTACACGATTTATGTAACAGGAAAACCTTGTGGTTGGTCTGGTAGAAAAATGATGCCCCCAACTACAACAGGGATGTACAGCTCTTCAGCCAAGTTCCGGCCCTGAGTCATTGCAAAGATTCAGGGCCCAGTGAATGATTAAGTATTTAAGTACACCTGAGTGATAAACATGATAACAGCACAAATATCTTTTCCCAGCTTTTCCAAATGAGACTGTGGACATTTTCTGGGCTAACTATGAACTATGGGGAGAGAAATAGCTAGACATTTTGAGAATATTGATAAAAGCTTCAAGCTCATGAAAATACCTAGGGCACAGTTTCTAGGCATGTTAATTGGAATAAACATGCTCAGAAACTGGAAGAAAATCCCCAACAGCTAGCTAGCATTCATTCCTTGACCACATTCTTAATCTCAGATTTAGATTTTTATATTCCATTCCTACTTTCTCAGCTCATGTGCCTCAAGCATAAACTTCACCACATCCAAATTTATAAATTCCAGTAATCCCATGCCCCTCGCTCCTGACTGATTCAAGCATAGGATTCTGAAAGGAACTCATCAGTTCTTCTTAGTGGTATCACTGGTTGATAGATCCTAGAGGTCTTATCACTGGAGGAATTCAAAACTGTGAATGGAAGAAAAGAGAGACAGAAGGAACCTGGGTCCTTGACTAGCACAGAATCCCTATACTAGGCAACTGTACAGTTGACCTATCTCTGGCCTTCTACTTTACTGAACTGATAGGTTTTCTTAAAGATCTAACAAGATTCACTAACTGGAGGTTTACTAAAATTTGCAAACAAAATCATTTTAACTTCCTGTGACAAGCTGTGGATGTATAACTGGAAATAAAATAGTCTTTTTTGGTTTAGTTCCATATAAAATAATGTATTTTTTAATGTATGAATTTTTTTCCTTTGTTTTCAAAAAATTCAATTTTTTTTATTGATAAGAAAGCAATTTTTTCATTAAGCAAAGAGAATGCTGGCCATCTTAACATAATACTTTGAGTTTTAAAAAACATCTTAATACCATTAATAACTTGGCAAATGTGAGATTTTTCTAAATAAATTTCCAGCTATGATGACATTTAATGTTCACTTCAGTGGGATTAATACTTTCTAAGAATTTGCCATTTGAATCCCTGAGGATGTGTTTTGATACAGGTAATATCTACCTCATTAGAACTAGTAGTATTAAGATTTATTCACAGGACATTTTGTGAAGGTTTTTAAATTTATCAGTACACTTATTTATTAATATTTTGTCATAGTTTTAACCTGTTATTTGAAAATTTTAAAAATAATTTTTAAAAAGGCATAAATAAGGATTTGAAACTTTGAATATTAAGTCTAAATCACAAATTTTATCCAGCCAACAGTTTAAATCCTACAACTTCATTAATATAATTCATACTTCTAATAAACACTGACAACTATTTTAAGTTAAATAATTTATGACTACATTTGCTTCCTAAAATTAACATGCTCACACATAATTTATATTCAATTTCATAGAAGAGGGTTTAATCCACATCTTGCTAAAATGTGTAAATGGGTGCTTAGTTACCTTTCCTGTGTTCTTGCCCTTTCGATCTAAAGATACAAGATAACACTTATAAATATTTAAGAATTAGGAAATTCCCATCACCAATTAAAAATAAACTCATGTTTTGAGTTACTTTTAAGTTTGACTATTTTAGTATATTACTGAACAATCCTATAGAACACACTAAAACAATAAAGAATAACAATTATAAAAATTAAAAATTTGACAGAGGCCTTTGAAATTTGCAAATAATTCAAAATTAAATAATCAAGTAATTATTTTATCAAATACATATTGAGGATGATTAAGACGACAGGAAATTTAACACCGACACCACAAAACGCCTCTAAATACTTCCAATTATTTCATTTAATTTAAGAATAAAATAACAGAGCAACAAGAAAACTAATTAAAGAAAAGGATATGTTCCTGTAGATGCTGAGTTCCATGATCGTGAATAAACATTTGATTAAACTGCCGTAATACTCAAGCATTACTTAGACAACTACATAATATAATTTTTCTCCTCTATGATTCTATGAAGTGGCCAGCACTAGTTAATCAACCACTTGTTTAATAAGTTAGATGGTTGTCAGTTAGATGGAACCAGTACCCCCTTAAAATCATTATGTCAGAATAAAATTAGGCCAGAGTTTAAAAGATATAGTTAATACAATTTTAGAACTTTAATGAAAATACGAAGTTCAAAAAACTAAAGGTTTCTTGCTTATCCACTTAATATTTGTGCATAAAAACAGTATAGTCATATGAGTTTTAACAGTGATATTTAAATTATTAATTAAATATCATGTTAATTGAAAGGATTTTAAAACGAGTGGTGATGAAGCACTCAGCAACCAGTTTTACAGTTTGAACTTTAAAATGGTTTGAACTTTTGCTTCATAACTAATCAGCCTTCAGTAAACATTCCTCAGTGCAGTTTCCAGAGACCCAGAAATTACTGCCATCATGTCCATGTTAAATTACTTTCACCCAATATTACCCAAAATTATGCTTATAGTAATAGTTTATTTTTCTGAGATGTGCTCTTAAATGAACACATGGTGCATCACCTCATTATCTACACATAATGGGGGGAAAACACTGAGATTGAACACTGGTGAATTGCAGGGTGTAATCTACCCTTACAGCAATTGAAGGAGATATAGGTAAAATCACAGAACATTTTTGACAATGGTATACAAAATGGAGGTGGGGCTGGAGACAGCCTAATTGCTAAGATCCTGCCTTAGTCCTTCTGGGCTGCTATAACAAAAATGCCATATGGGTGGCTTAAACAACTAACATTTATCTCTTACAGTTCTGGATGCTAGGACATCCAAGATCAAGGCACCAGCAGATCTGGTTTCTGGTGAGAACCCTCTTCTAGATGGCCATTTTCTCGCTGTGTCCCCACATGGGGAAGGGGCAAGGGAATTCTCTGGTGTCTCTCAAATCCCATTCATGAGGGCTCTACTCTCATGACCTAGTCACTTCCCAAAGGCCACACTTGCAAATCCCTTCACATTAGGGATTAGGTTTCAACATAAATTTGGGGGAGATACAAACATTCATTCTCTAGCAGCTCCCTTATAATTCTAAAACTGCATGGCTCTGTGATTAAAAACCCCTTTACAAGGTGGCCAACTGGGTTTATAGGTACATTGATGATGATGAAATAATGTAATGCCCTAATGAATCTTCTCAAAAAGTTCTAAATTCTCCTATAATCTGAATCATACTCAATTATTAAAAATACTTATAGATAATTATACATATATATGCATATGCTTTTTAAAATTTATAATCATAAATTCATTGTAAATGAATTCATTGTAATTTCTCATTTATCTTTTTATCTACCTCTACCTCCCCTCATCCCCACAGCTGAGACAGAATATTAGCTCAGTAAATGACTTGGGATTGACTGACTCCCACCTCCTTAAAAACAAACAAACAACAAACAAACAAATGAAGTGTAGCACATAGCAACTTGGGACAGTTTTCACATATCCTGACAGAAACTTTGATGTTTTGACTTCCACATCTAAAGAGAATAAGACTGATCATGTTAAATTCAAATAAATTTCACTAAATACAAAGGGTATAATCTTCCATTGTCAATGACTTTAACCCCTACTCCTGCAAAAAAAAAATAATAATTCATAAGAGGATTAATATTTTTAAGCATCTGGAATTCTTCCCAGATGAAAATTGTCCACAACTTTAAAAATTATAAATATTCCTCCTTTTATGTCTTTAAAAAGAAAAAAAATGTGTTAATATTAGAATGTATATCAGAATATAAGAGGTTATAATATTGGTAATGTTGTATGTTAAATATGGGATATGCATTGGTATATACAAAGTAAACTATTATATTTCTAGTAGAAATAAAATTTTATAATATACTTGTATATGTAATCATATGTACTTTGGAAAAAAGAGAATCTGGCATTTAATTTCTTCCTAATAATATGAACAGAGAGAAACTTATGCACATCTGGAATGCTTAAAAATGGTTTAAAATTTCAGAACAGCTTCTACAAATGCCAATATGATATTGTCTATGAATTCAAGTATTGTTATGTTAATGCCTGTATTTTAAATATAGCAAATACTGCAACAAAAATTCAAATAACCAAAAATCAGAGTTTAGACATGCTAGTAAAGCAGCATATTTGCTTCAGAAGTCTCTTTCTAATAAATCAAAATAAGCCTCATTCTAACTCTTCTTTTTCATCTCCTTCTACAAATAAACACCATCATTATGTTGGTATGTGTGTGTCTGTATGCATTTTTTTTTTCTGTTTTCACCAAAATGTGTGTATCCAAAAACAACATATAATTTTATTTTGTATTCTGTCTACTTAAATAGTATCACACTGGGCTTATTTTTTGTGTGTTTGTTTTTTTTTCATCTTTGTTACCATTGAGGTTTGTTCATTGAAAAGAACACTTTTAGCAATAAAATGAATAA
This sequence comes from Balaenoptera ricei, assembly GCF_028023285.1. Taxonomy (NCBI): domain Eukaryota; kingdom Metazoa; phylum Chordata; class Mammalia; order Artiodactyla; family Balaenopteridae; genus Balaenoptera; species Balaenoptera ricei. Next base: position 21,112,244 of record NC_082641.1, read on the forward strand.
AGTATACTTACATGTATCAAAATAGATGCTTCTCCACAAGTATACTGTAAGTTCCTTCTTTTTCAATCTTATCTTACTACCTCAGACATATACCTTTTATTTCTCACAGATGTTAACATATTAATTTTTATCACAGTATACATAGAAATAGTTTTTCTAATATTCCTGAATTTAGATTTCTTTCCTGTTGTCTTTCTGTCAGACAGCTCAAAATGCAGTACTTAATTATTTATGCCTATTACATTTTAACAAAATTATGTACATTATAAGAAGATTCCACATTTCTACAAGATATAAATAATCCTTTTAAATAATCAAGCCTCCAAATCTACTGAGAAAGAATAGTATTAAAAAGTAAACTTCTTGGCTTCCCTGGTGGCGTAGTGGTTGAGAATCTGCCTGCTAATGCAGGGGACATGGGTTCGCGCCCTGGTCTGGGAAGATCCCACATGCCGCGGAGCAACTAGGCCCGTGAGCCACAACTGCTGAGCTTGCGCGTCTGGAGCCTGTGCTCCGCAACAACAGAGGCCACGATAGTGAGAGGCCCGCGCACCGCGATGAAGAGTGGCCCCCGCTTGCCGCAACTAGAGAAAGCCCTAGCACAGAAGACCCAACATAGCAATCAATCAATCAATCAATCAATCAATCAATCTTAAAAAAAAAAAAAGCAAACTTCTTCATTTTGTTTAAAATGAAGAAGGTTTATTTATGAACCAGTTAAGAAAACACCTTGCATAAGACACAGAACATGATCATATCAAAATCTGGCCTTTGAATAAAGGAAGGTCTCTAAAAATGAAGAAGCACATTAACACTGCATTTGATTTAAAATCATATAAATCCAACTATTTTTTAAGGCGAGTAGTAAGGACAAGACATATACTTGTCGAAGTTGTCAGACATATACTTGTCAGACATATACTTGTCTGACCTTTATATATTGTTTAGAGTGACTACAGGTAATCAACTCTGAATGTGCCAGTTCTATATTACCAGAGTTAAGGGACAAAGTAGGTTTTTTCCTCCTCTCATCGCCACAGTTTTGTAAAGGCCCCTGTACCAGTCAGTATTCATATTAGACATAAAGAATGTTGACAGAAGATGCACAGACAAAATATACAAATCCCATAAAGCACCAATCAATTCAACTGACTGACTAGCTCTGGACAGTTTGTTTCAACTTTTGAAGGTTTATGGAAAACTCTGTTTTAGTTTCATCCTATCGTCAAGGTCTAGCTGCCAGCATAATATACAAGGCATTTGGACCTATCAGCATTTGACTTAATATTTTGAGGTTGAAACTGGGATATATCTGCCAGCATGCAGCAAATACTGGTAGCTCTGATGAATTCAATTCAGGAATGAGCTTCTTCAGCAGCTGTCTACTCAACGACAGTCAGAACTTCCAGGTCAGGGGAGTCGCTCCTTAGAGGGTCCATAAGCGCCCTTGCCGCTCACCCTTCGCCCGGAATACTGACATGTGTCAGAGCAGCAGTGGGGAGAAAGAAAACCAAAGAAGTGATTTAGTCTCCTTGAAATCTCCAGTATTGATTGCCATCTAGAAACAAAACAGAACCCCCATATCTGTTTGTTTATTTGAGCATTCAACCAATGCATATGGATTAAGAGGACACAGAGCTAAATAAACCAAACAGTATTCTGGGCCAGCACTGAGTTTACAATTTATTGGAAGGATTTAAATAATAAACACAATAAGTAAATAACACAACAGAAACAAAGCAAGCAAATTCACTGTCAGCAAGAAGTTTGATTTCACTGGGAGGATATCAACAATAAACATACGGAATAAGTAAAATATTAGAATGTTGAGTGTGAGAAGTGCTTAAGAAACAGCAAAACTGGAAAATGGCACACGGAGTGTTGAAGGATTTCTACTTTAATTAGGGAAGTCAGAGAAAGCCTTCCCGAAGGGTCATGTTTGAGTAAAGACCTGAAGGAAAGGAGGCATACATGTAAGTGTATATGTATAGGTGTATACGAAAATATTTTCCTGCAGGAGAAACATCAAAATGCAAAGGCTTCACCTAAAGCAGGAACATGATAGAATGTTAGATGATTAGCTAGAAACCAGGCTGGCAGAAGTGGTGAGAGCCTTGGGAAAGCAGAAAGAGATGAGGTTGAAGAGGGAATGGGGACCAGAAGATAGAGAAGTCTCACCAGCTCTTGCAAAGTCTTTGGCTTTTACACCAACTGAGATATTTGCACAGAATAATCTCACTTCCTTGGGCTGAGAATAGGTTGAGGTAGGGCAAGCACAGAAACGAGACCTATTTGAAGGGTATTTAGACCTATTTGAAGGTTATTTGGTCAGGACGAAGACTCCAGAAAAAGTCGGCACAAACTCAAACTCAGGAGTCATAGCTGACCTATGACAAAACATATTCACTTGATTTGGTGAATGATCGGTGACCAAATTTCTTCGGTTTCTGGATGTTGTGGGCAAGAGTACACATAGTGGGTCAAGAAGATATTCATCATAAAGGGGCTGTGAGAATTTGCCAGGAGGGAGCGGATAGGAGTAGGAAGGCAGAAGGGACATTCTCCTAGCTAAGCTACATCAGATTCATTAGCTCTGTTGATACTAAAGGATCTCTTCCAGTCGGGTGCAAAATTTGGAATACATTAGGATGGATGAGAATGTGTAGAATCAGATATGTGCTTTAGCCAAATCACTCTAGCTTCTGATTAGAGAATTGATCACCATTTCAAACCTTTGCCAGTCTTGACAGTAATAATCATGATGTACTTTAAATCTAATAATATCAACTTTTGGATACAGACTCTGTCTTACCCCTCTCCAGGTCCCCAGGACTTAAAAATTCTAAGACAGAAGAGGCATTTATGGAGGTGGTAGTATGGTGGTATCTCTCAATATTTATGAGACACCAAACACTGCTTCATGTATTTTAATGACAAAGACATAAAAATACAGGTAGTTAGGGAAAAAACCTTCTAAAGTCAGGTTTATATTTTACCCATATATTTTTTAAATAAAATATTTGCTTGAAATCATTTCATTTTGTAGAACTCAGAAAAAAACAAATCATCCAGTTTAATTCTTTAATTTCTGAAAGAGGATTCTGAGACAAATAAAGTTAAGTGACTTGCATACTGGACCTTAGTTCTGGCACTTTCTAGGCCATAAAAAATGTGAGATAGCTTCAAAGAGTGCTATGCTTATAGCCAAGTGTATGGAAAAGAAGAAGAAAAGAAAACGGTTATGCCTCTGCCAGAAATGAGTATTATTTCACCTCTCCTTTGTGTCACACAGGAAGCAGGTATAGGACTGGCAGATAGAGCGACGGGCTCAGGGCAGCGTCAGTGTTCATTCACAGCCAGCTCCAAGCCAGCGGTTCCTAAAGATGCAGGGAAGCCAGTCAGGCACACTCCCGATGGGTGGACTAGTTTTATTTAACAGTTTTTTTTTTTTTTTTTATTTAACAGTTTTGAACAGCTGGAGAGCGCACAGCTAACGACCACTTGAGCTTGAAAGTGTCTGATGATTGCATATAAAATATGGCATGCAATGAGGAGAAAAGGTAATAACAATATACAACAGAACAAATGTGCAGTGACAGTTCAAAACGTGTAAATTGCATAACAAATTTTAAAAGAGAACCCTCGTTATGATGTGCATTCTTATAGTAGGATATTTCTTTCAAATCAGAAATAATTTAAACAATTAGAGGAAATCTCTCTTTTCAATCACCTCAGAGTTACGTGAATGGAAAATAATGCAAAGTTAGTAATAGAGAATCAGAAAACCCCAAACAGGGAGATTTGTAGGTCTGGCTGGAGTTTTTCAACAGCGTTTAAGCATCATGTGAACAAAAATATTTACGAGAAGAAACAACCCTTTGGTCAGAGTACCTCTTACCTTGCAGAAAGGGAAAGCTATCAGCAACAAAGCAAGCAGAAGCCAACGCTGAATTCCAAATGCTATTGCAGGGTGAGCTGTACTTTTAAATAACCGCATATGTGTTTTTAGAGATTTGTCTCATGGCTCATGTCTTTTTTTTTCCTTCACACAACTGTCAACTATATCAATGATGAAAATGAAAAATGTATCACTCAAAACTATTTTTTTGCATTTTCTGAACTGTACCTTATCTAGTGAGAATGAAAGTTCTCTCTCCCTTTTTTTCCTAAGAAATACATTTCTGTAACATTTCTTCACTATCAAAGTACAGCAACAAGTTGAAGGGAAAAAACGGGACATAGACAGATAACCACACAGCAACCATTTTTTTGGGAGCTCAATAGGTGCTCCAAAGTATAGTAAGGGACAAAACCCAACATAAAGAAGCAGCATCCTGTTTTGAGAAATAAATCACTTTTGGACCAATAACACCACCTTCTCTGCATTGTTTCCTCCATAGCACTTATTACAACCAGCCATATTAAATATTTCTGTTATTTAGACTTTTATTGTCTGATCCCCTCTCTAGGCTGTAAACTCCATAAGGTCATAGATTTTAGTCTATCTTACATATGGATTTTTTCCCGCTGCTTCAATAATATTTAAATGGATCAATAAAGAATATCAAATTTTGCTGAAAATTGTTTAATCAAATTGTGAGTAAACAACATAAACAAAGGGGGAGGAAAACTTAAATTCTCTGAGACATTTAATGTCAGCTCTGATGAGGTGGTCACAGAGGTATGAGGAGCCTATGTCAGCACACGAAATTGCATCAGTATCTCCATATTAATCACCACACAAAGGCAAGGTCGAAATCAGTTCAGTGTATTCCTTGTCTCATTAACTACATCCAAAAGTTATTTTTTTTCTTCTTAAAAATAATAATTTTGTAATTTCATTTCTGAGATTCCATATTTGGAAAGGAACTTAGAAGTTATCTCTTCTAAATGCCCAATTTTTGATCAAAGCAAAATAAACTCAAGAGGTATTAAGATACGTGTTAAAAAGTCCTTGATTGATGAAAAGGGCAGGACTGGGACCTATATTCTGAAGGCTTACTTCTTCTATTATGAACTTCTATGAACCACTTGCTTGAATGTTCTCACACAATGCTGACTGCATTACCTCAAAGAAATACAGTAAAACTAGAAAATGCTCACAGAAAGACAACTAAACTATCATTAAAGAAATGGAGCCACTTTGTATAGAAAGACCTTAAAGATTAGAATCTTCAGTCTGGAAACTCTGGCATCTATTAAATCATGAAGAAGGTGGATAGTGTGAAAGCCAACTTCTCCACACACTTCAATTATACCAGGTCTGAGGGCACTCTTTGAAGTTTAAAAGAGATAAATTTAGGACAAATAATGTGAAGTGTCATAGTACTTTATTTATTAGGTGGAGCGCTCATGGAAGTAACACAGGCTGAGAATATAATAGGTTCATAAAAGCTTTAGATAAAAAACATACAATAAATCAATTCTAGACTATTCAAGGGAAGTAGTGGCCCAATATACCATTAATACTGCTTTTATCTTTGCCAAAGTACAGGGCTCTCCTTGTTCTGTAGTTATATCTGAAGTGATTGAGTTTGAATATTTTCAGACTGAAATTAAAGAACCAGGTGTCTTGGTAACATGGGCTAAATAGCAAGAGTTGATGAGGCGCCATGCTCTCTACACATAACAAGGATGGCTGTTGAATAAATTAATTTCCTGAAGTCAGGGTAAAGCTTCCAAATGAGCATTATGAAAATGGGATTATATATATTCACAAACATGAAAACGTACCAAAGGCTATCTCAACCAGAGAGGCATTCTAGATTTTGGTACACAGAGAGGTTTGTTTTGAAGCATCTTAGTCTTTTGGTTTTAGGGATCTTATCTTCTCTCACATCATGATGTCCATCACATTTTAAAACGTTAATCTTAGCTTTAGAATAAAATACCATCATTATGTATTACTCTCCCTCAGTAATTTTTTAATTGCAACATTTTTACTAAGTATTGAAAGATCATCTCAAATTTATCATGGGCGTTTATGTTGAATCGTGTTCTCTTATGATAGTTGCTGCTTCATTGATGTGAATGACTTGCAGAATAACGTTATTGGAACATGTATAAACTAAGCATAAGAGCTTATATATATTTTTTGTAAAATGATAAATATTTGTGCCTATAATACAACATAAAAAGTAATATCTGCAAGCAAAAATCTCAAAACTAATAGCATTCAAATTAATATTAATTTTATGTAAGAGATTCTTTTGGTTCACCAAAACTAAGTGCTTGATAAGTGTGAATATGGCACCAACAATTAAAATGAAAATTCTTTAGAGATTAATACACATAGAGCAAAGTAAACTCTTGGTTCACTTTTCTCTAGGTGGCAAAATTTTCAAATAGTTCACATAATTCATTGCAACATCATTTGAAGCTCATTTGGCAAAAACCTATAAGATATAAAATATTACCACCTCTGTTCTTTTTGCAGAAACCTAAAGGTGGTATGAAAGCAACAATGATCACTATAGAAAAGTGGATCCTGAAATAACATGAGAGTTACTTGTTACAAGATAGCTATTCACCTTAAATATATGCTTATGTGAAGTATATTCACATTATCATATGAAAGCGCACAGCTTTCAAATTCATATAACCTGAATCAGGTTTGAGAAAAACTGGGCATTGTCACAACCTCAACATTAACTTTTTAAAAAATATAAAATCCTTCTTATGATTAGAGCCACGTGGGGAAGAAATGTTATTGAGTGTTTTTCTCATAATAACTACTCAGTTTACTAAAACTCAGTGAGTAGTGTGTCTGCATATACAAGCACTTGTTAGTTGTTTTTTTTTTTCCTTTATATAAAGGGACAATGAGTGGGTCATCTTATGCTATGAAGACAAGTTTAAGAGTTTGGAATCTTTCATTTTTCATATGCTCAAGAGGATTCATGATGAGTGACAAGCTTTTTTAAAATTAAATTTTTTTTCAAAAATTAATCCATATTTATGATAATACTTTCTAACAAAATTATGTGTATACAACGAAAATGGTTCTCTGTCGACACATGAATCCCTTACTTCTGTTCCCAGAAGCAATCATTGTGACTATTTTCCTATGTATACTTGAAAAATATCTTATGTACTTCAAAAATAGCATTATATGTTTATTTCTCCAACAGGGAGCATTAAGGAAAAAAAAAAAAACTACTACATAATGCTAAGAGAATGATACGAAGTCCACTGAGGAATTTATGGCTACTTTGTAAGTTATGGTTACTTTAAGTTTTTAAGTTGTTTTAGTGAACCTTTTCCTACCTACAAGGCAAGTCTTTCTTCATCATTCACAAATTTTGACAACTCAATTGTACATGTTACTAGAACAGTGCTTAAAATATGGCACATTTTTTGTACTTTTACATCCTAAAATCCTACTTATTTTTAGGCCAATGTTATCTCATTGAAAAAGAAATAATAAAAATAAGTCATTAATAAGTAGAAATTTTATAAAAGGGAAAACAGGAGTAGAAATAAATAGATGCTACATCTTCTCCTCTCAGGAATGCACATATGACTTACATAAATATGGGGTAGAGGTTAAGAACAGAAGGGCAGGGACAATATTATCAGAGTATGCATTCTGGGCCTCTCACTAGCTTCGTGATTTGTGAAAGTTATCTAACCTCTCTGTGCCTCAGTTCTCTCATTTATAAAATGGAGACAATAATATTACCCATTTCCTTTAACATGATGATTAAAAGAAATACTGGACAAATCATTCTGTATAGGGTCTAGCACTTAACAAGCTCTCAATAAATGATAGTTATCTTTATTATGTGTATTATCAATATTTAATCATTTGCTTAAAACTTTGTAATAACATAACTAACATCTCTTACAAATAATCACTATTAGTGAAGCAAAATGATAGCTTTAATTATCATATTAAGAGTATGTACTGTACACCACACAGCACTAGCATATTTCATGTATTATCTCAGTTAATTATAAAAAAAAAAGTTATGAAGTTAATATTGTCTGAGTTTTCATTTTACATTAAGGAAAGCTTTGATTATTCCTATAACGTTGTAATAATAACACAGGAATGGGAGTTTTAGGACATAAGTTCTACTTCGTATTTTGCCAATAACTAGCTATGAGATTAAGAGCAAGTTGTTTTCTCAGGAAAAAAACAAAACAGTATTTGAAATAAATAACCCCCAGTCACACAAATGAGCTTATACTAAAGGAGAATTTAAACAAAACTATCTGATACATCAAAGATGCTAATTCATTAGTGTGACCATCAGTAGTTTTAATAGCTTTGGACACCAGAACATTATGACCATGCACAGACCAGAGAAAATTACACTTTCATTGATGGGAGAAAATGCTAGACAGAAATCAACCTTGAGGAACTATATATGAAGTGGAGGAAAATGGCAGACATCAAATGGTAACTCACAGCATATATGTATTTGAAAGCACATATAAGAAAATTGCTAGGGATGGAGAATGGGCAGAATCAGACATGGTATTTATTAGGATAATTCCATTGGCACTCTCAGGTTGGTACTCGCGGAGACAAGAGTTTTGGGTTGACTTTGAAGCATTTGGATTTACATTAACCCCACCATTTGAGGCATTTAAAATACTAAGAATAATGGTTGATTCTTTTTTTTAACCTTATTCATCCCAATGAGTTTGGGGTAAAATAAGACTTTTTAAATGGACTTTGAAAATGGTACCTTTTTATGAACTTTTTAATCATGTCTAAAACACTTAGTATTCAAGTTTCTTCATAAATATAGTTTTCTCAGCATAAACCCAGCTTGGTTCCTTAGTGACCAACCAAATCCCCATGTTCATTCTTGTCTCTGCTCACAGTGATAGAAGCTCTGGAATACCTGCCCCTTGCATACACTCTATGTATCCTCCAAGCCAAGGTCAAGTAACAATTTCATCTCCCTCATTACTTCAGCTTTCTGAGTTATACTAATGAATCCTAATACTTACTGGTTTAGAGTCATTTTAATGCTTAACTACATACCACAGCCTGTGCTATTTTGCTTCTCAATAACATAATGTTTCTTACTTGTTCTATTATACTCATCTTAGTGTACAACACGAAGCTCTGTACATATGTGCTTAAACCAATAAGTGGCTATAAAGCAAGAGTCAAAAAAAGAATAACATAAGAATATGCATATTTCAAAATAAGTAATGTCCCCTTTAATGCACCTGCCTTCAAAAAAATAACTTTTAAATGTATTTATGAAACTTTCCTTTTAAAATTGATTTTAGAATCCGTTTGTGGGTTCAGACATTAAAAACAGCATAGTAATTTCTAGTTACAGTTATTTATCTGATGTGCACATTCAAATAACCAAGGAAAAATTTTTAAATATATACAGCCATTCCTTTAATAATTAGTGATGTTGAACATATTTTCATGTGCCTCTCGGCCATCTGTATGTCTTCTTTGGAGAAATGTCTATTTAGATCTTCTGCCCATTTTTTGATTGGGTTGTTTGTTTTCTTCATATTGAGCTGTATGAACTCTTGGTATATTTTGGAGATTAATCCCTTGTCGGTCGCATCATTTGCAAATATTTTCTCTCATTCTATAGGTTGTCATTTCTTTTTGTTATGGTTTCCTTTGCCATGCAAAAGCTTTTAAGTTTAATTAGGTCCCATTTGTTTATTTTTATTTTTATTTCCATTACTCTAGGACACAGATCTAAAAAGATATTGCTGCGATTTATGTCAAAGAGTGTTCTGCCTACGTTTTCCTCTAGGAGTTTTATACTATTTGGTCTTACATTTAGGTCTTTAATCCATTTTCAGTTTATTTTTGTGTATGGTATTAGAGAATGTTCTAATTTCATTCTTTTACATGTAGCTGTTCAGTTTTCCTAGCACCACTTATCAAAGAGACTGTCTTCTCACCACAGTATATTCTTGCCTCCTTTGTTGTAAATTAATTGGCCTAGGTGTGTGTGTTTATTTCTGGGCTTTCTATCCTGTTCCATTGATGCATATTTCTGTTTTTGTGCCAGTACCATACTATTTTGATTACTGTAGCTTTGTGGTATAGCTCAACATTGCTAATTATTAAAGAAATGCAAATCAAAACTACAATGAGGTATCACCTCACACTGGTCAGAATGGCCTTCATCAAAAAGTCTACAAATAATTAATGCTGGAGAAGGTGTGGAGGAAAAGGAACCTTCCTACACTGTTGGTAGGAATGTAAATTGGTACAGCCACTATGGAGAACAGTATGGAGGTTCCTTAAAAAACTAAAAATAGAGCTACCATAAGATCCTGCAATCTCACTCCTGGGCATGTATAAAGAGAAAACCATAATTCAAAAAGATATATGCACTCCAATGTTCACTGCAGCACCATTTACAATAGCCAAGACATGGAAGCAACCTAAATGTCCATCAACAGATGAATGGGTAAGGAAGATGTGGTATATATGTATAATAGAATATTAGTCATAAAAAAGAATGAAATAATGCCATTTGCAGCAACATGGATGGACCTAGAGATTATCATACTAAGTCAAGTAAGCCAGACAAAGGCAAATATCATATGATATTGCTTATATGTGGAATATTAAAAAAAATGACACAAATGAACTTATATGCAAAACAATAATAGACCCATAGACATAGAAAACAAACTTACGGTTACCAAAGGGGAAAAGAGGGAGGATAAATTAGCAGTTTGGGATTAACAGATACATACTACTATATATAAAATAGATAAACAACAAGGATCTACTGTATAGCACAGGGAACTATACTTAATATTTTGTAATAACTTACAAGGGAAAAGAATCTGAAAAAGAATATATATATATACACACACATATATATCAATATGTGTGTATATATATGCCATATAACTGAATCACTTTGCTGTATACCTGAAACTAACACATTGTAAATTAACTATACTTCCATAAAAAATAAATAAATAAAATAAAATATGTATGGCCATATCATAACTCCAAAAATTCTGATAAAGTAGGTCTGGGGTGGGCCAATTGTGAATGCTAAATGAATAAGATAATAATCAGTCAATCAATCAATCAGGATGAGAAAAAAGCTGCTTTAGAGTTTGTATTTGTAAAAAAGAAAATTGCTTTAGGGTAAAGGAGAGATCCAGAATATTACCCAGTGAAAAGGAAGAGGCCTTTTGTGTTTTTAACGGTTGTTTAATCTTTCAATTACTCTATGGTAATATGTCTATAAAATGTAAACCATAATATATGTTGTACTTATCTGATGCATGAATTTCCTTATCACACATCTGCTACTATGTGGGAGTTACTGAGCTAAGTGCTGGAGTTGTAGATAAAAATCAACATGATCCTGGTTTTAAGAAAGTAATTATATATTAAAAAAAGAAATAAGACAAACACACAAAAAAAATTCAAGGCAGATGATTACCCATGGTAAGAAGAGGTATGAATAAAAAGTTGTGAGTTTTCCAAAGCTAAAGAACCCTTCTAGCAGGAGAATGCAAGGAACAACTTAAGGAAAAAATAACTTTTGAATCCTACCTGAGTAGTGAGTTTTACCAGGCAGAGTCTAGGGCCAGAGTGACCAATATAAACAAAGCTAGAGAGATAAAAAGTAATAATAATAAAATAATACATAAAATAAGGACAATTCACCTGAAACTGAGAGCTGGTGAACTTGTCTTTACTAAGAGGCAAATTACAGGGGTTTGGGCAGAGGGACTGACAATGATTTAAAAGAAGAAGGAAGAATTAGATCATATTAGGTTAAATAATTTGGATTTTACCCACAAAGAGTAATAATGCTGGGAATATTTATTAGGAATTTATTAACTACAAAAAAAAAAACCAATTTACTAAGTGCTTTATAAGTATAGTTTCATTTAATCCTTTCAGCAGGTTTAAGAAGTAGCCATATTATCTCATCTTCCAGACGAGAAACTGAGGCTTAGCTAGATTAAATATCTTGGCCGAGATTCCCAAACTCCTTGGTGACAGAAGTAATACTCTATGTAGATCTGCCCAACTCTGGAGAACAATTTACCACTATGTAGCAATATCTCTCAAAATGGACTTGTGCAGAAAAACCTTTGAGCGTATGAGTGACACAAAGTGTCACAGCTTTAAGGGCTTAGCTTTAATCTCATCCCTGAAGGAGTCTGTTCTTGGACTCAAACACTGGCATATGCCCACATCTTTAACGTCACAGTACCCTGTGCTGACACTGTTCCTTGCAGTTATCAGACTATATTTTAACTTCTGTTTTGATTGTCTCCTGTAAAACACCAGAAGGCATTCGAGGTTTAGAAGTTTGAATATGACTTATTTTCCATCACATCTTGGTCCCTAACATACTGCCTTCTCCATAATGGAAAATTGGTAAGTATTATTGAATGAATAATTATATGAAAAAATAAATTAAGAAAAATATATTTTAGGAAGGGTTAGAGAGAAGATCAGCTAGGAGGATTTTGGATGTGCAGAAAGCTGTTTCTTTTTCTTTTTTTTTTTAAACTTTGGGTTTATTTATTTATTTATTTATTTATGGCTGTGTTGGTTCTTCACTTCTGTGCGAGGGCTCTCTCCAGTTGTGGCAAGCGGGGGCCATTCGTCATCGCGGTGCGCAGGCCTCTCACTATCGCGGCCTCTCCTGTTGCGGAGCACAGGCTCCAGACGCGCAGGCTCAGTAATTGTGGCTCACGGGCCCAGTTGCTCCGCGGCATGTGGGATCTTCCCAGACCAGGGCTCGAACCCGTGTCCCCTGCATTGGCAGGCAGACTCTCAACCACTGCGCCACCAGGGAAGCCCAGAAAGCTGTTTCTTATTTCATTAATTTCATCTCTTAATAACCAATGAAATAACACTCACCTTTCAAGCCCCCCTTCAGCTCCCCCAGGATTAAATTGCCATGTTCCCCTACCTACATTCCCCTAAAATTTCATTCATCCTACAAGCAAAACACTAATTTACAATGTATTTACCTTTAAATGTTGCTCTTTCCTACTATATTTTCATTTCATTGAGGAAGGGACCATATTATCTACAACTCTATCTCAAGTTCTTAGCAAATTCTGTAATATATATTAAGAACTCTAAAACATGATTGAACTGTGAAGGAAAAATGTAATTTTAATCTCTTCTGTAGTATTGAGTTGAAATTTTAAAAAGACCAATTTTATATTTGTTATACAGTTAGAATTAAAAGGATTTATCAAATAAGCATATTTGGAGGGGGAGAGTTAAGATTAGAGACAATGCATTTTTAGCTCTAGGACAGTGAAGAAATTTTTAAGAAGTTTAAAAATGGTCTTAGGATGATGGTTAATTATGGAAATCTCCCTTATCACTTGAAGCTAAATTATCTTGGTCAAATAGGTATGCTACATTTTAGACTAAAATTGAGAAGAAACTAGACATTTCTAGGTAAAAGTGTCTTGAGTTATTTCTTGGCTTTTACTCACCAGAGGAGAGATTTCTATATGTTTCTTTCAATATCTATGATTATCCGTTTACTATTCATTCTGCAAAAAAGAAGACTTTGCCCTAAGCAATAGCACTAAATGTGAATATGACATCATTACAAGGTTTCTTCTAAATTTTAAACATTTCTAACATCTTAAATACACCATTTCAATTTCTGTCTCCCTTTTGGAGTTGAAATATATACTTTACTTATTTGTTTAAATTACACAGTGTGCACCATTGCATAGAATGAAAACCCTAGCAGTCTTTTGAGAATAAAGGCAAATCAATAGTAATATATCTTAGAATAGAAGCACTTTTGTTGACAGAGGGAACATGGTTTAATGGAAAGCAAAGTAATCTTCATTTTCAGTGAGACTGTTGGGCTGTGCATGAGAAATGACGTGCTCTGACCACCTGTTTTACATCAAGAGCCAGCCTGGCAAGTTCAAAACAGAGAGAAAATGATTTGCTTTTTAAAGATGGGAAACTCATGGCTTTAACACAGAACATACAGATCATCTTCACAAGACTTTTTGTTATTTTATAAATTTGTCTTCAGTTCCCATTAAGTTCCATTCTTTTAAAATTAATCATCCCAGTGCCCCAAAGAGAGGCAGTTCAGGAACTGTTGACACTGGGGCCTGGAAATATGACTAGGCGTTTTCATGTCCAGTCTTGGAACTGAAGTCTTACTCAGGTTTTAATGATAATGATGATGAATGGTAATATTTTAGGATGGTAACATAAGTGTGCCATCATAATAGGTAGGTAGGTAGAGAGAGAGAGAGAGAGAGAGAGCTATAGATATAGCAATAAATTAAAGAATTTCTTTTGCTCATCTATTGCTATGGGTGATGTACAAAGAAAATTCATTCTGATCAAATTTCTTTATTTTTACCCTCAGATAATAAACTAGATAATGAGGAAGAAAACCATATAAGAAATCAGTGAGGGTTCCAGATTTAAAAATCTAGAAGTCTTATTTTTGGTTTCAAGAAAATAACAGTATTGTTTTATTTTTAAATGCAGGTACTTCCTTGAAAAATTGTAAGAGAAGCAAACAATGGGCCATACTCTCATGAAAGTGTGTTGTTAGATTACAAAAAACTTAGTAAAAGAGACAACATTTGGTGAATATGTATATTACACTATGCAAATTATAAATTACTCTAATATGTACGAAAAAAATGAAAGCAAACAATTTGTCTCTCTGAATTTCCAGTGAGCCCCCTGAAAAACACATTCAGTGACCAGGGGTTACTGGCAGTCGTTTCATGCTTTTCACGCAGGCTGCATATTTACATTTAAGTTTTACAAAATGCAAAAATCACAATAACGCAGCCCCTGGATTCTTTGTGCTGCACACCAGAGGATACTGGAAGGAATTTTGCCTTGAGAACATTAAATGTTTGAGTCATTAGTGTAGACTTGCAGCTGCACAGTAAAAATATATTTTGGTTTAAAAATTATATCTTGCCTGAAAAGTGTTGTTTAAAATACTTTGTTTAGATTTTTGAAAAACAATATTTTTGTAATTCATATAGACATGTAAATATTAAACACGAACCATCTGTAATGCCATTGTATAGCCCTTAATATAAGTTCACATTGGTTTCAATGCTCCCACGTGCAGCGTTCAGTTGGAAAAGAATCTGAAGGGAGGGAATTTTCCCTAATATACTATATGATGGCCACAAGGGGGCGCCAAACACCTAAGTATGTTTTACCTCTTGTCAAGTGACTAGAATTTTACCAGAAATATTAGCAGCAATTTACCCTATAAATGGGTCAATACCTCAGAAACATAAACTCAGTTCAACCTTCTGATTAAGTTTTGAAGTCGAATTTATATTATTTTAAAATGCAGACTTTTAAAACAACACATCAAATGGTTGAAAACCTTGAAGAATTTGATGGATTTTGAAAGGAAGAGATTTAGTCTGCATACTTACTAAACGTTTCATTTACTTAGGTTTTAAAATTAATTTCTCCTGTAGTTTCGCACAATTTTATTCTCACTTGATTCCCGGTTAAATGAAAGTAAATATATATGCGAGTGAATGAACTTTTTCTCTAGCATAATTAAAGAATTTTAAAACTAAAGAGAAAGCATGCCTAATTTTTAGCCCTCGGGAGGTCTAATTCTAAAAGTGCATGCCTTTAGAAAGTCAAGTAAAATGAAGTATATATTATTATTAGAATATTTTAAATTAGCCATTCTAATCAATCAGCCATAAAGTTAAATCACTTAGTCAAAATTATAGTGAAGCCATGACAAAAAAAGTATTATCAAATGATCACAGCATTAATAAACATGTTATGAAGAAGACTGTGACTTTGATTAAATAGTAAATAATTAAATAGATAATAAATGTAAATATATAGCTATGACCAAAAATGAGAATTATCTTTACTATGTTCACAAAATTATATTTGTTGGCTAGGATTAGTAGTCTCTATTATGACTCACCTCACCTCTACATGTGGGTGGATAAGATAAAGGGCTAAGTTTATCCTTTAAATATGTGAATTTCTAAAACAAATATATTAATGAGTCCAGAATTATAAATAAAACTAGAAAATAAAAAATGTGATATAATTCTGGATTTTTAAAATGAAGTTTTAAAAAGAAAGGAATTTATAGACTTTACGTAATTCCATAGAATTCATTCCAGATGCTTTTTAATATATCATATAAATAGAGCCACAAAAAAGGCAGAAAAAAACAGAAACAGTGATTTTTCATTGATTTTCATATTACCTTAAATGTGAAGAATGAAAAAATGAATTATCTAAGTAAAACCTGTTAAAATTTTCACATTTTGCAGCAGATTCTGTCTCCATCAGACAGTTTCTTGGACCTAGTCTTTCAGCTTGTAATACTTTCTGACCCACTGACCTTTCAGCTTGTAATATAGACGGCAGAACTATTCTTGAGATTTATGGGTATCAAAACTTTAATGGGATTATTTCTGTTAATGCACTGACTCTGTTCATCATTCTTGTTCTAATTTTCATTACTCTGACCTCAAGAAGGAGAATCTGTGAAAGGAACCATTACTGCAGTATATTCAGAAATGGTTCATGTTTCACCTGAGTGAGTTTATGTGGCTTACAGAACTCACAACACTTAGTGTCCATCTTTCTAATGCTTTCTCCCTCCTCTGTCCCCTTTTTAGGTCTTGCACATCATATTCAAAATTTGAATCCATTAATTCCCTAGTTCATGTGATTAACTATATGTGATTCTGAGAATGTAGTTTAAGTTTTCAGGTTACATTCTCGCTTTATGCAACTGACATTTTCACAATGGTTAGGGAATGATTATATTTTAACAGTAATATATTGAGTCCTTTCCAGTTACAATAATAGGTTGTATTAGCCCTTTCCAATTGGAACAATAGATAAACTAACTGTGTCCTTGGAAATTATTTGGTTCAAACTCCCATTTTCACAAACAAACAAAAAATTTGGAATGAGAAATTTATGATGTTGGCAGTAGAATTAGTGACAAAATCAGACTGAAAACGCCATGTAGTTTTCATCTTAACACGAATTATTACATGATACAAATTAAATTTGAATTTGGTAGCCCAAGTTGCATCATATGCTCTGGTTAAAATAAAACACACTCAATATTAATGAAAAAGCATAGGTCACATTAATTTACAAATAATAATACCAAAAAACACCCAAGGTGACAATAACAATAATACGTAGCACTAGAACACCTATTGTGCGTCAAGAATTGTTAGTACTTTACAGTTATGGTTTCTTTCAGTCATGACAATTGCACTATCATATAAGTACAATTATTAACCCCATTTTACAGATGAAAAAACTACCAGGAATATTAAATATTAAATATTTGGTAAGTGACACAGGATTTGAACCCAGTTTGGTGCCACCTTCCATGCTTTTATCCTTGTGAGTACACTTAGGTAAGAGTCACTCCATTTATTAACAAAGGCAATCTCAGTGCTTCTGGCATGTAGCCTTATCACTGTGTCATCTCCCTATTAAACATGACCTTTATCAGGTGTCCTCACGAAAATAATATTATATAGAAGAAACTTTGTGACGGAGTGACCAAGTTTGAAACTCAGTGGCTTCTATGCAGTGAATATTTTGATTGCTTGTTGGGGTGTGGAAGCTTCTGTTCATAAGAATTTTTAGCAATAGAATTTGCCTGGTCTTCAGATATGTAGGCTTTTCATTTAGGCTTCTGGTTTGGGATTGGAATATTAGTCTCAAATTTGAGTCCTTGCTGCAGGATGACAATCGGTTACTGCACATGTGAAGTGCAAACATGGGTCACCAACCACCATGGCTGCTCCTAACTGAAGCACCAATCCAGAATCCACCCTCGGGCCCCCACTGACTGAACCTGAGGCTACACAAATATGCATCTTAAACTAATCTGCTAACTCATGTTGATAGGTTCTTGAAAGATGTCATGTGGCCTTGAGTACAATAATACAGCTTATGAAAATAGGTGAAATTAGAACCTCATGTTATTCATTTTAAAAGCACCTGATGGGCTTCCCTGGTGGCGCAGGGGTTGAGAATCTGCCTGCTAATGCAGGGGACACGGGTTCGAGCCCTGGTCTGGGAAGATCCCACATGCCGGCGAGCGGCTGGGCCCGTGAGCCACAATTACTGAGCCTGCGCGTCTGGAGCCTGTGCTCCACAAGAGAGGCCCGCGCACCACGATGAAGAGTGGCCCCCGCTTGCCACAACTAGAGAAAGCCCTCGCACAGAAACGAAAAACCAACACAGCCAAAAATAAATAAATAAATAAATTTAATAAATAAATAAAAGCACCTGATACTCATCGTTCTTGTATTAATCAAAACTAGAATATAATAAAAGTAATGTGATTATTTAATGCCTCACTGCAGAAAGGGTTTTTGTTTTGTTTTGTCTTTCTCTCCCTTCATTCTTGTATCTGGCTGTTTGCACAGTGTCTGGCTCATGGTAGGCATTTAAAGAACAGTGAATAGAAAAATGAAAGAATTAATTAAACAAGATAGTGAGAAGTTTCTTACGTAGTTTACATAATAGAAAATCAAAACAGAAAAATCTGTGTTAGGCAGAGGAATAGGTAACTGTCCAATGACATTCTGCTAATTTAATACTTTTTCCATGATAACTGAAATATTTAGAACATAACTACTAATATTTCTATTATAAATCATATGATATTTAATTGTGAATATCTCACATTAAAACCACTGCTCAAGCACAAAATTTATATTAGATACATCCTTATATCTCTGGGTGTAGCACTAAGGGAATGGCTCATAGGAACCTCCCTCTAAATGAATAAAATTAATTATAAGCTAAGAAAAAATTGAGCAAGTGATTGTTTAGATACCAGGAGATCATTTAAATTTACTGAGTAAAAGGCAAAAGAAAAATATAACACGTGCAAAATAATAAATATGTAGCTATACATGATAGCTTAAAATCAAAACACAGTTAATGATTGTGAATTTTGCATTATCATATCTTACTAGCACCATTAAAAGCCGAACATTTCCATAAGGATTTTTGGGGGGCAGTGGTTTATATTCAATGTTTCAGTTTGCTTCTAGAAAAGACGAGGCTCTTCTTATTCATACTTTGTTCATCTTGGACCTACCTAGAAACTGGTTTGATCCAACTCCTACCTATAAAGTGGTGAATTAATGCCTTTGCTCTGAAGTCAAAGACAAGTCTGTGGTCGCCATTTCTCTGACTTCACATCTCCACGGGTCTAGATGCCCAGCAGAGGTTGTATGCCTAACACTGACATATCTTTGCCCTAAAATAGAAAGCATGTTTTTCACCTACTTTGTTCATATTTCATACTCAATTATGGAGGATAATCCAACTCCAAGAAAAAAAAAAGTATAGCTAAGAAACCATTTTTCTTAACTTAGATTTTAGGGATATTTCATTTCCCCAGTATTTTTTTTTTTTTTTTTTTTTAGTCTTGAAAATACTAACTAGTGTCTCTTCCCAAGATAGTGACATTTTACAAATTGATAATAATAAAAAAAGATTATGTAGAAGTATCTAGTTAAATATTGAAAAATCAGGGCATATTTTAAAGGGCACAGTAGCCAGAAGAGAATCTTAGAAAAATGTAGTTCTCTTTTAGATGCATCCATCCAAAACCTTGGTCAGTATGTTAAAACGTTGAAATTTTAGGTCAGGAGGTTAAAATGTAGAAATTCTATAGAAAATCTCTGTTCTTCACTCAATCAGGGGGCAAAAAAAAGAAGAAGAAGGAAAAGAAGAGGAGAAAGGGAAGGGGTTTCTAAGTATTTGCCTGTGGTTGGCATTCAGAACAAATCTCCAAAAGACTAACTGAAGCCTTGTTGAAGGGAGTGGATAAAGAAAGAAAGACTTTCCATAGGTACTTATTCACTGGGAAAGGATTTTATTCAAATTTAGGAAGCTAGATGCAGACAGAATAAATGTGCACTACGCATTAAAAAGTCACTCTGGTGACAAAATACAGTTCAAGACTACAGAGCAGGAACAACCCCCAACTTAGAAGGCTTCAGAAAGAAGTAAAACAAAATATTATATTTTACTAGGCTATGGTTAGTCATTGTGTACTCAATTTCTGCTTATTTGATTAAATAAGTTGATATACACTTCGTTTTATTCTAATGGTTCCTTTTCTTTTTATGTCATTGCAAAAGCAAATAAATATCACACTGTTGGTATGAAAAGATTAGTAATTCACAGTCTTTATTTTACTAGCAATAGATTGAAACCAATGAGTTTGAAGGAATAAAATTTTAATCTTTTGGTCTATTTAAAGCAAATATTTTAAATAAAATAATTAATATACTATACACTTAAATTTACATGGTAAACACAAAACCATTAAAGTCCCTCAGATAGTTTAAATGCTTTCAAGTCAACCTATATATGAGGCTATTAGTTTAAAGCTGGTACTTAGAAGTCAAATTATCCAGAAACATTATGGTACTTCATCTAAATTTGAAGTCTGATCCAAGAATTATGGAAACATTCTTTACTTTTAAAAATCCCAGAAGTTACCATGGTTTTCACATGGGATTGATTGAACTTGATTTTATTAGGAGTAGAGTTACATAAAAAAGGACAATCAGTCACAATTTTGAAACTTATGATACTAGCATTATGCAAAAAATACACTGAATAACCTAGGCAAATATGTTGATTGCCTTTGATCTATTCATCTAACTCTTCCAAATTTCAACTTCAATTCTTGTATTTATAACTACCATGTGAACATTGTAGAGAATTACCAGAATAACCCAAGTTAAAACATTGACTTTATTCAGTTTATTGGTTATTTAAATTCCCCACATGTTCTGCTTGACTTGATTATTGTTACGGTTTTTGTTTCCCAAATTTTCAACTGGAAGCGAGGTAGGAGCAATGTAATTCTTTACTCTACAATATCTAGAATAGACATTTGCTCATTTTAAATCAATTTACATTTTTAGATTACACACTGGTAATATCTGTATTTTGCAATAAAGAAGAGTCAACAAGTATAATGAAAGACTGCTTTCTGAAAACACACAATTTATGTTTAATGTATGTTTAAAATCAGGGCTCTGTCAAACTATTTCAATATTCTGTTCCAGTAAATCAACAAAGATTCCCAATCAATAACTGATGTACTGAGTATAATAACTTATGCCTATACATCCACATTCTGATACTTAGGAGAAGTCATTTCATTAATAAACACTGAATTCCCATACTTTGCTTGCTAGTGCAGTAAACTACTTTGGTGCCAATTTCAATTCCTTAAAAGCCTAGGTGTTATAATGTTCATAAAAATTGCTTTCATTTGAAAGGACACGCTCTAGTCAACTGAACTCTCATACACTTCATGGTATAATGCAAAGGATAATGTAATCAATCCAACGTACAATGTGGCAGATGATAGAATACTGGTCATAAACATCACAAGATTTACAGAAATATTATTTCATATAGGATAATATAAAAAAGCACAAGAGAAAACTCATTCAAAGACGTCTGTAATTGTCATAAATGAAGAAGAGGAGAAGGAAGGAAGGGAGAAGGAAAGAGAGAGGGAGAAGGAGGTGGGGGGGCGGTGGGGGCACGAAGAAGGTCAGCAGGCCTCTGAAATGTTTAGACATGTCATTAATACTGAATTTCCTGTTATGAAGCAATGTTGTTGTATGATACCTTATAGCTTATTGCTTAATCCTGCCCTGAAAGTAGAAATGTTATTTAACCTTATATTTCTGCATCATATAGAGTATGTAGTATCAAGGCTTCTTTCTAAAAAGAACAAAGCGGGGGGGATTTAAAATTGAGATCACATAGTTTGGTTAAGTGCTTTATAATGTTACTGACAAATTCTCTAAGGACATAATGTCCTCTGCTATAAGGGATTGCTATATGAAGGCACTTCAGCCTCCCACAGACAGTCATTATTTTCAAGGAACGCTACACTTTATTTCGTAAAATGAAGTACAATGGAATTCTATTTTATTCTTTCTTACTCAATTTTCAGTTTTCCCTTTCTTTAAATCCACCACCAATAGGTAATATTTAACAAATGTCTCTTAGTGATATAGAGAAATTCACATACATTGCAAGAGAGAAAAAGGATAAAAGTAAAAAGACTGGTGAAAACAAAGTACCTTTATTCTTTAAAAAAAAATCAAGTTACTTTTTTGTGAGAAGTTGCATTGAGAATAAAGAGTTAATCAAAAGTTACACTGAAACATTTTTTTAAACTCAGATTACTTTAACCGATCAATGCCAATATTACATTAAAATAATGCATTCCCAGAAATCTACAACTTTTAATGTCATAGATATGATTTTCTTACAATGTTTGCCTCTTGAGTTAGTTGGACAAAGAAGGTATGGCAAAGGCAAAAATGGCCTCACATGTTTTAGATACCCTTATGAAAGACAGCACAACTGGATTATAAAAGGGCTTGCGGTCTCATACTAAAATATCAATTGAGCTGAAGCCACTCTAGGACAAGAAAGGAAGAGGAGAGAGGTGACCCTGAGCTGATATTGTTATCTTAGAAAACAGGCATTCCTTGTAGACTTGTTTGAAATTTTCTCATTCAGATGAGTGATAAAAAAAAAATCTGTAATTTTGAGTGTGGAACTTACTGGAGGTAAAAGCAGGGATTGTTATATCCCTACTGCTCTGTAGACATAATTCAAATGTTTTAACTAGAAAAAAAAAGGCAGATTTAAAAATGCTTAAATTCAGAACTTATTTTCTATCTGCATATTTTAGGTTATTGTAATTATGAAAAAATAAAATTTTCTCCATGAACTCACTGGTCCGAATTAAGTGTGAAGAAAAGGAAAATGATTTTTTTATGTTAACTTTCATTTCTCAACTATGAATTCATAATGCTATTCTTTGGACTCTGATTTTTTTTCAAAATATTCATAAGAGGGACCATACACACTTAGTACAAGGCTTAATCTATGGCACCATTGCTCAGTATAAGCCTAAAAAGAATGAGGGCACCTTTCTTGCTATTTGGGTTTTAACTTCAGCTTATTTCAGACATGACTATTAAATATAATATGGTTAGTGAAGTGACTTTTCTGAAACCCTATTCCAGATAATATTTTAGGTTAATCAAAAGTAGAGTTTTCAAAAATAGACCTGGAATCTGGAGACCAAATAGCTGCATAAAATTACTTATGACTGGCATAAATAAGTTTTATATTTCTCTACTTAATACTTTGTTGTTTCAGTATTTTACGAGAACTTCTATGTGGCAACAGTATGAGAATGTAATTTGCATGGTAGAAATAAGAATACATTATGGTCAATGCTTTTGAAACCCAAGGGCTAGACTAGAGGTAGTTGGTTTTACAGCCCCGCTTTGTACTAATTGTTTACTCTGCAATGCTATTACTGATAATAACATTTAACAGAAATATGGTTCACTTTGCTGCTGAATCAGCATCGTCAGAGCGAATACTGTTCCTGTGCTGCAGCCTAGCGGAATGATTTGGTATAAAAATAACATATTCCAGGAGCACTGGTTCTATCACTTGCTGCAAAGTAGGTTAGGAAACATATGAAATAAGTCATATGCCCAGAAACTCCCAGATCATGTATACTCTGTCTCAGTCATTTGTTTAGATGTGAAATTAAATGAAGACCAAAAAACGCATCCTAGACTCTGAACAGGGTTCACATATGTTGGAATTAACCTTTCAGTTTCAAATATTTTCTTTTTCAACAGGGGAAAATAAAAAAAATCATACCTCTTTCAGATACACCAACTTTCTTAATATTGTGCCAGAAATGCATATATCTCTAAATAGAAAAACAATTTTCTATCCCTTTTTTCTTTTTTCTTTAATAAAATCTTCGTGTAGGTGAAAATCTAACAGAACAATATTAAATTCAATACCTGTATAGTACTGTTCTTATCAATAAACAGGTTCTGTAAACATCTAGGAATATCACCTGAAGCATTAATCAGGTACCAAGCAATCTAACCACACATATACATGTGCATATGGATGTCATACAGGTTATGTGTTCCTTTCCTATGTCCCTGGGGGTTTTTTTCTCTCTTTTTTTTTTTTCTTTTTCAGGCATTTAAGTGTATGGAATTCTATTCTTTGATTGGAGTCAGGGAAGGCATACACATTCACAAGGGAAGTCAGTATGTTAGCAGCAAGTATTTGAAACTAAAGAAGTATCTGATTTAATGAAAGCAGACGTTAACTCACGCTTTAAAAACACATCCAAAAAAAAAAAAAAAAAAGTGAAAGCAAATGAAAGCAGCATTTCTTTGTTTTCATCATCAGAATGGATTTGTATTTGATGTGTCCCTAAGCCACAAACACACTCTGCTTAGACTTGTGCACTTTCTAACACCTTGCTCCACACCCACCCACCAATAAACCACTATTTCCTTATGCATTACACATTGAATACGTATGTGCCACCTCTACTATGCTACAGGGAAGGGGGGCAAGCAGATTATCTATGCAATTTACCATTTACCTATTTCCCTATGACACAGACCTCTTCCTATTTTCTTCATACTTTAACTAAAAATGAACCTAGAGCTCTTGTCCATGACATAATGTTTTCCTGAAAGTTCTACTAATTAAAAATCCTCACCATACCAGACCTAAAAAATGAGCACACTCTTGCCAAGTGTTATTCACCACAGAGAAGCTCTTGTAGCCACATTTTAAAGCAGGATAGAGAGGGGGGTGCTGTGGAGGGAGAAACTCTCTAACATATACATTGAAGTATACCAGTTGTCAGCATCAGAGGGACAGATTATTTTTAATACAGATCCTTCAAGAAAAACACAACAAGCAAAAAGCATGCAGCGCCAAACAGCTGAGAGTAATGCCTGTGCCGTTTTGGATAACAGAAGCTCTTACTGGAATGAAGAACAACAATTATAGGAAATAGATCTGCTTTTAGGAAGCAAAAGAGAAGAGGTCAATTCTAAAATGACGTTTGCCTGTGACTGCACCTGTAGACCCCCCTTTTTAATGATAAGAAGATGGTAGGTTTTTATTGCAGTGGCATAAAAACACTTTCAGACTACTGCTTTTCCCCATACTTACAGGGCTATCAATAGTTACTTGTTGGGGACATGCATTTAGTCTTGCAATGTGCTGCATTAATTTAACACCACATAAAATATGGATTTTATTGCAGCAGAGACAATAATGCTGCAACTGCTGACTACATGCATTTAATCTCCCCTCTTCATCTCTCCCCTCTCATACTTCTGACTCAGACACAAAATGCGAATCTAGGAATTATGCCTATTCTATTTCTGATAAATGCCAATCTATCTTATTTATGTAGATGCTTAGTGACCATTGACAGGTTCAAGGCATCTGTCTTCTGCCTGTCATTTCTCCTTATGTTGAACCTACAATGAATTATGACTATAAATAAGTGCAGAGTGGACCCATTCATACGGAATGCAAAGTAATGTTCCATGATAGGGTTCATAGCAACAATGCTCTTTTCAACGGATTTTTAAAATTAAGATGAACAAGTATGAGCGTGACAAATTACACTCCATAATGTATTTTTAGCATTTGTTCACAGTGAATGAATTCACAAACTCTAACATAATGACCCACTGTTGAGCATAATATGTAATTTATCCAGTTTTAGATTACCTCTTCAGATATTCAAAGCAGTTGTTTCTAGAATCCAATATATAGTTTTATGCTTAGTAATTTTCTATGTATTAAAGATAATTATTTGGAAATAACTGCTGAATACAACTTAAAAACAAACATTTTCCCCCAGGGAAAGAAAATAAGAGACCTTAAGGGAGCTAGGGGGAAAAAAAAGAGAGAAAGAGATTGACAGCGAGAGAGAGAGAGAGAGAGAGAGAGAGAGAGAGAGATGAAGTCTTCCTACCTTTTTTTTATCAGCTTCTGGATAATGGAAGTTGGTTCCAGCCAAAATAACCCTGGAGAAATTGTCACTATGTCCCCTTTTTGTTTGTTTTCGGCTGTTATTTTCTATCACTGATTCTACTTCAATCTAACTCAAGCTTTCTCTCAGCATCACTTTTAACTCTGGACGGCAGGGAACCGAAAAAAACGGGGGCGAGCTCTCTCTGATTGGCTTTCATTCAGTGCTTCTGATTAAGGGGGAAAAAAGAAAGAAAAGAAAAGAAAAGGAAGGAGGGGGGGAAAAACCCTTCCTCACTCGGAGAGAAAGGTTCTGCTGATAGAGCTGCTGCACTCGCCATGGGAAGGTTAGAAGTGCTGGCTTTTGCAAGCACACAGCGATTTGCAAGTGAATGCGAGGGGAGGGCGCAGCGCAGAGGAGAGCTTTGGATGAAAGGCGTCCCCTCCCCCGCAGGGCAGAAAGACTCTCTGTTTCAAGGCTAAGGTAATCAACCCAATCTAATCCGGCTGTGTCCGTAATACAATCTCAGGAACAGGACTGCTTCTTGCAATTCTTTTTAATAGATACTTCTTCATCTGATGTATCTATTCCTGCACCATCCTTACGCCAGACTACCGAAATACATGAACCGAGTGCCAAGTCACGTTGCAACCAGATCTGACACGTTACCAGAGTGATTTTTGGTGCGGTTTAAATGATTTATTTTTGCTTTCAGTGAACTTTCTTTCCTTGATTCTCCAAACACCTTATTTTTGTTGCTTATTTTCATACGAGGGCATACCTTGCTCATCGTTTGGGGATGTCCGTGAGCCAGTCTTGTCTGCTTAATCTTACCTGCTTTGCCTTTTTATATTTTATAGATAAAATATTTTATTCATAATGTAAACATGCAATTAACGCTATTAAAATATTTAGATTTGGGGCGTAACAGCATCTTTCTTTGTTTTTTTCTTTTAACTTTTTTTCTCGGAAACTTAAGTGTCATGCCCAAACGTTTGGGGGGCGGGGGGAGGGGGCAGATAATAAATACATTTGGGTGGTTCTGTTTACTTAACCATCTAACTGTTCATCTCCCTATTTATCTCTACATTAAGTTGGAATGAACCAAAACCTTACCAAAGGATGTCAGTATAGCTCCACAAAATAATGAGCGTCCTTATATTTTTCTGGCTACATGTAGACTCCTTTTTAAATAAATAAATTACATAAACGTGCCATAAAATAATATTATACTATAAATATAATCGTAAAGCTGGAGGAGGAATTATGAAGACAGTAACTTTTTTAGAATACATGATTCTGCTCAGAAATGTTAAATGATTTAATTAAGGTCACAGAGCTAACTAGAGTTAAAACTAGAATGACATTTATATTTTATATTTATATAAACATGTTTATTAAATATATAACATATATACTTATGTATATTTGTAATTCCAGTTTAGTACTGTTTCTGAGATGTCATACTACCTCCTGATAGACTATTTTATTATTCTAACCTCAGTAGACCCCTTATATAATCAGCATAATGGGACAGGAAGGCAACTCAATCTGGGGGAGAAAAAGGGTGTGGGGATCCTAAATTAGATTTCAAAAAAGTTTTAGTATACGCAAGGTTATTATATGACCAATGTCACCAGCTAGCTTAATATTTTAAAATATCAAATATTTCGGTTCAACAAAATGATATTTAGAGCCAAAAGGGACCTTTGAAACAATTTTACAGATGGGGGCATCTGGAAAATTGTGATGACCCTACTAAAGTTGTGTGATAATAGAGCAAGAACTCTTACACTTGTCTCTAGATCACTTACCCATAGTTTTTTTGGTTTTGTTTTTGCTTTTGAACAGAGGACCTTAACTTTAGAATCGGATAAAAATAAATATTCCATTTTTTTCTGTAATGTATTTGTGTTAATACGATGTATGTGTGTGTTCAATATAATACTGCCATTGACATATTAAAGTTGGTTGTCAAGAGAAATTATAGAATGTCATTGTCTATATATAAATTTTATAGTGTTTAATTAAATGCAACAGTTCAGGTGCATACATGTATGATGGCATCTTACTAGATTAACTATATTTGTATGTTTGTTTGTTGTTTGTTTCAGAATAAATGGCTGCATAATATGAGGAGTTGCTTATATTACATTTTCATTGGTCCAGTTGAGAAAATAAGCAAAGGCTGATCTCATATGTAAAATGCTGTTTTATTAATGAAAATACATGTTGCAATGATGTATTCCCCAAATACTGATAATAGTTTTCTTTAACAAGATAGAAGTTTATTCTTCTCTTGCATAAATTTCTGAGTTGATATGATTTCTGTGCTCTGTGTAGGCATCAGAAACTTGGGTTCCTTTTCTCTTGATGCTCAACTAGTCCTGAGGAGTTGAACTCACATATATAATATAATAGCAATCACCCCAACATCCGCTTTCTAGAAAGAGGAATAAAATAAAGAAGGAAAGGATGCCCTCTTTCATTGGAATCTTCTATGGTTTCCTTAGATGGAAATGAGACACTTGGCCACAAATTGTTTCAAGGGAGGCTTGGAAATGTAGTATTTACTCTGGAAAGCTATTTGCCCAGCTAAAACCACTCATACTATTAGAGAAGATGACAGAATTGGATAAAAATAGCAGTAGTGCCACCATATCTATGTATCATATAGCAGCATATTTTATTAGTTTTAAGAGAAAAAACAAAATTTTGTTCTGTTTAAAATTAAAATTTTGTCATAATGTTACAGAATGGTATCCATGCAATATAAATTTTACTAGCATTTAAAAATTTTGAAGTATGAAACAGTGGTATCGATCAGATATGTATTAAGTAAATAATAAACAAAACATCCATGTATCCTAAAATTCAGAATATGTAGATACAGATATGAGAGAGAGAGAGAGAGAGAATTTGAATGAGTGCATTAAGATGTATCGCATTTTTCTTAATGCCCTCCTTGTGCAAGAGAGACTCAAATGCTATCCTATTGAATAAAAGCTTTAGTAATAAAAATTAAAATAAAGTATAAACGAAACGTTGGCTAAAAATTAAAACCTCTGATAATTTTGGTTTTATTAAGCAATATCATTTTTCAGTTCCTTGTTTGTTTCACTCTGTACATGGTTTAACTTGGGATTCTGCAAATTTCTCTATTTCATTTGTTTTCTCTGGAAATCTTATGTAAACTATTCCTGCGCATTAGGTAAATCTTCCCTATGGTCATGAATGTTAGGAAATGTTACCCCACGGAAAGTCAGAAAAAGGAACAGTAAACTCTGTATAAATGGGACAAATGGGTCAGTGCCTCACAAAAGTGTCCCTTGATGTAAGGAAAGGTCACATGACCATTATAAGCAAATAAAAGCTGATGAAAACTTTAAAAAATATATTTCCATAATTTAAAAACTAAATGTGAAATTGTACAGAAAATGCCTTACTATACTAATAAAACACTCAAGAAATTGAAGAGCATGCTATCATTATAATAAGGGACCCTCTGAAGGCTGACCCTCTTCATTACAAATGTAAAAGACCCAATTTGGTTAAAATCAGTTAAGTAAAACAACCTTCCATTCCATGTGGAATTATATGCCTAAAAGTTGTCTCACTGTTGCTAAACAGTAAGCATCAATCCTTAAGGTGTCACCTGCTAAACAGCTACATACTTGTTTTAAAACAACAGCTTCTCAGCTACCTTTCCAGGGTTCCTTTTTCTTTTCTTTTCTTTTTTTTTTAGAAGCAAGTTAATTTCACATGCATTTTTTTCTTTTTTTTTTTTGAATTTTATTTTTTTAGACAGCAGGTTCTCATTAGTTATCTATTGTATACATATTAGCATATATATGTCAATCCCAATCTCCCAATTCATCCCACCCCCCCCACCACCACTTTCCTACCTTGGTGTCCATACATTTGTTTTTGTTTTATACGCTATTTGTTTTTCTCTTTCTGAATTACTTCACTCTATGACAGTCTCTATGTCCATCCATGTCTCTACAAGTGACCCAATTTCATTCCTTGTTCTTGGCTGAGTAATATTCCATTGTATATATGTACCACATCTTCTTTATCCATTCATCTGTCGATGGGCATTTAGGTTTCTTCCATGACCTGGCTATTGTAAATAGTGCTGCAATGAACATGGGTGCATGTGTCTTTTTGAATTATGGTTTTCTCTGGGTATACGCCCAGTAGTGGGATTGCTGGGTCATATGGTAATTCTATTTTTAGTTTTTTAAGGAAAAATAAAAATCCAGGGTTTCTTTTAATGGTATTAGAGATTATAGCAATTTCCACTATAACAGGAAGTTAATCAAACCTAGTTCTCTCTCTGTGGCTATGAAATGAGAATAGAGAATGTCTACACTGCTTCACTCTCCACAAATATACTGGCAGAGAAATAATTTGGCATAGTTTGTCTGACACATTTTTTCTAATCTCCTACCAGCCTGCCTTACTAGACTCTAGAGGCTGGAAAATTTTAAAGTACATTCTCCTGGCAGTGAGTGGTCTGGGAGGGGGTAGGGTGATTCATATTCCATTTTTTAGGTGTCCTCATCATATTAGAATTAGAAATTGCATTAAATAAAGAGAAAGGCAAGGTAAGAGGCATTAATTTGGCCACCATGGATAATAGCTGAAGAAGCATGGTTTTGCAGTCACCCTTACCTGAGGCAGCTGTTGGGATCACAGCAAAGGGTGTGTGATTTTGGGGGCTAGAAGTGCTCTTGATAGTCACCTAATCCTCTCTTTCTATTCATGTTGTAAACTACCATCTATCACTCAAAATGAAATAATAATAATTATTATTATTATTTTACTTATTTATTTTGCCTGAAGTAGCTGGAGTAGTTTCTGTTATCTGCAACTGAACTCTTACTAAAACCTGTTTGTAATGATAACCTCCGTTACTAATACTATTTAACCATATGTCAACATTTCTTTGATCATGCAGTTTGGGAGTGGGACAAGGGAGGCTTGAGCCAGGAAAAATTAAAGTATCAAATAGCCAGTTATGTTTCCAAAAATATAATTATTATGAAAAACAATCAAGAGTTAATGAAAGAACATGTGATCTTAAGTTTATTTTGACCCTCCTGCCCCCTTCTCTTTATAAGCCACCATGTTCTGTGTACTTTAGGTATAAAGGTCAGGGCTCATTTTCTTCCTTAGATCAAACCTGAATCACATTGTTTGACTTTTTTCCTACTATTTTTAATGTAAACATTTTTGGTGACGCATGAAAAGATTTACAAGTAACTTGAATCTTATTGTCTTAGCGAGACAGAAAAAAATAGATTGAATAATTCTCATGCTGATTGAAAAGTAAATTCTTACTCAATCTGACTGCTTCTATCTCTACCTGAATAAGGATAGTGGCTTATTTTAAATTTTGAAACACTGGTGAAGTGAAAGTAATCAGGACTGAATTTTCCACTGTTTGGTTATGACTTAAATTTACGCCTGAGAAAGTGAATAAAAGGAAAATCTTTCAAATAAAAAAAGTGGAAAACAGTAAATCATAATTCTAATGTGTTTGCAATTGCATT
Organism: Balaenoptera ricei; assembly: GCF_028023285.1. Lineage (NCBI taxonomy): Eukaryota > Metazoa > Chordata > Mammalia > Artiodactyla > Balaenopteridae > Balaenoptera > Balaenoptera ricei. The sequence continues at coordinate 21,143,676 of NC_082641.1, forward strand.
TAATGGTCAAAAATATAATCTCTTATGTTATATTTTAAGTTGTACTGTTAATACAGAGACTAGGTCTGAGTGGTAAAAACATTTTAATTAATATTATCACTCTGAAAAGAATTCTAAGAATTCTTAGAATCTTTTTAAGAAATGGCAATATTTTTAAATAAATTAAATATCTAAGACTAGAAAAGTCACAACTATTCTTTTATTTCTTCTCTCTTAAAATATTTCATTCCTCCTCTTCCTTTCCTTCACTTATTATTTGTCAATAAATGTTAATTTTGTGACATTTTCCCCTACACGTAAGCTATCAAATTAGCTGTGAGCTTGATGGATGTTGGCAGAAGACACGAGACTCCTAAGTCAGAGACTAAAGGCAACGGAAGCAGCATGGCTATCATATCTGTGTCCATGTTCTTGGTCTCCACATCTCATCTGGGCAATGCCTGAGATGGGCAGGTGGATGTTGCACAGGCAGTGGGTTTGCATTGTAACTGAGGGACACCAAGGTTAGGGAGCACTGCTTTTTATATAATGGATTGTGAACAAAACTGCCTGAACTCCAAAGGGAGATATTACGTTTACGTTATTGTAAAAGATGCAAATCCTTCTACGCTGGTGGAAACAATAACTCATCATTCAAGGGTGTTTCTATACAAATGTCTTTAAAGAGATAGTTTAAAGAAAAGGGAGTTTAGTACAAAAATCTGAGAGAGACACATGGAAAATTGTCTCCCCAGATTATTATTTGTTGTTCCAATGAGAAATGTCAGCTGGAAACTCACCTATTTGCAGCATGTGGTCACCCTAGTCTTTAGGAAAATTCTGCACATAACTGGGCATTCAACCTATAGAACCAAATATGTGGCCTGTGACAAAGACTCCCTCATTGATCAAACTTTACTCAGGCTCCCCTGAACTCTTTTACAACTAGGCCTGACATATGGACTTCCATGTTCAACTCTGCATTGTTCAATTTTAGCAAGAATCCTGCTGAGTCAATTTAATTAAAATCCCCACCCTCAATATCTGATCACCTTCAAGTTCCTCATGCTCCGTCATCCCCCAGGTGATGTCTGATTACTCTGTTCTGCCTTTAGCAAGGATCTGATTAGGTCAATTTAACCAGAATCCCCCTTTACCCCTGATGTTTCCTCTTAGTAATTTTCCATCCACTGGCCCCATCCTGCTCCTTGGCTATAATTCCCACTTAACCCATGCTGTATTCAGAGTTAAGCCCAACCTTTCTACTCCACAGCAGACCCCACTGCAGTGGTCCCTCTACCCATCTCGATGACCCCTTTGAATAAAGACTGCCTTACCATGCTTTAGCAAGTATCACTGAATATTTTTTTCTGTAAAAACTTTCATTTATAAGATAAATAAGTACTAGGGATGTAATGTATAACATAATAAATATAATTAACACTGCTCTGTGTTATATATGAAAGTTAAGAGAGTAAATCCTGTGTTCTCATCACAAGAAAAAATACTTTTTCCTCTTTCTTTAATTTTGCATCTACATGAGATGATGGCGGTTCATCAGACTTAATATGGTAATCATTTCATGATGTATGTAAATCGCATCATTATGCCCTACACCTTAAACTTAGACAGTGCTGTATGTCAATTATATCTCAATAGAACTGGAGGAAAAGTAGTAATGTTTTCTTTAAATGTGTGGAACAATGGTTCACAAATGCAGTCTATGGGCCGACAACATTAGCATCATCTGAAACCTTGTTATAAATGCAGATTCTCATCTTCTCAGACCTACTGACTCAGAAACTAAGGGGGTGGTCAGCACTCTGTGTTTTCAAAAGTCTCAAATTTATTCTGAGAGCTGAAATTTGAGAATCGCGGGCCTACAGTTGCTGTAAAGCAATCTAGGAAAGGAAGAAACCCCAACTTAAAACTCACGATTTACAATTGAGAGAATTGTTTATTCAGTCACTTATTATTTTTAACACATATATATTATATGCAGAAGCACTGCAAAACATTGCGCTATTTATGAGATTGTAGGGGAGAGCTATAATCATGGTCCCAGCTAAATAAGGATTTAACCGTCTAATGAGAGAGACAGAAATGAAGACAAGTGATACACGAAAGTAAATGAAGGGGAAGAAGGGGGAATTTGCCAAGTGTGTGATGAATGTAGAAGTAGTTACTCTCGAGGTTCCAAAATATAGTATTACAACTGCTATAAATGTCAGTTTTGGTTTTAATTTCAGCAGTCGACATGCTAGAGGGAGGATGGCAGTGAAAGTGCCAGGTGATGATGTTCCGTCCTGGCAGCATGTTGATTAAACAGAGTCCCAGCAGAATCACCAGGAGAACAAACAGGAGAAGGAGGGGTTCTGAGCTCCTTTCTTACAAGCTCCAGTGATGATGGTAGCTTGCTTGGCATGCAAATGTCTCTTCCTACCCTATACCCTCTTGGGATTACACTCAGTCCTGTGTAATCCTTCATGTGATAATATGGAAGGGCTAGAGGTAATGAAACAAGGAGAGGAAACAGGGGAAGGAGGAGAAGTTTCATAAAGTCAGATTCCAAAACTAAAGGAAACTGAAAATATCTTCTTCTTTATAGATAGGGCTGGCTTTGTGGGTCTGCATCCTGTGTAGTCACACAGGGCCCCATGCTCAGAAGGAGCCCACTCTTGGTTTAATGTACTGCTGGTGCAGTCTTGAGTTTCTTAATAATTTTTGAACAAGGGGTTCCACATTTTCATTTTGCTCTGGAGCCCATGATTTTGTAGCTGAGCTACTTATAATACTAATGCATTATGATGTCATTCATAGACTGAAAAGTTCCCATGATAGGTGAGTCTTTGAACAGTAATCAGTGTTGACATTTAACAGACAAACACATCAATAAATCTATTTGTCAATAGTAAACAAGGACAATAAAGTGTATTTGACTCCTGTTAAGCTGGGCTTGACTCTATAACATCTGATCTCTAGTGTCAAGTCACTGGCATCAGGCCTCAATGATATCAGTAGGTAAAGTTTCATTCATCCATGTATTCAGTTATTCATTTTCCAGCTACTTATTGAGCTGCTACAATGCATCATATATTTTGCTTATCACTGGGGATGTGATGTAATCAATAGCTCACTTAGCTCTCAACCGCACAGAGCTCACTCTCTAGTAGGAGAAAAGAATAATTATTTAATCTCATAAATGATTATATTACTATTCACCGTGATAAGTACTATGAAAGAAGACACCATTCTATTGCATCGTATAAGGGTCTTGACCTAACTGGGGAGGGGCTAGGAAGAGGGTCAAAGAAGTTTCCTAGATGAGGTTGAGGCTTGAGGTGAAATTAGAAACATGATGGAATGCCCTTTACTCCAGTGACTGTTAGAAGAAATCATTGTGTGTGTTGCCTGGTAACACTTAAATCATGCCCTCCTAGCACCTAATTGGCCAAAGTAGTTTCCTTACTGCAGATATATGTAACCACTACAACAACGGAGTCCTAATTTACCAGACATATTATGCATATATGTATCCATTTTGTTGCCCTAAGAACATCTTGCTCATGCTATAGGTCATTGGAATAGAGCAAAACACACTTCAACTACTACAACATAGCCCCTGCAAAAGTACTTTAATCTTTGCCAGCTTTTCAACCACTTTTCAGCACAAGCAAAACAAATCAAAAACAAAAGCAAAACAACACAAAAACAAAAGCAAAACAACAACACCTATTGAACCACATGTATTTTAGGAAAATCATGGAGAAAAAAAAATCTGTGTTGGTGCAAGTCATTTATATAGTGACTACACCATTGTTTAATTATATGTAAAGATTTATTTAATTTTGATATCATGGTCCCTGCATCAAGATATCCCTTGGCTGAAAAGTCACCAAGATTTATCAAGTATTTACATTTCTTTAAACACAATCTGATACAGCCGACAGTTAGACCAAGGGCCAAAATAAATGCACCCTCATGAGAAGAGTTTTATTTTTAGATAAAGGTTTATATTTCATAAATTTCTTCATTTAACTGATACTGCAGCTATTCAGCTAGATACAGGATCTCAAGCTAAGTATAGTTGCTTAACATTTTGCATTTTTTATCCTAACTTAATTAATGCAAATGATTCAAATTCTTTGCAAAAAATACAAAATCTAAAGCAATTTCTAGGTGATTTGTTAAAATTATTAGCAATTCAATTACTGCCTAGTTTAAATATTAAATTAAGAAACAGGGATTTCCCTGGTGGTGCAGTAGTTAAGAATCCATCTGCCAATGCAGGGGACACGGGTTCAAGCCCTGGTCCAGGAAGATGCCACATGCCATGGAGCACCTAAGCCTGTGCGCCACAACTACTGAGCCCGCGTGCCACAGCTACTGAAGCCCGTGCGCCTAGAGCCCATGCTCCACAACAAGAGAAGCCACTGCAAGGAGAAGCCCGAGCACCACAGAGAAGAGTAGCCCCCACTCACCGCAACTAGAGAAAGCCTGCACGCAGCAGTGAAGACCCAGTGCAGACAAAAATAAATAAATTTAGGAAACAAAATAAATCAAAGCAAAAGAATGATCACTTGTGAAATTCCTGAGTTGGTTTCTGTAAATACTGCTCCAGGAGTGGAAATTTTTTAAGTGTGTTCTATATCAACTTTATTTTTGTTATTTGTCATCATTCTAGTATAGTAAAAGGGCCTTTCTGAAAAGTACAAATAAAATAATCGGTATTTAAGAAAAACAAGAGAACAACATCATTTAACAAAATAAGTAGTGCTAAACAAAGAATTCCAAAACAGGGGGAAAGATTTATGATGCAGAACTATCCGTGACTTTCAACATTAATTCATATCCAATAGCATCATAATAACCCAAAAAGTTTTAAAGTGTTTGTACAGACATGAGACTTATAGTATCATAATCATCAAAGTATGTTTAAACATTATTACTTTTTAAAATTTATCAGAAAGAATTCCTTCCTGTATCTTTATCTTGAGCTGCCTTTCCCTCTCTCTCACAAACACCCCCCTTCATAAGTCGTCCAGACTTATTGACATTTTTTTGAATAAGTTCCTGGTCAGTCCAATATTAATCAATCTAGATGTTTTCAGCTCCTATATCTTGCACTGGGGTTGGGAGAGGACAGCAGCAAGGAGAGAAGACCTGAACTGAGGAGCATATGCAGGGACCCAGAAGTGGGAAAGAACTGAGTTTGAATCAAAGCCCTAGGATAGGGAGGCCTCCAAGCTTGGCTTCATCACTGGAGGCTTCTGGTCCTAGCTTGGAACAGGTGGTTGTCACCACAACAGTGGGCTGTTCCCCCTCATTAAGCCAGGATGTAGGATAAAGTGGACTAAGCTAAAATAACGGTTTAATCCTAGCATTTAATCTTAAAATTCTATGTACATTCTTAAGTATCTCTGTCTTTGTCTCTCTGATCAATATATTCTGTCATTTAATTAATTCTCCTTTTCTTTTGTTGTTAAGGGAGAAAATTATACATAAATAGAAGCCACTAAAAAATTTATGAAATTGATAACCACATACAGGTAAAAAATTTAAATCTTTATTATATTAGCAGTATTGACACAGCTAGGTGAACCATACATAATATGTGGATGTATTCAAATTTAGCACAATATACAGTCACATATAAATGGCTATTTGATATCATAAAGAGAAATGCATTCCAGATATTAATTATTAGAGCTCTGAAAATCTTTCTCATTATTACTTTTATCCTCTGTGTTCTTCTGATATTATGTTCTTCTCTGATATTATTACTTTTATCCTCTGTGTTCTTCTTATTAGCTTACCATGTACAGTGCAAATAAGATTACAAGTCCCCATTTTTGAAGCCCATAGAAATAAATATGTAGTTTTTGTTTACATGCAATCCCTCAAAAATATAACACTGTTTATATGCAATTCCTCAAAAATAAAATGTAATCAAAAGTTAAATGATAAAATTTGAGATAGATTTATGACCGTAGCCAAAGGGAATAACTTCAGATGATAATTATTTTAATAAGTGTTAACACTTTTCAAAGAAAAGACATTGATGTGCAGTACTCTTCGTATGAAATGTTTAGACTTCATTGTTTTCTCCAGTGACCCTACCACCTACCCACTTTGGAATCTTCGGGGTACCATCTAGCTTAGCAGTTAATATGCTATTGTGTGTTTTGGTTTTTTTTGCAGAATTAAAGTGTCATCTGATAACAAACTTTCAATACGAGATTTGTTCATTTTTCTATACTTAAACTACCATTCCTTGGATGGTCATAGAAGAAGTGGTCCTTTGCTGACAGATGGCTATGATGAAAACGTAAGACATTATTTCACTATACCTGCAAATTCTGTTCTTATATTCAAATGAAACCACAGATTTGTTTAGTAATATTTCTTAATTTCAAAATCAAATCTACTATTCCTGCTCATAAGTATCTATTTTAGTTATTAAATGCACCTGACTTATTTATTCATTGAACGAATATTTCTCTAATGCCTCTAATATCCCAGGGACTATTCTAGGACTTAGGGATAGAGCAGTAAAGAAAATATAGAAAGGTTTGTCTCAAGAAACTTGCATTCAAGTAAGGGGAGAAAGAAAGTAAGCAAATAAACAAGCATATACTAATGCCAAAGATGATAAGTGCTATAGGTAAAAATAAAGCGGGTAAAGAGAGATGGTAGACAAAAGATTGGCACCCAAAGATGTTCAAAATCCAATATTCAAAATTTGTGAATATATTACCTTACATAGTAAAAGGGACTTTGCAGATGTGTTTAAGTTAAAGATCTTGAAATGAAATGATTATCCTGCATGATTCTGGCAGATTCAATAATATAATTACACGAACCTTTAAAAGCAGAGAACACTTCTCATCTCAAAAAGCGACGTGAAAATAGAAGAGAATCAGTGAGACGGTGGTATAAGAAGATGGAGGAGCCAAGGAATGTGGTCAGTCTCTAGAAGCTAGAAAACACAGGAGAACAGATTCTGTCCTAGAGAGAAAGGGACACAAACCTTGTTGACACCTTGATTTTAGCCTAGTGAGACTCGTGTGGGAATGCTGACCTACAGAACTGTAAGATAATAAACTTGTGTCATTTAAGTCACCAAATTTGATGGACTTAGTTCTAGGAGCGATAGAAACCTAATAGGAGATCGAGAGAGACTGGTAAGTATGTGTCTTTTTGCATAACACTGTTAGAAAAGGAGTCTTTGATGACGTGATGCTTGAGCAGAATTGAATGAAGCGAAACCAGCCATCTGCCTACATGTGGGAAGAACTCACCAGGCAGAGGGAACAGCAAGTGCAAATGCCCAGAGGCAGAAACTTGCTCAGTTATTTGAAGAATAGCATAGAGACCATCAGGACTGAAAAGCAGTAAATTGAAAGTAAATAATTCTGTAATGAGATGAGTGCTGGCATCAAGGAGTCAGCCTTGTGGGGCTGGTTACATCCAGGCATTTTATTCTAACTGAGATAGGGAGCTTTTGCAGGTTTGGGGCAGAGGAAAAACATCATCTGATTTAGATTTTTAAATGGGTCATTTTGATCACCCCATGGAGAACAGACTGAAGGAAGGGGAAGAGTAGGACTGGTCAAGCTGAGAGACCAAAAAAGAGACTTCGATGATGTCCAAGTAGAAGATGATGATATCATGGAGGAACAGTTATATTTGTATATACTATAAAGATAAATATGATAGGACTTGCTGATGAATTACATGTTAGTGTTAGGAAAATTAAGAGAGGGATGACTCTGGCTGACAAGTAGAATCACCATCCTGAGATGAGAACTGAGGGAAAAGTAGATTTGGAACCAACCAAAGTATTGGTTGTCTGTTTTGTGATTTTTAAACATTTCTTCTCCACACCTCACATATGTTGTATTTACCTGTCTTTTTCTCTGCCTTCAATATCACACATGACTATTATTGTTTTCATTAATTTAAAATTTTCAGAATAAATAATACTTTAGAAGAGACCATTAGTATTTTCATGCTGGACGCACCACTTCTGTGTTGCTCACCTGGAAATTCATAGCTTCAGCGTTTTTCGCTTACCTATCTTCCTAACCATCCTGCAAATTATACATTTTTCATTTGAGTATTTTCTAGATAAAACCTAATTTGAAAATCTAAATTAAAATGATATTTTGAAGGTATATACAAATTCATTGAGACAAAATTTCAGAATTACAAAGTTCTGCTCTTTGATTTTCTTAGCCATTGCAATTGGTTCCCAGGTGCTAGGATGTGGGAATAAGCACTTCTGTTCTATTAGGTGACAGGTTTCAAACATTAAAAATAACTACTATCATTTTCATGAATTCAAAAATGTCAGCATCATATATTACAAAAACATTGTACTAGGAATGGTAGGTGTAGATTTGTATACTTAATATTAAACAGTGAATTAAGAAGAATAAATTTGAAAGTAATTTGTATTTAATTAAAACATCTACAAGAATAGCCAATTGTTGAAAAGTAGATCTCAATAATAAACTCTCTCCAGACCCATATGAAGTACCTAAACATGTAGATATGAAATTAAAAATTGTACACAAAATAAGATTTACTTTAATGTAACTGAAATGTGCATATCTCTTACTATATTTTAGCAAAGTAGTATTTTTAAACATTTACTGATCAACATAAACACCCATTAAATCATCCGTTGAGAAAATAATTTTAATGACAGGTAATGAAATTATTTTGATTATATATTTTGTAGATTATCATCAAGTATCTGAAGTATTACCAAGAGTTTAGATATTCTTAAAGAAAAAAATATATATATATTCTTCCCTACCTGGGCATGTGAGCCTTCTTCAGGCTTATATGTGTTCCTACATTCACTGAACTTTGATGATGTCATGTAGGCATACACATCTGGGTGAATTCTTATAAGTATATAGTGTGAAGAGCAACACATAGATGGAAAAAAAGAATATTCTATTAAATAACAAATAGTTTATAATAAATATTAGTACCAGCTGAGTCATGACCTAGGTACTGAATTAATAACATAATAATAAAATATGTTCACTAATTTATGTCTAAATATAAAAATATAATTTATACCAAAAATAATACCTCATTCTGTTTCATGATAAAACATAGATATTCTACAAAATTCAGAATTTTTAAAATAGTAGAATTAAGTTACTATTCTGCTAATTTATTGAAATAATCTAAAATTATACCAACCCAGAATAGCTTTCATTAATCTGATTGTTTTTTAAAAATTAATGTGAGATGTGATCAACAGCCATGCAAGGGAGACCACAATGTCATCCACCTTAAGATCATTGTTAGACAACAGAATTTTTTTTTTTTTTCCTTTTCCTGCAAATAAAATTTAGTGATGTCAAAATTAAAATGTCCAGGTTTGCTTTCCAAATGTTTAATTAATGGTTGTTCTGTATAGGCCTTTTCTTTTCGTCAAATTAAAGCACAAAGTTACTAATTTTAATTTATTCCATACATTTGTTATAAGGCCTTTTAATTATAAGTCAAATCACCAGTTTGTTTGTTTTTTTTTAAGTTTAATTTTATTTATTTATTTATGGCTGTGTTGGGTCTTCGTTTCTGTGCGAGGGCTTTCTCCAGTTGTGGCAAGTGGGGGCCACTCTTCATCGCGGTGCGCGAGCCTCTCATTATCGCGGCCTCTCTTGTTGGGAGCACAGGCTCCAGACGCGCAGGCTCAGTAGTTGTGGCTCACAGGCCCAGTCGCTCCGCGGCATGTGGGATCTTCCCAGACCAGGGCTCGAACCCGTGTGCCCTGCATTGGCAGGCAGATTCTCAACCACTGCGCCACCAGGGAAGCCCCAAATCACCAGTTTTTATCTTACTATTTGTCTATCACTTTAACTCAACAAAATTTTTCTGATGTCTTTTGAGAATGGACTAAGTGTGCTATTTAAATATTCTCTGATTTCCTGCATGATTACTTTTTCTTTTAACTTTTATTCTTTGACTACATTATATGACCTCTTTTGTAACATATTGTTAACTCACTAATTCATAAAACCTTAGGTCGAGTGGCAAACTTGGGAGTGAGCCTCTCCAAAATCATTGTTCGAGAGTTGAGTAAGAGGAGTCAGAAAAATATTAATTCTTGCATGAGACTAAAATGCTGATTTTCAGCAAAATCAAGACCTGTCAAACAACTGGATACTTAAGCACTTATTTATTCTTGTGCATGCTACCACAGAATTAGAAGCACACTAAATCACATGTCCTTTGGGTCTAAGGCACTTGCCAGCTTGGAGTTGCATGTTTGAAGTAGAGGATTAAATCTTCAAGAACATGTGTGTGTGCAAATAGTGCACTCTTATGTAGAGTCCTTTGAGTGACACTCCTCATCAACCCCCTTTGTAGACTTTGTAGTTTTATCTCTATCTTATTTTTTACATGAAAGACTGGTGATCTATTTGCACACTTAACTTTTACCTCATTCCCCAAATCTAAGAAAATAAATATTCACGTTTTCAAGCTCACTTTCCAAGGTTAGGGTACCAAACTATGCCTGATGGATGGAATTAATAGGACAGTAGAAATCAAACCAATGACCTTGGCGGTTTTGTTTTGATTTAATGTGACCTCGCCAATTGAAAAACCAGTTTTTATGTACTCTGTAGAATTATTATGGCTCTGTAGGCTGTAACTTATTTGACAAAGGTTAAGGCACATGGGTCAATGTAGACTAGAAAGAAGCTTTCATCATGATAATTTTTCCCTGAAATAGAGTTTTGAAATATTATTTTTGGTGCAGGGTATGTTTCAATTCCCTAAAGAAGTTTTTATATTTTTATCTACAAAAAGTACAGTATTGCACAGAATAATAAGTCCATAAAGAAACAAAAATAATACAGAGTTTTATCTTAAGGTAATATATCTTTTTTTTTTCCAAAAAACCAGACTCACAAACAGCAACAACAAAAACAAAGTGTTTAAGAGGCCAGTGGCCTCTATTTTTCATGTATAAACTGGAAAGCAGCCGAGGGTGTTTGATTCTAGTTTCTTTACTTGCACTGCTTCCCTAAGAAACCTCATCCAAATCTAGGTTCTGAAAGTTTCTAATGTGTTGGAGTGAATGAAGGTAGGAACTATAATTAAGACATGTGGGAGATTATTAGTTCAAGCTTGGGGATGTTTGTTTTTGTTTGTTTGTTTGTTTTCCCTATGTTTCAGTTTTTAAAACCCACACAGAGTTAGGAATTAAAGAGACTTACATGAAATTATTATTCAGTACCATATTCTTATAGCTGACCCATATTCAAGCATAGAGTTATTTCTAGGTGTTTGTGTACTCAATATTATTGTCATAATAAAAGTCCTACTCATTTTCTGAAGGGTTAATACCAATAAAATTTTAAAATATTTGTTCTGAATAAAGTTTTAACAAAGGCAATTTGGAAAACGCTCCATATGCATGCACTCAGGAAAAATTTCTTCTAAGATAACTCTTCCAAATATTGTTTCATTTATAGAACTTTACATGGAAAAATTCCACTATAAATTGATCACCATCTGACAACATTTTATATTTTTTCTCTTATTTAAATTTTCATTACTGGTCAATTATAAATGTAAAACTGCCAAACAACCACTTACTCACTCAATAACACTTTTAAGGGACTGAAGAGATTATATAAAATAACACAATATGTAGAAAATGTAATGCTATATAAAGCTATGTTTTGCTGCTTTAAAATATACCAGCTTTTATATTTGGGGCTGTATCAACCAAAGAACACAACAACTACTTGAAATTTTTAAAAAAGCAGTCAACTTTTTTTTTTCAAAATGTTAAATAACATTTTTAACAGCTTTTGAAAAAAACTCCACAGGATTTTAGTCCTGAGTTACACAAATTTTGATTTAATGTAGACACTGACTGGGTCTGTCTGGTGGACTAAGCATGGTTTCATTTAGAAAGGCCTATTTTGATTGAAGCATTTATATGTGTCTTTGGTGCTTAATTGATAATGTCTGAACTGAGATATGTTTGTTTGGGAGATAAGATATCAATCTCAGTATATCTGGAAAGCTAACTACGTTATGCAGAGCCCTGTATGTTATTTTTCCATGTTTCTTTTTTCTCTCATCTTGGGATCAATGATAGTAATACAATGGTGGTGATTAGAGTTTATCTTATCGATGGGAAAACAGGTGAAATGTTTCACCATACTACCTTACATTAGAGGGTGTGTGCAGTAGTTCTTAGCTTTAGGGCTCTGTCACTCAGTGGCTGTTTGATATTGTGCAAGTGACTTAAACTTCCTCTACCTCTGTTTCCTCATCTATAAAATGGAGGGGAAAAAATGTCCCTATCTCAATCTGTATTATTGCTGCAATGTTAATACTTTAAAAATAAAACAGCTGCTATGGAAAATAGTATGGAGGTTCCTCATAAAATTAAAAGTAGGAGTACCATATGAGCCAACAATCCCACTTCAGGGTATATATTCAAAAGAATTGAAATCAGGATATCAAAAAGATATCAGCATCCCCACATTCCATCACTATGCACCATAGCTAAGAAGTAGAAACAACCTAAATGTCCATCAACAGATGAATGGATACCAATAAAAATGGTCTAAAGGTACAATGGAATATTATTCTGACTTCAAAAAGAAGAAAATTCTGCAAAATGTGCCAGCATAGATGAACCTGGAGGGCGCTATGCTGAGTGAAATAAGCCTGTCACAGAAAGGTAAGTACTTATCTGAGGTATCTAGAATAGCCAAATACATAGAAGTACATGTAGAATGGTGGTTGACAGAGGCTAGAGGAGGGAGAAATGGGGAGTTTCTATTCAACAGGAATAAAGTTCCAGTTTTGCAAAATGAATAATCTCTAGAGATCTGCCGTACTATGTTGTACCTATAGTCAACAATAGTGTATTACACACTTAGAAATCTGTTGAGTGTAGATCTTATGTTAAGTGTTCTTACCACAGTAAAATACAACTTAAAAAATTACTACAGCCTGACAACATATTTGAATCATTAGAAGTTTTATGGGAATGAGCCCGGTAATCTTCCTCATCAGTGCAAAACAGTGTTGCTTTCAGAATATGCTTGCTAATCTCAATCAGTCTTCCTGAAAATCAGCTGCTTCAGTGGAATATAGCAAAACCTTTCTGATATTTTGGCTTACTTTAAAATATCTTCAAATTCATTTCAAAAATCTTTGAAAATAAAACCTAGTATATTATTCTTTGAAAACACGTACACACATAATTTTATTTCTGATTTCAAAAATGACGACATGAATATTAGCTATCAGTAAATCAAAGGTAACTTTAATCAATGAAAGTGAGTTACCATTAGTATGTTAAAAGGATTTTAGATTTCCTTCATTTTATGAAGGATAGGTAGACCTATCTGAAATCATTATTTCATTTAAATAAAATTAAAGATTTAATTAAAAGATATATAACTGTAACAGTTTGTTTCTTAGAGTTCTAGGAGGAAAAACCCCTAAATATCCATGACTAAATTATTTAGATTTAAGAATACTGTATTCATATATATTTCCTTGAAAAATAATTTTTATATATTTACTATATATTCAATTTATGTTTATGTATCAATATTGCCAAATATAATATTTTTAATGGTTAGTAATGCACTTCCTTCCATGGAAGGAGCGAATTTTGTTGGATGATTATCATTGTAAACTAGTTCAGAGAGGCTTCTAATATGGTGGTTCAACTGGGAACTAGGTCTGAAGAAGCTGAGCATGAGCTAAATTGTATAGAAAAAAAATAGGCAAGAACTCCCATTTAAATCTCTTTGGAGGAAGACTCCCTAGGCAGAGCTGGTATGAAGTGGATGTCTAATGAGATTTTAGATAGGAAATGCTCTCTTGTGCAGTAAAACTCCATTCCCAGATACCCAGCAACACATTCACTCAAATCAACATTTTTCAATAATGACATGTACAATGGGTTTCATTTAGGAAAATGCTAAAAATGTACACTCCAGTGTTGGCTTAAAGCAGAAATAGGGGTTTTTTGAGAGAGGATAGCCGTATCTGGCTCTCAATGTGTGTGTGCGCATGTGTGTGTATGTGTGCTTTCCTCATGCAGTTCAAAATCAGAGTGTATTTCTAAGATACAAAATAATTTATCAACAATTCTATGCTTTTTTGGCCTTCCCTGGTGGCGCAGTGGTTGAGAATCTGCCTGCCAATGCAGGAGACACGGGTTCAAGCCCTGGTCTGGGAAGATCCCACATGCCGCGGGGCAACTGAGCCCGTGAGCCACAACTACTGAGCCTGCGCGTCTGGAGCCTGTGCTCAGCAACAGGAGAGGCCGCAACAGTGAGAGGCCCGTGCACCGCGATGAAGAGTGGCCCCCGCTCGTTGCAACTAGAGAAAGCCCTTGCACAGAAACGAAGACCCAACACAGCCAAAAATAAATATAAATAAATAAATAAATTTAAAAAAAAAAAAAAAAAAAAAAAAAAAAAAAAAAAAAAAAAAAAAACAATTCTATGCTTTTCAATATATGTATTAAAAGTAACATGAACCTATAGTTCACAGAAATGTTTCTTAAACTACTTTTTTCTCTCTCTTCCATGAACTGCCCTCATACTCTGTAGCTATTCCTATACGACCTCAATTACCCTCTTAATCCACGCTATCCAAAAATGTCTTTCTTATTCTTCAGTTGAATGTATTGCTAATGCATTTTCCCTTTCTTTATCCTTCTTCCTTATGTAAACTGTATATATTTTTTCACTTTAACTAGGGACATACCAGGTTAAAAAAAATTAGCCATGTGTCTGTCTCTCCTGGTGGTTAGGAGTTTTAGGCACACATAAACACATACAAAGGATCAAATAACATTATTTTCTTTCAATCACTTTAGCAGCCTAAAGTCTCCCAGAGCCTAATGAAAAAGGAAAGCAAGAGATTCTTCAATCCCACACATCATGGCCATGTCAACATTCAGCTTCCTGTCTGTCCATGCTTAGCAACCTGCACTTTTGGAGCTCCTGTCCATGAAAGGACCACTTCCTCTTAGGAAGCATAATTAAATGGTTAAAAACATGGATCCAGCAGCCAAAATTCCAGAGTCCAAATATTTGCTTTGCATCAAGCAGCTATAAGATGCTAAAAAAGTTATTTATCTTTTCGGCAACTCATTTTTCTCATTCGTAAAATGGGAGAACATAATAATCCCTACTTCATAGCCTTGTTTTAAAAATTAAGAGTTAAATTATACTCAGAATTAGGTAATTAGTGGAAATAAAAAGGAAGTATGTAAATCCATTTTCACCACACACAAAATGTGAAAGAAAATTGCCTGTATATAGAACCAAAGATTAAAACCCAGCTTATGTGTTTTCAAATGCAACGTTAGTAATCTATTGTCCAAAGAATAACGACAAAAGAAAAAGTCCTTTCCATTGTTTCCCACTTATACCATAGTATAATGTAGCACTCTTCAAATAAACTAACTGATAAAAATGGTATTTATCACCATCATCATCACTGTCATCACTATCTTCCTTAGAAAAATTCACTAAGCTCTTTCTGAGCTTAGAGAAAAGAAAAAATGGGAACAAAGAAAAAAGAAGACAAGAAAAAAATTCAGTCAATTTTTTATGTTCAGTAACAAAATATACCTTTTTTCTTTAAAAGGAAAATAGAGGGAAAGTTTCTATATTTAATGATTTCAAATTAAAATGTGTTCTAACGTTATCAATTTTCCCCTACATGTTTTTTAATAGCTATGAATGCATTGATCGAAACCTAGTATATCTCCCTGAAGTTTTCATTTAGTTATACTCTGAATGCTTGCAAATCTCTGTGTTTGATTAGAATTTCACAGAATTACAGATGCACTAATCCAAAAAATATAATTTCATTATACCATTTCAGTAAGCACGAACATGATTATGAAAAATCTGTTTTATCTTTCCATAATTGTCAAGATATGGCCTACACATTTTTCCAGATTTGTTTTCACCTAAAAAAGATCAATAAGAAGGCTGCAATTAACAGAGAGCTATGGTAAAATATAGGAGGATATTATGACAACATAACTAAATCAATTGAATGTTTTAAACTTCTCATCTAAATCATAAGCTAAATGTAATATGGCATTTGTGCAAATTATTTCACACTTTTCAGATGCTGGGTAAGCTAGAGTCTAAGGATAAAGTGTATTATATATAAGCTTATTTATCATGGCAATATAAATAAAGCACCATTCCATTTTCTCTGACTTTAATTATTATAGTTAGAGATTTTACAATTTGAACGATTTGCATAATAATTGTTGTTTTGGAAAAAAAAAGAAGACTGGTTTTCTCTCTCCCCCTTCCAAGCAAAATTTTCCTAAGGGAAAATTTCTAAATTTTCTAGTGCTCAAACTGTTTACTAAAAGGCAAACATTTCCATATATTTGAGGTAAAGTAAAAAACTGATAAAGCCTGGTATAATTTCAAATCAAATTTAAAGTTTTAGAAATTCTGTTTCTCACCATCCTACTCATTTCACATTGAAATTTTTCAGCCATGGAGATATATGCAATTTGGTTTCCTGTGCAGGTCTTAAAATAGCTATTCAATCTTTATTGTTGATATCAGGGGTATATCATTTAGGAATATTATTCAAAAAGTGTGAATCTTTGTTGTTTGAAAGTGTTGCAATAAATAGAAGCACACAAATCTTTTTAGCTTTTAGCACTCACAAAACACTGAGAATAGAATTATCACTCAATCAGCAAAGATTATTGAAAGAAAAGTATGTTTGCAACATTAATACATGATCCTAGAAAAATAATAACATAGATAGACCAACTTACAATCTGCAGAACACTCTCAAGTATATTTTTCAGAAGGGGAAACTGAGGCCAGAAAAGTTAGAAAATGTGTCAAAGTTACAAAGCCAAGCATTAAGCCAGAATTGCAACTTATATCTGTTTGAGTATAAATCTTAACCTCTTTTAATTCCTTTATGAACCGTTTAAAAAATAGCCTTTAACTTTGTACTTATCATGAAGAAGTATGCTCTCAAGTTGAGGTAGCATGAGTAATACATGACTCAAAGAGTGAGAAAGCTAAGCCAGTATGAAAAGTAGCGCTAAATCATGTTTTAAATATCAGGAGTGTTAACAGTTGTTGAATTATTCTTTATTTAGCAGATAGAAATTGAATTAGATCTTAAAGGAACAAACAATTTGAACAGTTTAAAACGCATGATTAGGCAAGGACCAGCTGTACTTATTTTGAAAAGTGCTAATTGAATGGCATATAATAATTTCAGTACTTCCTCCAAGTACAGTTGTATGACATTCCATTTCTACTAAAGAGGTGTGTGTGTATGTATGCATATGTATATATGAATACATATGCAAGTTTGTGTGTGTGTATAGTTTGTGTACAAAATTCAACAAAATTAAATGAATTTCCAAATTTAGGGACAAACCACAATTAAAGAGTTATGATTATTTCTATTATTATCATAATCATCTAAATATTTGTTAGCATTTTAAATAAAATGTCAATAGGAGGTTGCTATCAGTAATAACAACACAGGTCAGTATCACCTGCTATCAGACAAATCTTCTCACAGAGAGAAATTATAACCTCTGGACAAAATATATTAAATGAGTAAACAGATAAAATTTAACTATTTGAAGGAAGGAAATAGAAAATCACTAAAAGGAAAGCGCTGGAAGAGAAAGAAAATTAGATAGATGTTTGAGTAAATGCAACCCTTTGAAAAAAAGGGAAACGTACAAAGTGAAATTCTTAAAATGCTTTAAATTTGAGTGAAATTCTCAGTCCATGGGACACAAACTGACTAGAACTCAAGCAGAAAGTTGCAGTCTTAGTAATTTAAGATGTTAGAAGATAGAGTTCTCAGCTGCCAGATTGACTGGAAATTGAGAAAGGAAATCCTGTAAAGAAAGAAGCCACCCGAAAGGAGCAATTCCACAATTTCCGTACAAGTCTCTTTAAATCCTTAAATGAATCCTGGCTTACACATATAAAAGACAGACTTCAAGAAGCCCATCAGAAGGTAACCACTCGGGGACTTCCATGGTGGTCCAGTGGTTAAGAATCCACCTTCCAATGCAGGGGACATGGGTTCAATCCCTGGTCAGGAAGCTAAGATCCCACATGCCACAGGGCAACTAAGCCCGTGTGCTCTAGAGCCTGCGAGCCACAACTAGAGAGCCCATGTGCTGCAACTACTGAGCACGCATGCTCTGGAGCCTGTGCACCACAACTAGAAGCCCACGCACCACAGCTATTGAGCCCACACACTCTAGAGCCCGTGCTCCACAACTGGAAAGCCCACATGCTGCAACTACTGAGCCTGTGCGCTCTGGAGCCCGCATGCCACAACTAGAGAGCCCATGCGCCACAACTGCTGAGCCTGCATGCCGTAACTAGAGAGAAGCCCGTGTGCTGCAATGAAAGATCCCGCATGCCACAACGAAGATCCTGCATGCCTCAACTAAGACCCAATGCAGCCAAATAAATAAATAAATATTAAGAAAAGAAAAAAGGAAGGTAATCACTGGAAGGCTAAAACTCTAAGCTGTAAGAGAGACAAAATATGGAGTGTGAGCCCCAAAACATTAGAAGGGACATGGTTAACATTTCAGATTTATTATTTAAGACTCAGAGTTCCCACACCTTAAAAGTAAGACTATATTGCAGGACTAAAGGAGTGGTCCTAAAAAAAAAGCTTAATACTGAACTTCCATAAGTTCAAGGTGACAGTCAGTAATTTAATTTCATACTAGAAAAAAAACAAAACAAAACATATGTTCAGAGAAGATAATAGAATTCAGAGTCTCTACACCTTATCATACATACTATCCAGGTTATAGTGAAAAGTAACTATACATGAAATAACAGGAAATGTGATCAAAGATCAATAGAAAAAGCAGTCAATATAAATAGAATTGAGATAACATGGGTTAGTTATAATGAACAGATAAGAACTTTAAATCATATAGTAGGTAGAATCCTAAAATGGCCCACCAAGATTTTCTGTCCTAATTCCTGAGAGTGTATATATGGTATGATATGATAATATGATATGATAAGGTATCACAGCAATGATTATATCGTGGCAAAAGAGATTAAACAGATAAAATTAAGGTTACTACTTGTGGTAATTAATATTATGCGTCAACTTAGAGGGGGTGTTTGGATGAGATTAACATTTCAATCAGTGAATTTTGAGTAAAGCAGATTATCCTCCATAATATGGGTGGGCCTTGTCCAATCAGTTGAAAGCCTTACTAGAATGAAAAGACAGGCCTCCAGGACAAAGGAGAATTATCCAGCAGACTGCCTTTGGACTTTATCCATACCACTGACTCTTCTTGGTTCCTAGGCTTCTGGCATTCATACTGATATAGCATCATCAACTCTACTGCAGGCCCACACTGCAGAATTGGACTTGCTAACCTCCATAATCATGTGAGACAGTTTCTTATAATGAATTTCTTCATGTTTGTGTGTTTACATCTATATATCCTATTGCTTGGACCTATTCTAAGCAAATTCACCCTTTAAAAGCAAGCAGTTGTCTCCTTGCTTGATTTGGAACACAAGAAGGATCTGACACATCATTGCTGGCTTTTAAGATGGAAGGGCCATATGTAAGGATTGGACCAGCTTCCAGAATATGAGAAGGGTCTCTAAAAGCTGAAAGTAGCCCTAGGCCAGGAGCTAGAAAAAAAATGGGTACTTCAGTCCTACAACCACAAATAAATTTATTCTGCCAAAAACGGGAATGAACTTGGAAGTGAATTCTTTCCTAAAGTCCTTGGATAAGAGCCCAGCTCAGCAGACACCTTGATTTCAACCTTGTAAGACCCTATGCATTTAGTAGAAACTAATAGAGTACACCCAGGTTGAAGACCTACAAAACTGTGAGATAATGAATAGGTGTTAGTTAAAGCAGCTAAATGTGTAGTAATTTGTTATGGAGCAATAGAAAAACAATACAAAGCAGGTATTATAAATTCTTAAGTCATGGACTTAAATGAAAATATAGTAATAATAAACAGACAGACCACTTTGTAAAAGAAGTAGAAATTATACCAAAGAATCAAATGAAAATTATAGAAATGAAAACTATAATAACTAAAATTTTTTAAAAATGCATGGACTCAACAGTAGATTGGAGATGGCAAAAGTAAGGAATATGAACTTGAATGAAGTTCCACTATAAAATAAAAAGAGAAACTCAAAATAAAAAGTAAAAAAAAGAAAGGAACAGAACCTCAATGAGTTGTGAGAACTATCAACTGGACTAACATAAATCTAATTGGAGTAACAGCATAAGTAGAGTAAAAGAATGGGAAAGAAAAAAATTATTTGCAAAAATAATAACTGAAAGTCCTGCAAATTTTATGAAAACGTTATATTAGAAATCTAAGAAGCTCAGTTAAACTCATATAGGATGAAGAAAGGACCATATAAACAAGCTACTGAAAACCAAAGCTAGAAAAAATTTTGAAATTGACTTTTTAGAAAAAGCACATAATATATGAGAAGCAATGATAGGAAAGACAGTAGACTTTTAAAATCAGGAATAAACCAGTACATAATAGAACAAAAGAAAAAAGTAACTGCCATCCCAGAACTTAAGATCCAATAAAGACATTCTTCAAAAATGAACACAATATAAAGACAATTTAGGAAAAACAAAGGTTGAGGAAATGCCTGCACTACAAAAAAACGCTAAAGAAAAATTTTCAGAATAAAAGGGAAATTGCACAAGATAGAAACTTGGATTTATAGAATTAAAATGAAGAACACCCAGAAAAGTAAATATATGGGTAAATATAAAAGACACTACTTTTTTTTTTAAAGCATCTTTATTGGAGTATAATTGCTTTACAATGGTGTGTTAGTTTCTGCCTTATAACAAAGTGAATCAGGACTTGAGGACACAGGAAGGGGAAGGGTAAGCTGGGACGAAGTGAGAGAGTGGAATGGACATATATACACTACCAAATGTAAAAAGGACACACTTTTGTTTCTGTTAAATTACTTTAAAAAATAAATGACTGTTAATGAAAATATTAAAACATATTAAAGATTCTGTAATGACACTGCAGTATTGACCTAAGATTTGTAAACTTCATCAATGAAGCAGAAGACAGTCTAGAAATAGCCCACATTTATACAGACAATTGATTTTCAACAAAAGTGCAAGAAGTTCAGGATAAAAGAATGTCTTTTCAACAAATGATGCTTCATCAACTGTTGAAAAAAAGATGATCCTAAATCCTTGCCTAATTCCACACAGAGCAATTAATTTGACATAGGTGGCAAACTGCAATGTAAATGTTAAAACTATAAAACTTCTGAAAGAAAATGTAGGAAAGAATTTTCATGACCTTGGGATAGACAAAGATTTCTTAGACTAAAAAGAAAAAGTGTATAAATTTGATTTTATAAAAATTAAAGTATTCAGATTTTGGATTTCAGTCCCAATATGTAAAGAGCTTGGAAGTCATCATATCTGTGTTTATATCAAGAATTAAATTAACAAACTGAAAATAAATAACTTTTCTTGGACCCATCAGAGAACTGAGGTTGCAGCACAAACCATCCACTCTGAAATCTGGAAAAAGAGGCAAATCCAGAGATTCACAGCTGAGATCTGCTTACTTGGAGAACAGTCACTATAGCCATAATCTTGAAGGACACTTAAAGGTAATTTTGATGAATTTTTGGAGTTTAAATGTGGACTATCTTGTGAGTTAGAAACACCTGGGGCTATGGTCTTGGGGGGTTTCCACAAGTTTGTGGACTTTATCTTCAGAAAATTCACTAGGTTCTCAAAGATTCCCTCATAACTCTGACAGTGGGAAAAGATTAGTCATTGTAAAATATGCCTAGAGCATTCTCCATTACAAAAAAATTCTCCAGGGTAAAAATGTTTTATCAGAGCCTTATTCCAGTGAGAGAAGAGCTTTTCTTTCCTCCAAGTCCATCTCCCATAGACTTCCTGTCTCAGATAAGGGAAGAAAAATGCTATACCACCTGAAAAACCACTTGTTAAAGTCACTACCCAGACACAGAAGCCCATTAAAACGCTAAGATTTAATCATAAGATTTTAGAATGCTTCCCTTTCCCCACACTTGACCGCCATACCATCAGGGCTCCAGAATAATAATAGTGTATTGCTGCTGAAAGAGGGGCAAAAAGCAGACTGCCTATGAGGAGGAATATTGAGGGAAGCCCAATGTTAAGATAGCAACAAAAACAACAAAAACACTAGAGGTGTTGGAATCTTCTGGCACCTACAGCTCTAGCAAACATTAAACACAGTAACTCCTAGCCAGCATACACAAATCCTCATATTCAAGGCCTATTACCTCAGTTCCTAGAACCCATTAAACATGTATGGCTTTCAATGAATATTAGAAAACCTGCCAACAGGCAAGAAAACATAAAATCTGAAGACATAGAACAAGTATCAGAACAGACTTGGATATGACACAAATGTTGAAATTATCAGACAGGAAATTTAAAGTAACTATGAATAATATGTTAAAGGCTCTAATGGAAAAAATATAAAATCATGTAATAGATGGGTAATATAAGCAGAGAGATGGAAACTGAGAGAGAATCAGAAGGACATTCTAGAAACTACAAGCACTGTAATAGGTTGAAGAATGCTTTGGAGGTTCTCATTAGCAAACTGACTTAGCTAACGAAAGAATCAGTGAGTTTGAAGACAGTTCAATAGAAACTTTCTAAACTGAAATGAAAGATAAAAAATGACAAAAAAGAAGAAAAAGAACAGAAGAGAACATCTAAGATATGTGGTCTAATTTAAAATGGTGGAACATGTAATTGAAATACTAAAAAGAGAAAAAAGAGATTGGAGCAGAAAAAATATTTGAGTTAATGATGGCCAAGAAGTTTCTAAAATTAAAGCAGACACCAAATTACAGTTTTAGGAAGCTCAGGAAACATCAAGCAAAATAAATTCAAAACCAAATAATGAACCTAGGTAAGTGTATTCAAACTGCAGAAAACTAATGACATAGAGAAAACCTTAAATGCCAGGGATAAAAAAAACCTTACCTGAAAAGGAATATTACAATGACCTCTTAACAAAAACTAAGCAACTATGCAAGCAAGAATAGAATGAATTAATATATTTAAACTGTTGGAAGACAAAACAAAAACAAAAAACTGCCAACCAAGAATTCTGCCAAAATTTTTTTCTGTTCAAAAGTGAAGGAGAAATAGACTTTCTCAGACAAACAAAAACTCAGAGATTTCATGGAGACCAGACTTGTCATGCAAGAAGTGTTTTAAAAAGTTCTTTAGGGGGGAAAGAAAACAAAGTAAGTCAGAAACTCAAATTTTCATAAAGAAAGGTAGAATGTCAGGGAAGGGATAAATGAAGATAAAATCTTTTATTTTTTTATTCTTAATCTAAGAGATACTTGTTTAAGAGAATAATATATAGTAACAATGTATTGGGGGATTACAGCATATATAAGTGAAATGAATGGCAGTAATGTCATAAGGGATTGGAGGAAGGAATTAAGAATACCTGTTTTACTCTGTTATAAGGTACTTGTACTTTATATGAAGTGGAATAGTGCCAGTTGAAAGTATACTTATATTAGTTAAAAATGTATATTGAAAATTTAGTGCAACTACTAAAATTAAATGGAACAATATAAAAAGCTCAATTAAATCCAGATAAGGCAGAAAATAAAGGGAAAAATGAACAAAATTAATGAACAGAAAGCAGTTACAACATGGTAGATATTAGTCCGACTATGTCAATAATTATTTTAAATGTGAATTTTCTGAATACACTAAATAAAAGACAAATTACCAAAATGCATAAAAATAATAAGACCCAATGATTTGTTGTTTGTCTGTAACTCATAAATAAGTTAAAGTAATGGGATAAAGATACACCATGTTAACTCTAATAAAAAAGCTGGAATAGAAGAATAGCTATATTAATTTCAGACAAAGCAGACTTCAGAAGAAAATTATCAAAAAAAAATAAAAAAACACAAGACATTATATTATGATAAAGGGATCATTCTCCAAGATGGCATAATAGTCTTAAACATCTATGCAACTAAAAACAGGACACCAATAGCATGAGGCAAAAACAGATAGAACTGAGGGAGGCATAAAGAAATCTACTATTATAATCGGAGACTTCAACAGTCTTCTGCCAGTAATTGATATATAAAGTAGGCAGAACATCAATAAAGATATTGTTGACTTAACAGCACCATCAATGAACTAGATGTAATTAACACTTATAGAATATTTCATCCAACAACATTAGAATACACATTCTTCTAACAAACTGTAGTACATCCATACAATGGACTGTTATTAGCGATAAGTATAAGCTATCAAACCACAAAAAGCTTGCCTATTGGTAAGTTAAAGAAGTCAGTCTGAAAAGACTGCATTGTAGCCTGTATTATTCCAATTCTATGACATTCTGGAAAAGGAAATAATATCAAGATAGTAAAAAGAACAACAGTTTCTAGGAGTTTGGAGTGGAAGTGAGGTTGAATAACTGAAGCACAGGGGACTTTTTAGAGAAATGAAACTATTCTGTGTGATACTGTAATGGTGGGTACATGACAGGGTACATTTTTCAAAATCACAGAACTTTACAGCACAAAGAGTAAAACGTTTATATATGCAAATTTTACAATATTTTTTAGAAGGTCTGAGTATATGAGAATGGAAACCAGAATGTGACCAAACAATCTACTTGTATTACAAATATATCAAACAACCTCAGTGAAGGGAGTCAGGGAAAAAAACTACTAAGAAGTAATTCTGGAAATGAGTGAATTCTGTAAGACTAAAGGCAAAACCAGCTGTGCATAAGCATTTCCCTCTAGCTGATAAAGTTGTTTAACATGGGAGTAATGGCTAATAATTCTAATACCCCCTATACAGTATACTGTAATTGAACAAATAAGTATACTATTGCAGATTGTGGGAGCCAGGTTTCCTACTGATGAAGTGGGAAGTTAGAGTTAAACAAGGGTAGGAGGATACAATAATCTATGAACTCATGTTTAGCTTAATATAGATACAGAAGATTACATATAGCAATAAATATGGATGTGAATCTATACAGGTTAGTATAGACATATAAATGTCCTTGTTCTGTCAACTGTGATGGCTTAGAAACAGTGACACCAGTAGTAACAAGCATGTCGTACACCCAGAGTTTGGTTTCTAATACCATTCTCCATTAAAAAGAACCAGGGTTCCTTGGAGAAATGGCTGATTCTAGGACATAGACAGAAAATATATAAGATAACCCAGAGACATTCTGTAGTACCAGAAAGTAAGGCAGTGCTCAAAAAATGCATACATAAACATACAAAAAGATGTTCAGCATCATATGTCATTTGGGAATTACAAATTAAAGCAACAGTGAAATACTACTACATACTTATTAGAATAACTAAAATCCAAAACACTTGTAAAACCAAATGCTAGAAAGGATATAGAGCAACAGGAACTCTTATTCATTGCTGGTCAGAATGAAAAATGTTACAGCCACTTTAGAAGCAGTTTGCCATTTCTCACAAAGCTAAATATATAGGCTTAACATATGACACAGGCGTCATTCTTTCAGGTATTTATCCAAATGAATTGAAAATGTATGTCCACACAAAAACCTGCATAAAAAAAAACTTATAACAGGTTTATTCATAACTGCCAAAAGTTAGAAGCAACCAAGATGTTCTTCAGTAAGTGAACAAATAAACAAACAGTTGTACACCCATACAATGGAATGTTATTCAGTGATAAAAAGAAAAGCGCTATCAAGTCAAAAAAGACACGAAGGAATCTTAAATGCATATTGGTAAGTGAGAGAAGAGCATCTAGAAAGGCTACATACTGTATGATTCCAACTATATGATACTCTAGAAAGGGAAAAACTGTAGAGACAGGGGAACAATCTGCCAAGGGTTCAGGTCAGAGAAGGCGACAAATAAATAGTTGGAGCACAGTGGATATTTAGGGTAGTAAAACTACGAAACTGTAATGATGAATACATGACATTATGCATTTGTCAAAACACATGGAATATACAACACAAAAAATGAACTCTATTGTAAACTAGATTAAATTTAGTTAATAATGTATCAAGATTCTCTCATCAGTTATAACAATATACCTCAATAATGCAAAATATTAATAATAGAGGAGAGTAGGTAAGGGAGGAAAAGAGAAATACAAGAACTCTCTATGCTTTCTGCACAATTTTTCTGTAACCCTAAAACTGCTCTAAAAATAAACTCTATTAATTTTAAATAAATAAATAATAGACCATAAACACACACACACACACACAAATAAGGGAGCATGTCAAAGGGAGACAGAAGTCAACTGAAAGAGTTTCCGATAGCCGATGTCAACATTTTGAGCAACTAAATACATAAAGTATTGTTGTATTATAACTGAAAATATTAAATATATGCCATGAGTCCATACTAATAAAAATAAATTATTGAATCAATAAATAATGGGGGAGAAGGCACAAATCTCCAGTGCCAAAGAATGCCAAATAATTGATGTAGATACTCTACCCTCAGGGTGTTGCATAACTTTTCACCCCTTAAGTTTGGGCCGTGTATAGTGATAGTCTTCCAAAAAATACAGTAAGGACTGAATAGGGGGAAGTGGTGTAACTTGACAGGGGGGAAACCTGACGAATATTACCTCAGCCAGGTCATCAAGGTCACCATCAACAATAACAAGTCAGGTTGATACTATGTATCCTATGATGTGATAAAAATGGCACTTTATCTTCATGGTCTTCCTCTCACATATTCATAACTTCAGTCTATTTATGAGAAAAATACTAGACAAACCCCACTTGAGGAACATTCTACAAAATCCTTGACTAGTGCGTCTCAAAGTAGTCATGGACATCAAAAACACTTGAGAAACTATTACAACCAAGAGGAGCTTAAGGAGACATAGCTACTACATGTACTGCTCAGTATTTTGGAATAGAAAAATAGGGAAAAAAAACTAAGGAAATAATAGTGTATTGATATTGTTTCATTAATTTTAACAAATGGACCATACAAATATAAGATGTTATTAATAGGGGAAACTGGATGTGGAATGTATGGGAATTCTTGTACTATCTTTGCAGTTTTTCTGTATATCTAAAGTTATTCTAAAATAAAAAGCTTATTTTAAAAAATATTCACTGCTTTTCAAAACTCCTTTAAGTAAATGAATAAGCACACCAAGAATATATATGCCAGATATTTATAGTCAGGATATATAAAGACTTCCTATAAACTAATAATAATAATAGAAAACAATAAAGTTGTCCAAAAAAATAAAGGAAATTATATGAAAGGCCAGAAGATTATATGAAAGACCAATAAGCAACTGAAAAAGTATTCAACGTCATTAGTCATCAGAGAAATGCATATTAAACTATCTCACACCCAATAAAAAGGGTAAAATTTAAAATACTGTATGCACCAAATTTTTATGAGGCTTGGAGCAACTAAATCTCACAAACATTGATGATGAGAATGTAAAATGTTGCAACAACTTTGGAAATGTTCAGCAATATCTTATAAAGTTAAAAGTGCACCTACCCCATAATGCAGCAGAAACCCTTCAAGGTATTTAACCAAGTGAAATAACACCTAGGTCCACCAAAATGACTTGTTCATGTGTATTTATAGCAGATTTATTAATAATGGACAAAAACTGACAGCTCAAAATTCCTTCAACATGGTAATGAATGAATAATTGGTGTATATTCATGACACAATGGAATAATCCTGTGCAATGAAAGGAATGGACCTTTGGAACATGTAAAGCATGGCTGAATCTCAAAACATCATGGTGAACAAAAAATTAGAAACAAAATAATACATACTCTACTATTCAACTTATATGAAGTTCAGGAACAAGCAGTTTATTGTATGTAAAATTTACCTTAATATACCATTTGTCATATTGGATGAAGAGCTACTAGACTATGTGTTATTTATAGATAACTATGGTTAATATTGAGAAAGAGTTTATTTTTGCCACACTTTATTTGATTCTTTTATAAGTAAGTTGATGACAGATTCCTTTTTTGTTTGAAGTTTGTAAGACATGGCATGCTCACTTTCATAAATCACAAATTCACAAGGGATGGCGTTTAAAATACCTATATATGTATACATTTCGGGTTTTAAATTATTACCCTCTATTTATGCAATAGCAGTACCTGAAATGTGCCATGCTTTTCCTAAAAAAAATCTTGCAATTCACACTGAGAAACTGACGGCACAAGAAAATAATGGGTGAGATGTTCTAAGTTCCCTATTCACAAGAATAGTGCTTGTTGCATTCTGGGGAAAGAAATGTCAAAGTATATACAATAGAAAAAAAAGGATTAAAAATGTACTATAGAAATAAGGGCAGCAAAAGGACAGAAGGTCTAGAATGACAAACACAATTTGTAGGTTGCCGTACAATCTACACATTAGTAAGAGCTTACCTGGGTGATATGGTTGTGTCCCTCAGGCAAAGAGCTCCTATGGAGGGCAGATGGCATGCTATTTCCCTGGTGTCAGAATCTAGGAATGTCTGTTTTAATGAGTTTATTTTAAATAAACATTTCTCCTTCTACTGAAATATTATACTATATACTGAAGAAAGCAGAAGGGATGATGATGCAGCATAAAAATTTGAAACAGCAATAAGAAGCCAGGGCAGCAGGTGCGCTTGGCTGAAGAATGCAAAAGACACAGTGTGGCACAGACAGCAGGATATTAGAAGAAATACACAGGCATTTTATAGGGAGAAAAAGTTGGTAACAAATAAGTTGGAAAAGAGAACACATCAATATGATCTTGGATTGGGGTCTGAGAACAGAAGTAATACAGAAGTAATATTTATGTATTTATGTAGGGTAGAAAATCAAGTGTACATCTCAGAAACAAAAGCAAAGCAAAAGATAAAAGAGTTGGAGATAGAATCTCATTATAATTATGCAATTACAGAAATAATTGTAACTACCGGTATGCTAATGCAGAGGTGGGCCAACTATGACCCACAGGCCAAATCTGGCTAGTGACCTATTTAGTACGGCTTAGGAAATAGGAATGTTTGTTACATTTTTAAATGACTGTAGAAAAGCACAAAGAGAGACAAACAAGCAAAATCCAAGGAAGAATATACAGCAGAAAATGTGGCTGCAAAACCTAAAATACTTATTTCCTAGCCCTTTACTGAAAAAATTGTTCTCCCTATGGACTAGTCAATTATTCAATATTTAATTAATCCAGTCATTGCTTTGACGCATTTTCTTGGACTCAATAATAAATATTTTTAGTGCCTACCATGTGCCAGACAGATAGTATGTCACATGCTGGGGGAACCATAAGGAAGGTGACAGTCTAGAATGCTGTCCTCCTGCAGGTAAAAGGACCAAAAGTTAACAAATATTTAGAATATAAGTAATTACAATAATGACAAATTCTGGATAAAAGCATATACATTTTTTAGCAGGGAGCATGTGTCACAGGATTTTGCCTAAGCTAGAAAACCATCCATGGCTTCCATGAGAAAGTAATCACTAAATTGCTGGCTAATGGATAAATATCCTTCATCCTAGTAAGGATGAAGAGGATAGAAGAAGGAAGAACATTCCAGGTAGAGCAGCATGTGTAAAAGTGTTTTGGAGTGAATGAGCTTTGATGCATTTAGGAAAAAAATAAGGTCAATCTATTTGGAACCCAGATCATGAGGAAATAGAAAGAGTTGAGGTGAGATGTGACCAGAGAAGAAAGTAGGAATGAGATTTTGCAGTGTCTTGTGACTATGAGTGGTTGACAGTGCTTGTTTGTTTTTAATTTTTTTTGTCTACCCAGCTTGTGGGTGGAGCTAATCTTACCCTGACTTTCTGTCTCCAGCCCAGATATCAGCAGGAGACCCAGGCTTAGCAGTCCGGGGGTTGGTTCAGGGATGTGCACATAAACTATACTGAGATCACCTTATTTCTCTTTGGACATTTATCAGCGTGATGTATTGGGAATATAATTTCTCTTTCTCTGAAAACTCAAGCTATAATGTCATGAAAGTCTGGAGATATCACTGGCATCTTGAATCCATAGGCAGAGGTCTGCCTGAGAATAAAGTCAGTAAAAAGAAAAATATTACTGAGAGGGAAAAAAAAAATTGACTCAGATCCCTGAGGACCTAATAGGAGCATCTATTCAACCATGTCTGAGAAATATATCATTGGGTTTTTGTCAGCTTTGTGAAACAATAATTTAGTTGTTTATTAAATCTTTTGAGTTGGATTTTTGTTACTGACAGCTGGAAGAATCCTTAAACATTCTGGATTTTATAAACCCATAGTTGTGGTAATTTTACCCCATGTTTCCTAAAGTGTTCTTTTTAATTTTCTTATTTTGAGGCAATTGGGAAGAAATGAAACAAAGTAGAAATCTGTGCAAAAGAATTTTCTTCAGAATGCTGTTCAAACAACAATTTCTCCCTCTTCCTAATGGAAGAGGGAGAAAAGTACTTAGGTGTACTTGTTCACTCAACATACATTTATTAAACAACAATTATGTACCTGACATTTTTCTAGGTGCTAAGGATATAAAAGCAAGTAAATTAAAAAAAAAAATTCCCTGCCCTTAGACTCCTTGTTTTAGAGAACTTAAGTTTAATTATTGATAAGAGCTTAATTTAAAATACAAAATAAATCAGGAATAACACAATATAGTTCTGTATATATTGAATATTAAAACTATAATTTATTAACTTTGCCACTATAATTCAATTCCAGTTTCTATGATTGGGATTTAGAAGGAAATGAGCCAATTCATGTGGGCTCTGGCTTCTGATATAACAATCTTTTCAAGACACAAACACTGAGGTGATTATTCTGCTCTGATTTTCCCAAACTTGAGCTCCTACAATTTATATAATATTGCAAGACCTGAATGAATTGCTCTAATTCTCTTTGGACAAAAACTAAATGGGAACTTATATGGCTGAATCAGTTGTTGCAGAGGAGCCAGTGCCAATGTATCATTAGTTACCTCCTCCCTCAGGAACAATTCCTCCCCCAGCTGAATAATGGAGATATGGGTAGTTGGTGTCACTTCTTTCCTCATTCATAGAATTTTTCATAGTGGGTCTATGCTAGCACACTAGTGCTCTGATTCAGGGCACTCGAACCCCTGTGAAGGTTCTGGAGATGAAAGATATTTTGACATTGATGAAAGTAATTGAAGACGATACCAATAAATGAGATAGTCCATGCTCATGGAATGGAAGAATTAATATTGTTAAAATGTCCTACTAGCCAAAGCAATCTACAGATTTTCATTGCAATCCCCATCAAAATACCACTGACAGTTTTGACAGAACTGGAACAAATAATCCTAAAATTTATATGGAATCACAAAGACTCCAAATAGCCAAAGCAGTTTTAAGAAAGAACAAAGTTGGAGGCATCATCTTCCTTGATTTCAAACTATACTACAAAGCTAGAGTAATCAAAACTGTACTGACTCAAAAACAGACACATAGATCAATAGAACAGAATAGAAATTCCAGAAATAAACCTATACTTATATGGTCATTTAATTTATGACAAAGGAGTCATCAATAAAGAGTGGGGAAAAGACAGCCTCTTTAATGAACGGTGTTGGAAAAACTTGACAGCTACATGCAAAAGAATGAAACTGAACCACTTTCTTACACTATATACAAAAAAAACTCAAAAGAGATTAAAAACTGAAATGTAAGATCTGAAACCATAAAACTCCTAGAAGAAAACATAGGTGGTATGTGCTTTGACATAGGTCTTGGAAATATTTTTTTTTGTATCTATCTCCTCAGGCAAGGGCAAAAAAAGCAAAAATAAACAAATGGGACTACATCAAACTAAACACTTTTGCATAGTGAAAAACAAAATCAACAAAACAAAAAGGCAACCTACTGAAAGGGAGAAGATATTTGCATATAATGTATCTGATAAGGTGTTAATATCCAGAATACGTAAAGAACTCACATAATTCAATATAAAAAAATCCAATGGAAAAATGGCAGAAGACCTGAATAGACATTTTCCAAAAGAAAATATACAGATGGCACATGAAAAGATGCTCAATATCATTAATCATCAGGAAGATTTAAATCCAAACCATAATGAGATATAACCTCACACCTGTCAGAATGGCTATCATCAAAAAGACAAGAAAAACAAGTGTTGGCCAGAATATGGAGAAAAGGGGACTGTTATGCACTGTTGTTGATGGGAATGTAAATTGGTGGAGCCACTATGGAAAACAGCATGGAGTTTCCTCAAAAAATTAAAAAATGGAACTACCGCACAATCCAGCAATTTCACTTCTGGGTATTTATCCAAAGAAAATGAAAATACTAATTTAAGAAGATATATGTGTCCCATGTTCATTATAGCATTATTTATAATAGCTAAAATATGGAAGTAACCTAAGTATTCACTGATAGATAAATTGGATAAAGAAGATGTGAGATATATATATATATATTCCACATGGTTGCAACAACATGGTTGGATCTAGAGGGTATTATGTTAAGTGAAATAAGCTAGACAGAGAAAAACAAATACCATATAATTTCCTTATATGTGGAAACTAAACAAACAAATAACAAAACAAAAGAGAAACAGATTCATAGATACAAAGAACAAACTAGTGCTGGCCTGAGAGATTGGGGGTGGGAAGTTGTGCAAAATAGTTGAAATGAATTAATAGGTACAAACTTCCAGATATAAAATAAAAAAAGTCATGGGGATGTAATATACAGATAGGAAATATAATCAATAATATTTCAATAACTTAGTATGGTGAAAGAGGTTACCAGACTTATTGTGATCAATTCATAATGTATATAAATGTTGAATCACTATATTGTCCACCTAAAACTAATATAATATTGTATGTCAACTATACTTCAATTTTTTAAAAAGGTGATTTTGAACTAGGTGAATATGAGATATGAATTGAGTTAGGAACACTGAAATGGCCACACTAGTACTATTTCCTTTGAATTTGTTTGACCCTGCCCCTTTATTCTCTACCCCCCAAACCATTCTCAATAGGTTATAAGCCCCTAGAAGAAAGAGACTGAAATATGTCCACTAGATGATGCCTAGTGTTTGGAAACAAACTTAACACCTTGTAGGTAACAGATGTGTTTTTAAATTAAATGAATGAATGAATGAATGAGACCACCAAATGAGTAAGATTTGAAGGACATATCAAGATATATAGTTGAATGTTTAATAACATTGTAATGTCTAATAAACATTCAACTATATATCTGAATACTTTGTTCTAGAAATAGTGTGTATATAATTGCACCATTTTAGCTGGCAAATAATTGAAACCAGTAATCTTTTGTGGTAGTAGAATATGAATCCATGAATACAGTATGATCTGGCCTGGTATGGGAGGAGGAGATAGGAGTAGTACAAGGCCTTATATCCAGAAACACCTCCCACTACAAATACTTGAATATTAAAATAATCACAGTGTGTTAACACAGCAAAGGCAGAGGCCTGATGAGGTTCTCCTTAAAATGCACATCTATTATCTGTAGGAAAGGAGAGTAACAAAGACCAGTGTTTTCCACTAACATATCAATGGTCCCTGACATACTATCACAAATTCATCTGTTATGAAAGCTCATCACCAGCTTAAAATGAGTGGAGATTGGGTGAGAAAATATGGAAGGAGATAGAACAACAGCAACAACAACAAAATGAGTAAACATAATCCAAGTTCAAGAATTGTGAGAAAATACAAAAAGTTCAGCAAAAAGCCTAGTATGGGACCTAAGTAGTACAAAAGTGTTCACTAAGCATTTGTCACTCAATTGATATTCAAAAGTGCTAAAGTTAATAATATATTTAACCCCTCAATTAAGTATACTTTGAGTATATCTGCTGGGATATTCCTAGATAGCCAATGGAGCTTGTATGTTTCCATGTAGAGCACTGACAATAGCAACAGTCTCAGTAGAGACTTGTCCCAGATCTTCCTCTGCTGAGCCAGTAAATGATCCAAAGCAGCAATGAAGAATACATGCACTGAAGATTGGATTGACCAGGAGAGTCAGCTCTGTCATGGAGGCCTGTGTGTCATGCTCAGAGGGGGCCAGGCATCGATCAGGAGCTACCACCAATGGTTTAATGATCTTTTCATTTATTTCACATGAGCTGGAGTGGGGTTTTGCTCAGTGATGGAGTATAAATGGAGAGTGTAGGTCCCAGGAGATGATAATGGTCCTGCTTCAGGGTAAGCTGAGGCATGCATACCCACTAGTTTAAAAGAATTCTATTTTGTTTCAAAATGGCTTTGCAAAGCGTTATAAATAATACACTCAGCAGATGTCGAATATTTAAAAAGAGATTTGGGTATATGAGACTTCTTATAAGAACAAGTAACTCTTTGTAAAGAACAAGTAATTTGTGCTCTTGGTGTGTCTATCAAAACACCACTTTACTGGCACAACACTGATTGCCAAATGTCTTTTCTTTAGAATTTATACTCTGTCCCCAACCAGGAATCATCACTGGAACCTATTTACTCTTTTCTCAGCTCTCACTCTGCCTCCTTCTGCTCCTTATTCTGTCTCTTTGCATTTGTGGATTTCATCAGTTTACAGGGACAAACACAGAATCAGTGTTCTCCACAGGTTAACTAACAAGACTAAAAGCTTATGGATTTCAAACAGCAGAGCTATTATGTAAATACTTGCATATATGAAAAATATCCCTCTATGAGAGGGAATAAGTTAAAAGTGTACAGCTTAAGTGCAAGGTGACCCTCATATACTGCAAATAATATATCAGGGGAAATGCCACTTTTTTACATTCTATTTCACTGCTTGTGAGCACAGATCAATTAAAGACAGGGACCAGTAAAAATTTTGTGTTGATAATCTAGGCTAAATGCTATGCTTGTGTATAGATTCTTTGTTGTATTAGCTCAACTGAACTTTATGCTTCCCCCTGACACCCCGTTGGTTTCCAGCATATGTGTGTGTATGTGACCTTTTACTATTTACCACTTAAATATCTGTTCCCTTGACTTTTGCCAGCTATACGAAGTGATGTTCCCAGGTATATTTTTGGTCCTGTCAGCAGGTTAAGTATCAGAAAGAACATAGCTGTGGATTTCTCAAAAAATTCTCCTCTTTTTCCCTTTGAGTTAACCAGCTGACACTTGAATATAATTGATTACAAGTCTAATGTATGCTCTTACAATTGTTTATACTTTCAATTTTTTCTTCAATTTAATTTCAGTATCCAAACCATATATCTTCAAAGGGGATAGATCCTTGCAAAGAAAAGGGAGAGATAAGATGCACATTAAATATTTGAGACAAATTGCTTTAAGATAGCGGCTTGGTAATTTCTTTGTTGTGTTTTCTGCTTATTTCTCACTTTGCACAAAATAAAATAATCTGAACTAGCTGTAAAATGAGGTAAATGGTGACATTAATGGGATTTGGGGGCCCTCATCAGGATGGAAAGGAAAGTCAGAAGTTCTTAAAGCCTTAAGTATGTCTCCTGTAAAACTAATTTCCTTTGGAAGTTATTTTAACTCCTTCTGGCCACATGAGTATTATTTACTCTTGAGTTTGTTACTGCTCTCTTTATATAGCCCTCCAGTGGTCCTAAATAGTGATTGAAGCCTTGAAATTTGCCTAAGTTGTTAAAGTATAAAAAAGAGTAATTTAGCTACGTGAAGTATGTGGCCTTGAAAAAATTACAATAAGCATTTCTCTTCTTTCATGTTTAACTTTTTTTTTTTTTCTGAAGACATTTTCCTCTTCCTTGAACAGGATAAATTTCAACTGGCAGAGCCACTAATACTCTCACCCTCACTATCTAATGATAACTGTATTCAGATGCAATGGTCTTTGACAAATTGTATTCTGATGTTGAATGTATCCAGAACTTCTTTGTTCTGAATATGGGAAGAAGAAGTCATATCTAAGAACATTGTATACTGTGGTATTTTTATAGAAAACTATGTTTTTCTCTGTTTATTTTGGGCAGCATATTAACATTACCCATAGACTGACTTTGAAAACAATAATCCTAGAAATTCAGTAAGCTATGATTTGGGCTATTGTTGTAAAGTTCTCTGATATCAAGACTCATAGAGAATGATCATTTTGTTTGGCAAATAACCATTTAATTCTAAAGGGAATTAAAACTTGTCTCTAAAAAATCAGATTTATAATCCAGATAGGAAAAAGACAATGAAAAGAAATCCTTGGAGTATGTTCATGTATGTTCATCTCACATATTTAAATTTTCCAGCTGAGCTATCATTGATTTCCTGAAATAAATTTTTACGTACAGGGGTAAACAGGGTTAAGTTTTTTTAAACCATGAAAAGATGAAATTATAATTTAAAAAAATTACTTTTTAAATAGAACAAATTGCAAATTTTATTTCTGGAAGGAAAATTACCTCATCTCTAGTTTAACCTACTTCATCTATAGACAATGGTATAATCACTGTTTTTAATTATGTTAGTACTGGATATATATAAACACATATATTTGTTTATTTTATATGTATATAATATGTATTTTGAAATAATATAAATAAGGATATTGAATATTTCCACTGCTATATAGTGTATTTAAAGATGTATTCATTAATATTAAAAGAATATAGATGTTTTCATGAGTGTTGAGTGAATTATACTCTTCTCATTAAATATTATCATATAGTAAACTAGTGACATTATGCAGATAGTTGTTTTATATATTTTCTCAGCAAGAAATTAGCACTAATTGAAGCAAAAATCTTATCCGTTGATTATGTTTTTTAAAACATTGTAGATGAGAAGATACAAGAATAAACTTAAAGTCATTTATATTTGATGTAGTGCTTTCATATATATTTCTTCCTAAAGTAGATAAGTGATAATTATTTAGAGATTTTGAGCCCACTGAAATACTTGCCCCCAGTGATATCAGGAGAACTCAAATAAAATATATTTTTGCCAAAACTTGTGCACTCCTCTTTATCCAGGATTAACTAAATTTGAATTTTTCCCCAACTTTTATCATTTAAGCTTAGGCTAGTTGAATGAATTACTAATCTTCCTAGTTGAATAGAAGGTATGTAGAGCTTTAACCCTTTTATACTACAAATATAATCCAATAGGGTTTTTCACAATACTTGACAGGCACAAATTACTCTGCTTTGTTCTCTGAGTATCCAGTTTCTATAAATATGCTCTTCAAGTTCAGACTCATGTACTAATCAGATAACAAGTAATCCAATATTTTAGCCATCCATTATATTTTTTTCAAAGATTTGTGGAAATTTAATAAATATTTCAATTTTACCAATAAAAAATTTAAATGTCCTTTTTCCAAAATCACTAGAATTAATACAAATAGCATTACATCAAAAGACAAAAAAGATTTTGACATTGCAATTAAGTGTTACTATGTTTTAATTGTTACTATGTTACAAATATATTTCTAAACTCATAAAACAATGAGTGTAACAGCTAAAATGTTTCAGAAGAATAAATTGTGAGACTTGTCTTCTCTAGTGTAAAACCATAGAAGACACAGAATCATAATAGTGTAGCACTGTTGAAAATAGTTATGAGGAATCTGTGGAATAAAACAGAGTGATATAATTTAAGAATCATCATACGTAAATGAGAGAGGGACAACTGTTTAAAAGTGGCTCTTGTTAAACTGACTCTTTTTGTAATGAGAAATGGAATATTGCCTGCCATATCAGTAAACAAAGGATGGCACAGTCATCAGTGACTGCAGCTACAGCCGACGGTGATCTGGTGAGCACTGAGGGGACTCAGGAAGGAAAAGGGTACCTGCCATCCATCTAGCAGCCATCAGACTACAGCCACTCCCCATGGTGAGCCCGAGGAAACTCAGGATGAGAAAGTACAGGATACTGGCCCCAGATAGCTGCGGGGCACATCAAAGGAATGATTTCAGTGAACCCAGACTCTTGCATCTTCCCATACATAGAGAAGCGCTAAATTCCTTAACTTGAGATATCTGGTTTTCTTTAGTTAACAATAATCTCTTGACGTTCAGACTACCTGCCCTTTGTTGCAAAACTTCTATATATTCTGGCTCCCCACCCCCCGCCGTCACCTCCTCGGAGCAGTTTTCTCAGGGTTACTTGAGATGCTGCCTCCCAGGCTTGAAGTCCTAAAAATTCCCGCTGAATAATACATAACTCTCAACTTTTAAGTTGTGAATAGTGTTTTAGTCGACAGTAGTATAATTTCTGTATTAAGCCTTCCCCAGTGTCTTAGCTCAGGCTGCTCTAACAGATACCATGGGCTGGATGGCTTGACCAGCAAACATTTATTTCTCACAATTCTAGACGCTGGAGTCCCAAGATCAAGGTGCCAGCCAATTTGGTTTCTAGTAAGAAACCTCTTCCCAGTTTGCAGACAGACACCTTCTTGCTGTATTCTCACATGCTGGAATGAGAGATCATTTTTCTGCTGTTTTCTTATAGGAACACTAATCCCATCATGAAGGCTCCAACCTCATGAATGAATTACTTCCCAAAGGCCCCACCACTAAATGGGGATTTAGGATTCAACATATGAATTTTAGGAGGTCACAAATAGTCCAAAGCACCCAACATCAAGTTAATAAATAAAGTTTATAAATGAACACTAAAGAGTTAAATGTAGCCAATGAAACGATAAAATATAATGTTCTGACCGCCATTAAAAATAAGTAAACTCTTCTAAACAGAACTTCAACAAACTCCCACTTGCCTGCAAAAAAGAGAAGCAAGACCAAGGGATAATTGTTGAATCTGACAATCTACAAAGGAAATACAACAACAGTGTTACATATAAAACTAGGAAAAAATTTGCAAGAAAATATGAAAGGCAAAGTGTTAAAATTCATAGTATATGAACATTTTAAATTACCATCACCTAGGGAAAATGTACAGTTAGTCAATTCCAAGAATAAGAATCAAAGATATTCAACAAAACTTTAAAGTAAGACGTTAAAAAACTACCGTTTTTATAATTATGGCCTTTGGAAAGAATTTATTTTATATTTTAAAAATAAGATATAGCTTGGGCTTCCCTGGTGGCGCAGTGATTGAGAATCTGTCTGCCAATGCAGGGGACACGGGTTCGAGCCCTGGTCTGGGAAGATCCCACATGCCGCGGAGCAACTGAGCCCGTGAGCCACAATTACTGAGCCTGCGCGTCTGGAGCCTGTGCTCCGCAACAAGAGAGGCCACGACAGTGAGAGGCCCGCGCACCGCGATGAAGAGTGGCCCCCACTTGCCGCAACTAGAGAAAGTCCTCGCACAGAAACGAAGACCCAACACAGCCAAAAATAAATAAAATAAACTAAAAAAAAAAAAAAAAAAAAGATATAGCTTTAAGTTGGTGAAAGGTGAACATGACAGTATTAAAAATAATGTAGTAGCCCATATTAATTGAGCATGCATTATGTGCAGGACATTTTTCTAGGACTTTAGTTATAATGTATTACCAGTTATTCCTCCCAACATCTTAGAAATAGGCATCATCATTAACATTAAACAGAGGCACAGAGAGGTTCAAAACTTGTTTAATTTTCATAATCTGTGGGATGGAAGAACCAATATTCAATTTCAAGCTCTCTGGCTCCAGAGGACAAGTTCTCAACCACAAAGTAATGCTTGTAAGTTTCAACAATATTTACCAGTTATGAGCACTACATTTTGCAAGACATTATGGTAATCACTTATACACAGCATGTCAAAAAATCTCTAGAGTTTATGTTCTTCTTGGACTAGACAAGGGAACTGAAGCTCAAATAGTTGACATAAATTTCCAAAGTTGACAGGGGTGCTAAACAAGGCAACAGGGTGTGAAATCCCAAACTCTTGCAGTTTCATGCCCTTTCCATTTTGGTATATGGTCTTTCAATTTTTCTCTAAAGCAGAAGTAGACTATAAATAATTTTTAAAAATCAGTAATTTAGACCATGTTACTTCATTTGTAGGCAACTCTACTAGGGAAATAATAAGGAATGGAAATAGCATTTTATATTCATAAATATATGGCAACCATGATTGCAAAAAGATAGAAGCAATTCAAATATCTAACTATAGAGAATTACTAAGTCAAAACACTAGCTAATATGTAGCTATTGAAAATCAGGTGTTCAAAGAATATTTAATGACATATACATGTATTTTCTCTCTACATGTATGCACCAAGAGACAGTAATGGAGGGAAGTTCATAAAAACTATTAGCAGTAATTTACATAATATTCTATCATGTAATTTAATTTTTTCTTTGTAATTTCTCTTTTTTTTAAACTTTCCTCTTCCTGTTATT
Organism: Balaenoptera ricei; assembly: GCF_028023285.1. NCBI lineage: Eukaryota > Metazoa > Chordata > Mammalia > Artiodactyla > Balaenopteridae > Balaenoptera > Balaenoptera ricei. The sequence continues at coordinate 21,184,107 of NC_082641.1, forward strand.
TATTTTGTTTATGTGACCTAGGAAAGGAGAGGAATGGCAAACATAATAGCAGTATGCCAAAAATAAAAGGAAAATAATTAAAGAAGTTAAAACTAAAAAGAAAAGGTGTATTTCTTCTCATATAATGAACATCTCAAGACAACTGGGCAATCCATTGAGTCTTTAAATTAGAGCAGATTTGGATGATTCTGACAGTGTTCAGACTTTGTTTTCATCCTGTGAGATATTGAGATTCACTAGGGAAACCTAGCATTCCAAATGTGTTAGAAAATACATAATGTGTCAACACATTGTGACATGGGAGTAATACTAGTAAAAGCTGTTTGGGTCTATTAATAACAGAAAACCAGTTCATTCTAATAGCAGGAAAAATATGAGCACATTCCAGGTTTTAGTCTTTCTTTCTTTTTCTCATTTTTTTTTTTGTGCTTATTTGCATCTGTAGCATTATTTTATAAATTAGAAGGAATGGTATATATTTTTTAAGACATCTATGATTTTTATGGAAATTTCTCCCTCATTTGAAGGGGGTTATTTCCAAATTATAGCCAGAATTATTTTACCAAACATTGGTTTTTTTCCCATTTATATTACCTCATTTTCTCTCTCTATTGCATCATCTCTAACACTACCATTCAAACAATAAATGAGAGAAGAATATTTTGCAAAATTCATGAATTGGCCTAATATTGGTTCATGAAATTTATTTGTTGACTGATTCACTATTTCTGACTCTATCTTTTCCCAAGTAATAGAAAAAGGAGGAAACAAGAGCAATAGGTGGGTGAATCTGACCTTACCAACATGTGTCCAAAGGAGGCAATATCTACAGATGTAAGTAGATACATCTACATTCACTAGGTTTCTTTTTTGGTTCACAGGTGAAATAATTGACCTGCCTCTTCCAACTTTACCTCCATTAGCTATGGGGACAAATTGCACAGAAAATACGCTTAATGTTTATTAGCTGTATTATATTAGTTATTATTAGTCACTTTTATTGCTATTTCTTAAGTTTAAATTTGCTTAGAAGCATCGAGTATATCTCTTTTTCTCTCTACTGATTGAACTCTGAAGGTTCAAATCTTGGCCAATACATTGATTTGCTTCCATTTTGTCAGTAAACATTTTGGAGAGATGACAGTGAAACCTGTCTGGATGTACACTGATTATTGCAGTTTCTGCAGAACTGTGTGTAACTAATGTGATGTATGACAAGGTGACCCAGTGATAGTGATGGTAGTGATAACGAGTGGACCAGAGATCCCAGCACAGTTGTCACCTCAATTTAGTAAAGCAAAAGGAAGCTCTGCAGGATTTTTTTTCCCTTGGGTATCTTGTTTTTCACTTAGTTTGCTCTTTCATTTTCATTATAAATTGAGATTTACTTATTTCCTCAATCTCATCGTTAATATGCTAAGACATGTCAAATATGTCTAATTACAATGAACAATTTGAATACATTCTATTTTAATCTTATTGATTATATTGATCTGTTCTAATCCTCAAACAACACAGCCAAAAATGTGCCATCCATTTCAGCAAATGAAACCTCTAGGTGAGGGTTAATTACAAGGCTTCTAAATGAAACAACAGAAGAGAGACAATGATCAATTGAAAATAGACCCTAATAGAGGATGAGCATTTTTCCTTACAACATAAGGGTTGGAATTATAAGACACAGATGCTGGTTCCCAGTTCCCTATGCCAGCTGGGGGTACATTTGATCCCACTCTTTCCCACTGGATCTGAAAACTGCTTAATTATCCTTGTATTCTAATGACTGTGTTTGAAGCAGGGCATCGAGATCTAAATCCTTTCTCTGATGCAAGGAAGGGTTCAGTTTATCTGGCTAAAGAGAAGATTGTTTTTTTCTTATGCAGATACATATTAGATTTTGATATAGTAAAAAAGAAAGCATATTTACATTCTTCCAATTAAAAAAATGCAGTAAATCTGCTGTGTGTGTGTATGTATGTTTGTGTAGGGGATGTTGGGGAGAGAGAAGCAAACTGGTGCTTTTTCAGGGACAGTCTAGCTATTTGCTATTCCACAGTTGCTTCAGGAGTCTGTGGTGGCAGCTGGTAGTGCTTCTCTGATGGCCATGCTTCCAGGAAACAGCAGAGAGCTAAGACTTAACCTAAAACAATAAACTCAATCCTATTAACAAATTACTACTCCTCCCCCTTTTATACTGATCCCTTTCCAGAAAACATCTGTCTTCTTGGTCTCCCTTTTGGATACATAAAGTCACTTCTAAAGTTCACAGCTTCCTGAATATTTTTCTGTTCTCTATTTAAAACTGTGTTTTTCCCACCATTATCTGACAACCTTTCGGCAGCAGAAGTTAGTGCCGAATAATAGTGCCTACTATTTAGTTTTACTGTCTCTGGCAAGAATACTCTGCTCACATACTAAGCAATGAAGAAGATGCATGACTAATGCGGAGCAAATGTTATTGAGGGAAATGCTATGAAATAAGCTAAAACCTTTAGAGAAATTTAACTTTAATAATCTCATCCACCTCCTAGAGCCCTTTTTCTAATTTCTTATTTTGTGCTAGGATAGTATTTTATTTTATTTTATTTTAGCTCCAGGGTATTACTAGTTTTTCTCTTCTGTATGTTTTTTTTTTTTTCCCTCAAGAACCCCACCTTGCACTTATATTGCACATTTATCCATTTACAGTTAACTAAATACATTTCAAGACTCATTGATCTATACCACTGCTTCCCCTCTCCTTTTATTTTCCCTGTTGAAATCCATGTTCTTAATTCAGATATATTTTGAATATATTTCTTTGAGGATTTTCTTCAGATAGATACCAAAAAGGTGCATTCTTTTAATTTTCGTTATTGTTCTAGATGCCTTTCTTTTGTCTGACACGTTTGGTATTTTGGTTGGGGACACGACAGTTGGATCACAGTCTGAACTACTCCATAGGCTATAGATGTTTTTCCTTTGTCTTCCACCTTCTGTTGCACATGAGAATTCCATTTATTTCTTTAATTTTTGCTCATGTGTAATCAGTTGTTATTGCCTGGAAGACTTTTCTTTTTCTTTTTTTCTTTTATTAGTTTGTAAAAGATAGGATTTTTACCAAGCTATTGCCTCTCTTTTCTCTGTTCATTCTCCAGTAACAGCTTGATACATAGTAGGTACATGAGAAACACTCAGAGTACATAAATAATTGCTGAGTGCTTGCTAATGCTAGCTACTCTGCTAGTTAACAAAATAGGTCACCCCCGGCTCATTGAGTTTGGACTCTGATAAGGAAAAGTGAAGTTAATCATTTAATTATGGTAAGAAATACCTAGTTGGAGCTGTTTAGGGATTCAGTTAAGTTTTCTCTGTAGAAGTAAATAAATGATTGTTTTAATGGACTGCGTAAAGTCATCTGGGCTTTTCCAAAAAACCTACAGTATTCTTTTCTCTGTTTACTTAAATCGTCATAACCACCAAATAAGAAAGAAGGTGCTATTCTCCTATTTTGCATCCTTGTTTCCTTCATCATTTGGGCATCTAGTTGGTTAGTTATTGCTAATACACACAGAAAGTGATTTTGCTGAACCTAAGCCAGCATTCGTGTCAATCTCCAATCTAGGAAAGATTTTAGGGTTCATCCGGCTCATGTGAGGAGCTAGAGAGTTATTAGATTTAGGGGTGGGGAGGAGTCAGAGATACCTGTAGACAGAAGAAAGAACATATGTGTAAGACTAGAAACAAAAAAGAGAATGAAAAGCAGGTAAGATATCAGGAAGTACATACAGTCATATTAAAAGTATGAACTTGAATGCAAGGAGGAAGGGCTGAAATGGATTCATGATGTGAACTGACCTGAAAAATCACTCTAGGAGGTTCTATGGACAAAAGTGATGCTGGACTGATCTGTTGTTACCTGATACACACACGTGGAAAACATACAACCCTTATTTTTATGAAATGCTTTCCACTTAATCCAAAACAATAGCAATAAGGACAACTGTCTAAAAAATAGTCTAATAGTTATAATGGAGCCACTCACTTTTTGGAATGAAGGGAAATGTTCTCATATATTTTTGTACTTGATTCATATCTTGGCTGTCATAAAACATATTAGCCTTTGTTTAAGGTTTAGCTGCTTCTTCACTTTTGCAAGAATCTCTTTGGAAAACAGTTGGGTGTGGGAGGTTTCCTGAGACTTGCAGGGTATCTGCTGACGTTCTAACTGATATTTCCTTAAAAAATAAAATAAACCATGAGAACACTGGCCTGACCAAAACGGACAAATGTTCCTAACAAAATAGAAAAGCAGCCCTTTTTATTGATACACTTTAGCACAGTTGGCTAGGAAGAGGAGTATAATCAAAATACATCTTATTTGAGTATTTGTGAAACTTGAAAAGCTAATATTTTCAGGTTATTTAGAAATTATCACTTAGAGTAGTAATTTAAATGTTTGTAGTCAAATCTTTTAAATGTCAATTAATATTAAGATGTGTAATTTAAAAATATACAGCTGTTCCACAGAACGCTTTTGGGGTTCTCTTTTCTTCATTGAGAAGATCACAGTCAAAAGCTAGTGCAACACATCTGATTCTCTTCAAGCAATATACTCGTAAAGGCCAGAAAGTATATTCAACTTGTATGTGGTTTGTGAGGATATGTGTGTATGTGTTTGTATGTGTGCATGTGTTTGTATGTGTGCAGGTATATGTCCTACTGGGTTAGGTTGAAAACTTCTTCAGTAAAAAATTCTACAACACATAATTTTGGTATGCTCTTTTTCTTTTAACATGGACCCTTGAAAATAAAGGACAGCTGCTACTTTAAATCCTGTTTCACTGTTTTCTTTAATTTTAAAATAATATAGGCACTTTTTTTTTTTCCAGGAAAAAAAGGCAACTATCCTAGAATGGCTTAAAAGTAATTTCAAAGTTCTTTCTCTTCAAATACACAACACTCCCCAGAGGCAAAAACATTCAACGGTTTGTTATTAATTCTTATAGATGTTATTTTGATTACTCTTGAATTATTAATTTTAGGCATTACTTGCTATTTGACTCTTTCATCCAATATGTGATTAAATAGAATATTATTTCTAGTTCTTCTCTCCTCAAAATATAAGATTCTATTTTTTAAAAAATTTTGTCCTTATCAAGATAATTTCTTTTGACTTGAAACTATGTAAGATGAGGACATTTGTTGCTCAGACTTCTGTTCACCTCTCCTTTTCCCCTTAAACCTCCAAACGTGCATCAGCGACATCTTCAGTTTTATTGTTTATTTAAACCTGTTTGCACTTCTAATCAGAGTTATGCATTCTCCCTCCCAGAGAACACTATCCTCAAAATCTGTGGGGAGTCACTCTTAACTGTATTAAATTGTTTTCATCTACATTATTCCATCTCCCCAATTCAATTCTTTTTCTGTCACAGCCACCCATACTTATATATATAATGCATGTTTTTCCAAAACTTATCTGAATTTTTCCGCTTTAATGTTCTTCATTTGGTTTTTATATCAGAGTAATGTTGTCCTCCTAAAATTAATTTGGAAGTATTTCTTCCTCCTCCATTTTCTCAAAATATTTGCATAGGACTTGTAGTATTTCTTCTTTAAATGTTTGATCAAATTCATAAGCAAAGCCATCTGTAGAAAACTACACATTTCTTCCTGTAGGAAGAAAGTGTTTTATCATGTTTAAGTTTTTAATAAATACAGGACTATTCAGATTTACTGTTTCATCTGGAGTCAATTTTGATAATTTGTGTGGTCAAGGAATGCAACCATTTATTCTAAGTTTCTAATTTATTGGCATTAACATTTTCATAATATTCCCATTTTATCTTTTTTTTTTTTAATTTTATTTATTTATTTATTCATTTATTTATTGGCTGTGTTGGGTCTTCGTTTCTGTGCGAGGGCTTCCTCTAGCAGCGGCAAGCGGGGGCCACTCCTCATCGCGGTGCGCGGGCCTCTCACCATCGCGGCCTCTCCTGTTGCGGAGCACAGGCTCCAGACGCGCAGGCTCAGTAGTTGTGGCTCACGGACCCAGTTGCTCCGCGGCATGTGGGATCTTCCCAGACCAGGGCTTGAACCCGTGTCCCCTGCATTGGCAGGCAGACTCTCAACCACTGCGCCACCCAGGGAAGCCCCCCCATTTTATCTTTTTGTATCTCCAGGATTTGTAAAGATGTTTCCTTTTTCACTCCTGCTATTACTAATTTATATTTTTCTCTTTTTTCCCATGATGAATGTATCTACAGATTTATAAATTTTATTAATACAAAAAATAAACTTATTGTTTCATTGATTTTCTCTTGCTTCCTGTTTGTCTTGTCTTTATTATTTCCTTTCTCCTACTTATTTGAATTTAATTTGATTTTTTATTTTGTATTTCTTCTTCTGTATGTCAGTAGGGAAAAAAATTCTCTGAGCTTTCACTCATCTGAAATATAATTAATTTAAACAAAGTTTTTGTGATACAGAATTCTAGACTGACTGACACTTTTTCCACTTTAAAGATGTTATCCCATTGTCTTCTAACCTGTTTCTGATTAAAATGAAGCTATCATTAAAATTGCTGTTCCCCTATATTTAGTAAGCCTTATTCATTGTTTGCCTTTTCTTTTTTTTAAAGTTGACTTCCAACATGTTAATTATTATATACCTAAGTATCATTTAAAAAAAAAAATTATCCTTAGCAATTAGTCAAGCTTTTGGATATGTAGGTTTATATTTTTTCAAAAAATGTGTGAAGTTTTCAGCTAATATTTAAAAAAATTTTTTTTCTGCACAATTTTATTTCTGGGATTCCACTTCTGTTATAAAGCTTAATATTGTCCAAAATGAAACATTGTTCATTGCTTTCAAAAAATTTTATTTCTTGATTATGCTTCAGATTTGATAATTTCTATCAATCCAAATTTATTTTTTCTTCTGTAGTCTCCAATTTGCTATTATGCTCATTCAGTAAATGTTTCATATTCTACATTGTCATCTTCAATTTTGAAATTTTCAGTTGGTTCACTCTATTGATTCAGTTGCTCTGCTGAGATTGCCTTCATTCATTATGTCAGTCATTTTCTTCATATAATTGAACATGTTCACAACAGTTTTTTAAAGTCCTTGTCTGCTAATTCCAGTATCACACAGTTTGTTTTTTGAATTGATTATAATTTTTCTTACTTCTTCACATGAAAAATTATTTTTTCAACTTTATGCCGGACATTTATTATGACATGTTGGAAGTTATCTGAATAATGTGGTATCTCTATAAAAGGTGTTAAGTTTTGTTCTGGCAAAGAGTTAAATAACTGGTAAATTATCTTATTCTTCCACACTTGATTTTATTATTTGTTTGAAAATCCTATTTCTGTTTTGACCTTATTGTTAGGATCTGACCTTTATCTAGCACATGGACTTTATTTCTAAGGCATGGATTACTGCGGTGCAAATTAATTTATCCTCAGCCAGGATTCCAACTTCTCCTAGCACTGTATGACCTTTGGTATCTTTATTCAGCTTGCAGCTCCAGTAGCAGTCCCTCTCTGTTAGCCTCATAAGGGTTTGGCACATAAAACCACAGATCAGCCTTAGGCAAAGATTCATAGAAATCTCCATGTAGCACAGCTGGTGCTCACCTCTGTGTATCTTTCTCTTCTCTTTCCTCTTCAGCGTTCTGCCTTGAAAGTTTCTACCATTTCAATCTCTGCCTCTTCATGTCAGCAAGAGCACTGTGCTCTGCTTTACCTCTTTTTCCCTGTGCCCTATTCTAGGAAGCACTCCCAAGTAGAAAAATGGAGGACAGATGAACTTCAACTTGAATGTTTCTCTTCTCTCAAGGATAGCACTCCTTTTGTCCAGTATCTAAAAATAGTGTCCTTTCATTTTTAGCAAGGCTGGTACCAGTTATTCCATCACCACTGGAAGTTGAATTTGAGCTCTCATTAGATAATTTGGTTAATACCAAAGTTTTAGCATTTGATGTTGTTCTAATAAGGGAAGCTACAATCATAAATGTAACTGATCCTTCAGATTAAATCTTTGTTTTCTGTTTTTAAATTTTCACTCTTCAAATCTGACAATGCTATAAGCTATCCAAAGACATTTCCTGGGTCTTTTTTTATTGCTAGATTTCTCTAATTTAAACTATAACTATAATAGATGTGTCATATTTTATATAGAGTAGAAATTAATTAAATATATTGTTAAATTACTTATTGCATTTTAATATTCCTTATATCTATCTACTTCTCTCCAACTGTACTAACACCATCATACTTCACACCACATTTAGGTATGACTTTTTCTTGATTGCAATTTTATTTTCACTACAGTTGACTTTTCAACCAGGCTAGTTCATCAGTAATGTATTCTTCACATTATAGTCATAGTGATTCCTTAAAATGTGTATATAATTATGCCATGTCCCCATTAGAAAACATTCAGTAATTATCTACTGTTTCTAATATAACATTCTATGACCTAGCATAACATTATAAATGATTATGAAATAATATCACTTTAAAATCTCTTTTTTAAAATATATCCGATTTCCTCTCTTATCATTTCTCTATTTCCTATCCAATTCACATTCTATGGAATAGGCATACTTGAATATTGGCAGTGATCCTTAAAGCTCTGTTCTTTCTTATTAAACTTATTTATCCTGTATTACTTTAACATAATATTATTTCACTGTTTTAAGTGCTTGTTTACTCACATTTCTTTACTCATTGTATTCTAACCCATTTGAGGCAAGGGAAGAACAATACTTAGTATGATTATTAGACAATAAAATTTTATCAGTGAATAAAATCTATTGCATCATCAAATAATGTTATTTAAAGCTTGTTGAATTCATTCAGAAGGTAAATGGGATGAATTAAAGGTTCATATTTTAAGATATTTATAATTTTCAAATTATTAATAAATAGCACCCAAGCACATTTAAAAAATGTAAGTGATAGAATGGGAAGTCATTAACCTTTAAGCACTGAATGAAATTGTTTAGTACAATAATTAAAAATAAAATTAATGTTAACATCTTGGTGAACTGCATTGCAAGAAGTAAATGTCTGCTTTCATAGTGTAATATCTTCTGTATTTTTTTTACTGAATCTTATTTTTTAGTTATAGAAAGCATGAATACTGATGGTTAATTACACAGAACTAAAAGAAATACTGGTGAATTACTGATCCTTACTTGTGGATAAACACTGTATTTTAATAAGAGAAAATGAGAACAATAAAATTTCTGTTAGTTAGATATAGATAACTATAAGTACTAAAGTATTTTTTTGGAATGAATCAGATAATAAACCAGTGCATAAAGGTACTTATAAGATTTCTTCTCCAACATGAATCCTGACAAATGGATTTGAAGTACAGATAATTTGGAGTGCTGTTTTCAGAAGGGACCCAGAAAAATATTGTTCAATTTGAGATCCAGGCAGTATAGATTCTGATAAAAGCAATAAAGTGACCTTCAATCAACACTATCTTTGTTTTCCTGTCTGATATTGTCAAAAATGTTGTGAGCAATAAGGGCAGAATGATCATACGAACAGATAAGAAATAGTAAGTTCTTAAAATAAACAACCATATGCTCCAGTTTTTGAGAAAGGAAGTAGCGTTTCCAGACAAAAATGGAGAAAATCTTTAGGGAAGTAGGCCAGGATAGAAAGAGATAAATAAAGAAAGAGGTATGGAAATATGAAAGCAAGTTTTTAAGAAGTTTGATCAAAATAGTGGCATAATGAAAAAAGAAAAATTATGCATTATTATACAACATAATAAAATTTTTTTATCATCTCATACTCTGTGCAGAACAGTACTGTCTTAGCCAGCTCTGGATGCCATAACAAAATGCCATACACTGTGTGGCTTAAACAACAGAAATTTATTTCCTCATCGTTCTGAAGGCTGGAATTCCAAGATCAAGGTGTCAGTATGATCAGGTTCTGGTGAGATCTCTCTTCTTGGCTTGCAGATGGTAGATTTTTTATTGAGTGCTCCCATGGCAGAAGAAAGATAGGAAGCAAGTTCTTTGGTATCTCTTGTTATAAAGGCTCTAAAACGCAATGAATTGTTTAACCCTCTGGAGTCCAAAAATTACTGAGGTCAGGGTTCTTAGAGAAATAAAAGGAGCAGGTAGTTGTGGAATGGAATTCTTAATTTTGAGGTTGTGAAGGATTATCAGTTATTGGTAACAAAGGTCCAGCTGTGAGCATGCATAATGTGGATGGCAGATAAATTTATGTGATAATTCATTGGAGTAGAGAATATCAACTCCAGCATATTAGAAAGATCATCCATGGGAATATTAAAATCATCATGGTTCAGGACAGAAATATTGGAAAGAATGTCAGCAAACTAAGGGTCAAAATCTTCAAGAAATAAGGGCAAATGTAGATGACTCCAACATGATCAGGTAGTAAATGGAATAATCTGATAGCATTAGCTTCGAATATGGCTTTCATATTATGCTTAATCAGTGCTATATTTTATGTTGGGCATTATCAAACAGCAAGTGTCCAGAGAAATGTACTGAATAACATAAAGTACCTAGAGACACATTCTTTCACTTATTTCATATATCCTCAGGGAGGTGAACTAGTTAAAATGGATATAAGTTATAAGGTAAATGTCAGCTCTAAAAATTCAACATTTTAAACAATGGTTTAGTTTAAAAAGAATGAGCCACAAGTCACCGAATGTTCAAACAAAGTCTGTATGACCATCTGTCAAGGATTCTGTAGAGATTACTTATTTTCATGGGAAGTATTTTTTACCACTTCAGTATTTTACCCTTGTAATAGAAATAGTAGGAAAATACCACACATTGATCAAATAACACACACACTCTCTCTCCCTCCCTTCCCATCTCCTACCCTCCCTTCTTTCTTTCTTTTCATCAAGTTCCCGGTAGTGTTCTAGCTGCAATGGATAAAGAGTTAAAAATACATTGTCATTCTAGGTACCATAATTTGAGTGTAGGACTAGGAAATCAAAAAATGGGTATACATATCTTCAAATAGAGCTCTGTATATGGTACATGAAAGTACAGTCAAGGATGACTTTACAGAAGAGAAAATTCTAGAGCTGGCTCTATAGAATGAGGAAGATTTTGATGGTTTGAGAAAAGGAAAAACAAATTATAGGAACCAGGAAAAGGATTTGCATAGATGTAGAAGCACGAAAGAGTAGGAAAAGGCCACGTTAACTTTGATGCGGGATAGTTGGGGTGGAGGAGGAGAGTCATGAGGATGAGTGGAAGGAGATGATGCAGGGACTTAGGCAGGAACTTGATCATGAAGATCCTTACAATTATATTCTGTAACCAGAAAGTTTATGCTTTGTTGGTTGGTTGATTGCTTGCTTATTTTTCTTAAAAATGCAAATGTCTTTAGTGGGACAGTGAGGTCCACCAAGCTCTTGTCCCAGTAATCCTCCTAAATTCCATCTGTACCGACTCTTCCTTATCCTTTTTAATGAAGGTAAAATCCTTGTGCTCCACGACCCCATCAGGTTCTTCTAAAGCTATATGTTCTCTTTTGTCTCAGAGTCTGGTTAATGCTGTTCCGTCTATTTGGGACGATCATTTCACTCAACATTCTCCATGATCTACTGCCTTTTTTCTTGTCATCCTCAATTGGAAAATTCATATGCAAGTTTCAAATTATGGTTGATTACAAAGCCTTTGCCTGACTGAAGCATTGCTGGGTCCTCAATTTATGGACCTATATAGGAACTTTGCTTCCATTTTTATGGTACACATTCATTCCACATGTCATTGTGAGCTAAACTTCAGTGTTCCATCTTTGACTATAAACTTCAGGAGCTCTGTATTCTCTTTACTGTTGGAACTCAGCCTAATGAATGGATGTATGAATGGGTGGGTGGCTGAATGGAAATACAAATCAATGCTATGAGAGTGTGGATTCTTTTCTGCAGGTGATTCAAGAACAGTGGATCAAACGGGGACGTGACTCCATCCAATGCGTGTTTTAGAAAATTGTCTTTAGTGAGCCTGGGGAGGAAATTTGGACAGAGACAGGATTAGAGGGCAACTATCAGTATATGAGTTAAGAAGATATTTTAATAGTTTAGGAAAGGAGATTGTCAAGAAATAGCAGAGAGCATGAAGTGAAAGACATAGATTACAGAGATATTTGATGGTGTACAATAACTAATTGGATGTATAGAATGAGAGAAGAGTGATGGTGGTGGTGATGATGAGGATGACACAATCCTGGCTGATTAACTAAGTAGATGATGGTGTATTTCATCGGAACAAGTATTGAAATAAGAATATTGGTTCAAGGCAATAGGTCCAGTTTTCCATAGGCTTAAGCTATTCATGTAGACAGAAAATTGACTTTACAATAGATCTCTCTACATAAGTTTGGACAGGAAATCTAAATTATAGAATCAGTATATAAGAGATAATTTTTAAGTAATGAAATGAGTAAGGTTTTAGCAGGCAGAAGTATAAAATAAGAAGGGAACTGGGTAGGACATTACTTTGGGGAGCCTCAACCTAAAAAGATTGAAAAAAAAAAAGCTGAGATAACAAATTTATAGGACAACAAGGAGAAAATAAAATCTCCTGGAGCAAGTGATCAAAAATATCAGATGTGGCAGGGAAGTCAAATAAAATAGAGACTGAAAAGTGCCCATTAGATTTCATCACACACAGGTTATTGCTGCCTATTGTCAGAGAGGTTTCAGTCAAATGGTAGGGCCAGCAAGCAGACCACAAAGGCTGAGGAGTGATTGTGAGGAAAAAAGTTAATAAGAGGATTGGTTCCTCCATAAAGAAATGTACCTGTGTTAGGAAAGAGAAGGAAAACACCATAAGGCATTCAAGCTGGTGAAAGGGTGTTTGTTAAAATGATATTAGCCTCAATTGCAGTGATATTCCAGAGCAAAAACAATTGTTTTGCATAATGGAACAATATCCACCAAATTCTATTACTTACAAAATGCAAAGTGCTCATTCTAAAAATATTAATGCTTGCCCTGTTAAAATGTATATAGCATCCATATTTTTGTTTCAGTATGAATGTACCAGTGTTTGTTATCTAATATTTTAATCTAAACTTTAAGGTGATAAAATTAGTTTGATAGGTACTAAAAAGTATTTTGTGACGTTGAATGGATGTTGAAATCTAAAACATCTCTGATACTCTTTCATCAACAACTAGTTTGGGGTGCTGAATAGATAATGCGTGTGTATGGGAGTTTACTTTTAAATGTCTACATACCATTAGGAGACAGGATTTCTGTCTTGGTTCCTCAGTAGACAATTTATCATTGACAGTCACTTCCATTAAGACAGCAGTCTAAGTTTTAAACACTCCTTTCCTCACCTTCAACTAGTTACAATGTCACTTTGTGTATTGTTATAAATATTTCATGTTGGAAATTTGTCAGGAAGAGAAAAAAAGCAATATGCACATGGTTATTTCCCAAGGTCTATTCTCTAATACCTAAAGTCTCTTACAATAAAGAAATTAAGTAAATTATAGTACACTAACTTGGTAACATATTATTGTCTTTAAGATTATCATGAAAAATTTTGTGACATATAAACATGATATAAAATTCCATTAAAAAGACTATACAATGATTTGGTCATTACTATTTCAGCCATAAAATATGCATATCCCTATTGACAATATTTGAAAGATAATATGCAAATATAAAAATAGTTGAGACGTTTTTGATTTACAGGATATTTTATTTTCTTCAGAATTCACTTTGTTTTTCAATAAAAGACTTTGTCTTAAGCTCTGTTGCTGCTATTCTCCCAATTTATCCAACTGCATGTAAGAAAGCTAGGCAAAAATTGTCAGCAATTAATCTACAACACCAGTAATCAAGAGGTTTCTTAGTTTTTTCTAAATGATATTAAGGTAACACCTTAATATTATTTTCTCCACAGTATAGTCATCAAAGAGTCACCTTTCTCTACATGTAAATGGGCCATACAAATCTCTTTTTCCCTAGGATTCCACAAGTGATCTCAATGATTCTTTATCTACGACAGAAAATCCAAAGACATTTTGGTTTTCTTGAAGATTGCATTCTGCTCTTGGGTTAAAGAATTGTTGGGCACAAAGTTCCAACTTCACAGATGGTTATTAGACTTGAGTTGCCCTGAGACAGAATCCTTATGTTGTTCTGTGTTATTCTATATTTGGAGCTAATTGTATTTTCACTCAACAAGGGGTTCAAACACATGCAATTAAAAACAAAGTGCTATTCTTCCTTTGATATAAATAGAACTAAAAGTCATGAATTTTTTTGTTGTTGCTAGCTTTTAGAAGTTTATTTTTTAATTAATAGGCCTATAACTGGGCATCAAGCTAACACATATGAAAGTGAACTGAGAGAGAAACATGCAGCCCATGTCCTGGGTGAACTCATGGAGGCAGGCATGCATCAACGTCAGGTCCAGAGTGCCTTCAGACTGGTCCAGGCTGGTGGCCAGCAGGTGCGGGGCTACAGGGCTCATGGTAGAATAGGGTCAGCAGGATGCCACTCACACTTCAGCTGGTTGCCCAGTAAGAGTTTCACCACTTGTATATAATGGGACTTTTCTCACATGTTCACTTCTTTTAGCCTTTTGATTGCCATCCTCAATATTCCTCCAAAGGAATTCTGGAATAAACACATTATGAAAAACTGGGCCTTTTTTTATTCCAGGATTCCCAAAGTCAACCTAGCAGCATATTAGGACTAGATGTGATTTCAAGCAAATCCTTTGAAGGGTAGATAACATTGCCTCAGCCTTGCAGGGAAGCTGTGAAGACAGTGGAGGTTGCAGCATAGGAAACAAGCGAGCAGTGGTATTTACAGATACTGGTTAAAAGCCACCACGGGGTCTGTAAATTCCAAGATACTTCTGGGATATACATAGTCTCTGTGCATGTAGATAAACCAGGTTTTGGCAGACTGGGGGCAGCTGTCTGACGGAGATGCAAGTGCTGGCTGCTGGGAGAGCAAAGGGGCTGTGATAGTATCTGTTATGCCACAGTTTATATAACTGTAAGTATACATGCTTTTTTTTTTCAGTTGTCTTTTCAATAAATATATTTCCTTATTTAAAAAAATGGGCCAAGGTGACTTTGCTTGAAGAGCTATATACCGTGGTGACATTAATATGGGCTTCTTACGCTACTACCTTTCTCTGTAGTCCTTCTTGATCTCACATTCATAATATTGAGAAACATATCTCAGGAGGCCTGATGATGTTTTTTGATTTACTAGAAGATATCTTCCAATAACCCCGGGCACAAATACTGAACTAACATCTGGATGGATGGATGAGTTAACTTTTTTTTGACTAAAAGATCCAAAAGAAAGGGCAGGATCAATGAGATAGGCTGATCATATCTAAAGGAGGCCCAGTGGTTTATCAACATCATTTTCTTTCTTGGCAAATCTCACTAAGCTCTGATACAAATTACTTAAGGTTTAATACAATATCAAATTTATGATTCTCCTCTAGAATATTAATTTATATGAAGTCACTGAATCATATTGTTTTGAAGTTAGAAGAAACTATGATGTTACTTAACTCACTCTTCTCATTTTAAAATTGAAGAAGCCATAGTTGAAGAGATAAAATATCTTCCCAGGAAAGTGTAGATTTAAAAATACGAAGGATGTTACTTTTGACTCTGCTCAATTATTTCCCTGACCCTTCTTCTTTACATGCTATTCAATTTTAATAGTGTTCCCCTCTGTCTTTCTGCAATGTGAATATGTTTCTATATGGTAGGCACTTATGGCTATATCAAAAAGAAAGTTCAAATCATGTTTCAAGTGGATGTGCCTTATGTTGTAGCTTATACAGCTTTCTATAGTATATTTTAAAAATTCCTTCTTATTCCATAATTAGCTCATATGGTAGTACAAGATTGATCGTTTGATTTTCTAAGTGGGTATAAAATTTTAAACATATACAGTGGTTCTAAGGAAAAGTACCTTTTTTTTTCCCCTTCAAAATTGTTCTTCATAGTGATATGGGATCAGGAAGGCAAAAAATCTCAATTTTCTAAACAGCGTACATGCACAAGAGGTCACAGTTAAGGTTACCTTGGGAGCTCTAATTCTGAATTTCCTGAATTTTGTGGGTTTAAATCATAATTTTAATGTTCCATTAATGCAATGTGCTTTTTTTCTTACACTGAATTGTTCTATGTCTTTTATTCTGCACTAATGGACATTGTGTTGATTTCTGTGAATATCAAGGCGAGTTCAATATTCTGGTAAAACTCTGTTTAGTTCATGTTTTATTTTTTAAATCCTTTTAGTCGAGTTTGACTAAGACAATTTAAAAGTTGTTCTATCAATAACTATTTTTTTATTTTATAGAAAAAGACGGAGCAATATGGTTTTGTATATTTAAAATTAAAATGTGCCTTCTGAAAACTTTGAAAAATTTATGATTTATTTTATTGCTTTAGTAGGTTTAAAATACCATTAAATCATTAGACCAGTATCTTTGTCATTCAAATTTAAAACCATCAGACTGTCCATCATAAAAAAAAAACCAACAAATAACAAAAACTTCAACTGAACATGAATATGAATTACACTTATACTCACAGGGCAGCTCTTTAATTCTGAGATACTCTGTGAATTTCTTATAGGAGCGATCATGTTTTAATATAGTTTTGTATAATCAATCAGAGTTCTGAGTTAATTGCTCAATAAATATTTATTGAACTATAGTTCTCAAGTTCCTAAACTTATTATGTTTATCTCTATTCTCTATCCAAAAATATGCCTCTTTATTTTAAGTCAGAGGTGGTACACACCAATTCCAGTTAGCTCAATGATAGTTCTAGTACTAGGCATTATTCTGCAGCAAATTAAAAGGGAAGAAAGATGTAACTTGGTAATTATCTATAAACTTATTACAAGAAGACAGACTCTAAGCTTCGTGAAAGCAAGGACTGTGTTTTGTTTACCACTCTGAGCCAGTAGCTAAAATGTAACGCAATTTGAAATTGGCTCCCTAGATCTCAAAGTGGTGTGTTTACTACATATGACAAATCTAAGGTATTTCTTATACATATTTTACTTATAATTTTTTCTTAGAATGCAAATACTCGACATATAAAGTATACGAGTTTTTGATGCATTAGAATTAATAGCAACAGACAGAATCATCAAAATAATTAATGTTGTATGAAAAATATGGAGAAAATCTAAATAGGTAAGCTACTTTCAAAGGGCTACATACTTCCAATGGGCCAAATATAGATGACTCTTAATGTGCCACAGTATTTAATTCTCATGTTCTTAAGGTTATTCTTTGTTTTTTCAGATGTGAAACAATATTTTGATAGGTTAAATATCTTGGCAAAGGATAAAGTGGGGAATCCAGGACATGGTAACATAAAAAACTAAAATGCACAGCAAAAAAAATACAGTTTTTGGCATTATCAAAGTTGAACATCTGCATATTCCTTGACCGACAGTGTTATTCCTAAGTGTACATTCAACAGAAATGTGTACTAATATTCACCAAAATTTATGTGCAAAAATGTCCATAGCCTTACTCATGATATCCAAAACTAAACTGCAAAATCTGCATATATATATATATGTGTGTGTGTGTGTATATATATATATGTGTATATATATATATATATATATATATATATATATATATACATAAACTGGGTAGGTTCATACATGGAATATTATACAGTAATGCTAATGAACAAACTACACTTACATGCAATAAAAGAGAGAGATTTCAGAAACATAATGATGCACTGAAGAACGCAGATATAATTTTTTGCTATATGATTCCATTTACATAAATTTCAGAAACAAAGAAAACTAGTTTGTGATTTTGAAGTTAGGCAGTGACTGGAAGGGGAACTCTTCAGGATAATTTTTTTTTTTTTTTAATTTTATTTATTTATTTATTTATCCATTTATGGCTGTGTTGGGTCTTCGTTTCTGTGCGAGGGCTTTCTCTAGTTGTGGCAAGTGGGGGCCCCTCTTCATCGCGGTGCGCGGGCCTCTCACTATCGCGGCCTCTCTTGTTGCGGAGCACAGGCTCCAGACGCGCAGGCTCAGTAATTGTGGCTCACGGACCCAGTTGCTCCGCGGCATGTGGGATCTTCCCAGACCAGGGCTCGAACCCGTGTCCCCTGCATTAGCAGGCAGATTCTCAACCACTGCGCCACCAGGGAAGCCCTTCAGGATAATTTTGACTGGTAATTTTGTTTCTTGCTCTGAGGTTTGGTTATACAATGTGATCAGTTTGTAAAATTCATTGAACTGTACATTTATGATTTGTGAATTTTCTTATAAAAATCTACACTAAAATTTCAGTTAACCAAAAAAATGCTAAAATGAAAGTGAAATATATTCTGGGGTCATGTAGATTTAGGTCCAAATATATCTCTAGTTTTACTTTAAGTTGCTTTCCGATTTCAAGTGGGGAAATGAGGGTGGACCACCTACATTATAAAATTGCTTTAAAGATTAAGACCAATGATTATACTATTCATGGCATAAAATAAATATTTAGGTAACAACTATTAGGTATTTGTTTTTATGTAAAAGTTCAAATGCATAGTGAGCACAGAGCTGGAAATCATATTTACATCTGATTCTAAAGCCCACAGTTTTTCCTTAGGTCATATTATCTCTCCTACTATGACTTTTCTCTTAAGGAAGAATTACATGTTACAGAAATTAAGGAAAATCATTATAGCCTGGTATTTTTAAAAGCATGAATAGAAAAAGAAATTCAACTATTATCAATCACTTTCAGCCTAAACTTTTTTTTTTTTTTCAAGTCTAGAATGAAAGAGAAACATATTTCAAATTTAATTTGTTTGAACTCTCAGTGGCCTCAAAATGACTAGTCATGCCATTACCAGACATTCTCAACAGTGATTTTGATTTACCAGTTAGTATTTTCTTTCATGAGAGTTCAGGATCTGATGACTTGCAACTTAACTAAAAAAAAAAAAAAAAAAAAAAAATTAAAGAGAGAAAAATTGAAAACGGTCTACCTAGATCCCTTTATAATCTTGTCATTCTGTCACTGCACTCCCAGGTAATGTTGAGTTCTCTTGTATAGCAGCTTGTATATTTCTCTGTCTTCTGAC
The DNA here is from genome assembly GCF_028023285.1 of Balaenoptera ricei. Classification (NCBI taxonomy): domain Eukaryota; kingdom Metazoa; phylum Chordata; class Mammalia; order Artiodactyla; family Balaenopteridae; genus Balaenoptera; species Balaenoptera ricei. The sequence continues at coordinate 21,203,243 of NC_082641.1, forward strand.
AAAACAGAAAGATGCTGACAATTTTTTTAGGGTACACTTTCTCATCTGTGCAAAATGTCATGATTTCTTGTTTGACTCACCAGGTCTCTTGCAGGTGGCTTTTGAATGACTCCAATTTCTCCTCTACCAACTGATTTGTTGAAATTCAAAATAAGTGAGGTTCATTGAAGCTAGAATACAGAATATCTGCCTGTCCTCATTTTAAGAAAGTGTAAATAAACTTCCTTGGCCTATCTTGGATGTAAGTTAAAACATACAAATTTAACTGCATAGCAATGAGGGAAGACAGGTCAGGAGACAAATATGGAACATAGTTCGAGAGCTGCCCACTAGTTCCCAGAAGGTTCTGAAAGGATTAATACAGATGTAGACACTGACCAATTAAAATAGTTTTGCGGGGATGAAGATTTCTCGCACATAATTCATTGCAATGCCTACCAGAGAAACTAGGGTAGTGATGGTGGGGTGTCAGGATTATAAGCACTGTGTGCGTTTACTACCCTGGGCCATAAATGGTTGTCTACTGATGAAGGTGAGTATTTGACATTTAGGACATGTATCCGTGAGAAAAAGAGACCTATTCTCTTACAGCTGTTCATCCATGAAGGTGAGCATGTGACATTTAAGACATATATACATTTAAAAAGAGAAACCTAGTTCTTCACATTGATTCCACCTAGAATTTGTCATATAGTGAAGCCTTGGGATTGTGGATAAGACAGAATTAATGAATAAGAATAAAGTCCAACCAGGGTTGAGTGAAAAATTAACAACTGCAGGGAAAATAGATGCCTAGAAGATGTTTTTGTGACACTGGAACCATGTCTGATAAGCAGCAATGGAACACTGTAGAAATAAAATTTCAACTCTTTGTAGCCTAGTGCTGATAGTAAGACTATTCTAAGCAAAAACAAATGAGGCCAGGCTCTTACAACACTTGGCATGCTTGTAAACTTTTTCTTTTCTGGGAATATAGGCAGGGCTGCTTCTCATGAAAGTTCAGATATTTGGAATTCTGGGCAACAGAATCAGGAATATGAAGTTCAGTCGACACTTTCCTAAAATATTTTTTAAAACATAATTGTATTCATTCTTGGAATAGATTTTTTCCCCCAGAAAAGTCAAGCCTATAGAATAAGAGAGTAAATTAATGGTTGCCTGGAGTTGAGTGTGGAAATAGGGAATGATTGAAAATGAACACAAGGCAGCTTTTGGAGTGAGGGAATTTTCTAAACCTGGTCTGTGATGATGGTTGCACAACTCTGTAAATTTACTTAAATTATTAAATTGTACAATTAAATGGATTTTAATGGTATGTAGATGGTACCTCAATAAACCTGTTTAAAACAATCTTTTAATTTAGACTTCTTTGGTTAACAAACTTCACTCCTCACTGTCTTTTCTATATAATACACCATTTTCTTTACTTTTTCATTTTGTGTGATCCCTTATACTTAATAAAGACCCTCAAGAAAAAAAAAATCCCAAACCAGACTTAAGATTCCTTGACATCACTAAAATTATCATTTTTTCCCTCTTTTCACGGAAAGCAGAATAGAGAGACAGATTAAATCAGTGTCTGTTTGTCTTAAGCAAGACACAAAAGGTCTCTGGGCTTTTACCATGTATATAAGCCTGTATTCTATAATGAAAGTGAGACTATGCAGTGCCTGCCAATATCTTTTTATAATCCTTTTTTATGTTAAAATCATACTAGCCTGTTTTTTCACAGTTCCATAAAAGAACAGGAAAAAAGCCACCCTTTTTTGCCTTTTGTGTATGAGAGAATTGATATGGAATGACTAACCTTGAAGGAAAATAGAAAAAGTGTCAGAACAACACTCACTCTCACTTGAAAGCTTTCCTTGGAAATAAGTTTCACAATATGCTTTCCCAAAACTCCACCGTAGCCCACAGACGTAACTTTAACTTCTGCTCTACTTTTTCAAGTAAGCAAGGCCAATTCTTTGGGTCAAGACTATTTGATGACTGGACAATCCCACTTTCAGGCAGAGGGCTTAAAGCAGAGAAGATGACATTTGCATATACCATGCCCCTGAACTTTATAATATAGGAAAAGCCTATGGTAAAACACATGACACATCTTTATCTCTAAGATTTCTGCTTTTTCTTGTTACCAAGAGCAATAGAATTTAAATTATGGCCTGGATTTTGAGTGGGATGAAGCTCTAAATTTGGAAAAAATCAAGGGCAATTTGAAATATTCAAGAAACATTTTCCGAGAAGAGCTACATGAGTGAAACTTTGACAGAACAATTGCATAATTGCAAAAGCTTTTGGAGACACTTTCAAGATGGTGGAGGAGTAAGACGTGGAGATCACCTTCCTCCCCACAAGTACATCAGAAATACATCTACATGTGGAACAACTCCTACAGAACACCTACTGAACGCTGGCAGAAGACCTCAGACTTCCCAAAAGGCAAGAAACTCCTCAAGTACCTGGGTAGAGCAAAAGAAAAAAGAAAAAACAGAGACAAAAGAATAGGGATGGGACCTGCACCTGTGGGAGGGAGCTGTGAAGGAGGAAAAGTTTCAACACACTAGGAAGCCCCTTCATGGGCGGAGACGGGGGTTGGGCGGGGGGAAGTTTCTGAGCCACGGAGGAGGAGAAGAGCGCTGTAACAGGGGTGCAGAGGGCAAAGCAGGGAGATTCCCGCACAGAGGATCAGTGCCAACCAGCACTCACCAGCCTGAAAGGCTTTTCTGCTTACCCGCTGGGGCAGGTGGGGGCTGGGAGCTGAGGCTCGGGCTTCGGAGGTCAGATCCCAGGGAGAGGACTGGGGTTGGCTGCGTGAACACAGCCTGAAGGGGGCTAGTACGCCACAGCTAGCCAGCTAGCCAGCTAGCCAGCTAGCCAGCTAGCCAGGAGGGAGTACAGGAAAAAGTCTGGAACTGCCTAAGAGACAAGAGACCATTGTTTCAGGGTGTGCAAGAAGACGGGATTCAGAGCACCGCCTGCCTAAACAAGCTCCAGAGATGGGTGCGAGCTGCAGCTATCAGCATGGACCCCAGAGACAGGCATGAAATGCTAAGGCTGCTGCTGCAGCCACCAAGAAGCCTGTGTGCAAGCACAGGTCACTATCCACATCTCCCCTCCCAGGAGCCTCTGCAGCCCACCACAGCCAGGGTCCTGTGACCCAGGGACAACTTCCCCGGGAGAACACACAGCGCGCCTCAGGCTGGTGCAATGTCATGCTGGCCTCTGCTGCCACAGGCTCGTCCCACATTCCGTACCCCTCCCTCCCCCCGCCTGAGTGAGCCAGAGCCCCCTAATCAGCTGCTCCTTTAACCCCATCCTGTATGGGTGAAGAACAGACGCCCTCAGGTGACCTACATGCAAAGGTGGGGCCAAATCCAAAGCTGAACCCCAGGTCTCTGCGAACAAAGAAGAGAAAAGGAAATCTCTCCCAGCAGCCTCAGGAGCAGTGGATTACATCTCCACAATCAACTTGATGTAGCCTGCATCTGTGGAATACCTGAATAGACAACGAAGCATCCAAAAATTGAGGCAGTGGACTTTGGGAGCAACTATAGACTTGGGGTTTGCTTTCTGCATCTAATTTGTTTCTGGTTTTATGTTTATCTTAGTTTAGTATTTAGAGATAATTATCATTGGTAGATTTGTTTATTGATTTTGTTGCTCTCTGCCTCCTTCTTCTTTTTATATAGATATATACATTTTTTTCTTTTTATTTTTTATGAGTGTGTATGTATATGCTTCTTTGTGTGCTTTTGTCTGTATAGCTTTGCTTTTACCATTTGTCCTAGGGTTCTGCCTGTCCATTTTTTTTTTTTTTTTATAAAGTATAGTTTTTAGCTCTTGTTATCATTGGTGGATTTGTTTTTTTGGTTTAGTTGCTCTCTTCTTTATTTCTTTTTTATTACTTTTTAACTTTTTTTATTTTTAATAATTCTTTTACTTTTTATTTTAATAACTTTTACTTTATTTTATTTTACTTTATTTTTTTCTTTCTTTCTTTCATTTTTTTCTCCCTTTTCGTCTGAGCTGTGTGGCTGACAGACTCTTGGGGCTCTGGCCGGGTGTCAGGCCTGGGCCTCTGAGGTGGGAGAGCTGAGTTCAGGACATTGGTCCACCAGAGATCTCTCAGCTCCATGTAATATCAAATGGTGAAAGCTCTCCCAGAGATCTCCATCTCAACGCTAAGATCCAGCTCCACTCAACAATGAGGAAGCTACAGTGCTGGACACCTTACACCAAACAACTAGCAAGACAGGAACACAACCCAAACCATTAGCAGAGAGGCTACCTAAAATCATAAAAAGGTCACAGACACCCCCAAAACACCACCAGTCATGGTCCTGCCCACCAGAAAGACAGGCTTCAGCTTCATCCACCAGAACAGAGGCACTAGTCCCCTCCACCAGGAAGCCTACACAACCCACTGAACCAATCTTAGCCACTGGGCACACACACCAAAAACAACGGGAACTACAAACCTGCAGCCTGCGAAAAGGAGACCCCAAACACAGTAAGTTAAGCAAAATGAGAAGACAGAGAAATATACAGTAGATGAAGGAGCAAGGTAAAAACCCACCAGACCAAACAAATGAAGAGGAAATAGGCAGTCTACCTGGAAAAGAATTCAGAGAAATGATAGTAAAGATGATCCAAAATCTTGGAAATAAAATGGAGAAAATAAAAGAAACATTTAACAAGGACCTAGAAGAACTAAAGAGCAAACAAACAATGATGAACAACACAATAAATGAAATTAAAAATTCTCTAGAGGGAATCAATAGCAGAATAACTGAGGCAGAAGAACGGATAAGTGACCTGGAAGATAAAATAGTGGAAATTGCTACTGCAGAGCAGAATAAAGAAAAAAGAATGAAAAGAATTGAGGACAGTCTTAGAGACATCTGGGACAATATTGAATGCACCAACATTCGAATTATAGGGGTCCCATAAGAAGAAGAGAAAAAGAAAGGGACTGAGAAAATATTTGAAGAGAGTATAGTTGAAAACTTCCCTAATATGGGCAAGGAAATAGTCAATCAAATCCAGGAAATGCAGAGTCCCATACAGGATAAACCCAAGGAGAAACACGCCAAGACACATATTCATCAAACTAACAAAAATTAAATAAAAAGAAAAAATATTAAAAGCAGCAAAGGAAAAACAACAAATAATATACAAGGGAATCCCCATAAGGTTAACAGCTGATCTTTCAGCAGAAATTCTGCAAGCCAGAAGGGAGTGGCAGGAAATATTTAAAGTGATGAAGGGGAAAAACCTAGAACCAAGATTACTCTACTCAGCAAGGATCTCATTCAGATTCGAGGGAGAAATTAAAACCATTACAGACAAGCAAAAGTTAAGAGAATTCAGCACCACTAAACCAGCTTTACAACAAATGCTAAAGGAACTTCTCTAGGCAGGAAATACAAGAGAAGGAAAAGATCTATAAAAACAAACTGAAACAATTAAGAAAATGGTAATAGGAGCATACATATCAATAATTACCTTAAATGTAAATGGATTACATACTCCAACCAAAAGACATAGACTGGCTGAATGGATACAACAAAAAGACCCATATATATATGCTGTCTACAAGAGACCCAGTTCAGACCTAGACACACATATGGACTGAAAGTGAGGGGATGGAAAAAGATATTCCAGGCAAATGGAAATCAAAAGAAAGCTGGAGTAACAATTCTCATATCAGACAAAATAGACTTTAAAACAAAGACTATTACAAGAGCCAAAGAAGGACACTACATAATGATCAAGGGATCAATCCAAGAAGAATCTGTAACAATTGTAAATATTTTTGCACCCAACATTGGAGCACCTCAATATGTAAGGCAAATGCTAACAGCCATAAAAGGGGAAATCGACAGTAACACAATCATAGTAGGGGACTTCAACACCCCACTTTCACCAATGGACAGATCACCAAAATGAAAATAAGTAAGGAAATACAAGCTTTAAATGATACATTAAACAAGGTGGACTTAATTGATATTTATAGGACATTCCATCCAAAAACAACAGAATACACTTTCTTCTCAAGTGCTCATGGAACATTCTCCAGGATAGATCATATCTTGGGTCACAAATCAAGCCTTGGTAAATTTAACAAAATTGAAATCGTATCAAGTATCTTTTCCGACCACAATGCTATGAGACTAGATATCAATTACAGGAAAAAATCTGTAAAAAATACAAACATATGGAGGCTAAACAATACAGTACTAAATAACCAAGAAATGACTGAAGAAGTCAAAGAGGAAATCAAAAAATACCTAGAAACAAATGACAATTAAAACACAACAACCCAAAACCTATGGGATCAGCAAAAGCACTTCTAAGAGGGAAGTTTACAGCAATACAATCCTACCTCAAGAAACAAGAAAAATCTCAAACAACCAACCTAACCTTACACCTAAAGCAATTAGAGAGGGAAGAACAAAAAACCCCCAAAGTAGGCAGAAGGAAAGAAATCATAAAGATCAGATCAAAAATAAATGAAAAAGAAATGAAAGAAACAATAGCAAAGATCAAAAAAACTAAAAGCTGGTTCTTTGAGAAGATAAACAAAATTGATAAACCATTAGCCAGACTCATCAAAAAAAAAAAAAAAAAAAAGGGAGAAGACTCAAATCAATAGAATTAGAAATGAAAGAGGAGAAGTAACAAGTGACACTACAGAAATACAAAGGATCATGAGAGATTACTACAAGCAAGTATATGCCAATAAAATGGACAACCTGGAAGAAATGGACAAATTCTTAGAAAAGCACAACCTTCCGAGACTGAACCAAGAAGAAATAGAAAATATAAACAGACTAATCACAAGCACTGAAATTGAGACTGTGATTAAAAATCTTCCAACAAACAAAAGCCCAGGACCAGGTGGCTTCACAGGCGAATTCTATCAAACATATAGAGAAGAGCTAGCACCTAATCTTCTCAAACTCTTCCAAAATATAGCAGAGGGAGGAACACTCCCAAGTTCATTCTACGAGGCCACCATCACCCTGATTCCAAAACCAGACAAAGATGTCACAAAGAAAGAAAACTACAGACCAGTATCACTGATGAACATAGATGCAAAAATCATCAACAGAATACTCGCAAACAGAATCCAACAGCACATTAAATGGATCATACACCATGATCAAGTGGGGTTTATCCCAGGAATGCAAGGATTCTTCAATATACATGAATCAATCAATGTGATAAACCATATTAACAAATTGAAGGAGAAAAACCATATGATCATCTCAATAGATGCAGAGAAAGCTTTCAAAAAAAATTCAGCATCCATTTATGATAAAAACCCTCTAGAAAGTAGGCATAGAGGGAACTAACCTCAACATAATAAAGGCCATATATGACAAACCCACAACCAACATAGTTCTCAATGGTGAAAAACTGAAACCATTTCCTCTAAGATCAGGAAAAATACAAGGTTATCCACTCTCACCATTATTATTCAACATAGTTTTGAAAGTTTTAGCCACAGCAATTAGAGAAGAAAAATAAATAAAAGGAATCCAAATTGGAAAAGAGGAAGTAAAGCTGTCACTGTTTGCAGCTTACATGATACTATACATAGAGAATCCTAAAGATGCTACCAGAAAACTACTAGAGCTAATCAATGAATTTGGTAAAGTAACAGGATACAAAATTAATGAAGAGAAATATCTTGCATTTCTATACACAAATGATGAAAAATCTGAAAGAGAAGTTAAGGAAACACTCCAATTTACCATTGCAACAAAAAGAATAAAATACCTAGGAATAAACCTACCTAAGGAGACAAAAGACCTGTATGCAGAAAATTTTGGACATTGATGAAAGAAATTAAAGATGATACAAACAGATGGAGAGATATACCATGTTCTTAGATTGGAAGAATCAACATTGTGAAAATGACTCTACTACCCAAAGCAATCGACAGATTCAATCCCTATCAAACTACCAATGGCATTTTTCACAGAAGTAGAACAAAAAATTTCACAGTTTGTATGGAAACACAAAAGACCCCAAATAGCCAAAGAAATCTTGAGAAAGAAAAACGGAGCTGGAGGAATCAGGCTCCCGGTTTTCAGACTACACTACAAAGCTACAGTATTCAAGACAGTATGGTACTGGCACAAAAACAGAAATATAGATCAATGGAACAGGATAGAAAGTCCAGAGATCAACCCACGCACATATGGTCACCTTATTTTTGATAAAGGAGGTAAGAATATACAATGGAGAAAAGACAGCCTCTTCAATAAGTGGTGCTGGGAAAACTGGACAGCCACATGTAAAAGAATGAAATTAGAACGCTTCCTAACACCATACCCAAAAATAAACTCAAAATGGAGTAAAGACCTAAATGTAAGGCCAGACACTATCAGACTCTTAGAGGAAAACATAGGGAGAACTCTCTATGACATAAATCACAGCAAGATCCTTTTTGACCCACCTCCTAGAGAAATGGAAAAACAAAAATAAACAAATGGGACCTAATGAAACTTAAATGCTTTTGCACAGCAAAGGAAACCATAAACAAGATGAAAAGACATCCTTCAGAATGGGAGAATATAATTGCAAATGAAACAACTGACAAAGGATTAATCTCCAAAATTTACAAGCAGCACATGCAGCTCAATATCCAAATAACAAATAACCCAATCCAAAAATGGGCAGAAGACCTAAATAGACATTTCTCCAAAGAAGATATACAGATTGCCAACAAACACATGAAAGAAGGCTCAACATCACTAATCATTAGAGAAATGCAAATCAAAACTACAATGAGGTATTACCTCACACCAGTCAGAATGGCCATCATCAAAAAATCTACGAACAATAAATGCTGGAGAGGGTGTGGAGAAAAGGGAACCCTCTTGCACTGTCTGTGAGAATGTTAATTGATACAGCCACTATGGAGAACAGTATGGAGGTTCCTTAAAAAACTAAAAATAGAACTACCATATGACACAGCAATCCCACTACTGGGCATATACCCTGAGAAAACCATAATTCAAAAAGAGTCATGTACCACAATGTTCACTGCAGCTCTATTTACAATAGCCAGGACATGGAAGCAACCTAAGTGTCCATCGACAGATGAATGGATAAAGAAGATGTGGCACATATATACAATGGAATATTACTCAGCCATAAAAAAGAAACAAAATCGAGTTATTTCAAGTGAGGTGGATGGACCTAGAGTCTGTCATACAGAGTGAAGTAAGTCAGAAAGAGAAAAACAAATACCGTATGCTAACACATATATATGGAATCTAAAAAAAAACAAAAAAAAAAACTGTTTGTGAGGAACCTAGGGCCAGGACAGGAATAAAGACGCAGACGTAGAGAATGGACCTGGGGACACAAGGAGGGGGAAGGGTAAGCTGGGACGAAGTGAGAGAGTGGCATGGACTTACATATACTACCAAATGTAAAATAGATAGCTAGTGGGAAGCAGCCGCATAGCACAGGGAGATCAGCTGGGGGCTTTGTGACCACCTAGAGGGGTGGGATAGGGACGGTGGGAAGGAGATGCAAGGTGGAGGAGATATGGGGTTACAGGTATATGTATAGCTGATTCTCTTTGTTATAAAGCAGAAACTAACACACCATTGTAAAGCAATTATGCTCTAATAAAGATGTTTTTAAAAAAAAGAAAGAAAAGAAAAAGAAAAGAAAAAAAAAAAAAAGCTTTTATTTAACCTTCATATAGGAAAGCAACCTGAACAGATATACAATTCTTCAAATATAGTTTTTTTTTTTAATTAATTAATTAATTTATTTATTTTTAGCTGTGTTGGGTCTTCGTTTCTGTGCGAGGGCTTTCTCTAGTTGTGGCGAGTGGGGGCCACTCTTCATTGCGATGCGTGGGCCTCTCACTATCGTGGCCTCTCTTGTTGCGGAGCACAGGCTCCAGACGCGCAGGCTCAGTAGTTGTGGCTCACGGGCCTAGTTGCTCCGCGGCATGTGGGATCTTCCCAGACCAGGGCTCGAACACGTGTCCCCTGCATTAGCAGGCAGATTCTCAACCACTGCGCCACCAGGGAAGCCCCAAATATAGTTTTTTATTCTATATGCCCAGTATATGTGAGAAAGCACAAGTTTGAAACCCCAAATTTTTATTTCTTCTCAGGTTTCCTAAGAGATTTTAAAATTCTATTATTGTCACAATACTTTGTAGTTATTTCTAAGCTATGACCCTCTTTTACTTATTTTCTAGAAATTTTCATATACTGGGTTTGTCACAGGAAAATATTTCTTCATGAAAACTTTAATTTTAGGCTCTGTTTTTCTCTTTCATTTTATTTTTTTTTAATTAGTATCAATTATCTGAACGCTAGCTCTCTATTCTCTGTCCTCCATCATGTTATCCTTTTACTTAATCTTGTACATCCCTTTGGCCTTCTCGTCTGTAATCTGAGAAGGTTTCTCCCTCTTTTTTCCCCACATCTGATTCCATTTTCTACAAAACAAATCCTGCATTTACTTCCTCCAATGTATGTTTATTTTTAGTTTTGTATTTTTAGTTTTGTGGTAAACATTCCCATATCACTAATTTTCTTTAATCTCATGCTATTGTATATATATAAATATATTAATCTGTTGGCTCCTCATGGTCTTCTGCCTCTTCAAGGAGACCATGCTTTTTTTTTATTGTAGTTAAAAAAAACATATAAAATTCACCACCTTGGGACTTCCCTGGTGGTGCAGTGGTTAAGAATCTGCCTGTCAATGCAGGGGACACGGGTTTGATCCCTGGTCCAGGAAGATCCCACATGCAGCGGAGCAACTAAGCCCGTGCACCACAACTACTGAGCCTGCACTCTAGAGCCCACAAGCCACAATTACTGAAGCCTGTGTGCTGCAACTACTGAAGCCTGTGCGCCTAGAGCCTGTGCTCTGCAACAAGAGAAGACACTGAAATGAAAAACCCACGCACCGCAACGAAGAGTAGCCCCCGCTCGCCACAACTAGAGAAAGCCTGAGCAGCAACGAAGACCCCACACAGTCAAAAAAAAAAAAAAAAAAAAAATTCACCATCTTTACCATTTAAAAAGTACAATTCAGTAATGTTAAATACATTCACACTGTTATGAAACAGATCTCCGGAAATTTTTCATCTTGCAAATCTAAAACCCTGAACCCATTAAACGACTACAGCTTTCCCCCTCCCCCCAGGCCCTGGTAACTACCATTCTGCCTTTTATTTCTATGAATTTGACTCCTTTATTTACCTCATATAAGTGGAATCGGACAGTATTTGTCTTTTTGTAACTGGCTTATTTCACTTAGCCTAATGTCTTCCAGGTTCCTCCATTGTGTAGGATGTAACAGGACTTCCTCCTTTTATTTCCCCCTCAGCTTTACTGAGGTATAACTGACAAAACTGTAAGATATTTAAAGTGTGAAGTGTGATAATTTGATATACATAAACATTGTGAAATAATTCTTTGCATTGAATAATTAAAGACATCCTATCACCTTTCATTTACCTTTTTTTTTTTTTTTTGGTAAGAACAGTAAAGTTTTACTCAGCAAACTTCAATTATACGATACGCTGTCATCAACTATAGTCATCATGCTATGCATTAGATCCTCATACCTTATCCATCTTATAACTGGAAGTTTGTATCCTTTTATCAATCTCTCCCTGGCTGTTTTTCACTTACTATAATGCCCTCCAGGGTCATCCATGTTGTTGCAAATGACAGGATTTTTTTTTTTTTTTTTAAGGCTGAGTAGAATGGCTATAGTGAATGGTGCTACTATACACATGGGAGTGCAGATATCTCTTAGAGATTCTGATTTCAATTATTTTGGATATATCCAGAAGTGCTTTGCTGGATCATACAGTAGTTCTATTTTTAATGTTTTGAGGAACCTCCATGCTGTTTTCTATTACAGTTGCACCATTCTACAATTCTGCCAACAGTGCACAGGGATTCCCTTGTTTCCACATCCTTACCAACACTTGTTATTGGTAGAAGTGTTGGTAGAAGCCATCCTAATGGGTGTGAGGTGATATCTCATTGTAGTTTTGATTTGTGTTTCCCTGATGATTAGTGATGTTGTGCATCTTTATGTATGCTTATTGGCCATTTGTATGTCATTTTTGGAGAAATGCCTACTCAAGTCCTTAGCCCATTTTCTTAATTGGGTTATTTGATTTTTTTGTTCTTAACTTGTAGTAGTTCTTTATGTATCCTGGGTATTAACTCTTCGTTACATACATGATTTGTAAATATTTTCTCCCATTCCATAGGTTGTCTTTTCACTTTATTGATTTTGTTCTTTGATGCACAAAAGTTTTTAATTTTAATGTAATCTTATTTACCCATTTTGCTTTTGTTTCCTATACTTTTGGAATCGTATCCAAGAGATCATTGCCAAGTCCAATGTCATGAAGATTTTTCCCTGTGTTTATTTATAGGAGTTTTATAATTTTAGGTCTTATGTTTAGGTCTTTAATCTATTTTGAGTTAATTTTTGTATATGGTGTACTCAGTGTTATTCTTTTGCATATGGATATCCAGTTTTCCTAACACCATTCATTGAAAGAGACTGACCCTTCCCCATTGAGTGGTTTTGGTACCCCTCTTGAAGATATTTTGACCATGTATGCAAATGTTTATTTCTGAGGTCTCTATTACATTTACTGCTACCTATACCCTTTAATTCACAGGATGAATTTATGATTGAATTGGACACCTGAGAGAGAAGACTGTATTCAGGAAGCAGCAAAAATACTCTGTACCTGGTAGAGATGACCTGCATCAACAGGGAGTTTCTCTTCTATCACAAGGTCTGTGCTTTGGTCTAATCCTTGGCAATCTTAAAGTCACAGCCAGAGTATATTTTTTCTTAATTCTTTTTCATCAGCCTTATCATTATAAAGTGATACTTTAAATAAAGTGATCATTTAAAGTGTACATATTCCTCTAACTGCCTGGCATATTAATTTTGCATACACATTTATGTGAGTTATAACCTAGTTTTGTAGTCCTATAGGCATTTTAACCAAGAAAATGTGGAACTTAATCAGGGGACACTTACAGATTTCCAGGTAAGCAGTGATTGTTTAAAACATCTTCAATTAGAATACTTAAAAATGACTAATACATGGTTACTTTATAGATTATTTTATAATCTGATGTACAGTGAATCAACAACTCATTATCAGGAAACCAATCTTCTATTTCTTTTAAAGATGTCTTAAGATTTTTCCTAGCTAACTATAAACATTAGGTCCTATTCAGTTATATTCCTAAGAAGATTAAAATTTGTATGATTCAGCCCAGTCCAGATCTAGATCTAGATTGGAATACACATCCCATTTTTAGGAAAATGTCATGGTTTGTATCTCCATATGGCAAACATCTTTCCAGCTTCATCATCCTTCTGATCCTGCCTACATTCACTCTGGTATAACTCATTTTCTCTTTAAAATTTTTTTCTACAAGTTGCTCTTCAATCCCTTCACGTTCCTCTTATCTAATCATTCCTAAAACAAGTTCATCATGATCCTCTACTCTTCTTATGAAAATGAGTCTCTAGGCCTTGGGGCTTGTTCAACTGCTTGTTGAACTACACTTATATGATTTTCCCCTGTAACATGATTGAATTTCTAATGACCTTGTACATAGTCCACCTCTTCCTCAGTGCTATCACAACCCTGACCACCCAGAAAGAATTTATCATTGCAATAGGTTTAGCGTTGTCTTCTATGTCTACATACATGGAATCCGGTCTTTTTATTCTAATGCTATATAATAACATTAATATTGATTTTGAAAAAGAATTTCAGATTGTCTTTTATAAAAATTATCTGATCTTTAAGGTATGTAAAGACAGAAAGGTTAGATCCCAAATAAAAGTAATTACATTTCTCCAAATTTTCTCAATTCCTTTATATTCTTCACCTAAAACCACATATTAATAGTTAAGGAACTAACCAAGGAAGAAATATAACTCTTTATTATAATTTTTGCCTGTACTTTTTTTTATAAAGAAATGCTTCTAAACTCAATAAAAGAAAATTTCTTCACAAATATTTTGTTTAATATGCTAAAAATTTCACAACCATTTTGATGGTTCTACACAATTTAATGCCATGTATTAGGTGATAGGAATAGAAAATTAATGTACTATGACTTCAGTGGGCTTCTAATTTTGTGAAGACAGAAGATAAGTTCATAAAAATATGAGTAAAATATATGCCAAAAGATGAGTAGTGAAACAGGCAATAAAAAAAGCTAATTATCTGGATTACTTTTGCTTTGAAATAAAACATGGCCATTTATAGCACTGACTATAATTAAACAATTTCAGATAAAAATGTTATTCCTGTATCCATTAATCAACAATATTGCATTATGATTTTAAATTAAGTATTATTGCAGTCTCTATAGTTTACTGTAATTCATTAACTTAAAGTGAAGTCTCCTCTTGAAGCATCAAGGTTAAACGAGTGTCCAAAAATATGCCTCTATTTTCATAATTTACTGTTCATTATAATTTAAGAATTATCTGAATTGTATTTAGGCCCAAATTAATATTTATAATTCAATGATAGGTTATGGTATGAAGAAATACAGTAAGGTTATAAGGTTAGTGAATTTAAATACATATTTTGATTTAGTAGTTTAGGGAATGGCTTTGGAAAATGCATTCTAGTAAGCATCTTAGGGAATTCTGATGTGGGTGGTCAAAACCCTCACTTTTCAAAATTCTGACCTAGCAACTCATGGAAATAAAATTATAACAAAAGGTGTAGCCTTTAGACGATTTGCCCGAATATCATTTAGCATTTCCAATAACTGCTAAGCATCTTTGATCCGGGTGTTTTCATAGCATATAGATACAACATGTCCAAAATGGAGTCATCCATCTCCCAAGCATTCTATTTGTCCCTATTTCTTATGTCATTCGTAACACATTTATACTCACTGTACTCTTTCTTCTTCTCCAGCCTTGTAGCCAATGCTCAGTTTCAACTGTCCTGAAACTCATTCCACTTCCCTGGACTACTGGATTAAATTTCCAGTGACTTCTTAACCCCCTGTTCTAATCCACATAGCAAAATGGTGTCAGACTAATTTTCCTTAAGCCACCCCAATCATGATACATTTTGAATAAAATCTTTTAAAGAGTCTTCATTATATACCAAATGAAATATACCTTAATTTTTTATGTGAAACCTAGAATTATCTCTCCCCGAGCTGACTTTTCAGTTTTATCTATTCATATTTCTTGTTACATGATCTGTTTTATTTTGCTTCAAACTAGAAACCAATTGAACTGTTCACTATACACTACTTGAGTTACTCCACTTTCCCATTTTATGTTTATGAAAGCCCCAGGTCAGAACACTTCCTGATTTACCCACCTGAAAGCAGTTCTTCTAAAACCACATAATAACTTTTGTTCTTTTCCCATTAATCTTATATTTAATATTATGTTAAATAATGACATATATAAGTCTAATTTTCTTTTTTAGAGAATTTTTCTAAGAGTGTGGCATCTATTTCAACTTCATACACCCTCAGAACCTTTTTAAAGCTCTCTACAGAATAGCCACTAAAATTTTCAACAAATTTTTCTGGGTTCCCTATTTCAGCTTTTACTTCTTTTGAACCAGTGCCCACAAGCTAATACGTATTATTTCACATCAATAGAATGTATAGAAATGCAGTCATTGCATTTAATGTTTAATAAACACTTGCATAGAACTTACTTTTGCCCAACATTCTTTGAATTATTAAAGATATTGCATATATTCCATGGGAAATTCTTAATGTTATTTTATACATAAGGTGGCTATGTAAATCACAATATATTTTACTCAAAGCAATATTGAATATATCAGTACAATATAGAAAACTGAGCTTTATGTAAATTAGAAATATTCTTCCATCATATCAACTATAAAATAAAGTATGGGAATTTAAATCAACTGTAAAAACTAACATTTACTTTACAGTGAAAATAGGTATAATATAGGTAATTTAAAGAGATATTTTCAGGTTATGAACTCTTGAGGTTTCCATGAGCTCTTTACGCAGATACATTAGCTTTCTATACGTGGTCATGAAAAATTATATAATAGTCTATGTACTGCTAATTGATTTAAAATTATCATCTAATATGGCTTTTCCTTTAGAAAGTCCCCTAAGTGTAAAAATAACTATGTGATGGGAATGATTATAATGATTATAATTTCTTGAACATCTATGGAATTTAATTTGCATATAGATTCTCATTTTGAACTAAAACTAGGCTTTCTTTATCTATGGAGGATCATCAGTGTGAATTAGTCCTGTATTTATACTAGAACACTTTCATTCATACTTTTGATGCATACATAGAATTGGCAAAAAAAAATTTTTTTTAAAGAAAAGAAAGTTTATAATTGCAAATTTCAAACCAAATATCCCCCAAATCAGGTGGTAGAGAACATAATTAGTTAAAATTTGGATAGGGAGTGGGTGGGTGGCAAGGGAATGTGAAAAATATTAAAATAACTTTTCCTCTGTAATTATTTTGTTTTATGAAATTGGTTTTAAAATATATTTTTTTCATTTAATGCTACTTTGACTCTTAGGTTTTAACTGTTTTAATAAGCTATTAGAAAATTTTGTGTAGATGTCACATAGGTAATTAATAGTATGTCAGCTGTTTTTTAATAGAGTTCATTGTCATATAGATAGTGTATAAAGACATGGGACTAGAAGTTATTCTGAAGGTGAGGACAGTAGAGAAGAGCTGAGGCACCTTGTTCATTCCTGGGGCATTCCAACCTTTAGGGGTAAAGCAGTCAATCATTTCCTCCTCCATGACTTTGTTTGCCTCAGGCAGATAAGACTTGGTACCTTAATCATATTTTTAATGAAAACATTTTATGGATGTCCTTACAGCTATCTTACTTAATGGAGAAAGGTAAAAAAAGAAAGAAAGAAAGAAAAGAAGTCAGAGAAATAGGAAAATATCAAGTAGAGTATGTGGTTAAAAGAATTAAAAAGAGAAGTCCAACCCTCCATGCCAGCTCTAGGCACATGAGGCTACTACCTCCTAGGTACCTGCAATAATAAACAGAATAATACATGCATTGATTACTACATTCCAGGCACTGTTTTGAACAGTTTATTCATGTTCATATCCTTTAATCTTCACAAAAATGCCTTGAGGTGGGAACTACTATTAGTTTTACATTATAGATGAGGAAATTGCAATGCAGGGAGGTTGAGTAGTTGCTAAACACCACAGAGCCCTGTAAGTAGTGGGAGTGAGGAGTCAACCCAGGTAGTGAGAGACCAACTCAGGAAGGGTAGAAGCAACTCAGATAGTCTAGCTCCAGCATCAGCATCCAGGATTTTTTAATTCTCTTTTTGTTATGGGTTGAATCATGCCCCCTAAAAAGATATGTTGAAATCCTAACTCTCAATACCTCAGAATGTAATCTTTTTTGGAAAAAGGGTTATTGCAGATATAATTAGTAAAGTTAAGATGGGGTCATACTGAGTACAGTGGGTCCTTAACCCAATATGACTGGTGTTCTCTTAAGAAGAGGAAAGAGAGACAAAGGAGAATGCCAAGTGAAGACACAAGACACACAGGGAGAAGACATCCATGTGACAACAATGGATGAAGAAATTAGAGTGATGTATCTATAAGCCAAGGAAAACCACCAGAGGCTAGGACAGAATCATGGAACAGCCTCTCTCACAAAGCCCTCCAGGAGCAGGCAACCTTGTTAGCATCTTGATTTTTGACTTCTAGCCTCTATAACTGTGAGAGAACACATTTCTGTTCTTTTAAGTCACCCAGTTTGTGGTACTTGTTACATCAGTCCTAAAAAAACTAGCACACTTTACAGACATTCTCTTCCTCAGAATTTTATTTTGACATTCAGTCCTTATTTTGCATTTTATTGTAACCCTTGCTTTCATTCAATATAAATAGCTGACTGTCTACTATATGCAAGAAAAACTGTTGAAAAATTGTGAGAAATGGCATAAGGTTGGAAATGATAGAATATTTATTGGAAATAGTAATAGTTCATAAGGATGTAAGTAAAGAAGACACACATGTACTGGTTTCTGAAGTAGGCTGTTATTGAGTGATAGAATAGGAAATTTGGACTTTGTTTTGCTTCAGAGTGTCATTGTAAGTGTCTGGCCTGAGGCATAATGTGATAAGAAGTGTGCTTTAGGAAGATCAACATAACAGCAAAAATTAGATCTTATGGAGTAGGAACAACTGGAGGCAGCATGAATAGTTCGGAGGCTGCAAGTCCAGGAGGTAGTAGTGTAGGTAAGACACGTGAAGACAACTAGTATTTGAGAATAACCTTTGAAAAGGATTCTGGGGAAGGAGAACACAGAGGATATAATAATTGCATATGTAGAAACAAGGATGACAAAGATAATTTCATGTTTCCATCCTGGGTGAGTGAGACTCTAGTTGTGGCATTACAAAGACAGTTTGTGGCAGAGATGTATTTTGTTTTATTCTGTACTTAATGTTGATCTTTTAAAGTTTGCATTACTGGTGACACAACTTAAATTGTAATATCTTAAAGGTAGCTAGAAATGCATAACCTAATGCATAACCTAATGTAGAAGAAATAATAGCAGCTACCATCATTTGGCTGACTGTGTAGTCTGGGCCAATACTTCTGTGAACCGTGACCAATATTACATACACTTAACAGATAAGGGAAAATGAGGCAGAGGAAGGTAAAAATAATTTACCAGTGCTGCACTATTAGTAAGTGAAGAGCCAAGACTGGAACTCAGGTCATCATAATTTGGACTTTGGAGTCATCCTCATTTTAAAAATGATAGCTAAATTAGATAATTAGATGAGATTCATGGAAACTTAGAGAGTCAGGAGGGCCAGAATCATAGTGTTCAAGATATATGAAGTAACACACTCCAAAGGGAGTATTTTCAAGCTACTTAGAAGAGAGTGAAATCTTCCCTGCCTAGCCTTGGGTGTTTTTCTTTTTAAACCAGAGATTATTTTAGTTGAAATGACCATCAAATGGCTCTAGTATCCATTTTACATCCATTAGATTATATATATATATCTTGAACTATTATTTATATTTAAAAATTTAAGAATTTTAAATAGAAAAGACATAAAGGTCTTATGCTACAAGGTTAGTCAGAAATGTACACATAAGGCTCAAGTCATTTAAAAGTGTGTTATTCTTTTCCAGGTTAGAGGAGAAAAAGGTTTCAGTAAAATGTAAATAAAATAATAGTAGCATTGTGCCAGAAGGGATATAGTGTTCCATGCATGTTATATTTCCCTGGAGATTTTGACTGAATGGATTACCTTTTCTACTCCTCCCCTTAACCAGCTTTGACATGAGAGTGGTAGACTGTTAAGTTTCTATATTTAGCCTACAGCTGAGTGAATTTCACTGAAGTGTGAAGTAATTTTAAATATGTTTTGTACAAAAAATTTGCTGAATTTTAAAGCGTTTTGACATCACAGTGAATAAAAATTGCTCAAAACAGCATCAGTGAAGTTAAATACACTGGCCATGTGTGCTTTTTAAAATATGGAATTATGCTATTATTTTGGGCCCATATGGGAAGCAACATTTTTCTGATTATAGTCAAAGCTAAATAATTTGTATAAAAAATAAATATTTGGCATAGTAATAGATAGTATTTAAAATAAGTCTCATCACCATAACCTTAATAGATTCAATAGAAAAACAACGGTATAACAGTTAACTAAATGCTTTTTGAGCTTTCAGCTTTTGCAGAAAGCAATGGTGGTCTTCAGTTCACTGAGAGTAAATTGACCTGATTTCTCTGCAAGGCTTAGTCTATCACAAGTATTTTTAGCTAAGCCAGTTTCTGTGAGAAATATACCATCATAATCTACTTTAGAATAGTATTTGGTAAGGATTATAGCAGAAATATAAATTATTTATAAAAGAAGGAAAATATTACTGCTGTGATTCTATGACAATGATGGTTATTTAACTTTCTTTTTAGCTATCTGCAAACCCAAAGATAATAACCAAGCACTAATGTTAAGACATGTCCATTAGAAAAAGGAAATTATATCTTGAGCAGTAAGTAGTTAATGAACAATGGAAATAATAACCTACTTCATTTGTGATTTGACTCTTCAATAACTAGCAATATACTGGAGAACATTATAGTGGAATCTCACTAAAAATGTTTGTATTGATAATTTTTTCAGCTTTACTGAGGTAAAATTGATACATAGGAATTGTATATATTCAAGGTGCACAATTTTGTTCATGTATTGCTCTCCTGACCTCAGTGAGCATCTTTATGACAGTTAATATCAATTCTCCAGCTAGTAAATCACATACCTGCATATCATCAGGGTCAGTTTCTAAAGATTTATCTTATTCTTTTATTTGGAGCATATTTACTTGTTTCATTATTTTCCTTGACTCTCTCTCTGTGTTGGTTTCTGCACATTAGATAAAACAGCCACTTCTCTCAGTCTCCACAGCCTGCCATTGGAGAGGAGATGACCCCCACCAATCAGATTGGCCAGAGATTCCGGGTGCATCTGAAATATTTGTGCTCATCCAAACCACTGTCTTTGTTCTTACCGGTTCCCAGGAGACTAGAGTATGCCAAGTCTTGTCAGTCCCTGAGACATGTGAGATAGCAGCCCATTCCTCAACAGAAGCCATAAAACTTGGGGTGCTAGATATATGGTCCAATTCCTTCTCTCCTAAGGGAGAAGCAGGGAAGTAGAATTTATCACCTGCTCATTCTTCACTGAACTGGGAAGAAGAGCTGTGGCTTATGCCTGCACGCCCATTCAGACTACATGATCTTCCGAACTGTTGCCGTACTCTGTCACACTTAGGGGTCTAGTGAATGCTGAGCCCCATCAGCTCTCAGGGACAGGTGTAGTAGAAGTCAGTCTTTGCGTAGCAGCCAGAAAAGTTGAGGGTCTCTATGTATAGTCCAAATCCCTGTAGGGAGAAGCTAGAGCCCTGGTTTTATTGCTGGAGTAAACCAGGGAGAGGAGCCTTGGGATGTACCCACATACCTGTGTAAACTACCAAAGGACTTGTGATTGTCTGTCCATCGTCTCCCAGAGATGGATAAGTTAGAAGCCAGTCCCTTGGGCAGCAGCCAGAGAAACTGGAGCACTAGATGTGCAGTCTGACTCCTTCCAGGAAGAAGCTGGGAGCTGGGCTTTATTGTGACAGTGAGTGGGGAGAGGGGTCACAGGAAAAACCCACATGGCTGTTCAAAACCACTGCTTTGTTCTCTTTAGACCCCAGGAGACTAGTGGGTGCCAGGCCTCATCAGCTCCCAGAGACAGTAGAGTTAGAAGCCAGAAACCTCAGGCAAAAGCTAGAAAAGTAAGAGTGCTGGATACGTAGTCTAACTCCTTCCAAGGAGAAACTGGAGTCTTAGTTTTATTGCTGGAGTGAGCTGCGGGAAGAAGCCACAGAGAGTACCCACAAGTTCCTTCAAACTAGGGAACTAGTTCCAGGGAACTAGTGATCAACTGCCTCATCAGCTCTGGAGGATAGGTGAGTTCGATGCTGGACTCTTGGACAGCCACTGGAGAGCTGGGATTTTTGATGTGCTGTCTAATTCCTTGCAGGAAGCACCTGGGAACTGGGTTTATTGCCTCCTTGCTCTGCACTGACCAGAGTGAGGAGCCACAGGAACTGCTGATGCACCCAATAAAAACCACCCTTTTCTCTCTGCAGTCCCAAGGGACTAGTGAATACTGGGCCGCTAGCTTCCAGAGTCAGGAGAGATAGGGGTCAGTCCCTTGGGTAGCAGTCAAAAAAATTTCTCAAGGTTTGAGGGAAAAGGAGGCTACTTGGAATGTAGGCCACTTGAAGAGTTAGAAGAAGGGATACTGGCTACCCTTTCCTCACCCTGGGAATCCCCATGATCCAAAGAAGGCATTGAGGGGGATGGTGCTGGGGCAAGGGGGTGGACCTGTTATTGCAGCAAACTTGTGGATTAACCAGGTAAGTTTTCAAGATAACTGACAGGTTTTTCTACGGTGACTATATAATTTATAATCGAAATTATCCCACTTTTTTTTTTTTAATTTATCTATTTATTTATTTATTTTGGCTGTGTTGGGTCTTCGTTTCTGTGCGAGGGCTTTCTCTCGTTGCGGCAAGTGGGGGCCACTCTTCATCGCGGTGCGTGGGCCTCTCACCATCGTGGCCTCTCTTGTTGCGGAGCACGGGCTCCAGACGCGCAGGCTCAGTAGTTGCGGCTCACGGGCCCAGTCGCTCCACGGCACGTGGGATCCTCCCAGACCAGGGCTCGAACCCGTGTCCCCTGCATTGGCGGGCAGACTCTCAACCACTGCGCCACCAGGGAAGCCCCAAAATTATCCCACTTTTGAGAGTGAAGAAAGCTAAATCTTCACACCAGAACAACAGATGTAAACCAGGATTGACCTGGAAAAATTGGGATGTAATGTCACCCCAGTTATGACCTAGCTATTAGAGAGCTCTGTTGTAAACATTTATTTTCTAAAACGTTCTAAGCCATTAAAGGGGAATAAGAAATAATGCACATTTTGAACCCCTGTTTGTGTCATGTCTACTATATCCCTTTGGTCAAAGGAAGTCATATGGCCAAGCCCAAAATCAAGAGGCAGGGAAATATACTCTGCTCACAATGAAGCCATGGCAAGAGTGAGGATGCAGGAAGGGATGAAGGGTTGTGGCCAATAGTTCAATCTACTAAATCTTCTGTCACCTGGAATTCTAGATGCTTTAGCCACCAAACTTAAATACAATGTAGTTAAAGCTGAAAGAGACCTTACACCTGGTTCCTCATTTTGAAGATTCCAAATCTGAAGCTCAGAGAGTAGAAATGACCTGCCCAAGATTGTATAGAAGCTGTGACTGTGTCCAGACTTAAATCCAGAGTGTGACTCCTAGGCCAGTGTTCTTTCCACTGTAGGTTTTGGCATGATCTATGTTTATCAGTATGAACAAGAGGGCATAGATCTAGGAAAGTGGAGTAAAGTCTGATTGTGTATGAATATTCCTGACCCAGTCTTCTTCTGGAGTCATATTCTAGCCCCTCAGCTCATTTTTTACTTGAATTCATGTAAAATCCTTAAAAGGATAGAAACTGAATTTTAGCAGTAGGAAAGCTAGAATCTTCTTCAGGCTTATTCTAGCTAATTGTTCCACATTCTAAATTTCTTCTTGAATTTTGAAAACAGATTTAAGAATATATTTAGCATTATTCTTAGTAAGGGGAATAAGCAATCCATATTCACTATTATTCAAAGATAGACTAATTCTAGAAAATTGAAGTTATTTGTCTGGTGTAGCTTAGTGCATATGGTAAATTTTTTAAAACTTACACCATATCTCTATGCTGCCCTTCTTAAAAACAAAAAACAAAAAGTGTAAGATCATCACTCCTTCCTATACTGGAAAAATAAATTATCTTCATACCCCCAAAAAAAGTTAGGGTCCTATATGTGTGGTCCAAAACCTTTTTTCCTTGGGGAAAAGTGGAGAGTTCGGTGTTCCCTCCTGATTGTATGGCATTGTGCCTGGAGAGGAGTTTATGGCAAGATTATGTGCCAACTTTTCCTACCCATTTTGTTGTGGGTAATTTCTCAACTACTCAGCATGCAGGAGTCTCTCAACTGGTTGCTGAATTTCTTACAGATGAAATTGATCCATGTGTTTATTCAGTGTGTCCATACTGATAAATTTAATTTTAAAAATCTGGCAGCCATATAATTGTATTTTTATTCCATAGAAATATATAAATTAGCACTCCTCCTTTCAGTCCAATGTTAAATATATGACTGGAGTATGTACTCAATAAATATGTGTTCACTGAATGAATGCATGAGCATGAAATATTACTTAAGCTTGCTTTCCATTTATAGTAACTCTGATTTGACCTTTATTTTTCTTAAAAGTAAAACAAAATTACTGAAAGAGGAAAAGAAAACAAATAATTGTATATCTCTAAGATTCTCAAAACATCTTCTGGCTATAGATCTAAACTCTTAGTCTCAATATAACTCTCTTGATATGCATAAATATGTTTGAATTTCACATAGAAATTCCTTTCTACTCTTGTGCTTCTGTTCTAGTATAATTTTAAAATGTAGATATGTGCTATGACTGATGACATATGAGATACTTCCTTCTAGTGCATAAATCATTTCTAAAAGAGAAGTCATCAAGTTTCTAACGCACTGTGCTCAATATTTCCTTTTCAATTGAAGATCAACAAATTCTCAGTAATGTGTAAATGAAGCAGACAGTTCTTCCGCTTGCCAGTAGAGACTTCAAACTCTGCAATTATATATGAAAGAAAGTCACTGGATAGTCTAACTAAAATATGGTTTAAAATTAGAAATGGAATTTTCTTTTCCAAACTTTTTTTTTTATTAAAAGAGAAAATGGAGGCAAGTAGAGAGCTGTGTTTTTATCTTAAAGGTCCCATCTGCAGCCAGAGTAGATTATTAATAGAGTTCCATGAACTTAATAATATTTTAAAATGTTCACAGCTACTATTTATTTATCTGTGATCTCTCTAGCTTCATATTACATTTGTGATAAAATAATGTGCTTCAGTAAATTGAAATTGATTATCTGCAACATTAATTCTCTTTGCATTTGTTTTGATGAAATATATATTAGCAATGCAAACTTTTGACTGTGCCTGTCTTGTATAGAGCTACTAGTACAAATCATTCTAATCTGGTACAAATAATCCTAATTCTAACCTTTTGGAGACTTACTACTTTGAAAATTATGTGTTAGATAATTGTAGAGAAAACAATTGGTTCTAAAAATGGACTAGTATTTCTATAAATACAGTTATTGTTTGTATCTCCATTTCAATAATCAAATAAATTCTAATCGTAATTGCATTGTACATAGACCCTCAGGTTGCACTGTTTTCCTGAATTTTCCTTTTCCCCCAAGGTCTTCATTTTGTTTGCTACAAGTGAAGCATGTTATATATTTTTTAAATCTGCAATCAGAAAACTTGAGTTGGCAGGAATCTTTTGGATCATTTAGTCCAAATAATAACATTTCATAGGTGAGTGGGAAAAAAAACACAAGTAGAAAAAGAGGAAATTTTTCTAAAATTATTTAAGTAGTTAGAATAGAACTCAGTTGTTCTGCTTTCTTAACAAAAACACACCTCTTTTATTTTCATTATTTTGTTGTTTGATGAGCAGATATTAAAAAGTACATCTTCTACTGTGGTAGGTAGGATATACTTATTGATAATATCAAGCAAGTAATTTTGCAGTGTAGGAATAATAAACCATCTTTAAAATCTCATTTAACTCACTTTCATAAGCAAAAATAATTCTAAGAAATTTTAACTGGGCAGAACAACTAAGCAACCAATACAACTATAGAATACTTGAAATATAGTACATACCAATGCATGGATTATATTTTTTGAGCTCTATGTATAAGTAAAGATAAAAACATTAAAATGTTATACATGAAAATGGAATTCTCATTTAAAAAGTTCCTTAGGGGTGTGTGTGTGTGTGTCTGTGTTTGAGAGAGAGAGAGAGACAGAGACACAGAGAGAGAGAGGTTTATTTTAATAGGAAATGGCTCACACAATCATGGAGGATGAGATGACCCAAGACCTGCAGTTGGCAAGCTGGAAGCCTAGGATGGTCAGTGTGTAGTTCTAATCCAAGTCTGAAGGCCTGAGAACCAGGAGAGCCAATGGTGTAAATTCTAGTCCAAAAGCCTTCAGTCTGGATATCTAAGAACAGATGTTTCATACTGAATTCAAAGGCCAGAAAAGACCATCATCCCAGCTCAAGCAATAAAGCAGGAGTTCCCTCTTAGCCATTTGCTCTATTCAGGTCTTCAACTAATTGCATGAGACCCACATACATTAGGGAGAGCAATTTGCTTTACTGAGTCTACTGATTCAAATGTTAATTTCATCCACTAAAACCCTCACAGACACCTCCAGAATAATGTTTGACCAAATGAATGGGCACCCTGTGGTATAGTCAAGTTGACACATAAAATTAAGCATTACACCAGGAGAATAATAAGGGTGGTTTGAACTCAGTTATTGTCATTGCACTGTAATTGGTGAAAGTGGGCAAATGACACTGAAGTCATGCAAGTGGATGGCAACACTTAACAGAGAATACAGAGTGAGGGAAAAGTGAGCCCTTGATAGAAACCTAAGGACTTTCAATATTAAAGTGTAAGAAAGAGGAGGAGAGGCCACAGGGAAGACTGACCTGGAGAAAGACAAATAGAAAAAAGGAAAACAAGGAAAGCATCAATTGTAGAAGCTACTCAAGATAGAATCTTTAAAGGATAAAATGGTTAATGGTGTCAAATGTTTGTTTGGGTTAGGCAAAAAAAGGACTGAAATATATTCCTCAGGTTTAACTGCAAGAGAGTCATTGGAGACCTTATCAAGAAGAATTTTAGTGGAGTGGTGGAGCCAAAATCCAGATTGGAGTGTGTTGAGCTGTAAATGGGATTTGATTTAAAAAAAATAGAGAGTGAGAGAACGATGTTCATGGACTTTAGCAGTGATGTAAAGATGAGACAACACATTTCAGTTTGAAAGAGCCATGGGGCAAAGGGGACAGTTAAAAGAGATGCAACTTTTAAGGAGGGAAATGCTGATTTTGACTGTACCCTGAATTTTTCAAAAGTAATCAGTTATCAGTTACCTGCATTTAAAATGAAGGTGCTGGGCTTCCTTGGTGGCGCCGTGGTTGACAATCTGCCTGCCAATGCAGGGCACATGGGTTCGAGACCTGGTCTGGGAAGATCCCACATGCCGCAAAGCAGCTGGGCCCATGAGCCACAACTACTGAGCCTGCGCGTCTGGAGCCTGTGCTCCACAACAAGAGAGGCCGCGATAGTGAGAGGCCCACGCACCGCGATGAAGAGTGGCCCCCGCTTGCCACAACTAGAGAAAGCCCTCACACAGAAATGAAGACCCAACACAGCCATAAATAAATAAATAAATGAAAAAAAATTTAAAAAAAGAAAAAAAAGATGGCAAAGACGGCCACAGTGGGTCGACCCACCCACTAATTTAAAAAAAAATGAAGGTGCTACAGTTGAAATAAAATAAATATATAAACGTTTCTAGAAGAGTTAGTCTGCATAAATTGCCCCCACAATTTCATCTATTTGGCTTTTCACTTCTGGGTTTCAAACCCAGAATGTACAGAAATTGTTCCTTAATTGGGAAAAATGTTGATATAATTGTGCCAAATCTCACTCCGTGTCATAGCATTGCCAGTTTTCTGTAATACAAGTACAGGACCTTCATTCACTTTCTATAGCTCAGAAAACTCCTTCAGGTAATTTGCCCAAGATGTTCCCTCTTCCAGAAATAGTTTCCAGAACTCTGTTCCATTTTATCCTATCTTTTTAATCTAATTAATGCCTAGAGGTCTCAGATCAATCACCATTTACTTAGAGATAGTTTTTATGACCTCCCTTACTAAAACAGCTTTCTCTAATAAACACTGTTACCTCAATAAATGCCTCTTCTTTTGGAAATTTCCTGAGTTTTACTTTTATATTTATTTGGTGGGTCTTCAATTAATACATATCCAGCCACTAGAACATAATCTTTATTAAAATAGGGCCAATTGTATTTTTTCCTTAATTGTGTTCACAGCTCCTATGAGTCCCTCATAAGCATGAGATGCTCAATAAGTATGCGTAGAATGATTGAATATACAAAACCAAGCTAAGTGCATTTGGCTAAAACTTGGAAATATGTGTGAATAAGCAAACTAACATAACCTGTAACAGTCTTGACATGTAGCAACTATCAATATTGCATTTAAAAGATGAAAATCATTTTTCTAAAGTGGGACACAAAACTTTTTTATATTTTATTTATTATTATATCAAATATAATATCACATTTATATTTGATACTTATTTGGGTGATAACAACTTATACAAGTTTTCCTTCCTATGACCTTTTCTAAAGCATTTTAGAGCCATTAAAATTCTTTTGTGAGGAAAGTTGAATGAAAGACTCCCAGCTATAAAATGACATATAACCTGTAATACTTAATAATTCGTTTCAAGTGGTTTGAATCAATCTAATATATGGGGTGTATACTTATCTCTGAATTTATCAAGTTGCATGCATTACATATGTGCAGCTTTTTATTTGTCAATCGTACCTCAATAAAGTGGTTTAAGAATTGTGATAACCATTGGTTATAACCATGGTTTTATATATATATCATATATAATAACCATATATATGGTCATATATGATATATATGACCATATATATGATAATAAAAAATATGATTTAAGGATACTCTATTAAAATTTTTTAACTTCTAAAACCCTGTTAACAACTAATAATTTATTAAGTGCCTACTAAGTTCAAAGCAGGCAGTGACCCTTGTGCTTTACATGCATGAAATAATTTTATCCTCACAACAACCCTGTGATTTGATGATGATGATGATGATGATAATGATGATGATGATGATGATAATGATAATAATAAACTACCATAGTTTACAGATGAGGAAACCAGAAAAAGACTATATGCCATGTTTATGTAGGCTAGGTTTTACCATAAGGCAGGACATGATCATTTGGAACTTCCGGAAGTCTGTGAAATGGAGAAAAATTGCTTAAGTGAGTACTACTGTCTCTGCCACAAGTAGGAAGAGTCAGAAATTGAGCTCAGCTCTCTGGTTCTTGAGTCCCATTAGCTGAGCTCTCATACTCATTACAAAAATTATTTTACCATGTATAGTGTGTGTGTGTGTGTGTGTGTGTGTGCGCGCGCAAGAGAGAGAGAAAAAAAGAAAGAGAGAGAGGGAGACAGAGCACGCTGTAGTTATTGCCAATAATATATTTACTCTTCTTGAGCACACATTGAGGGTCCGGTTCTTTCCAATGAAATGTGAGAGGTGGTATGTGCTGCTTCTGGGCTAAAGCTTACAACAAGCATGTGTGCTCCTTCATGCCTTCTTTCCCCTTCAGAGCACAGGATGTATCCCGCAATGAAGCAGTACAAGAGAGACCTACAGAATAGAAGCAGCTATGTTCCTGGTTCTTGAGGCATCACACAAAGCACAGGAGACGAGGGACAGCCAAGTTGGACTCTTTTTTGAAAACCTCTTATGAGTACTTATTTATATTTGAAACATTTCAAATTTTGATCTATTTGTCTCACTAATTTGCATACCATGAGTATTTTGTTGAACCATTTAAAATTGTTGATATTTGACTATTTTTAACATACAAAAGTAAAAATTCACAAAGTTTAATCTAATAATATCACTGTCAAACTTTTTTATAAAATAAATCTATCATTTTCTAATTAAAAGGTGGTATAATTTAATTTCTGCATTTTTAAATGCTATCTACTAATGTCATAATTATATTGACTATGTAAAATGTTTCTTTCTTTTATTAAATTCAGTTCCAGGAGTACATTTTCCCATTCTTCCCAGACTTTCTGTATGTCTAAATCAATAACTATTTCTTACTTTTTCATTAGATTTTAGTTCAGAACAGCAGTTTCTCTCAGCACCTCCCTTACATATGAATTTAAACCAAGAAAGTACTAAGCCATACCTCCCTCCACACTTATTGTCTAGTCAGTAGAGTATTAATGTTCCATGTTTGTTTCATTTTTCCCCAAAATTCTTTCCATCATCCATATATCTATTCTTACGTTTATGATTTATTTTTCCAAATAGGTGGATACTTTTTTGGTATATGCAAATATATGGTTTCCTTCTTATTATTAGATATGGTTCTTAGAATAAAATTTATTTTAATACTCTGTGAAGTTATTATTTCCACACTATACAATTTTGGTATTATCCATGTGATATTTACATCCTGTGCTAAAATTTCATGTTAATTTTGTTTATTACTCATAATCTGTCACTATTTACATCCAAGAACACATTTTGTTGCAAAACCTGTACTATTTTCCTTGTGAATTATTAAAGAATGTTTTACTTTAATTTTATCAATCATCTTTTGGTTCCACATTTGTTGTCTTCATTTATACCATTTTCGAATTCTTCTGGGGTATGTTCTTTTTCCCCATCATGTTCATGTTAAAGTTCTGATTAGAATGAATGTTGCCATGCCAAAAGAGTGAGCTAACTTTATGCCATGGAACTTCTGGTTGTAGGCACAATTTCATAAAAACTGTTATTTGGCATATTAAATATAGCAAGCTGTTCATTTTCCTTACTTCCTTTAATTTTTTTCAAATCAGACCTTTAACTGGAAGGAAAGAAAAAAACTCAACTTAAGCCTTCTGGTCCTTCAGTCTCATTTCTACATTAAATAAAATAATTTTCTTTCCAAGGCAAAAATACAACCTCTTAGATAAAATTTTATTTGGTTACTCTTAAAAAAATACTTAATTTTTTCTCAAAAGAATCTTTGTTCAAGAGAACATTGACTATGGCCTCTTCTTTTAATTTTCTGTAATTATTCCTCATAGAAGTATGGTACAGGCATCAAGCAATACAAAGTATCTCTAATTTAATTTATTGTGTGATTTTTTCCCTTGTTTATTAAGCTTTCATTAAATAAATAAAATGAAAATTCTCAGAAGCTTGTTTCATAAACCCAGATGGCCAGGGAGAGGATCTTACCAAAGGGAGGCATCTAGACGTTCTTCTACAGATTGCACACGTAATCATGATTACCCTTTAATCAACCATATCAGTGGGAGAACATTCTCAAAATGGCTACACAAATCTAGCTCCTGAAGTATATTTTCTGAAATGAACTTGCCAAACTAATCCATTTTCCCCTCAATGAAACCAGTTTTCATGTCCATCCATACCATCTGTTCCTCATGAAAATGGAAAATTAGCTTTGTATTAACTGGCATCAGTTAGTTCCATTGTCACCAACTGGTTCATTAAAAAATACTGGGGTTTCTTTTACCAGGAAATAACACTTTTATTTTTATTTTTAATTCAAAATAATTATAATCACTATATTATATTTGTGCTTCACCATGTTACTTCTCTTTTCAATATTTTATGAGATCAACTTGTTCAATTTTATGGTCTTATTTAATACTTGCTATACTGGTGACATTACAAACCCTAATTCCTGCTTCCTGGTAACTATGGACTCAACTTCTATCAAGCCACATTCAGTGAAAGCCCAACACATTCTTTTTATGTTAGAATTAGTTTACTGTCTAGGTATAGAACATTACATTTAAAACAATTTAAGTTTGAAAATGGTTTCTAATTTTTTTCATAAAGTTAACTTAGGGAAAGCTACCCCAAAAATATAACAGATTGTAACAAAATATCTAACATTTGTGAATGAATTAAATTATTTTTTCAGCTGCATCTGATCACTTAGAACTGAGTTTTAATTACCAGTCATGAGGCTCCTGACAAGATGGCAGAGTAGAAGGACATGAGCCCACCTCTTCTTATAGATACACCAAAATCACAACTAACTGCTGAACAACCATCAACAAAAAACACTAGAACCTACCAAAAAAAAGATACCCTACATCCAAAGACAAAGAAGAAGCCACAATGAGACAGTAGGAGGGGCACAATCACGATAAAATCAAATCCCATACCCACTGGGCAGGTGGCCCATAAACTGGAAAATAATTATACCACAAAAGTTCTCCCACAGGAATGAAAGTTCTGAGTCCCACGTCAGGCTCCCCAGCCTGGAGGTGTCTGGCAATGGGAGGAGGAACCCTCAGAGAATATGGCTTTGAAGGCCAGCAGGGTTTGATCGCAGGAATTCCACAAGACTGGGGGAAACAAAAACTCCACTCTTAGAGGGTGTATGTAGGGTCTCGTGTGCACCAGGACCCACAGAAAAAAGCGGTGACCTCATAAGAGACTGGGCCAGATTTACCTGCTAGTATTGGAGGGTCTCTTGCAGAGGCGGGGGGTGGCGGTGGTTCACTGCGGGGACAAAGACAATGGTGGCGGTAGTTCTGTTGAGTACTCATTGGCGTAAGCCCTCTTGGAGACGCCGTTTTCTCACCAAGACCTGGCCCCACCAAACAGCCTGTAGGCTCCAGTGCTGGAATACCTCAGGCCAAACAACCAAGAGGGTGGAAACACAGCCCCACCATCAGCAGACAGGCTACTTAAAGTCTTCCTGAGCACACAGCTGCCTGATAAACACACTCCCAGACATGGCCCTGCCCACTAGAGGGACAAGACCCAGCTCCACCCACCAGTGGGCAGGTACCAGTGCCTCCCACCCGGAAGCCTGCACAAGCCTCTTAGACAGCCTCATCCACCAGGGGGCAGACAGCGGAAGCAAGAAGAACTACAGCCATGCAGCCTGCGGAAGGGAAACCACAATCACCGAAATTCAGACAAAAGTGAGATGGCAGAGGAATATGTCCCAGATGAAGGAACAAGATAAAACCCCAGAAGAACAACTAAGTGAAGTGGAGATAGGCAATCTACATGAAAAAGAATTCAGAGTAATCATAATAAAGGCAATCCAAGATCTTGGGAAAAGAATGGAGGCACAGATCGAGAAGGTACAAGAAATGTTTAACCAAGACCTAGAAGAACTAAAGAACAAACAAAGAGATGAACAATACAATAACTGAAATGAAAAATACTCTAGAATGAAACAATAATAACTAGTCATACTAGAATGGGAAAATTGATGACTCAAATAAAATATAAAACGCATAATTCTGGGAAAATATAAATAAAGCATCGAGTATACAAAGGGATTACTAGCACTTTAGTAGGAATTCCCACTATTTTTAATGACCTTTCAATAATGCATTTAAAATTATTTATTTTAGAAGAAATATATCTACACTATTCTTACTAATTCTCAATAAATATTTGTTAAATATTTGGGGAATTTAAAAGAAAATTCTAAATGATATGAGGACAGCAATGAAACATATATAATCTATATTGAAATGGTCAGGTCCGAAAAGGTAAAAGAATTGTCGCTTATGGAAAAAGGGGAATTTATACCAAGTTTATTCATAATTGCTGAAACTTGGAAGCACGCAAGATGTCCTTCAGTAGGTGAGTGGATAAATAAACTGTGGTACATCTAGACAATGGAATTTTGTTCAGCAATAAAAAGAAATGAGCTTTCAAGCTATAAAAAGACATGCAGGAAGCTTAAATTTATACTACTGAGTGAAAGAAGCCAATCTGAAATGCTACGTACTATATGATTCCACCTATATGACATTCTGGAAAAGGCAAAACTATGGATGCAGTAAAACAGATCAGTGGTTGCCAGGGTCTGGGGCTAGGGAGAAGGAAGAGATAAATAGGCAGAGCACAGAGGATTTTTAGGGTAGTAAATGCTCTATATAATAATAATGGATATAAGTCATCATACATTTGTTCAAACTTGTAGAATGTACAACACCATGAGTGAAACATCATAATGTAAACTATGGACTCTGGGTGAGCATGATGTGTCAAGCAGGTGCATCACTTTTAACAAATGTACCACTCTGATGAGTGATGTTGATAATGGGGAAGTTTGTAGATGTATAAAGGTAGGGGGTATATGGGAAATCTCTGTACTTTCTTCTCAATTTTGTTGGAAAAACTAAAGGTGCTCTTAAAAATTAGTTTTCAAACAAAACAAAACCAAAAAGTAAAGGGAGGGATGGGAGTTCACACTAGATCCATTTCTTAAGATGGAATTCATACTGACAGGAGATGTTTAGTCAGCAAAGTCAAGAACACAGGTGCCTAGGTAAGCAATCTCCATACATGTCTATCAACATTGTCATCAACATCAACAGCTCTGAGAATAAATAGTACATCTCAGAAATGCGCAGAGCTTGACAGCAAGAGGCTGAGGCTAGCTCCTAGGATATACAGGCATACAGTGTCTCAAGTGCACGGGAAGACATACACAGTAGGTGTGGGAAGGTCACAGGTGAGGGGCAGGTGGAATACAGCTCAGGAGCCTGTGTTTTCAGAACAAAAGCACCAAGATTGTGATGAGAAGTGGAAAGGAAAATTTATAGCTTTTTATTTGCCACTTGGAGAACAGAGCAAGAGATAAGAATGTCCTGATTGTAAGTCATTCCACCTGTAATAATTGATTACTAGGTGCATGCCAGTTCTCTTAGGGTGGTTTTTCTTTTTTCCTACTTAGCCTGTCACAAATGTTTGAAGTCCCCTGATTTTTGTGATTTTATTTTTTAATCACAAAAGTAGTATCTACTCAATTTAGGACACTTAATTCAGAGAAGTTTAAATGAGCTTCATTATTTTCAAGCAATGACTATTCCAGAAAAAAAAAAAAAAATCAGAGGAAAGAACACCTCCCTTTAAAGATAATTTTATTTATATCCTTTTTTTTGTTCTCTGCAAATGCCTTACCAACAGGGCATTACCACTCTATCTCTATAGATATTTATATTTTTGTATTTTTGTATTTTATTTATATTTTTATATCTTTGTATTTATCTGGTTTGACATCTATTCAACTAAGCATGTGGCTGGGAGAATACTCCTGTCTTTTCTCAACTGGGCTTTCTTTTTTGAGATAACCTACTTTATAGACTATTGAAGTACTAGGAAAATATTTTGAAATGTCAATGTATTAAACATGTTTTTCATTGAGCACCTTTTTCATGCTACAAACTAATTTGATTGTTATCAGAAGAAATGTGTTATTAACAGATATGACTGTTTGTATTTCTCTGATGACTTGATGGTTTTGGATAATACTCCGACATCATTAAATATGTGAAGAGTAAAATAGTAACTATTCTGACATCATTAAAAAGTGAAAAGTAAAATATTGTCATTATGGAAATGAAACCTTGTGCTCAAGAAAAAATTGAAGTTGGTTCATATCTACTAATTTCTCAGCAGAGGTGACAACGTCTTTGATTCCTTGAATTCCCAAGCTTGCTGGTGCATCTAAGATTACATTCCAATCCAAGTCAAAAGTTTACTCTCATAGACACCTATCATAATACAGCATGCCAGACTGAAGTTGATCTCTAAAATTTGTAATCATGTGTATTAGTTTGCTATTGTTGTTCTAACAAATCACCACAAATTTAGTGGCTTAATACAACACAAATTTCTTCTCTTATAGTTGTGGAAGTCAGAAAAAGCCCTGTTGGCCAGGCTTTGTTTCTTCTGGAAAATTCAAGAGAGATCCCTTTCCTTACATTTTCCAGCTACCAGAGGCCACCTGCATTTCTTGGCTTGTGGCCCCTTTCTCCATCTTCAAAGTGTATCACTGCAACCTATGCTTCTACCACCACAACTCTTTTTAATCTCTGAACTTGATTGCCTCCATTTTATAAGAACCCTCTGGTTATATTAGACTCATTCAGATAATGCAGAATAACTTCCCCACTTCATGGTCCTTAACTTAATTACATCTAGAAAGACGTTTTTGCCATGTAAAATCACATATTCACAAGTTCCACTGATTAGGATGAGGCATCTTTGGGGGACTTTATTCATTTTACCACAATGTGGAATATGCAGATTTTATCACCAGATTTTTTTTTTTTTTTTTTTGGCTGCACATAACTACTTGACCAACAGGGAATTCCGTATCACCAAATATTTTTAAAACACAAATTAAATGTGTGAAGTGGAACAAGATTGGAACTGAAAAATCCACAACCCACACCTAAAATTACTTAAAAGCCTTTACAATTTTAGCATTTTAGATTATTTTTTGCCTTTAACACTGGTTAAAAATATTTTTAGCACTAATCACAATAATTGACACAATCTATATTACAAGGTTATTAAACTGTACTTTTTCCTGAAGATAAAATAATCCTTGTGGAGAAAATAAATCTCTGAAAAATAATAATATGTAATAAATGTATCTACATTAAAATTATTCACTAAATGCAAAAAAATTGAAAAGAATTTGTTTCATTTCAATTTAACAGAAATACTATATCATCTTTCAATTATAAACAAAATGAGAAACACAAAAAGCTGAAACTCTGCCCCAAATCATGTAAAAAATATGTAAATGGAATGTCATGTATAGACATAAAAAGAGACTCAAAGGATATGTAAATATTAGAATCAATAAAACATATTTACTATAGGAATTAGAAGTAGGGGGAAACACTACTGGGCATATACCTTGAGAAAACCATAATTCAAAAAGAGTCATGTATTTTGTTGTGGTCATCCATGTACAATGCTTGGTGTCAGTCGATTTATCTCTTGTAAAAATAAAATACAGTGTGTGTGTGTGTGTGTGTGTGAAAAAAAAAAAAAAAAAAAAAGAGTCATGTACCACAATGTTCATTGCAGCTCTATTTACAATAGCCAGGACATGGAAGCAACCTAAGTGTCCATCAACAGATGAATGGATAAAGAAGATGTGGCACATATATACAATGGAATATTACTCAGCCATAAAATGAAATGAAATTGAGTTATTTGTATTGAGGTGGATGGACCTAGAGTCTGTCATACAGAGTGAAGTAAGTCAGAAAGAGAAAAACAAATACCATATGCTAACACATATATATGGAATCTAAAAAACAAACAAAAAAAATGGTCATGAAGAACCTAGGGGCAAGATGGGAATAAAGACACAGACCTACTGGAGAATGGACTTGAGGATACGGGGAGGGGGAAGGGTAAGCAGGGACAAAGTGAGAGAATGGCATGGACATATATACACTACCAAATGTAAAATAGATAGCTAGTGGGAAGCAACCGCATAGCACAGGGAGATCAGCTCTGTGCTTTGTGACCACCTAGAGGTGTGGGATAGGGAGGGTGGGAGGGAGGGAGATACAAGAGGGAAGAGATATGGGGATATATGTATATGTATAACTGATTCACTTTGTTATAAAGCAGAAACTAACACACCATTGTAAAGCAACTATACTCCAATAAAGACGTTAAAAAAAAAAAAAAAGAAAACTTAAGAAGTAGGGGGAAAGAAGAATAAATAAATATTTCTAGATAGTGCTTTTAACCAGGATGAAGGGTTTGAGATAGAAAGCAGTTTAACAAGCAAAAATGTCTGGTTTCTATTTTGATGTTGAATTACCATGGAGTATGAGGCTGATATGTTCAAGGGGTGATCATGAATGGTTCCCACTCAGCATTCCAGCTTACCTCCTAGTACCCATCTACCTCTATTCAGAAGCTGCATGAGCTGAACAGCTTTTCTAAAATCCTTTGTTTCCACCATTTTGATACAAATTAGTTTCCTCCAATTACATGTAGTTATACAACACTTGGAATGCAGAAAAGAGTTTATTTGATTGGCTCTTCCTTCTATCGGGTACAGTTGTGAGGGCATTGTGTTTTTCTACAGCAATCTAGTCCCTAGCTTCCCTGGGTCAACAGGTTGGGGTGCAGGTCTGGGTGATATTATGGTATGTGGATCATAGCTACAGTGTGTATTCATTAACTTAACAATTCCTGCTGTTGATTCTAGGGTCCTAGCCTTGAGCTTGCACTTCCAGTTGTTCCAAAAATTTTTAAAGCATCTGACCATTGCATTTAATCCCTTTGTGTCTGAAATAGCTAGAATGGATTCTGTTCCTGTAACTGTTCCATAACCGATTACATTTGGATGGAAGTTAGTCTATAAATCTTGATTTTAAAGCAAAGTATAGAATTGACGTACACATTTGGAAATCATTAGAGTTTAGGGCTTGATGGACATATATGATAGACATGAAATTGAAGTCATCTGGGAACTGTTACATGCATAGGAACATTGGGGAATATCAATGCCATAAGAAGGTGTTGGAAGAGAAGCCAGTCAGAGAAGTTGGAAGAGAAAGAGAAAGTATATAAGTTCTTAAAGGAGATTTCAAATCTGTGTTAACATTTCCCTTTCCACTACTTGACTAAATTTCCTCTTCATTGTCCCTGTGTGTTTTCCAAATCCTCATTATCTCTTGATGGTGTCACCCTATTTTTAGCTTCATTTGCCTATGGTGGGGCCAATGGTAAACCAGTTCAAATACGTGTAATCTATGATCATAAAATTATTCTTTTATTCAGTGCTCATAATCATTTCTTGTCAAACTCTAAGCTAAGGCATTTTCACATATTATATTTCTCTATTCTTGATTTTAGGCAGCTGAGCAATTATGTAGAAATTTACAAAATTAAACTCATCTAGTTCTCTACAAATTCATGTTATGTAATATAAAATGTTCCCTCAGCAGTGCTTGATAATCCTTGTGCTAAGATTATAACCTGTGTTATTTCCTGTTTACACACACATACACACACACACATGCATGCACACACAGAGACCTTTATTATTTTGCCTTTACCTCTGAAAATAGTGTGTTCATTCTTTACAAGCTAATCCTTCTGTTATTTATCATGCCTCTTTACATTTTATCCTGGATTCATTTTCTTCATACAAAATTTTTATTTAAAGACCATAAGCCAGGCAATGATTCATGGGCTAGGATATAAGAATGAGCTAAATATAGAGTCCCCAGTACTGGCCCTCCTAGAACTTGCAGA
This sequence comes from Balaenoptera ricei, assembly GCF_028023285.1. Taxonomy (NCBI): domain Eukaryota; kingdom Metazoa; phylum Chordata; class Mammalia; order Artiodactyla; family Balaenopteridae; genus Balaenoptera; species Balaenoptera ricei. The sequence goes on from NC_082641.1 coordinate 21,241,772, forward strand.
GAATATACAGTGAAAATCAGACTAAGCTGGTTAGAGAGATTTTCAGGATGTTCTTTTTTGTGGGGTTGTCAGGCAAGACCTATTTGATAAGAAAATATTTACCCAGAGACCTGAAGGAAAGCCCTCTGTCTTTCTGCAGCTGGTCTTTTATTTTGGTTTGTATGAGCTTTAAATACATTTAAACTTACATCTATTTCTTATGTATGATACATATTTGCCTTTTAACTTGGCTTATGGTATGTTGGATATAAATTAGTTGTCCAACTATATAGCCTAATTATCAAATTTTAGGACTTCTGAACTTTATATGAGGGCTAAAAATAGTTTATAATCAATAATGAAAAAGATTAATATTTTATTTAGTATTTACATTGAACTTTTACTATTTATTTGTTTTTATACTTAGAACTTGGATCCACTTGGAATTTATTTTTTTATGAGGTGTAAAATACTGATCCATATACACAAAATGGCTGATAAGATAGATGGATACATAGAGAAATCTCCAACTGTTTCTACAGCATTCTTTGCATAATCAATTCTTTCCATACTGACTTGAGATGTCATCTTAATTTTAAACTAAATTTCTCTATATATTTGAGTCCATTTTGGGCTTCCTAGTTTGATCCATTGAACTGTAGGATTATTGTTACTAAATGTTAAGTTAAATAATATTTAAATACAATACATTACTTCAGTAAAAGATTGTCAATCCAGTGAAAATATAAAGTAATGTAATATATAATTAACTTGGCTATACAAACCTTAGATTAGATCTAGGAAGATAATTTTATTAAAAAGTTGTATTGATCAATAAGTATCAAAAATCCTTCCTCATGACAGATTATTATTTTTGTATTTTCTCTATCCTAGTAGAGTTCTTATAACCTTTCCAGGTATAATGAGGTCCAGCAAACACAGTCTGAATAATTTGCTGCATGTTTCTTTTTTTGAAGTAGCATTTATACATAAAACTTTTGTACTGTTTCAGTAAGGCACTTTAGCATATGCTGGTTAAATTTTGTCTTCTTGTTACAGCCTAAATCTGTTTTCATTCAGGTTGGTTGCTTTATGCCTCCAAGCTAAAAAAAGGATATTTAAAATCTTGAGAGAAATGATTCACACTCTCTTTGGCAGCTAAATACAATCTTTGTCTTTTGCTCAGTCCTTGGAATTTGATGAAGTAAAAGATTAAGACCGTCATACCACATGTATAAACCAAATGCTTTTAGTTCTCATACTGACAACACAATTGCTTGTGACTTCTCAGAGAAAAGTCACTCTTCTCTGTTGTTACTGTTTTCATAGACTACAAGTGTTAGGAACCTGTCTTAAGAATTCTTTGTTTCTTTTTTTAAAGCAATGCAGGACTTTTTGTTTTTCTATTAATGGAAATGAAAAATGTCAATTCTCAGTGGCAAGTGTAAAACCTATAGCATGCACAATTTCCTGCCTGGCTTCTTTGGACTCTCCCTGCTAGGACGCATAAAACGTGATAAAGTTTGGTAATGTCAAGGAAGGTTAATCGTGAGGTGAGGAGACACTGTGACAAAATCTATAGATCTAAAACAAATCTTTCCTAAAAGGAAGTGAAATAAAGGTAGTTTGGATTTTATTATATGGAAATTACTTTTAAAATTTACTGAATTTTTTTCACTCTGTGAAAAAAAATGTGGTATGCTCTACGGAAAACATAGAAATTAGAAATAAGAATAAGACTAAGATTTAGTAGATGGATTCATTAGCCCATGAATTTTAGATGTGTTATTTTATTTTAATAATTAACCTCGCTGTGATGTGTTATAAGTTTGATATAAATTACAATCTCATGTTTTAAGTATGAAAAGGAAATCCCAGAGAATTTACATCTGCTTCCAAAAGATGCTACATGGAGTAAAAGAACAGTTACAGTATAAAAGAAGGATCTGTAGCATTCTGGACCCTTTGTCAAAATAGTTTTGTAAAATAATACAATCACAGTCTCTAGCTTCAGGGGATAGAATCCTATTAATGTAACTCACAAGCTGATTGAGCTTGGGCAAGATACTTAGCCACTTTGGGCTGATAGAATCTGCTTCATGTGCTTTTGAGGTGGTATATAGAAGAAAGAATAAGATATCTTGGAGTGTAAATATTCCATAATATTTAGCTGTTTTTATTATTATTATGACATTCTTATTCATACAGTTAATGTACTTTCAAAGAAGACCCATTCCTATCCTTAAGGATTTTACAATTTAGGATTCGAACAACTTATCTAATAACCACAACACAAGGTGGCATCTTATGCAATGATAAGACAAAGATGAATAACAAAGATAGGAAAAGAAAGTATTCTACAGAGACTAACAAAGAGAAAGACTAAGAAAAAGTTCTAGCCTGGTAATAGGTCAGAAAGCTATTTAAGAAAGAAATAGCCTGGAGATGAGCATTCCAAGACTGAAAAAGAAAAGTTCAGCAGGTGATGATGAAGGAGTGATGAAGGAAAACTCTAGGGAGGAGAGATCCATAGTATAGAAATAGCTTTTTAAAAATTATTGGGGAAATGTGTGTTGAGCAGAATGCATAAAATTCCACTGGTATTTGTTAAATGATTAGTGAAAAACAAGTTTGGAAATATTAATTGGGACAGTACGAGAGAAGCCTCTGTCAGTCTGGGCTGTGGCAGGCTCGCAGAGTTTGGCGTTAAGAATTACTTCAAGGTTGATTGCTTTCAGATTTATATTTTATGTTTTTAATGTGTGTTTGTTGCCAAGTATATGACAGTAACTAATATTAACACACTAAAATAGCACCCCTTAATTCAACAATATTGTCCTAGACATATGCCACTTATTATGGGTATATTACACAAATCATTTTCTTTATGAGCTCATGGCTGCTTTTGATAAGCATTTTGTACAAGGCGATTTTTGCCAATTTATTCACATTTGTGGTAAAATTATGTGGCCTAGAAAAACCTGAATTATGGAACACTTTTTAAAAATCACAACTTAATGACCTTCAAGAGTTCAGTGTTCCTTTATTCTAGCCCGAGTCTCCCTCTAACTAGCTACATGACCCTGCATCTGTTATGCAGACTCCAAAGGCCTTTGTTTCAATATCTCTAGACAAATTCTGGACTAACTGACATGCCTGGTCATTTGTGGCCAAATCATTATATGACTGCAGTTACATTAAATACACTTCTGTCAGGAATAAGAGAATCAGAAATTAGATTACACAAATCAGAGAAATTGAAGGAGGGACAAAACAGGGGTATAAAATTAATTTCTTAGACATTTTGATTAAAGCAGATATCTTAACTTTATGGAAGGGCTATAGCATCAATTTTCCTGTAAAAAAAGTAACAGCAAATTTTCAATAACTTTCCTCCAGATTAAAAATAATCTATGACCCATAAATGTTTCCACTATTTTCTAGGAAATTTTAAAAAATAATTTTCCACTTTTGCCAATTTTATGCTTCCCTCTTATACTCTGATATAACATGTTACTTAAGCTCCCCAAATATTAACATACATATAAATCACCTGGGGATCTTGTGAAAATGGGGATTCTGATTTAGTAGGTTGGACATAGGACTGAGATTTTGCATTTCTAACAAGCTTTTAGGTGATTCCTATGCTGTTATCTGAGGACCGCATTCCACACAGTAAGGCGCTGAAATGTTCCTCAGGATTCCCTCTTTGAATGCTTTTTTCCTGCTGGCTTTGTTGCCCTCTTAAGTGGCTGTTGCTATTCATGTCCTTTGAAAACCCTGATTGAGACTCATCTGATTCAGTTGTTTGGGCCACAAAGCCAGGATTATCCCTTTTTTTAGATCCAATGTCCACTCTTGTTGGAACTACCTTGAAACATTCAGAATATGACCACTTCTACCATCTAGCAGTACTTCTAACCACACCGTATGCTACCATGTTGGTCAAAGCCCTTTCAACTTCTCCCTGGATTATTATAATAGTTTCCTATCTGCCTCCATGCACGTATCCTTGCCCTCCAAAGTCTATTCTCAATAGAGAATCCTGGATGATACTTCTATAACCCAATTCAGATCATGCTATTCTTTTGCTCAAAAGTATTACAGCATCCATCTCACTTAGAATGAATGAAGGTCATTTACCTTACAATGTCCTACAAGGTCATACATAATCTTGTTTTCTGTTACTTCTGTGAACATATCTTCTGCTATGCCCCACCTTGCTCTAGCCTTACTGACCTCTTTGATGTTCCTTGAACTTATTGTGCATGATCCCTTTGCTATTCATATAGCTATTGTCTTTACTTTTTTTCAGTATCACTTTCTCAATAAAGTCAATTATGACCAATCAATTAAAAAATATGATTAACCTTCCAGGCCAGTCCTGAGCCCCCTTACCATAGTCTTCTTCTTTTTTCACATTTCATTCTTTAAACACACACACACACACACAATCACTCACCAACTCCTCACATACAACATAATGTGTCTATTGAGTATGTTCATTGGTTTTTTTTTTTTACTCTATTTAACCCAGTAGAATACAAACTGCCATGTTTCCTTTATTCTTCTCACCACTGATTTAATCTGAGCAATTCAACAGTGCCTGGCACATATTAGTGTTCATCAACTATATGTTGAATGAAGTAAGCAATATACAATTTGGGAACCTAGCCAGGACTTTCCTTGACTTCGCTGAGGCAGATGTTAGATAGTAGTAGATTGTGAAAGAAATGGGAGGTGAAGAAATCAAAATACATTATGATTAGAAAAAGCATGCCTGGAAAAGAAGCAATATGTGGGAATCTGAGTAAGATATTTATTTTCCTTTTATTTAAAAAAAGTGAGACGTGATCATAATTACAGAGTGAGGGAAACAAGCTTCAGATATAAAGATGATAACTGATGAAGCCATGCTTCAGAATACTATTTGAAAAAAAACCAAAAAACAAAAAACAAGAGCTCAAGTAAAGAAGTTACCCTCAAACAGGAAGAAAAATTGTTTTCTTTCAGGAGTAAAATGAAATAAAGATATTTTCATAGATTCAAAGTCAGTACTTGGAAAAAATCCACTCCAGCTTAACCCAATGTTATTAATTAATGGTGGTTTTACAGGGGTTGTGAGAAGAGAAATGAAAGGGAAGGGTAACTGAGCATGTCAAAGAATCGCTGCTTAGCATGGAGAGAAAGACTAAAACATTACGAGTGTTAAAGGTATCAGTCCTGTACAGTTACACGATGATCACTCAGCAAAGTGTGGACGTCTACATCCCTGGAATGATGCTGAGTTGGGGCTTTATTGAGCAAGTGCAGCAGAAGAATAGAAATGGTTCAGGAGAACAAATACTAGGTCTATACTAAGTGGGGAGCTGCTAAAGTCAAGGTAAGGCTTAACAACTATCTCCGGTATTGGAATCAAAAACAGAAAGACTAAGGGATTGCATTCAGATCTGGGTTGTTACAGTTTAAAACAGCTAGAGTGGATTAGATAAGAGGCATAATATTATCAAAGTGATGGCCATACATATGGGTGGCAAAGAGGGTTGGAGGTGAAGAGGATTAAATAATTAAGGGGATTAAGAAAGCGATGTGAGGATGGTGTTGGTTTATCATTTACAAGCAGGTTAACCATGCATCCTGATCTGCCCAGGACAGTTTTGTACTATGACTGTCTTTCCATCTTAAATGTTAATAAAGCCTCCTTTATACTCAAATCAGTTCCAGTTTGAATGATAAACAGTTTGATAAACCTATATATAGGATGTACCAACTTTTGAGGTGGATGGCAAATTCTTTAACAGTCTTTAAAATAGTATCTGTGACTCAATAAATTATGGTTAGGAGGACTACGTTGATAAATCAATAGTGCAAGAGATAGAGATTCACATACTTTAGATTAATGTAATTATTTAGATCAATATTCCTAGTAGTGCAGTATTGTATTTAATATGTACTCCTCATAAATATACCCTCAAATTTTACTCAAGGCAAAGCAAAATATTAAAAAGCAAATATTGTGACCACTGTGATACTATTTATTTAAGCTAAGTATGCTCAGTTTCTTCCAGGGTTTTCATTTAAATAATTTTTAACTCTTCACTGCATTGATCATTTTTAAAAGGTAGTGATCAAAAATAAATACGATACTTTGCCCTGTCTGATAAATGAAGACTAGAATAGGATTGTCATAGCTTTTTCTCAGTGTTAATATTCCTACTTATAAAGCTCATATATGAATTAATTTTGGGTGCTCTTTGTTTTTGTTTTGTTTTGGGCTGCCATAATACAATTCTAACCCACATTTCCATTGTTTTCGTCTAGCTCTCCTAGAGTTAATTTTGTATCTCCTTAGAGTTTCAGGCTCATATACATACATGACTGCCTTTTTGATAGCTCAACTTGGATATTGATAAAGTATATTAGCAGGGCCCAAACTTAATCTTTTATTTTATTTTAAAAAATGAAACCAAAACCCATTTACTTCTCTCTTTCTTCTTTGTTAAAATCCTTTTCCAAGATATTATTGTTTCTTGCCTACATTACAATGAATATCACTAACTGCTATTTATACTCCCAACTTCCATGTTTGTCTACATGTTAATATGTGTAGTATAAAACAATAATATGTAGAAAATACATAGCATTTGTCAGTGGTTTCTACTTATGAAAAAATACAAATTCTTTGCCATGGCTTTTTAGTCTCTCCATGAACTTGCCTATCCCTCCAATGTTATCATACCCCACTATTTCCTTCATCACTTTCCACCATGCTGGCTTTCAGGCAGTTCTAAAAGTATGCCAAGTTCATGCATACTTTAGAGCCTTCACACTTCAATCTGCCTAAAATGCACTCTCCTGGATATTCACATGGTTGGTCTCAGTAAGAATGTCAATATTTCAGATAGCTATATTCTGAACACTAAATCTAAAGTAGTACTTCCAAGTCACTATGTATCACACCAGGCCGTTTTACTTTCTTCCTCACACTCGCTACAATCACAAATATTTTGTGTGTGGGGGGGGGGGGGGTGGCTATTAGACTATATTTAGCGTCCCAACCAAAATAAAAGCCCCATAAAATAAGGATATTATCTTTATTGTTAACATTGTATTCACAATATCTAGAACTGTGTCTGGGACAAGGTAGCTGTTTAGTAAATATTTATGAGAATATGCTTTATTTTTACATAGGGAGAATGCTTGAAACATTCAAAGTTTCAGATGATTGTGTAAATCTAGCATAAGATAACCATTTTTATCATGTTTCTTTAAAAGAAAATGAAAAAACAAGTTGGATTTTTCACTGATATTTAGTAGAAGAGGTATTAAGTAACCTAGCATAAATAACAGAAATCTGTTCCTTAGTATTCGAGATGGATTTATAATTCATTTGAATCTTTGTAGGTTTATGAGAAAAGCACAAAGATGAGAATTATGAAGAGATTTTCCTATTAAAATCAACAAGGATTAAACATAGAAATATTCTAAAGAGCTTAAGTAAGTTATAATTTTGGAATTTCTCCATTTGGAAGACCTCTGACCATTTCTTAATGTATTTTATCTAGGATCAAGAATTAAATAGATCTGCTATGCAAAGATAGACCATATGCCTTTTACCATGGTCCAAATTGCTGAACTCAGTAATTATGTTCATAGAACATAACATCCTATAGTGAGTAATTAAATTTAATATACATATTTATATTTTTTATGTATGTGATTATACTTAAAAGTTTATCTTTATCAAACCTATTTAATTACATTCTTTTTTTTTTGGCTTCTCTTTTCTTTTGTATCACACATGTGTGGAATTAGACTAATCACATTTGGTTCATGGTACAAATAATCATCAACCTATAGAAGCAGTTTTTTTTTTTTTTTTGGTTATTGTTGTTGTCTATGTAGAGTTCTCATATTTGATAATTACTTTTATCTTTACTACTGGATATCCTGAAACACTTTTTAAATGTCTGTGTGTCTGTGTGCGTGTGTGTGTGTTAGAAATAAGTAAAATATCCTCTCACTCTGATGATCATAAAGTTATTCACTATTAATCTGGTACCTTTGTACCCTAAAATTAATCCAATTTTCATAAGAAACTCAATATGTATATTTAAGGGTTCAGAAACTTCAGACACAATTGTGAAAGGATTTCCAACCTTTCCAATGTTTCTGTACCACATTGCATTTCAGTCTGCCAAAACAAGATCAATCTTCCTCACTTTCCCTTCCAACCATCCTTCCTTTTTCCTTCCTTCCTTCCTTCCTCCCTCTCTTCCTTCCTTCCTTTTTCCTTCTTTTCTGTCTATCATCTCTCACCTCTCTGTATCATTACATATAAACTGCCATTAAGCAGGGTTCCTTAAATCATAATTCTAAGGAGAAAAATATTTTTTGAGAATTACTGAACTTATACTTTTTAATCAGAATTATTTTGGATGAAACATTAAACAAATATAATGAATTCTGATCAATATCAAGTTTACTAAGGAATCTGCAAAGCCTAAGGAATAAAAAATAAATGTATGATCATCTGAGATGATTTCACTTTAGGGATATTATAAATAAAGTTGGTATCATTTTTTTTAAAAAGTCACTTTGTGGATATATATATGCATTTCTCTTCTGTAAATAGCTAGAATTATAAAATTATAACTGGTGGATCAAATGAGAGGAATATGCTTATTTTTATCAGTAACTCAGAACTTTTGTTTATACCCTTTTACACTCTCATCCGCAACGTCTGAGAATTCTGGTTGCTGCACATCCTCACCAATTTTGGTGTCTTCAGTCTTTATTTATTTATTATTTTTTTAAATTAAGCTTTAATTGGCATATAACATTGTGTAAGTTTAAGATGTACAACTTGTTGATTTGATACATTTGTATATTGCAGTATGATTACCACCATTGCCTTAGTTAGCACCTCTATCATGTCACATAATTATCACTTCTTCTTTGTGGTGAAAACAATTAAGACCTAGTCTCTTAACAAATTTGAAGTTTACAATACAGTAGTGTTGACTGTAATCACTATGCTGTGCGTTAGATCTCCAGGACTTATTTACCTACTAGTTGCAAGTTTGTATCCTTAAACCACATCTCTTCAATTTCCCCACCCTCTAGCCCCTGATAACCACCATTCTACTCTCTGTTCTAACAAGTTTAGCCTTTTCAGATTCCACATTTATATGATGTCATACTTATTTGTCTTTCTCTGTCTAATTTACCTTACTTAGCATAATGCCCTCAAGGTCTATCAATGTTGTTGTAAATAGCAAGATTTCCTTCTTTCTCATGGCTCAATAATATCACATTTTATGTATACTACATCTTCTTTACCCATTCATCTGCTGATGGACACTGAAGTTGTTTCCACATTTTGGCTATTGTGAATGAATAATGCTGCATTAAACATGGAGTGCAGATAATATTTTCGGCGTCTTGTTTTCATTTCCTGTAGATACACACTCAGAAGTGGGATTGCTGGATCATAAGGCAGTTCTCTTTTTAATTTTGAGGAACCTCCATACTGCTTTCCACAGTTGCTAAACTAATTTATATTTCTACCAACAGTGCACAAGAGTTCCCTTTTCTCCACACATGCTTCTGCAGCAGATTAACACACAAGTATTGGTTAAAGAGGCACAAAAGTTATCTTACTATATGTAGTTTAAAAAGTCTAACAGAGGTCTCATTGGACTAAAGCCAATGAACTAAATTCAGGGTGTCTTCGGGGTTGTATTCGTTCCTGGATCCTCTAAGGGATCATCTGTTTTCTTTCCTCTTCTAGTTTCTAGAGGCCACTTCCATTTTTTGGCTTATGATCACCTTCCTCAATCTTCAAAGCCAGCAAAAGTGAGTGGAGTCATTGTATCTCCCTGGCATCCTATAGTGATGTCCTCCTCTCTGATTTTCTCTTCTCCTTTCCTTTTCCACTTAAATATCCTTGCGATGACAATGAGACAATCAAATAATCCACGAGAACCTCTCCATTTCAAGGTCTGTTCTCTTAATCACATTTGCAAGCTTCCTTTAGCCATGTAAAATACCATATTCATAGTTCCTGGAGATTGGTACATGAAGATCTTTAGAGGGTGTCTACCACATCCAATCAGTGAAAAGTTTACTTCAGATATTTAATCTTCTGGCTCTGAAATTTCCATTTGTATTTTTATCATGGTTCATTTTTTTTCTGCTGGAATTTTTTACATTTTCACTCATTATGAATATATTTTCCTTTTCATCAATAATCATAGTTACGACAACTGCTTTAAAATTCTTATCTACTAATTCTAGTGCCTGTGGTTAGTCTCTGTATATTGTCTTTCCTCTTGAAATCCAGTCAAAATTTCCTTCTTCTCCATATGTTTAATAATTTTAAGATGTATCTTGCACATTTTGAAGGTTATGTTTGGAGACTCTGGATTCTGTTACATTCCTCCAAACAGTATGATTATTTGTGTGTGTTGGTTTGTTTTAGCAGACAATTGACTTGATTTACTTAAATTGCAATCTTTATCTCTTGGACATAGGCTCAGAATTCAGTACAGTGATTCTAGCCTTTGTTGTGTCCCTTAGAGTATGGTCTGTACATGTGGTTAATGGGTCAGGTAGCAATTTGAGTATACATTATACACATAATTTATCACTTCTCCCCTCTTGTTCTGTCCTTTCTTAGGATCCTTCATCACTTTAAAGCATGGTTTTATTATTTGGGTGCCCCAAATTCTATTCTCTGTTTTTTATAAGGAAGAAATACTGCAGTTTTTCTATGAGTTTGATTTGCCTTCTAGTCTTAAAGAACAAATATATAAATAGCTCATCCAGGTTCATTCCCTTCTTCAATATGTCATTCCTTCATCCAAATGTTGACTCCCCATCAAAAACAACTTCTTCTTCCTCCTCCTCCTCCTTCTCCTTCTCTTTCTTTTTTGTGTATTTTCTTTTTTGTTTGTCTTCAAGAGGGTTGGTACTATGGGAGCATACTTTTAAACTAAGAATGTGTAAGGAATGCTGAAACTCTATCTTTCTAAATATTAGGCTCACAGTTTGCATTTTTCTTACTACCAAGTTTCTCATTGAAATTCATCAGAGTTTGGAAAGGAAGCATCTTTTTCTTTTTTTTCTCAAAGCCTAATTGAAAATAGATTTTTACTTTATAATACCTTAAAACATTTTTAAAGACATAATCAAACAGAAATTGTAATAGCTCAACTCATGTCCAATAATTTTTTTGTTAGACACTGATCCTGGTACAAATAAAACCTACTTTACTCCTTTATTCATTCATCCACTTAACTGATATTTATTCAGCTCTAGCTATGAGCAACAGGTTTTTTAAGTGATGAAAATATAAAGGTGACCAAAAATGGCATAGCCTTGCCGCTTAGCAAGAAAGAATAACATTCAACAGAGTGTCACACAAACAAAAAAAATTTGAATAGGGTAAAAGATATGAAGGAGAGGGGCATGCTGATAAAGTATACATTAGGTGAAAATCACCTAAGTATGGAGGCTAGTGTAGGCTTTCCTGAGGAAGTGACTATTGAACTAAGATCTGACAGAAAGTAAGATTCAACTAGATAAGGATTGAATGCAGTGGATGAGCAGGGGAAGAAAATTTCAGGCAAGCTAAATAGCCTGGAATGTTCAAGATGGAACTGAAAAGAGGTCAGAATAGCTGGAGCATAGAGCATGAGGTGAGAGCATAATGCTAAATGAGACTTGTGAGGCAGATGAAGAACAGATGATCTAGGGTTTGTGGGCCAGGCTAAATTTCAGTCTTTGTCCTTAGAGCAATGAATATCAACATAATCTTTGTTGTTAGCTTTCACAACTTTTGCAGGCTGACAGCATGAGTTTCTTGTGTTTTCAGGTAATTAAGAATGTCTTTCCCTCATGTAATTCATGTCTGTATTCTAACTAACAGGAACTATAATATTATGCACAATAAAATAGAACAAAATAAACATAGAATTCTGCATGAAAAACATAAAACAAAGGAAAATATTTGGGTATATCTTTTATTTAATAAACTAAATGTATTTAATGTTAATGAAAGGATGGTTCATGTTACATATATGAAGTCTTATTTCTTTTGGATAATATTTGAAGCATACTGATTAAGCACATATCTGAACATAACTATGACATATCTAAAAGAAACTCTAAGTGGCTGCAATGTTTTTCAAAATCACAGTTTATGAACTCACTGGAGTATGGTCATATCTTTTTTAATCTTGTAAGAAATATGAATTAAGCACACTGTTTTGGTTGGACCTCAGAGGAGTAATCACATAGTCACACACAAGCAAGTTTGAACCTGTTACAAACAGTATTTAGCAATGTATTTCTTATTTCTGAAATGCCAGCTTAGATACATAAAAATTATCAATATTTGTATTCAAAGAAAAGCAATAAAATTTATGATTAATGAATAGTCTAATGCTTCAAACTCATCCAGATACTTCTTTTAAGTCTGAGAGAAATGTGTCCTATTGAGAAGTATCAGATGAAATCCAGCTGTATTTTAATCTCATTTCAATCTATCATCACAGAACATATTGACTATTTTCTTCCTCAGACATGCAGCTGTCAACTATCCAACTATGGGCCTAGATTTACATTATAGTTTTATTTCCTACCTATTCATTTTCATCTAAAACACTTGTTCCATGAAACAGCTTTTGCTGTCTGAAAAAGGAAAACAGGATATGCGGCCTCATCAAACCTGTCAATAAATGTTCATGGGCACAGCAAATAATATTCGTTAAATTCAAGGGAATATATTGCTACCTGAAGAAGTGGTAAAATCACTGTACATCTATGTGCATTATTAATATCACATTTATCATTCCATAAAAAGATTTCCAGTGTGTGCCAATAGTTATAAGAATCCCTGCCCTTCCATCTCCCAACCCAAGAGCCACATTCAAATACCTGCAAAGTGTGTCTGCTCACCTGGAAAGTAGGTCAAGTTACAAAAGCCCCTGGATAGTTGTGTAGACTTTAAGATCTTTGGAAAACTTAACGAGGCTTTGTAATTAGTAACAGAGAGAGGATTTATAAGTGAAGATAGGCAAGAATGCAGTGGTAAATCCAAATGCAATGACTCAAAAGAATAAAATAAAAATATTTCTTTCTCATAAAACAATTCTTGGTGATTGGTTAGACTGATGGGACCATCCTCTTCTATGTGGTTTTGCAAGAATCCTAGTTCCTTCTGTCTCACAGCTCAACTATCCCATAGGATATCATTTGCAATAGATTCAGTCATTGGATTGAGAAAAAGACAGCATGGAAGAGACATATTGGTTTCTTAAAAGCCTTGGTTTAGAAGTAACATATGTCAGTTCCATTCACTGTCTACTGGGAGGGACTAATAATATAATCACCCATAACTGCAAGGGAACTGGAAAATATAGTTCTTGCCTAAGTATTCAGTTTTAAGCTACGACTCTATATTATGGATAGAAGAAAAGATTTTGGTAGGTAGCTTCTTTTCTCTGCCACAGAAGTGTTTCTCTTCAATTGTTCTGGACATAAGAGGGTATTTTGCTTGTTTGTTTTATCTTATTGCTTGTTCATTTTTCTGGCCACCTAGGTATATATGAAGTTCACACAGGTTAAGTAACTTATACGAGCAACTATAGCTAGGAATAAATCTACAAGAAACAAAAGTCAGCACAGAGCTCAGATAAACAGAGGAAGGAATTGTAACTCAATATTCCATATCAACCTAGAAAAATAATAGAGCATTAATTTCTGTGAGTAAGGTGAATGGGCCTTAGAGTTTGAGATTAAGGTGGCATTCCCAGTGATGATATAATAAAATACTTTTTATTATTTTACTGTACATTTATAAAAGCCCATTATATTACTGTATACTAGGAATATTGTTCTATATTGTGAATATTCTGAGAAATTCCATGAAAACGGATATGCCCCAAGAAATCATGCATGAAATGAATTATCTTCAGAAAGTAAATGCAAAATTTAGGTTAACATGGTTGCAATAAAGTATGACTAACTAAGATGATTTTAAAATTAGAAATGTTAATGTCCACCTGCTCTACTCTTCTAATCTTTTTTCTGTCAGCAGATATACTCATTAAGTTCATAGTAGATTATTTTTGAACAATAAACACTTTCATTTCATCAGCTAAGAAGCGAGGAAGGAGGGTTTATTTGCATTTCTGGACCAGATTTTCCTCGGATGGGACACCAGCAATGTGTACAAAGCCATCTGCTCGGCCACACTGGCCAGGCCTCAATACCAAAAACTTTTTCTGCTGATCTTCATCCTTCAGAAAATCGATGATCTTGGTTATTATTTTCTTTTCTTTCTATTTTTTATTCTGGATTTTTTTTTTCACTTTAAATAAAATTTTAAAATCTTACCTTCCTCAAAGGTCATCTTGGTCCCTTTCTGAAGGAGTGAAGCCAATGGTAAGAGGGATTCTGACATCTACAGGTACAATGTGCTGTTGATTACCATGATGCAGATCATACCCATGGTTCTAGTTTTGTACTGCCTTTGGAACCCCAAGATACCCACTCCAGGACCACAGTAGTTTAATATATCCCTGCCATGGACTGTGTTCAGAAAAGACCCAACTTATATTTTCTGGAAGGCATCTCAGCACATACCTCAGTTTCTTGTGGTGGAGCTTTCTCTTGCCTCCCTCTTGTGGTACCTAGGACACGTCCATTCTTCAGTTCTGGATGAAAAGAGAAATTTGATTAATAAAGAAAGCTGTCTTTACTGTCATATGTCTATAAACTTGCACTTACTTAGAGTAAACCTAAAAGTTCACTAAGACATTTGTATTTTCCTATAAAAATTGATTTCAGGATATCATGGTCTGCAAGCATCTTCCAGGCAAATTGAAGGATGTGTTGTTTTTAGGAATAAATGGGAAATGTTTAAATCATAGAGTACTCTATGTGTATTAATTGTCATTTAAATGGCAATATATGGAACATCAATCTACATATAAATTCAAATTTTTATTTATGATATTTTACCCTTCCATATAAACCAAAATAGTCTGTGGCTGTTATTTTTTCTTCAAGATCCAGTAGACCTAAGTGGTGAAGAATGTGGTCATCCCAATAGCTCAAGTTCAAACCCAAGTTCTGCTACTTACCTTCTATAGAGTTTGGGCATATTACTTTTCTCTTTTTTTTCAGATTCCCTATCTGTAAAATGCAGGTAACAATAAAAATAGCACATGACCCTTGGATCAAGTGAAATTAAACGTATTCCTACAAGGAACCCAAAAGTTTGCCATAAACATAGTAAACTTTATATATTATTATTCTTTGTTTATTTGCCTAACAGTTGTATTAAAGTCAAAAGTACATAAGTAATTGTCACATTTGCTTAAAAAGCAAGAATATAAAACTGGTGTATATTTATAAAAACAGACATTACCAATACATAGTAATAAAATGTTCTTTCAAATTATTGGAGATCAACTCAACTTCAAGGTAGCTTTTGAAAGTAAAACATTACTAACGCAGATATAAAAATCCATCACTTTTCATCTTTACAGTGTTCAAAAAATAGTACAATTACAGGTATATGTGGGATCTGAGGCAATTAAACCAAGGATGAGGTGAAGAAAAAATGGTCCCTGTAAATGAAATCTAAAATACTCATTTTATACATAGTAACAAGCAAGTAGGTATAATTATAGTAATAATATACTCTATTACCCAGGCTCTAAGATTTCACATTTAACTAAAATTTTCTCATTTCTTCCATATTCTAACATTCAGCACTACCAGCTTTCAGTTATAAGAACTTTTTAAGAAAGAAACTTCCATTTAAAGAGTTTTCTCTAATTAAGTAGACATTTCTATCAGCTTTGTCTTGTTTCATGGCTGAATGTGTATGAGATTCCCAGGATCACTAGACTTCTGAGAACAGAAGCCACCATAAGACTACAAATAAAATGAACAGAAACAAAGGAACTCAGATGAAATAGGTAAAGTGCAAAAAAGAGATGTGAATTTATTTTAAAAGTAATAGTCTGAAAAGAGAATCAAATCTAAGATGCTATAAAGAGGAAAAATCAGAAAATTAAAGGAGCTCTTAGGAATTAAAAGTAAGATAAATTTAAAAAATCAAAACTTCAGTATAAGGTAGGAAAGTAGAAGGATAAAGATAATGAAGTTCCCTTGCAAGTAAAAGACAAGCAAAAAAGAGAATAGCAGGAGAGAAAATATAAGAAAATTGAGAATCAATATAGGAATTCAAACATGCACCTTATAGAAATTCCATAAAGAAAAACTAAAAAAAAGATATCACAGAAATAATGTAACAGTTATCCCAGCATAAATTTGCATAAATTTCTATATGCATAAGTGCTCAGCATAATGGATGCAAAAAGTCCTCAGTATGGCATATAACTGTTACATTAAAAGTGGGAGGGAGGGAGAGAGAAAGAGAGAGAGAGAGAAAGAGGGAGAAAGCTTTAATAGTGAGAAAAAAACGCAGGAGGGGTGATCACAAAAATTTTTGAACATAAGAATCCTAACAGCAACATTGAAAGCTAAAAGAAAATGGAAAAAATGTCGCAAAATTTTGAGGGACAATTAATTTCAATCGTGCGTTATATACTTAAATAGTTCATCAACTTTGAGCATGGAATAAAGAAATTTTTAGATAAGCAAGTCGCCAAAAATTTCACTCCTCTGACCTCTTTTTTAGGATGGTGAAACCTACAAAAATCAGTACTTAAACCTTGGAAAAGGAAAATTTCAGATTCTGAAAACAAAGCATTTGACAAAGGAAAATGGTAAGGAGATTCATCAGAATGAGATTCAAGGGAACTGGAGCATCCTTGCGTGCATAGTTGGCCCAGATTTGAGCAAGAAAACAAAAGGCTCACAAGGAGGGGGAAAAACATGCATGTAGTGAACAGAGTATGGGGAGGGTTTTTAGTTTAGAGTACTGTATTGAGAGGCTATTTGAAACTCTTGGACAGTGTGAAGAATTAGCAATAGGTACATAGAGAAATGAACATATAAATGGGAGGTAATTGATTCTAGAAAAATGAAATTATAGAACTGAGCAAATGTAAATGTAAATATAGTGAATCACTTGACTCCAAGTAAATGATATCTATTTGGTCATAATATTATAAATGTTAAATATCAATTTAGCCAAAAACTGCAATATATTAGGCAGAAGCAGGGGACAGTGTTGTATTTGAGCTGATTAAACCATAATAGCAAGTCAAGAGATTATGCTCAGCGATGTTAAATAAAATAGCAAGGCAAGCATTACCATTAAAAAGTGGAAGTAAATACCAGATAAAAAAATAAAATAATAATATAATACAAAATAATATAATAATCAGGACTTCAGTGTAGGTGGATAGTTCACTTACATCTTATTAGGATCTTTTTACTTTTTAAACTTGGTGCACGTATTAGTTTAAAAATATGTATATATTTAAGATCATGTACATTTCTCCTTTATATCTGGCTTAAATAAAAGCAGACCTCCCATTCCTCATTGGTTCCAAGAAGGGCACTGTCAAACTTGCTTGCTATTCTGAGTCTTAGTTAATTATCCCCTCTATGGAATATGGAATAAGTGAACACTAGCATATTCTCCAACTGTGGCTAAGAAAGCATGCAGAGAGCCATTGCCTTGACAGGAGGGATAAAGAACGAAGGAAAATCACATCCAAGTTGTCAGGGACCTGAATTAGAACTGGAACAGATTTTTAAAGTGTGAGCCAAGGAGCTTCGTGGATTTTTAGCCTGGGGTTGACAGAGCAGAGTGGCCAGTTCCCACTTATTCCATCAGTGTTTTTTGCTTATGGGCAGAGGAGAAAAAAAGATTGAACTTTTGACTATGAGTATTTTCTAAAATATATCTTGAAGTTTATATACTATAGCAAAGGTCAGAAAACTATACCCTGTTGGCCAAATCTCACCGTCTGCCCATTTTTGTATGGCAATTTACACTGTCAAATGGTTGAAAAAAAATTCAGAAAAAGAATATTTTGTAATACATGAAAACTATTTGAAATTCAAAGTTTAATGTCCAAAGTTAAAACTGTATTGGAACACAGCCATTTCCAACCATTCACATATTGTTTCTAGCTGTTTTTGAATTCCAGCACACTTTGAGCCCTCGCCCAAGAGACGGTAAGGCCCACAAGGTCTAAAATATTGACTATCTGACCCTTTACAAAAAAAGTTTGCCGACCCCTGTACTAAAAGAACATATATCTCATTAAGATGTTTAACTTTTTGATCTCTTCCATACATATTCCATGAGAGAAAGCTGAGCAATTCTGATGAACAGTGAAGTTGCTGAATAAGTTATGAAAATTAGTTGCAACAAGGCTTCTTAGTTTAAGCTCTCATTGTCATTTGATAAGTCTAATCAATAATGGGCAGTTAGATCTCACCCAGAACCAAGTATCATAGTTAGATTTTGGAGATAGTTCAAGCTTCACTCTTTCTAGACCAAATTAGCTACCCAGGAACTGCAGATTTGTGTGAACTAGCAGATTTAGAGTGCTCTTGTGGGCTGTGATAAGCATCTTTGGTACATGAAGAGGAGAAATTTGAGAACCAAGGTTATAAAAACTACCACTTTGTCAGTGTGGATGTCCTGTGCAATTGGTCACTGTACAATTAACTAGTTTGTATTAGGGTCTTCCAAGTGGAGAAAGTGACTTATTCAACTGATGACTCCAAATAAGCAAACAGTAATTTAATTGGGGAAGAACCCCAGGAAATAGCACAAAGATGATGTGAGCCATAGATACTCTGAACTTCTCAGTTACTTTTCCCCTGTCATGTGTGGGTCATTTGAAAGCCAGGGAGTCAGATAAGCTAAACTGAAGCAACATTGTGACAAAGTCCTCTTGGAGAGGAGTGAGACTCATGGTTGAAGTTTAAAATGACTATACAAGTTTCTTTTTTATGTTCAATAATTTTGAGTGGGTCTTGATAAGAATCCTTTCAGATCAGCCCAACCTTTCAGTAGTCATATCACATCTTTTCAAAATATTAGACTTATTCATAACTCTAGCCAGTGCCCCCTTTTTCTTCATAGACATGCAAAGAAACAGAGGAGAACCCACCAGGAAATATTTGCAGTCCTGCAGACAAAGGATGTACACCAAAACAGAAATGAGCATATTAGAGGATGGCTGCTTGACAATTGTTGCTGGAAGCCTGAGTAAACAGTCTGTAATCTGCCTCCTCCCATGAACGTCTGCTAGATGTTTCAAAACTAAGTTGTTCCTCACTAAACCCCAGGTAGTGCTTAGAAGAGGATGACTCAAATGAAATAACTACACAGCTAGCATGGCCTCCAGCAATTGAGCACACGGATCCCAGGCCTTTCTCTCCACCACCTCATTCTGTAGTTATAAATCTGGAGACTATGCCACTTAGAAAACAAATCTTCATAAGGAAAATACATGGTGTTTGACAGGAAGACACACACATATGCACACCCACACACATATTGGTTTGTTAATTCATTCAACAAATGTTTTTTTAATACCACTATGTACAAGGTAACATAATAATTTAGAAGTGAAGGCACATCAGTTGGGTACTATTATAATTGGAGAGGTACTGTTGGAACAGATGAGGAAGAAAATCTTTAGGCATTTTTTATAATTGTGGACTCAGCCTTCTCCAAGGCTGTCAGCTCTGGAACCTACATTTCCTGAGTGTAACTATACAAATTATGAAGTAAGAGAAAATGGAATTCAAGGAAAAAAATATAGTAAAATTTAAATAATAAAACTTTAAAATTTTAAAGATAAGAAGACAAAGATCTTAATAATGATATTTATAGGATTATGAGCAGAAATTAATGGGGGAGAGATATGAAAATATCCCATAGCAGGAAAGAAGAAGATGTATTTTATATTTGTAGGGTAAATAAAGTTAATACACTCACAGAAATTACAATGATTACATTTTTTCAGATTTCTGTATACCTGTTATTATGAATCACTTTGATATTTAAAGGACAGAGTTGGTTTATGTATGTTTAACATCATATTATATTCCTATCAGTAACTCTGTGAGTTTCAAACATTTTTACATACATCTATATATCTATGTATTGTTCCACCAATACTCACAGCTTCACTGTAGTTTGCTCCTGAAATCATTTTAAAGAAATCTCACATATACTTTTAATTGAAATTTATCTGAAATAAGTATTGTAATGCCAGATTTTTAAGGTTTTTATTTGCCTAAATCTGTTGATGTTTTTCTTAATTTTAACTTTATAGAGTCCTTTAGTTTTTGATGTGGGATGTGTAGTCAAACTTATTTTTGGTCTCCTAAAGTGAGTCTTTTTCCTCTTAAGAGATAAGTTTACCCTATACAAATGTGTTCATTTGACATTTTTTTATGTTTCATGTCTCTGAATATTTTCTATGTATTTCCCATGTTACTAAATCTTACTTTCACCTTTTATAACTTAAGAGTTATAAAGTCAGTTTTCTATTAAGAGAACTGACATATATAAATAAGTTATAATTGTTTTTTAACTTTCCATGTCCAGAAATAAACATTAATAATTGGCATTCTTAAGTGAAATAGGAACACATATTTCATATTCTTTCTTCTCCAACTCATCCAAAATCATTCTTTTTTTGCGGGGGGGTCATAGTCTTGGGCTTTATTTTCAGTCCAAAAATGTTAATTAATTTTTTATTAAAAATTATTGTGTTGTGAAACCATAAAATTGTAGATTATTTGAAATTGATTTTATTTCTAAATTCATTGACTTCTCTAAGTTGTTTCACCACTTTATGTTTTCATTATTGAGATATACACCTGCTTATTGACTGGCTTAACTTTCCCAATTGACTTTTTAGGAATCAAAGGTATTCCTAAATTTTTATGCCTGTTGTCTTCAGTCACAAATACGACTTGCCTTAATATATAATTAATTAATCTCAATCTTTCCTTCCTCAGAAATCTGAAGGCTCTGCTCCTTTGAGTTCTGCATTTAATACCTCCATTAGAAGGCTGAAGAAAGGCATGATTTTATGTTTTGCTTTACAGGTGACCAGGTTCTTCTGAAATGATCTCTGAATTTTTAAAGATTCTTTCTAAAGTTTAAGTTTGGTAATTTTACCAAGTTTATCTTTCTATCTATCTGTCTATCTATCTATCTATCATCTATCTATCTATCTACTGTTTATCTAACTATATTTATCTACCTATTTATTTCTCTCTCTATCATCTATCTACCCTTTTTTCTCTTTGCTTTTTGCTTTTCTCAGAAGAAGTTTAATACTCATGGTTTCACTCAAATTAGAAAAGTTTCCTTAAAATTTTGATTTGCTGTTTTTGTTATTTCTCTTGGTCAGGAACACCAACAATCTCTATGTTTTCCATTGGTTATGCTCCTTAATTATAATTTTATTTTTATGACTTTAATTAATTTGTATTTTTTTCTCAAATCTTTGAAAGATATTTCTCAGACAGGTTCTCAAGGTGATCTGTTTTGGTGGTTCAATTCTGGTCTTTGCTGTTCCTGATCATGTTCACATATTGTGAAATAGCATTCCCATCTTAATTCCTTTCATAAATTCTCTTTTCATTGCATTATATTACTTTATCACTCCTTGTTTGAAAGAGTGGTACTTTTTTTGAGAATTCCTGAGAGGATGAGTCGTTTTAGCCTGCAATTTCATTTTATTTCTGTTGCAATATATCCAACACATGTTATTCATCTCTATAGTGTCTGACATTTCCCTTTTCCCATTTTTTTCTGCACTTGAAAAAGAATTATGTAAGATTCATTTTTTTGGCTGTGTGTTCTCTTCAGTTTACTTATCTCTGAAGAGATGCCGTTCTTTCTGGGCCTAATCTTTTATCAAAACTATTCTGAGTGGAATTGCATTTATTTTTCTCTGTATTTATATGGGCAATTTTTGATAATTCTCATACATATTGTGTGTGGTCTCAGGGCTGATATTTTATATACTGTATTCAGTACTTGGAATGTTTTAGAATTGGGGGAAGAGAGGAAATTAGGGTGAAAAGAAAATGAACACCCTGGAACACTGTATTCTAGAATATGTAAATTTTATGCAATTCATAAATTTTATGAAATTTGCGTACTGTAGTTCCCTTAAGCCCAAGGCACACTCTGTCCAATTGTGACAGCACTCTGAATATGACCTAACCTTCATTAGCACTTTTTTAATGGAATTTATTTTCTCACAAGGCCTGTGTCCTTGGTCAGAAGTTATTACCTTTATGCTCTCCTATAGACTGCAGTTTACAGATGATGTGAACATCAACAGAGTTCTAAGCCCTATTTTTGTTCCTTAGAAACCAGCAAAAAACAATGTGGAATCAATTTCAAGACAACGAGGAAGCTAAATACCAGTCATTTCTAGTTAATTACTCATTATTCCATTTTCAATAAAATATCACACAACTTATAGGCATTATGAAAATGTTATCCTTTTGTTTTAGTGATAAGATTTCTTTCTCCCTATCATAGGTAAAATATAATGTGAACCCACAATGTTAAATAGAAGAGAAGATTTCTGTATTTTCTCTAACTAGACATATGCTTCAAAGTAGGGGAATTATTTCCTTTTATAACATTATGACTTGCTCTTTTATGACATTACAGTATCTGTTTTAGAAATGATTGAACATGGAGATCCAATCATACATCAATCACTTTTTTATTTGAAGTAGTTTTAGTAGTCAGACATCTCTTCATTATATGGTATTAATGTAAAGAGCAAACAAACATTTTTAAAAAGAAAGCTATTTTAAGAAATTGGAAATCATGTTATCCTAGCAAATTTTTACAATAAAATGAAATTTTCCTATTTAAACATTTAAGATCTTTTATCAGTTAATTTTTAATTTTTATTTCCAAAGAAAGGAAATGAACAATCATCACAAATATGGAGTATAAAGGGGTTGCTGTTTTTACATGTAACTGGAATAAATAAATTTTGGACCATGGATGGGAAAGGCAATAATTAAATAAGCAAACTGTAATTTTTGATAGAGAAGCATCCTCGGAAGAGTAATAAAATAGAGATTGAGAAGCTAGTGGAGTTTCAGAAAGGAAACCTCTGAGGAGGTCACATTTTATCTGAGTTTGTCAGTAGATATTTAGTAGATTCACATCTTTGGTGCAGGAGTGTCTGTGAAATGTAGTCTTTAATATACAGACTTTGTAAATCATTGAATCATCACAGTCGAGCAAATTAAAAATGTACATATCAAACTTAATTTTCTTAAGTTTCATAGCCATTTGCATTACCACTTATGAAGGAAAATAAATTTGAGAGCTAGACTGAACTATAAAAGGAGATATTTAAAATCAATCAATCACAATTTTACTGTTTAATTTTGCTAATTTTGCTAAGGGTAGTTCCCATGACAGTCTTAAAAGGGAGGGAGATACCTTTGGGTATTGGCATGTACCTTTATCTCTAACCCCTTTACCCCTCCCTTCTTTCTACCTGAAGTTAAAGATGGATCAGCCATCATGTGACTAGGAAGAACAAGCATTTGCCAAGGCAGGCTAAGCAGAAAGATTTATAAGTAAATCTGAAAATACAGAGATATTTTGTGGAAATAAAGTAAAATGAAGTTTGTTTTCAGAGGCAAAAACAAGAGAATATTCCTCTGGTATGGTGAGTAGAATAATAGCTCCCCAAGATGTCCAGGTTCTGATCCCCAGAACCTGTGAATACTACATTACATGGCTAAAGGACTTTGCAGATTTGATTGTTAGGATCTTTGAGATCATCTTGGATTAGCTGGGTGGGCCTAGTCTAATCACCTGGGACTTTCCTAGTGATAGACAGAAGGAGATCTGACTATGGAAAAGTAATCAGAGACGCAATATTGCTGGCTGTGAAGGTGGAGGAAAAGGGCTATGAGTCAAGGAATCCAAGTGACTTACAGAAGCTAGAAAAGGCAAGAAACCTGATTCTCCCCTAGAGCCCTTAGAAGGGAATGCAATCATGCCGACACCTTTTTTTGACCCCACTAAGACCTGCGACTGACTTGTGCCTTAGAGAAGTGTAAGATAATAAATTTGTGCCGTTAGAAGCCAATAAGTGTGTGGCAATTTTTTACAGCAGCTACAGAAAGCTAATACACCTGGTAAAACTTCCAAATGAAGAGCAGATGCAGTACTTCTGCTCAAACACAAAGAGAACTAAAAAAAGAAAGCATTATCGTGTAGGCATTCCAGACATATGCCATTTCCATCTCCTGCTCTGTCCTCCACTACATTCTCCAGGAGGTTTGGGGGTAAGAAATTTGATATTCACACTTGTTGGGAAAAGAAGAAAATGGCAAGGCTAAACTCCATGCAGATGATTTCAGGGGAGAGGGGACATCTAGCTCGATAGGATCAGATGACATATATTTCATAGGGCTCTTCTTGGGACTGTCATAAATAGGTAATAGGTGGCTTATCTTGGAAGAAGAAACACATCCATGCAGTGAAATTGTTATAAACATTTGGAGCTGTGTTCCAGCACCTGCTCTTCTCTTCCATAAGATTTGTTACACAGCTGCAAAGATAGCTCATCTCCAGGCCTCATTCCTCCAAGTTAGGAAGCGAGATATGAGCCATGTTTTTCATGTCCATTTTGACAGGATGGTGTTTATTATGGCTTGTTCCCTACTGCTGATACCAGTAGAGTATCCTGCCTGCACTCTCTGCAGCTTGGCCCTGCTTCTAACCCGTACTCCACCAAGCCACAAGATAGACGGATGGAGTGTGTTTCGAATTCTGGGCCACATCCTAAGACTTTGCACTTTCATTTGTTATAGAAAAATTATGGGTTGATCTGAAATCCTTTTTATTTCATTTTTCTTATATTACATTGCAAATAGCAGATGCTGTTTAATGTTTATAATATAATAAATTTCTGAGTTTCCTTGTAAATAATATTTCCTTCTTTTTGCTTCTCTTTTGAAGTGAGTTGCAGGTAAGGGGATTTTTAAGAATGATTTTTAAAACCACCATCTTTTCCAGAAATTCAAGCAAGCTTGTCAAATTGTGCCTATAATAGAAAAAGCAATTCCTTCTGTACTGACAGTCGTGACTTCCCAGATTATCTGAACCTCTCACCAGTTCTGTAGGGAAAGGTGAAAATATCTGGACCAATGGATATTCAGAAATCATTAAGGAATATGTAACTGGGTCAACATGATAACCACGGTGAACAAAAATTTAGGCGGGAAAATAAAATGTGACGGACAATGAAATGACACAAATGTCACATGTCTTTTTTATGATGTATCTAAAAGGTTGACCAAGATTCAGATGACCTCTTATATGCATAATTACATAATCAAAATTAAATTTTTGTTATTTTCATGCTTCCTAACATTTTACCTTTAGTCACACTAAAAGCATGTAAGTTAATAAATTTTAGATATTTTGTAAATGTAAAAAGTACTCTAAAACATTATGCTGGGAATAAGATTATGCTGCATGTGCCTATAGATAAATATGAAGCATCGCCTGTACTATACCTTGCAAAGCTTCTGAAATGGATGTTATCATTGTCCCTGACACAAGCAACTTAATAAAATTCCAATATAAGTTCAAGTGAAATAAACATTGTACCAAAAAAAAAAAAAAAGAAAAAAAGAACTGTCTAAAACAATAGCTGCATTTCTAAAAACAGAAGATTATTGTCATCAGGTTTCACTGGTGATTAACGCTGAACAAGTTGTGGGGAGCATGTCTGTTTCAAATCCCACCCTGGTGTAGAGAATTTGACACCAGATGGTTTCATACTAACAAGGAATTTACAATTTGTGGGTTGTTAATTGTTTCATTATAAAAGTACACTAGTGAAGTAAATAAGAAATACATTTCCATGGCATACAGCTAAAGACGCAACTGGAGAATAAAAGCTTCAGTAATGGCTGACATGTGAGGGAAAAGGCACTGCACTGTTTTATTTAAATAACTGCTTTTTGCTTTTGTTATTTTCCTCTTTGGATTTTTTTTCAAATTATAATCACTACCACCATAATTTAAATACATATAAAATATTAATAAAATAATGCACTATTTTATTAAACTTACCCTCTTCCCCATTTTAAGTCTCATCAATTTTACTTTTTGAGATGTATTGAACAGCTATCCTGTGTTGTGCCTATTTGACGGCACCGTAAATATTAGGCATTGCATTTGACGACGATGACAGAGACGAGAATCTGACTTCAAGTATTTTAAAAACATGCTGAAGATTTTTGTTATAATTACTTTTTATAAAAAAGTGCATAAATTACAGGAATTAGAACCCTTATTGAAAGGCTAGGAGAGACGTTCTCGGATTTTTTTTGTTTCAGGACACTTCTGTACTCTTAAAATTTGTTGAGGACCACAAAGAATTTTGTATTATGGTTTATAGCTTAATATTTAGTGCATGAGAAATTAACACAGAGATTTAAAAATATTGATCGATTCATTTTTAAAAAGCAACATTAACACAATATATACTAACCTAAATAACATAACTTTCAAAGGCCACTGTTTAATAAAATTAATCATTTTTTTGCTGCCTCAACAATAACAATTCTTTTCTCCCTCTGATTGTGTGGAGGTGAATAAGACTGGTAGTACAATTTGGTCTTCACTACTTGGTTTGTATTGAAGGCACTAGCAGTTTTACCCACTATTGCTTCTGCGCTATGAAACAAAATATCAGAACAGTAAATAAAGCAAATACCAGTGTAGTGTCATCGTGGAAATAGTTTTACCTCAAAGATCTCCTGAAAGCATCTTGGACACGCCAAGTGTACTTGGTCCAACTCTTGAGAACTGTTGTGCTACAGAAAATGAGATCTGAGCTCTAGCCTTGGTTCCATGTTCTATTTCCCAAGGTTATTGGGAAAATAAAATGTGAAGTTAACTAATGTTATATTAATTGCAAATGATTATATAAGTGCAAGTTAGCAGTGGTGGTAGTAATAATACTGATTAGTTATTATGGATGACTGTATTGACTTGACACATGAAAGTTCTCTGTATTATGATTGTAATAAAATCTTAAAACTAATTGGTTTTGGCAAATGTGCCAGATTTCCATTACAGTTTCTATTTTTTCAATAAATTTGGAACACCTTATCATGTTTGGGAATTATGCAAGCATATGAGCACTTTCTCCTCAAAGGAGACCCCCAAAATGTTCTTCTACTGCTTCCTTTGCATGCTGGTCACAGGCACATGATTTAGGTTTAACCAATCAGATTTACTCAGATAAAGATTTAGTTCAAACTTGAGCTTCTTGGGGAAGGCACCTCCATGTTAATCAACTTCGTCAACAAAGGTAACTGTAGAAGCTTGTGGATCATGAAGAACTCATTGGTTGCATCATGAGGTTCCTGAAGAAGCAGCAGTGGTGTGAATGCTGACAGCATCACAGGTTGCAAATCAAGTTAAAATCCTGGTAGCAGTACACCCCGCGGACCTGTGGCGGTCCTGATTGCGGTGGTGATTTCTTCAGGCAGATCTGCCTGTGGTTCTCGACATTGTTTCTGAACGTTTACACTTAAACATTTTCTGGCAGTCATTCCAAAGATATTTTGAACTCCCCAATATTCTTTTAAATTATTTTATACTTAATTATCTAAAATCAAATTCCTCTTTCAACAAAGTATCCTGTCTGAAACATAATGCTTTGTGTTGGGTCATCCTTGTATTAGCTGTACTCTGAGAAACATTTCACACGAAATGTCTCTTTAGTGATAATAAAACCTTATAATCAACACAAAGAAATGCCCGTATCTTGTTACTTTCTGTGGCCAAGTTTCATGGGCCCAAGTCATAAAAAATAAAATCGCTTTCAAGGTATATTATTTTTTAAGTGGTGTTAAATACAGCATGCTTGCTTCATTTGATACTTTGATCTTATCTGTCAAGAGACTCTCCTAAGCCTCAATGTAATATTTAAATGTACATTGGATAAAATGCATTTCATAGTTGAGGTTTGCCTGGTCTCATAGGAGGAATTCTGCTTAAAATTTAAAGGCTGATGGGAACTCCATGAAAGCTACAGGAACTCCTGTGGTTTATTTGTTTGCTGATTTAGGAGTTTTCAAAAAAATGAAAATATATAAATAATTGATAAATAGTACTACAGTTTGTGCCAGGCATCGGCTTGCTGTACTTAGAAGGTATTTATTGGACAGAGACTGACAAGCGCTTCATTAAAGAAAGAGTTGCCTCAGTACTCAGAGATTATTGTTCAAAGGTATGAGCCCGCAGTTTTGATCAGGTTGAGCCTTGTTCTTTTTAAATTCTCTTTGTGCATAACATTTATTAATTCATTTTTTATTGATCTAACAAATTGCATTAGAGCACTTTCTATGTGTCTGAAATCAGAGTCCTTGTTATTTTGGAAACTGTGGGAAAGAGGTTCCCACTCCCACTTATTGAACTGCTAAATCTTCCCTCTCATTCCTTTCCAATTTCCTGTCTTCGGGGAAATCGGAGGGTGCTTTGAAGTATAATTTTGAACCAGTGTCAAGTTTTGTTAAGAGCATCTTTGTTCTAATGACATGTTGTTTTTGGGGGGGAAAGGTAATAAAATAGTTTGGAATTAAAGTGAGTGGGCTTAAATCTCACACACAGTTCATAGATATTCCTTCACTACATTCATAAAATTGTATCAATAAGAGGCAGTATGAAATTAAAAAATAATTGAATAAGGTCTTGAGAGCTGAAGTTATATAAGTATTAATTATTTTTATTACTAGTAAATTCCTTTGAGGGATTGTTATTTAAATAAAAGAGCAAAGTTGCAATGATACATTCTAAATCCACCAGTGATGAAGCTTATTTGTCAGAGTATGTGCCTTACTGGAACTCTGGAAAGGATTTTGAGCCTCATTTTACCTAGTATAAGAAAGAAAACTCTGTAACTCCTTAAAAGTACAACCAAAAAAGAGGTATTTTCTCTACTTTCTTCCTCTGTGTGTGTGTGTGTGTGTGTGTGTGTGTGTGTGTGTCTGTCACCTGTGTGAAAGATGACAGAAGCAGATAAAGCTACTGGAGTTTTCTAAAAATAAAATGTACTGCAGAAAAGCTCTGTGATTTTACTGGGAGTGCCAAGATATCAGTGCATCAGTAGGCAAGGGGATAAAAAGGGTATAAAAATTTCATTTCCTTAAACTCCACACTTTCCTGGAACAATGTAAAGAAGAGAGCAGTACTGCCAAATAAGACCTAAACTTGAAATGCCAAAGTCTCTCGAAAGCAGTTTCTCAAAGATGATATTTTAGGGCGAAAGATTGGCAAACCTTCACTTCCTAGTGTTTCTTTATCTTATTTATGTGACTGCTAAAGCTGAAAATAATAATTTGGAAATTGGAGTCAAATATAAGAAAGTAGGGTATTTTAATTTGAAATATCAGACCCAAGTCACCTTGTGTTTTTCTCCTTAAACCTGCTTTTAGGCATCTATCAGTTTATACATTCTAATTCAAACCTGCTCCTCTATAAAGTCATCATCAGCTCAGCAGAATAACTCCCTCTTTATCACAGGAATTCCAGGAGCATTTATTTGTGGCAATTCTCACATGGCTGCTTTATAGAGCCCTGAATAACTAGAATAATGGTTTGGAGCCCAGGCCTCGCTTTGTCAGGAAGAATTAGCAGAATGCTGGGCAGCTCTTTACAGAATTTAATCTGAGATAAAGAATGTGACCAATAATTAGAATTTAAATCCTTTCCAACACGTTCTCATTCTTGATATTACATTTAACTCAAGAGCTGTACCTTGTGGATCTTCTTCAACCTCACTATTTAGTCTAATCCAGCTATTGTATCCTCCATCCCAGTGCTTCCTAGTCTTTTTCTTTAGGAGTCAGGGAATTATGTGCCTGATCAGGCAGGTTTCCCCTGGAGAAAGATTACTGCCATTGGAGAAAGATATGTCAGTGGTAACTTGCAACAGCTATGACACATTGGTCAAGTAACTCGAATTCTTCATGCCGACGTGATCTGCAGATCAAAGCTTTGACTAAATCATGAGAGTGTGGTGCATGTGTGTGTGTGTTTCTGTGTATACATATAGAACATAAATATAAAAATTTGCATGTAAAAATTCCATAATGTACACATAATATACACAATTTTATGTATGTATACATAAAATTTTAAATTTATGGGTTCTAGGGCACACAATAACCATGTGTGTAAAGTTTAATTAATTTCCAAATAATTAAAAATGGTTTTCATATTTGTGGTATTAATTGTTCACTACCCCCAAATCTCTCATGTTTGACAGTTAGATGAGCCATTCCCTTCTGATACACACCCTAAGAAAAACTTTTCATAGTGTTTGACCCTGCACTGTAATACTTGGTTCATTGGCTGCCTTCCCACTAGATATAGAGTTCTGAGGTCAGAGTCTACATCATTTATTTCTATTGCCTTGCAACTAGAATTTAACCTGATATATATAGAGATGCCAAAGTTTAATAAAAGTAATGATTTTGCTATACATTTTGCTTAGGTATTAGTTTGCTAATTATAGCAATGAGAGAAAGAGAGACAAAGAGAGAGACAGAACAAACAAATCCCTATAGAGATTTATTTTGAAATAAAATTTTGACTTATTATTAAGGTTTTCCCGGTATTTGTCTTTTATTTAGCGTATGATCAGAATTTTTTTTTTACTGAAAGGAAAGAATCTGTGATATGTGTTTACCCTGCACAACATTTAGTAGAGTCAGCAGGAATCAGGCATATGAGACCTCTCACTGAGACTTTATCATTTCTTTTTGTCACTCAAGGGGGAGTTCAAATAAGACAGGCTACCTTTGTGGACATTTAATCATCAGTCACACTTCCTTTACGTTTTCAGAATAAAACCAATTCTGTTAAATAATTTTTATCCCAATTATAAAACTCAACTGACCCTGCTCAACATAAATTATGAGTATCTCTAACTGTGGAAATCTCCAAAAATAGGTTCACCATTGCTTTCCCTCTCTACCTCCAGTTACTCTGTTTCCAGTTGCCTTCTGAACATCCCTGTGAATTTTTGCATTTGAACAACTAATTGTACATATTTTAAAAAGAAAAAAACCTTCCCTCCCAGATCAGCTATGTTTCTTCTCTTTTATCCATGCCTCTTAATGCCAACTCTGTCCTCTTCACTCCACATGTTTCCCTCCCAAGCACCACATCAATTGTTCTGGCTTAAGGCCATCTCTGAGTGACCTTTACTTCTCTTTGTCTTGATCACCCCTCTCTAGGCCAACAGTTGCCAGGTACCTCCTTTCTGGATAAAAATCATTATAATTACTTTTCTCTTCATTACCTCTGCCAGTGTTCTTGCACAAGATCTAATTATATTCTTAAAATATTGAATTAATATATGTTAATTCTGAAGAAATTAGTCATTTTAGTTTAAAAATTCAATGTAGTGAAAGGCTTGCCTTTTCTAATATATAGTTATAATTAACATCTAGAATTTTATTGTTATACCTAAACACTCCTCCATTTTTGAGTTCTCTATGTTTTAAAAATAACAATATTAATAACTTGAGTATCAACATTATTAATGCCATCATGATTGACTGTAAAATGCCTTTAGACCCATTTTTTTTTCTTTTCTATTTTATCAGCAGAAATTGTACAAATAAAATCCTGAATGAACCTCAACATGTATAAGAGATGAAGCCCTGAAAAATGGGGTAGAAGATACAGAGACTGCACTGCTATGATCTCCCTCCCTTGTTCCACAGGAAGGTGCCTACTGAGGGACCACCATAAAACATTAGGGCTCCGAGGAATATGTTTCAGAAACTGTTGTAAAAAACTGACATTTCACTAAAAGAGTTTTGGGTAACCTATAAAACTATTTAGAGATTACGTAGAAACTATTTAGAAAACTAGCTAAAACAGTCAGTTGTTATTTGTAGCAGTTAAGTTCTATAGATTACCCACAAACACTGAATTGGCAAATACTGAACCATTGCTCCTAGGGGAAATACAACCTTGGTTCCTGTGAGCATCTGGTCACAATAGTTTCATCAACCAGTCAAACATAACCTTATTTCATGTGTGCTTCTGTTCAAAGACAACTTTTTAAATACACAGTTGACACTTGAACAACATGGATTTGAACTGTGTGGGTCCATTTATATGCACAGTTTTTTTTTCAGTAGTAAACACTACAGTAACTGGCTTTTGAAATAGTAAATACTACTACTGTAAATACTACTATTTACTATTATAAATCCTATATGATCTATGGTTGGTTGAGTCCTTGGATACAGAACCATGGATTTGGAGGGTCAACTAAAAGTTATATGTGGGTTTTTTACTGCACTGAGGGTGGGTGTTTCTAGCCTCTGCTTTGGTCAAGGGTCAGCCATATATTGTTGACTCATTAACACTGAACTCACAGCCAACAGCACTTTAACTCAGGGCTGAACAAATCTTATTTAACACATGAATTTTCTTTGTAAGGAACATCACAGCATTTTTGAGGTTTAGAACACTAGTTAGCACACCAGCTCTATGCTTGGGGGGACATTTTATACAATGAAATCACCTAAAAAAAGTACAAAGATGAAAAAAATGTAAATGTCGCTCAAAATAGACCATGAAAAGGACCCTTATTTACTATGAGAGCTAACAAAAGAAGGCAGAGGCTCATTTTGTTCAACTTCAACAGGGACTCAAATTTTTCACTGATATTGTGCATGTTCTCAAATGATGGAGAAAGAACCATGATTACTGATTTGGGGGTTCCAAATATATTTTGGTGAGTAGGCAAATTTGTAAATACAAATTCATGAATAATAAAGATAGACTGTAGTCAATTTCTTGTAACAGGAATGAAAGACAACATATTCGATGCTGACATATCTTCAATGTGACTCCACCTTAATGAATATTATCCAGCTCCTTAAGAGGATGCAAAGATAGCCATTTGCAGAGGAAGTAGAAAAAAATTTCTTGCATGCTCTCACTAGCATTACCTTGAAGTTTTTCCTTTAACTAATATTGTTTAATAACATAGAATTAAATATGTTTTTTGGAAAAAATGAGAAATACAAAAAATTAATTCATGATAACCTGTAATTCAGAAATTAGAAAAATCAATGATAGAAACTTTATTCTACTTGCTAATTTAAGGCTATTATAAAATTTGGATAATTTTTTTTTCACCAAACTTCATGAACAGAACAACTTTCCAAAACGTAAGAACTTTAAAACAGAATTTTTGGTAGCTACACTGTATTGCCTAATATGAATAAACATTATATTTAACTAGTCAACTACTTGTGGATATTTAAATGCTTCCTATGTTTTGCTGTTTCAAAGGGCTGTGATGAGCAATCTTGAAGCCAGATGTTTTGTGTATTTTGTCTCTAGGATGCAGTCCTACAGGTAGAATTCATGCTATATCAATCAAGCTCCCATCAGTAAAACAAAATTCATGCCAAGTGTTTCTATTACAAATCTACTTTCAATAACCTATTTGAAAGACAAATGGAGGGAGATCAACTCGGTGCTTTGCGATGACCTAGAGGGGTGGGATAGGGAGGGTGGGAGGGAGGGAGGCTCAAGAGGCAGGGGAGGGAGGAGAGAAGATGGCGGAAGAGTAAGATGCGGAGATCACCTTCCTTCCCACAGATACAGTAGAAATACATCTACACGTGGAACTGCTCCTACAGAACACCCACTGAACGCTGGCAGAAAACGTCAGACCTCCCAAAAGGCAAGAAACTCCCCCCGTACTTGGGTAGGGCAAAAGAAAAAAGAAATAACAGAGACAAAAGAATAGGGACGGCACCTGCACCAGTGGGAGGGAGCTGTGAAGGAGGAAAGATTTCCACGCACTAGGAGCCCCTTCGCGGGCAGAGACTGCGGGTGGCAGAGGGGGGAAGCTTCGGAGCCACGGAGGAGAGCGCAGCCACAGGGGTGAGGAGGGCACAGCAGAGAGATTCCCGCACTTCCCGCACGGAGGCTCGGCGCTGACCAGCACTCACCAGCCCGAGAGGCTTGTCTGCTCAGCCGCCGGGGCGGGCGGGGCTGGGAGCTGAGGCTCGGGCTTCGGTCGCAGGGAGAGGACTGGGGTTGGCGGCGTGAACACAGCCTGAAGGGGTTAGTGCACCACAGCTAGCCGGGAGGGAGTCCGGGAAAAAGTCTGCAGCTGCTGAAGAGGCAAGAGACTTTTTCTTGCCTCTTTGTTTTGCGGCGCGCAAGGAGAGGGGATTCAGAGTGCTGCCTAAACGAACTTCAGAGACGGGCGCGAGCCGCGGCGATCAGCGCGGACCCCAGAGACGGGCGTGAGACGCGGGGGCTGCTGCTGCTGCCTCCAAAAATCCTGTGTGCGAGCACAGGTCACTCTCCACACTGCCCCTCCCAGAAGCCTGTGCAACCCGCCACTGCCAGGGTCCCGTGATCCAGGGACAACTTCCCCGGGAGAACGCACTGCGCGCCTCAGGCTGGTGCAACGTCATGCTGGCCTCTGCCGCTGCAGGCTCGCCCCGCATCCGTACCCCTCTCTCCCCCGGCCTGAGTGAGCCAGAGCCCCCAAAGCAGCTGCTCCTTTAACCCCGTCCTGTCTGGGCGGGGAACAGATGCCCTCAGGCGGCCTACACGCAGAGGCGGGTCCAAATCCAAAGCTGATCCCCAGGAGCTGTGCGAACAGAGAAGAGAAGGGGAAATCTCTCCCAGCAGCCTCAGAAGCAGAGGATTAAAACTCCACAAACAACTTGATGTGATGCATCTGTTGAATACCTGAATAGACAACGAATCATCCCAAATTCAGGAGGTGGACTTTGGGAGCAGGATATATTAATTTTTCCCCTTTTCCTTTTTTTGTGAGTGTATATGTATATGCTTCTGGGTGAGATTTTGTCTGTATAGCTTTGCTTTATAATAGCTTTATTTTACTTCACTATATTATAGCCTCTTTCTTTCTTTCTTTCTCCCTTTTACTCTGAGCCGTGTGGACGAAAGGCTCTTGGTGCTCCAGCCAGGCATCAGGGCCGTACCTCGGAGGTGGGAGAGCCAACTTCAGGACACTGGTCCACAAGAGACCTCCCAGCTCCACATAATACCAAACGGCAAAAATCTCTCAGAGATCTCCATCCCAACATCAAGACCCAGCAGCACTCAATGACCAACAAGCTACAGTGCTGGACACCCTATGCCAAACAACTAGCAAGACAGGAACACAGCCCCATCCATTAGCAGAGAGGCTGCCTAAAATCATAATAAGGCCACAGACACCCCAAAATACACCACCAGACGTGGACGTGCCCACCAGAAAGACAAGATCCAGCCTCATCCACCAGAACTCAGGCACTAGTTCCCTCCACCAGGAAGCCTACACAACCCACTGAACCAACCTTAGCCACTGGGGACAGATACCAAAAACAACGGGAACTACGAACATGCAGCCTGTGAAAAGGAGACCCCAAACACAGTAAGATAAGCAAAATGAGAAGACAGAAAAACACACAGCAGATGAAGGAGCAGGGTCAAAACACACCAGACTTAACAAATGAAGAGGAAATAGGTAGCCTACCTGAAAAAGAATTCAGAATAATGATAGTAAGGATGATCCAAAATCTGGGAAATAGAATAGACAAAATGCAAGAAACATTTAACAAGGACGTAGAAGAACTAAAGAGGAACCAAGCAACGATGAAAAACACAATAAATGAAATTAAAAATACTCTAGATGGGATCAATAGCAGAATAACTGAGGCAGAAGAAAGGATAAGTGACCTGGAAGATAAAATGGTGGAAATAACTACTGCAGAGCAGGATAAAGAAAAAAGAATGAAAAGAACTGAGGACAGTCTCAGAGACCTCTGGGACAACATTAAACGCACCAACATTCGAATTATAGGGGTCCCAGAAGAAGAAGAGAAAAAGAAAGGGACTGAGAAAATATTTGAAGAGATTATAGTTGAAAACTTCCCTAATATGGGAAAGGAAATAGTTAATCAAGTCCTGGAAGCACAGAGAGTCCCATACAGGATAAACCCAAGGAGAAACACGCCAAGACACATATTAATCAAACTAACAAAAATTAAATTCAAAGAAAAAATAGTAAAAGAAGCAAGGGAAAAACAACAAATAACACACAAGGGAATCCCCATAAGGTTAACATCTGATCTTTCAGCAGAAACTCTGCAAGCCAGAAAGGAGTGGCAGGATATACTTAAAGTGATGAAGGAGAAGAACCTACAACCAAGATTACTCTACCCAGCAAGGATCTCATTCAGATGTGATGGAGAAATTAAAACCTTTACAGACAAGCAAAAGCTGAGAGAGTTCAGCACCACCAAACCAGCTTTACAACAAATGCTAAAGGAACTTCTCTAGGCAAGAAACACAAGAGAAGGAAAACACCTACAATAACAAACCCAAAACATTTAAGAAAATGGGAATAGGAACATACATATCGATAATTACCTTGAATGTAAATGGATTAAATGCTCCCACCAAAAGACACAGGCTGGCTGAATGGATACAAAAACAAGACCCATATATATGCTGTCTACAAGAGACCCACTTCAGACCTAGAGACACATACAGACTGAAAGTGAGGGGATGGAAAAAGATATTCCATGCAAATGGAAATCAAAAGAAAGCTGGAGTAGCAATTCTCATATCAGACAAAATAGACTTTAAAATAAAGACTATTACAAGAGACAAAGAACGATACTATATAATGATCAAGGGATCAATCCAAGAGGAAGGTATGACAATTGTAAATATTTATGCACCCAACATAGGAGCACCTCAATACATAAGGCAAATACTAACAGCCATAAAAGGGGAAATTGACAGCAACACAATCATAGTAGGGGACTTTAACACCCCACTTTCACCAATGGACAGATCATCCAAAATGAAAATAAATAAGGAAACACAAGCTTTAAATGATACATTAAACAAGGTGGACTTAATTGATATTTATAGGACATTCCACCCAAAAACAACAGAATACACATTTTTCTCAAGTGCTCATGGAACATTCTCCAGGATAGATCATATCTTGGGTCACAAATCAAGCCTTGGTAAATTTAAGAAAATTGAAATCGTATCAAGTATCTTTTCCGACCACAACGCTATGAGACTAGATATCAATTACAGGAAAAGATCTGTAAAAAATACAAACACATGGAGGCTACACAATACACTACTTAATAACGAAGTGATCACTGAAGAAATCAAAGGGGAAATCAAAAAATACCTAGAAACAAATGACAATGGAGATACGACGACCCAAAACCTATGGGACGCAGCAAAAGCAGTGCTAAGAGGGAAGTTTATAGCAATAAAAGCCTACCTCAAGAAACAGGAAACATCTCGAATAAACAACCTAACCTTGCACCTAAAGCAATTAGAGAAAGAAGAACAAAAAAACCCCAAAGCCAGCAGAAGGAAAGAAATCATAAGATTAGGTCAGAAATAAATGAAAAAGAAATGAAGGAAACAATAGCAAAAATCAATGAAACTAAAAGCTGGTTCTTTGAGAAGATAAACAAAATTGATAAACCATTAGCCAGACTCATCAAGAGAAAAAGGGAGAAGACTCAAATCAATAGAATTAGAAATGAAAAAGGAGAAGTAACCACTGACACTGCAGAAATACAAAAGATCATGAGAGATTACTACAAGCAACTCTATGCCAATAAAATGGACAACCTGGACGAAATGGACAGATCCTTAGAAATGCACAAACTGCCGAGACTGAACCAGGAAGAAATAGAAAATATGAACAGACCAATCACAAGCACTGAAATTGAAACTGTGATTAAAAACTTTCCAACAAACAAAAGCCCAGGACCAGATGGCTTCACAGGCGAATTCTATCAAACATTTAGAGAAGAGCTAACACCTATCCTTCTCAAACTCTTCCAAAATATTGCAGAGGGAGGAACACTCCCAAACTCATTCTACGAGGCCACCATCACCCTGATACCAAAACCAGACAAAGGTGTCACAAAGAAAGAAAGCTACAGGCCAATATCACTGATGAACATAGATGCAAAAATCCTCAACAAAATACTAGCAAACAGAATCCAACAGCACATTAAAAGGATCATACACCATGATCAAGTGGGGTTTATCCCAGGAATGCAAGGATTCTTCAACATACGCAAATCAATCAATGTGATCCACCATATTAACAAATTGAAGGAGAAAAACCATATGATCATCTCAATAGACGCAGAGAAAGCTTTCGACAAAATTCAACACACATTTATGATACAAGCCCTGCAGAAAGTAGGCATAGAGGGAACTTTCCTCAACATAATAAAGGCCATATATGACAAACCCACAGCCAACATTGTCCTCAATGGTGAAAAACTGAAACCATTTCCACTAAGATCAGGAACAAGACAAGGTTGCCCACTCTCACCACTATTATTCAACACAGTTTTGGAAGTGTTAGCCACAGCAATCAGAGAAGACAAAGAAATAAAAGGAATCCAAATCGGAAAAGAAGAAGTAAAGCTGTCACTATTTGCAGATGACATGATACTATACATAGAGAATCCTAAAGATGCTACCAGAAAACCCCTAGAGCTAATCAATGAATTTGGTAAAGTAGCAGGATACAAAATTAATGCACAGAAATCTCTTGCATTTCTATACACTAATGACGAAAAATCTGAAAGTCAAATTAAGAAAACACCCCCGTTTACCATTGCAACAAAAAGAATAAAATATCTAGGAATAAACCTACCTAAGGAGACAAAAGACCTGTATGCAGAAAATTATAAGACACTGATGAAAGAAATTAAAGATGATACAAATAGATGGAGAGATATACCATGTTCCTGGATTGGAAGAATCAACATTGTGAAAATGACTCTACTACCCAAAGCAATCTACAGATTCAATGCAATCCCTATCAAACTACCACTGGCATTTTTCACAGAACTAGAACAAAAAATTTCACAATTTGTATGGAAACACAAAAGACCCCGAATAGCCAAAGCAATCTTGAGAACGAAAAATGGAGCTGGGGGAATCAGGCTCCCTGACTTCAGACTATATTACAAAGCTTCAGTAATCAAGACAGTTTGGTACTGGCACAAAAACAGAAATATAGATCAATGGAACAGGATAGAAAGCCCAGAGATAAACCCACACACATATGGTCACCTTATCTTTGATAAAGGAGGCAAGCATATACAGTGGAGAAAAGACAGCCTCTTCAATAAGTGGTGCTGGGAAAATTGGACAGCTACATGTAAAAGTATGAAATTAGAACACTCCCTGACACCATGCACAAAAATAAACTCAAAATGGATTAAAGACCTAAGTGTAAGGCCAGACACTATCAAACTCTTAGAGGAAAACATAGGCAGAACACTCTATGACATACATCACAGCAAGATTCTTTTTGACCCAGCTCCCAGAGAAATGGAAATAAGAACACAAATAAACAAATGGGACCTAATGAAACTTAAAAGCTTTTGCACAGCAAAGGAAACCATAAACAAGACCAAAAGACAACCATCAGAAAGGGAGAAAATATTTGCAAATGAAGCAACTGACAAAGGATTAATCTCCAAGATTTACAAGCAGCTCATGCAGCTCAATAACAAAAAAACGAACAACCCAATCCAAAAATGGGCAGAAGACCTAAATAGACATATCTCCAAAGAAGATATACAGATGGCCTACAGACACATGAAAGAATGCTCAACATCATTAATCATTAGAGAAATGCAAATCAAAACTACAATGAGATATCATCTCACACCGGTCAGAATGGCCATCATCAAAAAATCTAGAAACAATAAATGCTGGAGAGGGTGTGGAGGAAAGGGAACACTCTTGCACTGTTGGTGGGAATGTAAATTGATACAGCCACTATGGAGAACAGTATGGAGGTTCCTTAAAAAACTACAAATAGAACTACCATACGACCCAGCAATCCCACTACTGGGCATATACCCTGAGAAAACCATAGGTCAAAAAGAGTCATGTACCAAAATGTTCATTGCAGCTCTATTTACAATAGCCAGGACATGGAAGCAACCTAAATATCCATCGACAGATGAATGGATAAAGAAGATGTGGCACATATATACAATGGAATATTACTCAGCCATAAAAAGAAATGAAATGGAGGTATTTGTAATGAGGTGGATGGAGTTAGAGTCTGTCATACAGAGTGAAGTAAGTCAGAAAGAGAAAAACAAATACAGTATGCTAACACATATATACGGACTCTAAGGGAAAAAAAAAAGAAAGGCTATGAAGAACCTAGTGGCAAGACGGGAATAAAGACACAGACCTACTAGAGAATGGACTTGAGGATATGGGGAGGGGGTGGGGTGAGATGTGACAGGGTGAGAGAGTGTCATGGACATATATACACTACCAAATGTAAAATAGATAGCTAGTGGGAAGCAGCTGCATAGCACAGGGAGATCAGCTCGGTGCTTTGTGACCACCTAGAGGGGTGGGATGGGGAGGGTGGGAGGGAGAGAGATGCAAGAGGGAAGAGAAATGGGAACATATTGTATATGTATAACTGATTCACTTTGTTATAAAGCAGAAGTTAACACACCATTGTAAGGCAATTATACTTCAATAAAGATGTTTAAAAAAAAAAAAAAGAGGCAGGGGAAATGGGGATATATGTATGCATATGGCTGATTCACTTTGTTGTACAACAGAAATTAACACAGCATTGTGAAGCAATTATACTCTAATAAAGATGTATTAAAAAAAAAAGACAAATTGAACAGTGAAGCAACTCAGAAATTAGCAACATCTTGAAGCTGCTATCCACCTGAGTTTAAAGGATAAAAGAAGAGATAGTGCGGCTGCCACCCAAGAACTGAGGCTGGCTGCTGGGTACCAGTTAGAATCACCACCTGACCAACACAATGGTGATCTGAAGCCACAGATATTTTCAGCCAGATACACTTGCTACTCTCTTTGTCTGCCTGCAATCTCCCATCAATGTTTCTCTTTGGTTCAACCTCCCTGAGTGAAGTCAAGGAAAAATGAGGGACTAGATTGACCACAAAACAGGTGAGTGACTTCACACCACTTCAAAAGTTTTGAAAAACCTGAAGGATTTTTAAATTATGCATTTAATCTTATTACAGAATTACTCAAATGAATGGTTAAATCAATTCATAAAATCCCTTAAGCAGTGTAAGAGAGTCCATTGCTCCATACACTTACATTAATTGTAAATATTACTTTGTGATTTAATTTCCAAATTGGTGGACAAAAAGCCAATCTCATTTTTATTTTCATATTTGTTTGTGATTACTATTGTGGTTTAATACTTTCTCTAATTTTTTTAGACTATTATCTCTCCTAGTAAAATCTTTTTAGCTATCTTCATATCGGCCCTGAAAATTATTGTTAAATTTGTTCTTAGATTGCTGTTATGAGTAGGAAATTGCATTTCATTTCTATTTTCTAGAGACTTATTATTTTTAATTATATTTTTAATTTGAAGAACATCAGACCTTCATAAAATTTGCAAAAATATTTCAAATAGCTTTTATAATTCTTTTACCTAAGTTCACATATTTTTCCTATATTTCACCTATACTTTGCACATTTACTTTATTATTTGTTTCTGAAAAAATTAGCAAGTAATTTGCAGAGATCAGGCACTGTTCTCTTGAATTCTTGTGCATGCTTTTCTTAATAATAAGGACATTCTGATACATAGCTGCAGAACAATGATCAAATTCAGGAAATTTAACATTGTTTAAAACTATCCAGATTAAAATCATGCTCATTTTAAAGTACTGTCTTTTATAGCACCCTATTTTTTTCCATTCAGGAACATGCATTTTATTTGGTTGGAATGTCCTTCAAGACAACAATGTTTGTGAAGTGGAGAGGCCATTGCTTTGTAATATACCCCTCAATTTCCCTTTATCTCATTTCTCATGATTATAATTTCATTTTATTTTAATTTTGCAGCATGCTCAAACATACAGGAATATTTAACAATAGTATAAAGAACTTCTTTCCTGAACTATTAGAGAATAAATTATCCACATGATGCCCTATTACCACCCAATACTTGAGTGTGGAGTTTTCGTAACAAAGATATTCTCCTATAGAACCACAATACAGACATCAAAATCAGTAAATTAATATTAATACATCTCTACCATCTAATCTTCAGAATATATTCATTTTTTGCTAATTGTGATTACAGAAACAGATCCAGTTCAGAATACTGTGTTGCATTTTATTGTTTGTTTGTTTTATTCTCTAACTGAAATAATTCCTCAATCTTTCTTTGACTTTCAGGACCTTGACATTTTCAAGGGTTAATGGCCAAATATTTCACAGAATGTCCTTCAATTTGGATTTTTCTGATGTTCTTATGATTAAATACAGCAGAAGTGGTGATGGTGTGTTTTCTTTGTGTTCTATCAGGTGGCACATCAAATATGACCCATATTTGGTGATAGGCACTTTGACTACGTGATTAGGGAGGTGTTAGGTTTCTATACTATGTAAATATCAAATATCACTTTATTCATTAATTTATTTATATTAGTGTGGGCTCATAGATTCCCATTTATCAACAGATTATAATTGGTAACTATTATTCGTTATTTTGCTGCCCATTTTCTCCCAGATTTGGCTGACAGTGGGAATACCTTTACGTTAGCTTCTGTGCCTTTTTGATTTGCTCCCGTCATTCTCATCTAATCCCTGAAGGCCTTCAGAGCAAAAATTGAAAACACAAGTTAGAAAAGGAAATAGCCTCATTACCTGAAATCCTGAAATACAACACCTGGCAGAACATTTTGAAAGGTCTTTAGAAAAAAAAAAAAAAGACACAACCCAAACCCAAAGTAAACTATGACTCTGAGGATCAAACATTCAGGTGGCCCACTTCCTATCCACATGTTGGCAATGGTACTTGTAGAAACTATACGGGACACTGTAAAAAAAACTTAGTCCCATTTTACAAAAGGAAAATCAAGACACAGGAAAAGCCATTAATTCAGATCAATGAAAGTTCTCCAAAGAAGGAAAAAGCAACCAATATCAAACTTTATCCTTGAACACTCAAGGTGAATTAACTAAATATAGAAAGTCAATCCCATTATTTCCTAGAGGATATGAGCACTACTCTTTCTACGTTAATCAACTTTAATCAACTTCTTCCTAAGAGTACACATACCATACAGGCAGTAGGTATTTCAAATAACCCACAGATTTTTATCTATCTCCAAGACCTTAACTGTAAATCTTGGCCATTAACTGACAAAAAAAAAAAAAAAAAAAAAAAAAAGTCCTCCTGTTCTGTTATTCCACCCCTGCAAACTTAATGAGGAAAGACTTTGTAAATGGAGTTGCAGTGTTAAATGCATATTAGGGGAAATTTTTTTCAAAATTCCAAAGGACACCTCTAAACATGATTAAGTTGTGTATGCTCTGATGTATACCTTAGCCTTCTCCATTATATTTGATGCAAACTCCAGATAAAGATTTAATACCATACCCGACATTCTATGGGTTAAAAATCCCATTGACTTAAGAAAAATAATTGGAGCAGAACATTTTAATGTTCAGACTTATTCTACCAAACCATTACACAAAATTTCCCAATATCCCTTAAAGCCAGAATCAAAAGAAGAACTCAAACCTAGAGTTGGAGGGTTTATATCTAAAGACTTTCTAACACTCTGCACAGACCCATATAACCTCTCCCATCCTACCAGTAAAGAAATCAAATGGACAAAGATATAGATAAATTTGTTCAAGACCTCTGAGTCATCAACAAAATTGTTATCCCTAATGTCCCAGTAGAACCTAACCCAAATCCATCCTGTC
The DNA here is from genome assembly GCF_028023285.1 of Balaenoptera ricei. Lineage (NCBI taxonomy): Eukaryota > Metazoa > Chordata > Mammalia > Artiodactyla > Balaenopteridae > Balaenoptera > Balaenoptera ricei. The sequence continues at coordinate 21,285,612 of NC_082641.1, forward strand.
ATCAACTCTTCCTGGGGATTCACTATACTGGATCTTTGACCTTTCTTCAATGTGACTCAAATTAGGACAGTCAACATGTTTTGCCTTCACCTGGGGAGGATAGAAATATACCTGAACAGTCATGCTTCCAGGGGTTCATTGAAGCCCTCTCTTATTTTTCCAAGATCCTCAATCAAGATTTAAAAGATTTAAATTACCTTTTTGATTGAGCTCTGATTTTACATATATACACATACATATATACATACATATATCTATCTATCTATATATATATCTATATATATAGATAGATAGATAGATAGATAGATAGATAGATATACACACATATACACATAAAATCTCCTACTTTATTTAGAAACAAAGCGACCTGAAAAATGAAAATTCATTTACTTGCCCTGAGCCTTGGAAGAAAGTTACATAAATCACAATTTTGCTGGAACAGTTTATTATTTAGGAAATTATCTATCTAAAGAAAGAAGACTAATCTTTCCTGTTAATTTAAATACTATCCAAACTTATTAGATACCCCTCACAAAATGACAGTTGACAGGATTTCTAAGTTTAACTGAGTATTTCAGACAATGGGTATCAAATTTTTCTGAGATTGGGGCACTTCTTTATGAAATGACTAAGTCCTTAGTAAGAATTTCCTGGGAGCCCAAACATGGCTTACTCTCTCATATGGGAGCCCAAACATGGCCCAGTTCACTCTCTCAGGGACACATCATATATCCTCCAATGAATTAATAACTGGAAGACCCATGTGTTTAGGGATTTCACTTCCAATACTAGACTCTGCCCTGCTGAATGCAGACATGGCAAAAAATTGCAAGTGACTTATATACTATTCCCAGTTATATCACCAAAAGGTTGCCTTCCCACATACTCTTAAGTACTTCATCATGATCTTCAAAGAGGAGATTTTGTCTATTTGAAGAAACATCCAAGAAAATCTGATGGAACCTCATTAGAAGGTACTTTAACAGATAGAGCAATGAATTTCCAAGGAGCCAATCCTTGGGTTCATATTTCACAATTAATGAAGCAATTCAGAATTCCATGCAATAGAAAGGCCAATCTAATAGGTGACCTCAAACTGAAGATTCTCAGGGATCCTCTAAAAACAGCCAATCTTTAGAAGTAGATAACTGACCCAAGACTTGGAACAAGCTGTTGACCTTGGATAGTAGACAGACTCTATCAAAGACACAAGACCAAAAATTCTATCTAATTCCTGTTTTTGTTTTTCATCTGCTTTCTTATGATCACTCTTCTCTATATTTTCTATAGCCCTTGATATTTGTCCACTCCTAACACCCTTTTCCTCCTTTCTTCCCTCTTTAATAATTAGGTCAGAAAATGCCCCTTCTAGTAGCATCGTTAGACTTCCCAAAGAGTAGTCAGTCTTCATCTTACTCACTGCTTTATATGCTATCCATAGTTATATCTCCATGACAAAAACCTCTGCACTTCCAGTCCTATCAAACAAGACTATAGGAAACTACAGCCAACGGTGGTCCCACTTGCATCTCCATGGACAAATGATCTCAAACAAATTATCCCTTGACATCTCTAGTATCTCCCTCTTCCAGAAAAAAGAACAAATCATTACAATCTATTGATCAGAATGCAAGTAATTCTAAATTTTAATTCAACAACTTTCATAGGATGATGGATAAATTACCTTCTATCTGGAAGAAACTATTCGAGATCCAAATATGTAACCCTGCTAATCTAAAGTCCTGGATCAAACCTTGTGTCTTAACTCCTTTTTCCTGGATTCCCATGTGTCCCTGCCAGATACTACTTCCTTTGCAGTCAGGCTGCATAGTCTTGTTTGCCTCAGCATAACACCTAATACACTTTAGGAATAGTATTTTGAGACCCTTCTGTGTATAGAGACACAAATTTTATAAATCACCTATACTGGAAATTCTGACTCACAAGATAGCTCCAAAATGAGTCCACTCTTGATTATTCAGGTACAAAACTTGGAGGAATTATTGACTCATTATTTATACAAATAATAAGAGAAGTGTATCCAAGGATAGATTATAAGACACTTGTCACTAACTCCGGCAGAAGTTATTACTGACACCACCTCTTTCTTGGATGGAATACAAATCAGTATCATGGGCACAAGTAGTGACAGACAATGCATTCCTCTAGATATTTGTTGGCTAGGCATGATGATATCTATGCAATTGCTAATAATTCTTACATCAGTGAAACAAGCATGTTAGAAAAGGGTATACATTGCCTTAAGGAAAAAGCTATTTGACCTTCTTAAGTTTTATACTCAGGGCCTATGTAACATATAGTCTTGGCCTGGATTGGGCAACTGGGCTCCTCTTTCCCAACTATCTTACAGATTCCTACACTGGTGTCTCCCTCTCTTAAATCAGTTCCTGATTCACCTCACTGAGCTGCCTCCCCAATTCTGTTTGAACTTCTAGATCCTATTCCAGGTGCTTGCTTACCTGTGGGCATTCTTCTAATCAACCTTGGGCCTCAAACGCCTAGCTCCAGGCTGCTGTGGCCTTTCTCTACACCTGACTTAATCCTATGTAGAGGCTTAAGAACTGAATTTTTCAGAAGGAAAGGGAAGTAAGAAAGAAGAAAGTAACTAAACAAGGGGAGATGGAAGATCCAAGTTATTCGTTTATACTAAGAATGTGTAATACTGCGTGATACTGTGACCTTCCCGTTCCCAGACGCTGATAAATCTTAGGGACATAGGGAGTTCACTTTCTTTTATAGTCCAGTCACCAGCTTTCTGAGCCTCAAGAAATGTCTCTACACCCTATAAACCTGACCCTAGTTTATTTTGCAGGGTGTTTCATCACTCTGTGAGTACCCAGAATTCCTCAGAGGAATTTCTTTATGCTTCCTTGCCCTATCTCCTTCCAGCCTAAGCAAACTAAATGTCTGGAATGCTCAGCTCTCCATTTTGCTCAGGGACTTTTGTAGCTGAAAACCCAAACTGCCCCAGATAGAGGTTTCTCAAGTCTCCTGATGTGCCCCTAGTCTTTGGCCTACTATCCACGTTCTCAATGAAGGACCAGAGGAAAGAGTAGGTGGATAAGGGGACATTCACTCTGTTGCTGTGGCCTCTCAGAAATATAATCTACTCCATCAGTCTTTATACAGTCACATCACATGTCACCATTACATTTTATGGCAGGCATGACTAGTTTCTCTGTACTACCAGATATGGTAGAGTCCTCCTCCTCCTGTAGCTCTACCAAGAAAGAATCTTCTTACTCTCTCTGTGATCTCCTCTCTCTTATGAAGAGTTTGTCACTTGCTAGAATTTAATTTATTTATGTTTCTTTGCATCTTCAGTTCTTTGACATGTGAAAAACATATTATTTTCCACCTCATTGCATTTGTATTGGTGATTAGAATTAGAGCAACAACCTCTTATATCTTCTATAGCCTGCATAGGTAGAAAAGGAAGTTCTCATTATGTTTTTATTTGTTTTTCTTAACTATAACTGGATTTGTAACTGGTTGCCAAACTCAAGTTTGTTTGGCAGATTCAGAGCCCCAGTGTTCAGCATTGACACTGGCATTTCTTTGCACTGTAACCTTCTTGGTTTTCTACTGCCTGGTGAATAAATTCATTCAAGTCAGCCTTGCATTCTTTGCCCTTTATGATCACACACCAGTTCTCTTACATACTATTCTTCAAGCATTTTCTATTCATATTGCAGTTTTTTCTGTCCTACAAAAACATTTACACCATTATCTGAAATGTTCTTTATCTTAATCTTACAAGCTTAAATTCTGTATGTCATTCAAGAACCAATTCAAATGGCAACTTCTCCAACCAGCCTACCTCGATCACATACACACAAACAACAAATTATCTTGCATCTCAATTTTTATTAAACTATATTTCCAGATCTAATACATATATAATTTGCCTTTTGAAAATCATTACACTTTTATGTTTACCTGCTTTATTTTCCTTATTAGACCTTACATTTTTAGGAGAAAAATCTGCCACCTCTACTTTTCTATCTTCAAATGTTCCTTGAATATAATGAGTAAAACAATATTACTGAGTGCATACATGAGAGAAAGAATATTTGAATAAACCAATAATTTATCTCCTTACTAATCTTTTATGAACTGTCCACCATCTGTCACTTATTTAATGTTAGTTTGCTACATAAGTATATATCTATTTATAGTTGTTTTCTGTCCACTTTTTATTATATCCTCATCAAGAATGAATAATGCTTTATTTCATTTGTATGTGTTCACAAAGTAGACTACAATAAATGTTCTATAAATAGCAAGAGGTCAAAGTAGCATTTATAATGTCCTAAGTTAAAAAGAAATCTATATTTAAGGATATTCATTATAGTCATCTATCCAAAGCTGTGTGAAGCGTTAAGACTATTATCTAGAACTTAATTATTTTTTAACGCATGCAATAGCATGAATACCTACACATGCTGAAAATGTATTTGTGAAATAAAAAATGGGAACCACAAATTATTGTAAAGGAAATAATCCTGGCCAGTAAAATATACCTTCTTTACATAATTTTTAAAAATCACTATTAATAAAAATGCTAAATAGACACATCATAAGGGCAGATTTGGAAGTAACGTATTATTAAAATAAATTATCTGTGTTTTCTAAACTGTATTTTGGGGTTATAATTTGCACGATACTTCTATTTTTCATTTTTAAATAAATATATCTCTCTATATAGCTAAATTTCAGTAGCATGCATTAACTAATATAAAAGAAAGGAGTTAAATACAACAGCTCATTCGAAAAACCAATTCTATAAAGTTTTGTGACACACATCTAAAAACACAATATTTTATAGACAAACACTGACACAACCCATAACTTTCTCTACCCAAAGATATTTCTTCAGATGCCAGATCACAAGTGAAATATGCATGTAGTGGAGATAACTACTCTTATAGCTTCAAAAGATGACTAAACATTTTACTTCTGCAAAGTAAGGTTTGTTTAACATATAGGATTATTAAAACATTTAGATTAGTGAGATTTTATTTGCTTTTATTTACTGTTGGCTATTATATATAACTTTGTAATGGCTATTTTTTATTCAAATTATTGCCTACATTTTGTATTAGGCAAATACAAAATGTATTTGCTGATTACATCCGAATAACAGATTCCTAGACATAGAATTATATTTTTTAAAGATTCTTGATGCATTTTCCAAAATTTCTCTCTGGAAAAGATGCATTGATTTAAACTTCTGACAAAAGCTTTCAAAGTGTTCAGCTCACTGGCTATAGTCAATTTTAATAATTAGTGTTTACTGATAATTATTGTAAATTTAATGAAAATTTATGACATATTTGAAAATTTAAAAATTAAAAATGATACAGCTAAATATTTTTAATGTTTATAGAACATGTGTCTACTTTTATAAATTAAGTGTTTATAATATTTTCCAACTTTTCTAATAGAGTTTCTTAATTTCTTATTTAACAATTCTCCAGGAGGTACAGAACATATGTTCATTGCAAAAATTAAATTTTTTTTTTTTTTTGCTTTAATGGAAGTTCAATATTTTGACTAAAATAAATTCCTGTCACCTCCCCATTCCAGTCTCTTGAAAATTGCACACTCTGAGAGATAACATAACAAGTCAGCAAAAGCAGGCTTTTATCTGCGTCTTTGTATTTTGCAAATTACATATCATATAGCTCAATGTCTTTTGCCAGCAATACTTTTCTACTCAGAGAGTTGCTGATGATGTTGATTTTGCTGCTACTTCTTGAGAGAAACAGAAAAGAATTCTTAATCTTAAATACTTATACTAAGTTTTCTTACTCTTGCAGAGACCCTAACCAAAGCTCCTTTTCTTTTAGAAATACTTTGACATAACTGATGAATACTTACCATTTTTAGAAGATTCCCTTCAAACTCGCTTCTTTTCAGCATGAATTTGCTCAATCCTTGGTCATTTATTTGATTTATAATAGTTGCCTTACTCAACTCTCATATCTCTATATACACTAAGGGTTGCCCATTACTTTGGCTGATTCCTAATTTTCTCTAATATTTCCTGAAAAAAAATAAAATTATTGACTTATGTAAAAATTATTATTAAGCAAAAAAGTAAATGAAGGTATATCAGTGAGGAAAACTAGGATTAAGCATAATGTAACTCTGGTCTTTCTAGTTAAAATTTATACTATATATACTTGTTTAGTGTGTCAGCACACCATGTCACTCCTAACAGCCTAAATTTATGCATGTGATAGCATAAAATTATCTTCTTACCTTGTATATATTCTATAATATATCTGTAAGGTAAGAATGTTTTTTACATTTTAAAACTTTTTTATGGAAAAAGAATATATGACAGAGGTTCTATGTGACCTGCAAAGCCTAAACTAATTAATATCTGGCCTTTTACAGAAAAGTTTTCCAACTCTGGTAGATAGTATATGTGGGGCTTTTAACCAAGTCATGATGGCATTGTACCTTCATGATTTAACTTCCTTCAACTCTGAACCAAAAATGCACATCCAATAAATGAAATATTAACAGAGGATTTAAATAGAATTCTCTAAAGTCCAATATATCTATGGAACGATAACAAAACATAAGGTTAAGAAAGGCTGTCTACACAAAGGCAGTCAAATATTTAGCTCCTGCTGGCTAATAGACTACTGTATGTGAGTCAATAGACTGCAACCAGGCTCATGGTTTGAAATCAAGGAATAGCATAATGCAGCCCAGATCATAGAATGCAGCTCAAGAAATATCCTCTGACTATTGCCTACACTATGGATTTGATAAAGGTTCGTAACTAGGTAGAGGAGAGGAAATAGCAATTCATTGCAAAGAACTGGGCCAAGCTGCCATCTTATTCAGTGTCTAAGGATTAACTATGAAATATCTTGACAATTTTGGAGGATAAGAAGACAGCCCCACCAGTATAAGACTATCTTCTGACTTGGTAATTCTGGATAGAAGAAACCACTGGACAGTCAGACTGAATATAAAGACAGAGAAAAAAATATAAAGAAATTAAACTTCCAGTAAAGGTGAAAGAGAATGAAAAACTGTTCAACACAATTCAAAACAATGCATGCTAAAAGGGAGCACTGACAAAATAAAAGATTAATTATTAATGAAATGAAAAAAATATATAGCAATTTAAATGATTTTCAAATAAGTCTGTTGGAAATCTTCAAACTCATAAAAGATAAACTGTAAATATTGAAAAAATTAAGGATTATGAACCAAAAAGAAGAAATGAGATGAGAACAGATTTATTTTAAATAGAAAGAAAAGAGGAACCCAATTAAGTAATCTGAAATAATAAATAAGGGTAGAGAAAAATAAACTCAATATATGGGATAAAATCTAACTTGAGAATAGTAGAGAGATAACTTATTGAAAGATGATTTTTTAAAGAAATTATATCATAATGCTGTCCAAAGCAATAGAAAAAAATATGAAAAACTATTAACAGGCATGGAGGAAAAAAATGGCAAGTTTACACCACAGACCTTTGAGAAGAATCTATAAATAGATGAATATTTGAGAAACAATATTTTATAAAATAATGACTGAAAAATATTCCAAAACTGAACACTCGACACATCACAATTGAAAAGGACATCAAGTGCCAAGTAGCATGAATAGATGAATGAATGAATAAATTAGAAATAAGAATTCTATCATGGTTCATTCAAACAAGGAGAACTATGGTTAGTGATATAGATTAAGAGATTTATTATAGGTGCTAGAATGTACATCTTGTGGGAGCTGGTTAAGAAATCTGTGCCATCTCTGCTTTTATGTATGGGTTTAATGCTATGGGCCACACAGGGCAAGGGTCAAGAAAAGGATTTGGACCTCAATTGTGAAAGAGCAAGAAAAAAAAGATAAACTATAACCTGTGAGGTTAAACTGGACTCCATATCTGACTTATACCACCTCCAACCATAATTATTTGGGTGACATGCAGGGCAACCTAGCATCCTTTTCCATGGAACTGCACATTCATATGCATTTGACCCAAGACAACAGAGAGACCCTATAGAAGGCAGAGCCCTGAGGGCCTGGGTACTGCCCAAGCCGGTAAGGTGAACTGCCAGATCCACAACTTTACAGGGCTTGGTCCCCTACCCTGACTTTCACACAACAAAAATGGCTGTCTCTTTACTGCCTTTCAAATTGCACTGAAATTTATCTTGTAACTAATCCCAACCTAGCACAAAACAGGGAAGTATGCTCTGGCAAACGTAGTTTCAGCTTGGCTAGGTTGACAGTGCCACCTCACCACACTGCACCCTTAAAAAATTTAAAGTCAAACTACAGGATATCAGAGACGTAAGAAATCTTAAGATCTGCCAGTTACATGATAGACAATTTAAAAATGTATGAATAGTATAATGACAGCAGAGGTATCGTCATAGACATATAATGTCAATAGGTTATGGAATAATATCTTCATGGAGGTGAAAAATTATTTACCTGAAATATCAGAAGTCAACCAAGCTATCAAGAGAAAATCATGAAAAAAACATGTTTCAGGACACTCAAATGATAAGAGAATTTATGACCCATATACCCTCTCTGAAATAATGAGTCAAACATGTATTTCAGCTAAGAGAGAAGTGAATACAGAAGAAAAGTATATGTGGAAAAAATAATGGCAAGCATAAAATGTAGGAAAGAATGTCTTCCTTTTAATGAACTATTGAGTATAAATACAAGAAGCACAGTCAGAATTATAACAAATAATAATGAAATAATGAGTTTTCCAGTTAACCATTGTTAACTGGTTCAGGAGAAAACTAGATATACAGATTAACCTTAGATTTTTAAATGTAATTTAATTAATTTAAAGTTAAAAATAGTTACTGCAACTTATACCTTTCAATTTCAAAGTAGCAAACCAAATATATCAATCCAATAGAAAGCAGGCATAGAAAATAAGAAGTAAAGTAAAATTAAATACAAGAATTTCATTTGCAGTACAATTACATAGGTAATCAAGATAAATTAAATGGATAAAATGAATTCATTAAAGACACTGAAATATCCATTTTAATTTTACAAATCCAACTATATATTGCTTATTAAAAAAAAAGCTCAAATTAAGTAATAGTTGAGAGTAAATGGATGAAAAATATCTTAGTCAAATGTTAGGTCTAAGAAAATTATGTATTGTTATTCATATAAAAGAAAATAGAAGTTCAGTGATAATAAAATTTGTTGTTTTAAAGATGGCTTCTGAATAGTAAGATTATAAAAGAAACAATCCAACAAGAGGGCAGTCACCTAACATTACATTGTGAAAGCATATATAAGAAGAAAAGAAGTGACAGAATTAAACTTTCAGGAAAGTTATTTAGATAGACTGGGCTGTAGTTTCTTTTGACTCTTGGTGTGTCTCACATTTCCTAAAGGTAAAGAGCATTTTGATGGTGCACCAGCATACTTCAAATTTGAGGACAAAACACCTTAAAGATGGAGGTGCATCAGTGTAGAAGGACCCTGGCTCTCCTTGATGCCTTTGGGGGGCTGCCCTGACTACCTATGGACTACACATTTCGTGGTAAAAATAAACTATATTTGTTTTTATTACCCTTAACCAGGTTTTCTTTTGCTTATATGCAAAATATTTCTAAAAGTGAGAAAAAATAATTAGAGTCACTACAGTCAAATGGTTGAGGAAAGCCTAATTGTACCTGAAGTGAAAAATCACAGGGAAAGGTGTGAAAAACTTTATTATCCACATTTGCAACAAATATTGTGGTAAAATTAAGGAGAGAAACAAAATAATTACTGGTCAGAGGGTGATGCTGAAGATTTCATTTTCTTTTAAGATGAAAGGAACTTTTAAAAAAGTTCAGAGTGGGGAGTTGATGTAGAAAAAAGAAATACAGTTTAAAAATTTATAATTGATATTATGCAGACTTGTAGGAGGCAGGAGGTATACTGACAGAGAATACAGGGAGCATGTCAGTTTTGGGTTTGAAGAATTCCTGCTCTAAAAAGAAAATATGAGACAATTATTAAAGAATGGTCTAAGTAGAAATAAGTTAAAGGAATGATTAGTAATAATTTTGCTGTTAATTCATTTATATATTTATATTTTCCCATTAACATTATTCAAAAAGTTTGGCTAAGTTTCTCGACACTTCTAAGCACAATTTTATGCCTTCAGTAGGCAGATTTCCTATACATAGAGATTTGCATATAAAATTACCTTTAATGTATTTTGATAAATAATCAGTTAAATATATGAAAAAAGTATTAAAGGAGGACAAGAAGAGAATAATCAATTCTATTCTAGTAAGTGATCTTGTAAAATAATGAAAAAGAGGGACCAGAGAAGGACAGGTATCTTAGAGGGTGTTACATTAAGAAAGAGTCTTGCATGGTGACTATTTTTATTCCTGATAGAGAGCAAAAGAGAGAATGTGGTAGTTTTGCAATGTGTCAACTGGGAATCTATATTTCCCAGAATTCCTTCCCCTGCATGTTTCAGATTAGCCAAGACCACGATAGAGTTTCTTAAGTGAGATTTGGAGGGTGGAAGTGAAGCAGCAGCTTTTTTGTAGCTAACATGAGTTGTTGCTGATGTGCTCACTCATGTGACTGATGTGATATACCAGCTGTCCTGCAACTTCTCCAACTTCCCTTAAATCTCCCTTCAGCTTCTCCACCTCTCAGCCGGGAGTGGATTTTTCACTTCAAGATAAAGGATCCTGTTTCCAGGGGACACCCACATCACCAAGGTAGAGGCAAGAGTCTATCTTTGTGAGGTTCAAGCTCATGCTTGCGGCATCCAGCTTCATCTTGCTGTCCCCCACTTTACACCCATCTTCCTCTCCTGACAGCCTGTCCTGTGGACTTTGCCAAGGCAAGAGTTATACTGAACAAAATTAACAGGCAAGTAAAACTTTATTCAAGGCAATAGCTGGGGAGAGGAGATGATGGTAGGCCATCTGTGTTTGCTAATTGGCTTTACCCAGTGGAAAAGTAAACTTTCTCCTATCTTCATGACAGGAGTTAGTTTTATAACTTGGAACAAGGTGGCTGGCTGAAGCGAGGGCCTATCATTCCTCAGAAACTAGGAAATAAGGCCTTATTTTCCCTGACTATTACACTTCAAAGGCATGGTCCCCAGACGCTTGAGAAAGAGATCACTGGGTTATAAATCTGGCAAGGTTTTTAAAATGTTTTCATGTTTTAAAAGGTTTTAAGAAGATTTATATGTCAAAGGACAGATAAAGAATTCAGGATTACAAATTTTCTAAAGTAAATGTTATTAAAAAAAGGAAGGGAAAAAGGAAAGAAGGAAGGAAGGAAAGAGAAAAAAAGAAAAGAAAAGAAAGAAAGAGAGAGAAAGAAAAAAAGGAAGAAAAAAGGAAAGAAAGTAAAGAGAGGTCAGGGGCCTAGAGTCTGGAAGAAATTAGCTAATGGTAAGTCAGTCTACGGGGAACTTTAAGACCATCTAGGTAATTTCATGGTATAGCCTCAGAGGCAAAGACAACAAACAGCCTGAAAGAGACTGCTTAACCTGCTTAAATAGCTCCTATGTTTTTGAAGGTCAAGTTCAGTAACCAATCCAAATATGTGTGTGTCTATCTCCTAGTAGTTGTACTTCACTGATTGAACCTTAACTGATAGAGTATTCAGGTACAAGGAAAAAACTGCGTGAATAAAATGTACAGAAGTATAAATTGTGTGAAGTGACATAGGTAGATAAGCAAAGGAAAAGCTGTACGAATGGGACTTCCCTGGTGGTGCAGTGGTTAAGAATCCACCTGCCAATGCAGGGACACAGGTTCGAGCCCTGATCCAGGAAGTTCCCACATGCCGCAGAGCAACTAAGCCTGTGTGCCACAACTACTGAGCCTGCGCTCTAGAGCCCACGAGCCACAACTACTGAGCCCGTGCCACAACTACTAAAGCCCACGTGCCACAACTAGTAAAGCCCACGTGCCACTACTAAAGCCCGCGCGCCTTGAGCCCGTGCTCAGCAACAAAAGAAGCCACTGCAATAAGAAGTTCACGCACCACAATGAAGAGTAGCCCCCACTCGACACAACTAGAGAAAGCCCGCGCACAGCAATGAAGACCCAACACAGCCAAAAATAAAATTAATTAATTAATTTTAAAAAAAGCTGTATGGATTTTTAAGAAGCACTTGAGTTGAGACTCCTACCAGCTATGCTTCTCTAGACCAGAAACACTGTGCGGGGAGAGGTAGATACTGAATGCTTGATTTCGTGTTTGAGACAGCTGATTTAGAGGTGACTCATCACATTCCTACAAGCAGGGTATAACTTCCAGACACATGTACGGTGAGAGCAGTTCACAGGGTAGAGCACTGGGATGCTGAAAGGCACAGCCAATGGACAGGAAGTCTCAAAGTGAATAGGAATAAAGACACCTACTGAGCCTGATATAGTTAAAAACAAACTGAATAATTACGAAGATCTACCAACTCCAAGGTTTAAAAAAAATTGGGTTTATTGCTGTATAACTTAAGTGCAGTAAATGTCATTTTTTTTTACATTTAGAGTTCTATGAATTCTTTAAAATGCAAATACAATCTTGTAGATGCCACTATAGTCAAGATGTATAGCATGTCCATCACCCTAAGTAGCTCCTTCAGGTCCCTTTTTAGTCAGTCCTTCCCCTGTCTCCAGTCCCTGGAAACTACTGATTTTTTCTGTCCCTATGGATTGTTTCTTGTCTGTTTCGCTACATCATTTTTTTAAATTAAGGTTATATTTACATACAAAATTTACCTATTTAAGTGTACAATTTGATGAATTCTGGCTTAGCTTTCAGAGTCTGTGGACTGTGCATGAAACTTTAAGCCAGCCACAAGCAATTCTGACTTTAAAGAAAAACTATGGCAGGTGGAGACTCAATCTACAGACAAAGGGTTCTTTCTGTAGGTTAGACACCTAAGCTGAAACATCTGCAGCCTGCACTTCAGCAAGAACCATAATGGAGCACATGAGTAGAGTCACAAGAAATATGTGACCTCAACAGAGGATAGTAGGCCACTGAGACTGCCAGGCTAATTTAAGGCAGAAATTTGATCCCAAGGTCCATATTGCTGGCTTTACCCATTTCTGGTACATAGTAGACATGGGCAAGCAAAGTCATGAGTCTGGAGAGTTTTTTAGTAGGTGCGGTCAGCCTCAGAATATGAGTTCCTGGAGCTGAGCAAGAAAGGACTTCTTTCAAGCATGTATGTGAGAGGCCGACACTGGATTCTAAAGGGCAGAGGGCTTTTTGTGCATTGGGAGTGGGTCTGGGGGCTGAACAATGTTAACTGCTTTCCAATTGCAAGACAGCTAAGTTCTGATGTGATCATGTGTCCTGCTGAGGTTTCAGATGTAAACTATTAGTTATAATAGTTTAGCTAGGCTAGCTAAAAAGTTTGAGATCACCAGCTATGGGTTGTGTCCTCTATTCAAGGAACCTCCATGTAGGAAAATGAGGGCACTAACTTGAGTTTTATGCTTGCTTCTGCCTACCCTGAAGTGCCATCTCTCGGTGCATGGTCTGAAGTTTATCTTGAATGCTTGAGTACAAATGACAGAGAAACCTTTCCTTAAGGCAGGTTTCTTAGTCCTAAGGAAATCCTCTGCCACACAGGGCTAAATAGACTGGTCAAAAAATAGGAGTAATGCTATGTCACTTCATAGAATTTAGTACTGTTAATCTAGTACTGTCATGTTAGAAATAGGGCTCAAAGGGAAATGAGAATTATAGGATCAAGCATAGGTGGAAATATCCCCAGAGGTAGGTATGAATATTGCATTTGCGCTATGAATTTCTCCCTACTGAATTTAAAATCCACAGAAGGTGGATTCAGGACAGTGTGTATCCACTATCTGATTTGGTGAACCAGAAACCAAATTTTCTTATTCTTTTCTCATGATTTTCTTATTCTTTTCTCATCCCCTCATGTTCAGGTGATTTTATTCTAAAGCCTTAGGCAATATTAAGTGCTAGCTCCTGGCAACATAATTGTATCTGTGATAATTGGATTAGGTACTGTGTACTCTGTGGCTTGCTAGATGTGGAAAATATAAGGCCAGGGTAGTAATGCTTTTGTGTGACCTACTAATTGCTTGGATACTTTGAAAGTGAAGTATATCAGAGACTGACATGGAAATTAAACACTTTCTGAGGCCCTTAAGGAAATACTCATATTTCTGTGAGAGTTAGCCTGGTGTAAGTATACTGAAAAGGCCAAATTCTACATGTACACTGAGGACTCCAAGACCTGAGATGGAGCAAAGATGGGGAAGATAGATTGTGGGTTTCCATTTCTTTGGAATGGTAACCCATAGATGCAAGAGAAACTGATTTTGTACTTTCTTCCTTTGTTTTCTGATTTAACTTGAAAGAGGATTTAACATTTAAAATTTAATTTCACCATAGCATGTGATATTAGAGCTTATACATTCAAATGAAGTATATCTATTTACTGGAGTTTTTTTTAATCATTTGATTACCGTTATCCATCTGGTTTTTAGACCACCATAATATTTCCATTATTGCAGAATCTTTGTTGAGCTTTCACGGAAAATGTAGCTGGACATAATTTGGGAAGAGAAGTGGAACAGCAAGTAAATTTTCAGCCTTTTAGACAGTGGCTTTGGAGTATATATGGTCACTATACTGTTCTTCTATTTCAGAAACTTTTACGGGCAAATATCCAGGCTGTCTCACATTGTCCCAGGAAGGTGCACAGAAGTGTAGCAGAAATGTTCTCATAAATATTGATCCAGGTCGGCCCTCCTACTAGCCAGCTCTACCCTTAAGCAGGTTAACCACGTGTCTATTCAACCGTAGGCTTACTTCTGAAGCTCAGTGGTTTAAAAGAATGGAAAGTTGGGGAACAATAATTGAGGAGCACCTTTTCTCCACTACTGGTTTCCATAAGGAGGAATGTTTTCTAAACACATGCTTGTCCTCTCACAGACAATTTATTTACCCCTAACATAGGGAAGTGGAGTGACTTATGATTGACATATCCGAGTACACCCAAGCATATATACATGTCACTTCCCCATTCCTTTTGTTATGGGGAGAAAGCATTCAAGATGATTTTGATTTCAGTGAAAGCATTTTCCCATTGCTCTTTCACCAAAAGTTTTCACCGTGTGCATAAGGGTGTTCAATTCTGAAGGTGTGTGTTACGAAGTGAACTTGCCCAATTATAGAATTCTTGAAAACCAACTCAGCAATTACTAGTTATTAACATGAAATTGTGCACTTAATTTGCGACTCCTTTGTTCTCTTTACTCAAAAGGGAAGAAAGTATTCTTTATCAAACCCCTCTGGTAATCCTAACAAGCATCAGCCTGCTCTAACATGTAACATAAATGTTACTTCCATCCTTATAGAAATAATCACAGGAGGGAGGAAGAAAGCAATGAAGGTAGAGAATATATACATGATATTTTAAAATTTTAACTCAATAAAGAAATACTTAACCTAAGATAGATATTTTTAAACTAAAGTACTAAAGCTTATTTGCAATGAGATATTAAACAAAGCTATTTCCCTTTCTCAGTTTTGTTAAATGGTATAAGCAATAAAAGAGAAAAGAATTATTACTACACAATCTGAAAATGGGAAGTATTGTACATGCCTGATTTTAATAAAGCCTAAAAATGGGTTCCTGATGAAAAGCTCTGTAAAGTTAAGAAAAGTACTTACAAAGATAAATAGGATACTTGAGGACAACCAGTGAAGAAAGTATAATTGGAAAGACTATAATATGTCAGCGAATCTCTCCAACATTAGATGTTCTGTGGACAACTATGCTTTTTTTATGAATGTTGTGAGTTGCTAAATCAAGAACAGTCCAGTGAGGAATGAATGAAGAGGCACAATGAAGAAATAAATGCGTAGAGAATTAAACAAATGAGTAAGAAAACAAACTGCTTTAGGGTCAAATGAATAAACAAATTAAAACTATTAAATAAATGTAAACTAGTCAATGTTAATGAACTCTTTAGGCAGAATATAGGGAAGAGGGGAGGGGCAATAGAGAGGTATGGGATTAAGAGGTACAAACTATTGTGTATAAAAATAAGCTACAAGGATATATTGTACACCACAGAGAATATAGCCAATATTTTATAATAACTATAAGTAGAGTATAACTTTTAAAAATTGTGAATCACTATGTTGTACGCCTGTAACTTATATAATATTGTACATCACAGAAAAAAATTAACCACCACCAATTCTCTGTAAAAATAAACAAATATATATTTGTGTGTGTATATACACACACACATATATAGATGCTTTAAAAAATTATACGGGTCAGTCTACAGTATCCTGATCCAAAGCAAGAAAAAAATGTACATAAGCAAAAAATTGCCAGAGCACTCAAGGCTGCAAAGAAAATATTGATTCTATAGGATTAAGATTAGAAAAAAATAAGTAAATTCAATCTCAAAATAATTTCGTGCTTTGCATCCCTTCAATGAAAACAAAAAATAAACAAATAAGGAACAAGAATATAAGAAGTGTACATTTGAATTTAAGTAGTGACCAACCACTTTGGAACAGTTCTCAAATTTATAAGGAGGTTGACATTATTTCTGATGCCAAAATTAATTCACTTCTCGGACTTGTGAGTAGGAATTAAAACACATAATAAAATAATTGTATCACTTAATTTTTCTTCATTTAAAAGCACTATTAATGACAAATTTAACTCTAAATTTGTATACTTTTGTCCTTATCTATTCATAATGATAAAGATATAATTTGAATGTAACAAAAATGTATAAGCAACATTTTCACTATACTACTGAAAAACAAAACCAAAAGAGAAACAATAAATTAACATGAATCAACAATTGAGAAAAAGAATTTTATAAATTTTAAAATTCAGCTGTGAATAAGCAGAGTAGCAGATACGGTTAACATTTTGCTCATCTCTACAAAGCAAATGTAAAAAGAAAACAAGACAGGACATTTTTTGTATCAGAATAGCGAGTATGTGGATGCATGGTATGCGGTTTCTGAGAAAATAACACATGAAAGTTGTGGTAGATGCCTTACTTCTCACTTAACTAAAACTGAAGAGTTCTATTTGCACATTTTCAAAAAGAAAGTAAAGAAAACGTTGCTGTTTGTAATTTTACATCTAAGAATTCTGTACCCACCTACCATATCACAACAGTTTGGGCAACTATTTCCAGATGAAAAAAAGTTTTAAATCCTTAACTACTGCAGAATTAGCCATTTATTTCATCAATATAGAATAACACTCTCTGGTAATATATAATGTGATTTCTTCCTATTAACATTTGATTCTAAAAAGTTATATTTTAAAGTTGCTTACATATCTAAGGAGTAAATCTAAATGCATTTACATGTAACAAAACTTTATTTAAAATCAATTTTGTATGAAATCTATGCCAGAATATTAGGCAAATTATGGGATAATATGAAGATTAATATGTAAATACTCAGTGACTTAAGTTTACAATAAAAATATTAAAACCACTGATAACATCTAATTATTTTGCAAGATGGTTTGTAGAATATTATAGCATAAACAAGTACCGTGGAGAATTAACCAGGAGAAAATTTATTTATCTCAGTGGATAATCAGATAATCTCAATGGATTTTATATTAATACACACACATATATAATTTGAAACAAGCAGAAAAAATCTTTGATCTTTTCCATTGAAGGCAAAGAGAGAAGAAAGAAAAAAGAGTATAAAGGACTGAATAACTTATTTGGGAGAAATAAGTCCCAATATAACAGTAACTAGAGTAAACATAAATGAGTTAAATTCACTAATAAGGACAGATTCTCAGATTGGATTTTAATATTAAGTAATATGTTGTATACAAGAAACATAACTGAAAACTATGACAGAGAAATGTTGAAATTAGAAGGAAGAATAATTACAAAAGACAACTGTGTAACAAAAGAATCCCAATGGTAGTATATTTTCTGTTAAACAAAATTTAAGGTAAAAAACTATATAAGCCACAGAGTTTTAATACAAATGCTTAAAAGAAATTAAAATGCACAGATAATAAAATATGTACCAAAAGAACAATAAAAATTCAAAAATTTATAAAGAAACAACTGATAGAATCAAGTAACCCACAGAACAAGGAATAATAGGTAAAAGGATAAATGGAATTTTACTACATCTCTCTCTAAAATTCCAATAAAACTTATGGTTTTTAATGAATGAGTGATTGAGTTTGAATTTTACAGGGAAGAATTTTACAGAGAAGAAAATAATTTTTGAGACCTAATATGATGTTTTGAAAAATTGTATGTGAAAAAGATCATAAATCAGGATTCAATAAGTTCTAATGAAGTAGTACCATTCTGATTATATTCGGGTAACATAATAAATCATTAAAAATCAAAAGAAGATATAAAAATGAATATGACTGTAAAAAGCCCACATATTTTAAATAAGAATTGAGTTAAAAATTCATTAAGAAGACTTCCCTGGTGGCACAGTGGTTAAGAATCCGCCTGCCAATGCAGGGGACACGGGTTCAATCCCTGGTCCAGGAAGATCGCACATGCCATGGAGCAACTAAGCCCTTGCACCACAACTACTGAGCCCACACGCTGCCCATGCTCCGCGGCAAGAGAAGCCAACACAATGAGAAGCCCACACACCACAACGAAGAGTAGCCCCAGCTCATTGCAACTAGAGAAAACTGAAGCGCAGCAATGAAGACCCATCACAGCCAAAAAAAAAAAAAAAAAAAAATTCATTAGGAAAATTAATAAACACTAAAGGCAAATGGCGTTGAAAGACAACATTTCAAAAATTCTGAGACACAGCAATAGCAGTATTTAAAAACAAAATAGATATATATTTTAAAATTTGGTTACCGTATTATATTTAATTTGTCAAGTTATTCAAGTTTGCAGAGGCCACTTCCAAACTCTGGTTTCTAATACAAAGTGGTCAATTTAATAGATCCAAGGAAATTAGATTTACAGCATAAATGAAGTCCTAAAATCATCTTTACATTTTTGTCCTTTTTAAGTGCTTCATCTGTTAATCTTCCTTTGTTAAAAAATGTGTTGTCAAGCAGGTTATTAAAAAAAATAGCTGAAACTGGTTATTTTTAAAAAGCAAAATAGAATCAAAAGATGTTCAACTTCTTGAAATTTTTGGTAGTCAAAACATAAATTGAATTCTATATATTTACAATGTAAAATCCACTGAGATTATCTGTGAATGTATCCTTTACACTTAAAGTATTAAATTTTAAAAGACTAGTTTTTAAAAAATGTCTTCATTTAAATTTTTATGAATTTTAACAGAGGTCTTTGAGTTATAAAATTTTGAACATGGAAATATATGCAATACATAATATTCAATTTAAATTGACTTTTATTTAATGTTAAAGTAATATAATCCTGACAAAAATGTAGTTACTAATTTCCTTTTCTAGTATTTTTTAAATGGAAACAAATAACTTCATGAATCTTCTATTTTAGTTAAAAATTTGCATACATTAAAGTGCACATATGTTAAGTGTATAATTCAATGAGTTCAGATAAATGTAATCAAAACCCAATTAAGATTTAGATTTCCATCGACCCAGGTATTTCCCTTACATGCATTTCCAGTCAATTCCCAACATCACAAGCAATCTGGGGCCTGAGTTTTTGTTTTTGTTTTTTTAACACCATGGTATAATTTTATCTCTTCTTCATCTCAAAGGAATGCAATCATATAGTATATGCTCTTTTGTGTTTGTTCTCACTTAATGTAATTGTATGCACCAAAATGCATTCTATTTTATTGCTAGATAGTATTCCATTGCATATTCAAATCATAATTTATTTAGGTAATAAACTATTAGTAGACATTTGGCTTATTTCATAGTTTTGTCTATTTTGAATAAAACTGCAATCCCAGATTATGTTTCTGGTGTTTCCACCTAGTATAATTTCTTTTTCCATTTTCCTTTTGCTGGGTATTTGGTTTGTTTCCCATTTTTGGCTATAGGAACATCTGCAACATTCTGTAGTAGTAGTTCTGGATTTGTTTTTTATTTGGGGTTATATACTTAGGGATGGGAATACTAGATCATAGAATAGGTTTATCTTAACTTTATTTTTTAAAAAATACTGCCAGATTAATCCACAGTGTTCCAGCCATATTATACTCTTATGAGAAAAATGGGAAGTTTCAGTCGGTTTCCAGCATTTCCAACTTATCTTGCCAGTATCTTTTACCTTATTTAGCATCTTAGTGTGTGGTGATATCTCACTGTGTTTGCACTTTCTTCATGATTAATGATGTTGCATATCTTATAATTTTCTTATTGACCATCCTTTCATTTTCTTTTGTGAAGTGTCCATTTTTTTGGCCTATTTGAGATCAATACTTGACTTTTAATTATTGATTTCTGAGAGTTCATTATAAATCTTATGTAATAGTTCTTGCTCAGATATATATGCTATGAGTATTTTCTTGACTTCATGGCTGGTACTTCATTTTATTAATGGTGTCTTCTGATAATAAGATGTTTTAATATTAATGAAGTCAATTTAGCAAATTTTCTTTATATTTAATGATTTAGGTATTCTCATTAAAAATCCTTACCATGAAGATATTCTTTGATATATTCTTCTAGAACTTTCGTAGTTCCAGTGTTTGTGTTTTAGCATATGATCCATCTTTAATTTTAGAGTCTGACATATAGTAGGATTTGAGATTTATTTATTTTCTTTAGCATTCAAACACCAACTGAACTGCCTTGGCATCTTTGTTGAAAATAAATGTAGGATTATCTCTGGGTTTTGTTTTTTATTTCATTGATCTATGTGATTTTCCTAACACAGATACCACACTCTAGTGGTTATTGTAGCTTCACAGTAATTCTTAGAATCAAGTTTATTCATCATTTCAAGATTGATTAGCTATTCAAAAAAATTATTATATAAAAATATATAATTTTTCATATATATTATAATCAACTTGTCCATTTATATAAAAAAAGAATTTGGGGTTTCTATTGTGACTGCATTAAACCTATAGATCAATTTGTTGAGAACCGACATGTAAACAATATTGAATTTTCCATTTCATTTGCCTTTTCCATCTCTCCATTTATTTAGGTCTTCCTAAATGCTTCCTCTTAATAAAGTGTCCTGGGAAAGTTTTTGCATGTCCTTTGCTTAACATATTATTAAACATTTTATATTTTTGGATGCTATTTTTAATTTATTTTTAAAGTACCTTCTATTCTGGAAATAATTTCTAAGTTTTGCTTCTAGTATCTAAAATGTAATTGTTTTTTTATATATTGACCTCATATCCTGCAACCTTGCTAAACTCACTATTGATTCTAGTGGTGTTTGCAGATTCCATAGAAATTTCTTTGTAAATACTCATGTCATGTGTCAAAAGGGAGTTATACATCTTTCTAACTGTTCTGACTGATTTCTTCTTTTTGCCTTATGGAAATGTCTAGGACCTTTAGTATTATACTGTATAGAACCAATTATAGTGGCTATTCCTTGCCTTGTTTCTTACCATAGGACTAAAAAGTTCAATATTTGACCCATACGTATAATGTTAGTAAGTTTCACGTAGTCAGTAGTCCCCAACCTTTTTGGCACCAGGGACCTATTTCATGGAAGACAATTTTTCCATGGACAGGGTTGTGGCAGGGGACGGTTCAGGTGATAATGCGAGCGATGGGGAGTGGCAGGTGAAGCTTGCTTGCTCACCCCCTGCCGCTCACCTCCTGCTGTGTGGTCTGGTTTCTAACAGGCCATAGACCAGTACTAGTCCATGGACCCAGGGTTGGGGACCCCTGATGTAGACAATCTTTTCAAAATTAAGGTATTTTTCCTAGTTTGCTCAGCATTTTTATCAAGAATGTTATCAGTTTTTGTCAAATGCTTGTTCTGTTGTAATGTGAAATTTTGTTAATGTGGGTATTCATTACATGATTATTTTCAAAGTTAACTGGCTTTGCATTTGTTGGTTAGAATGCAGCTGGTCATGATATATTATCAATTTGATATATTGCTGTGTTTGATTGGCTAATATTTGGTTAAGGATTTTTCTGTCTATTTTTATAAGGTTTATTTACCTCTGATCACTGCCCCTGCCCCAGACTTTTCCTCTAAATATCACTCTGAGGTTTAGGTACTAGAGCTATGATGACCTCATAAAAAACATTGAGGATATTCTATTCTCTTGTATTTTCTGGAAAACTTTATATGAGATTGGTATTAATTATTCCTTAAACATATGATAAAATTCACCAGTGAACCCAGCTGGGGCTGAAGTTCTGAGAAGTACTGTCATTACAAATTTAATAATTAATTGACATAGGCGTCTTCAGTTTTCCATTTCCCTTACTTCAATATTACTAGGTTATGTCTTTAAAAAATGTCCCCTGATGTCAAATTTGTTCCATAAAGTTTATTGTAACATTCCCTTTTTATCTTTGTAATGACTCTAGCACCTAGGATATCTTCTCTTTCATTCTAAATATTGGAAACTTATATTCTCATCCCTTTTATAGAGACCAGATTTGCCAGGGGATTATCAGTTTTATTAAACTTTTTAAATAATAAAACTTTTCTTTGTTCATTTTATTTATTTTAATTTTATAGCTAGCTATTTATATTTACTTCTACTTATCTTGTGTTTAATTTCCATGTTTTGTCTTATCCTCTAAAGATGAAGATTTAAGTCGCTAATTTTTAAACTTTCTTTTTCAGTTCCTACTAATTTGTCCTCTGTTTTAGTAGATTTTAGAGAAAAGAAAAGTCTAATAAGAATAATTTGGTCATGGCCATAGGTATAGAATGTTTCTCTCTCAATAGATAGATACATAGATAGATAGATACATAGATAGATCTCCCTCCCTTTCTTTCTCTCTCTCTATATATTTGTTCTCCCTTTCTTTATTTCTCTTTCTTTCTTAAACTACTTTAATAGCTATAATAAATTACTTCTCAAGTGCCAAAAAATCCTACTGAAAACTCAATTATGAATTATTTTGGTAATCAAAAATTTAGCTACAATATACATATCTGTAAACCTGAAATATTCTTCTATTAACATATGATTTTGACTTGTGTGGATTAAGCCAAATATTAATTCAATAAGAAAAAGATTACTCTGTTCTATATTATTTTTGAAACCTTTAGTGTTATATTTGTTGTATAAGTAATCTAAGCCAAGGGATGTTCTAAATTAAAAATGCAAATGAGAATTCATAATGTTTTATAATTCTTTATGCTGGTAAAAACTTTGTTGATAAATAGGTAAATCTGCCCACCAAATGAATAAGTTCAGTGCTTTAATTTGCTGTGTTAGTAATAAAACCATATCATCATAATATAGTACCACATATTAATAACATTTCTTAGCTAGAATCTTAAAATATTTAAATGAATTTTAAAAGTAATCTAAGTTCCTCTAAGGAAAGAACACAAAATGTGACTAATCTGGACATATTCAACTCTAATTAAGAACATTTGTCACCAGTAACCTGATTCCTTTTCTTATAATTGCCACTGCATAAAAATGTCTGATCCACATAAATGTTCCATTAGTAAAACATTTTATTACTTACAAAAATGCATATCATAATTGGCTCTGTATTGTAGAAGACTGTTTTTAGTGAGTACTATAGTTACATAATGAAATGTTAAAGCGGAAGTAGTAAACTGTACCAATTACTTAATTATGGAATTAACACAATATAAAGCTAAATAATTTGCCACTTTCACTCTCACTGGTATTATAAAATGATATCCGAAATGATTTCCAAAATAATTAATCTGGCTCTAACAGTCATGAACTGTAAGTTGCCAAGTTACTGAATTCTCGAAACAGCTCATAACTATTTTTTTCAATTCCCCATAGTGATAGTCAGTGCACCAGTGCAACACAGCAATATAGGAAAGCACAGATTTTAGAAACATTAGAATGGAAAAGGTTATTATCTTTCTTTCATTCAAAAATTGCTGTTGTAATGACACAAATCTTTGAGATTTATTTATTTTGGTTTGCTTCAGAATTGACCTTATCAACTCATAAAGATTACACCATGTAGGATACTTTAGAATAATATTTTGAAGAGTAGATCAGAATTACATTGGTTACGGGAAATTTAAGTTCAGAATTTACTGCTTTCAATCACTGTTTAGAACAGTGTTTGTAAAAAATTATATTTAAAACAAGCATATCTTTTTCTGCCCAAAGCAGTGTGATTCTTCTACTGAATTACTATTATGTTGTAAAAAAAATAATTAAATGGTATGTATTTCAATAGTAAAATAATTATATAGCTGACAATATCAAGAAACAAGACCCATTCAATTACACATGTAATTCAAAAACCTTTGCCTTGTCTAGTGTAATGGAACAACAGTAACAACACAACCAAACAGTTAATCTAAAAATGTTTACCCTATGTCTCTGTTTACCTCATATGTACTACTAGGCTACCTTTAAATGGAGGATATTTTACATAAAATTTCATTGAATAGATAAAATGGACTATCAATGACTTTAGAATGTGGATAGGAGAAATAATTGTTAGTGTCTTGGTGTTGTCTTACTATCAAGTTCTGGAATAATGTAGTGGTTTTAGTGGGTGTTGCCTATCTTTTTATATCCTGAGGTTAGAAGAGCTCTCAGCAATATATGGGTGGTGACTGTACACATTCCAAAAGGACTGTTCATACTTTAAGGAGAATGAGTTGCTGCAGTATCCATCCTTCAGGATGACCTCTACTGATATTCACCTCCTGGTATTTATAACCTTGTAGTTTTCTCCCAATTTGTACCAGGGTTGGTCTGTGTGACCAATAGAATATGGGAGAAAATGATGATCTGCCACTTTTGATTAGGTTATAAAAGACTGGATTCCATCTTGGGCTCTTTCTTGCTCACCTGCTCCCTCTTTCACTTGGATTAGTCACTCTAGGGAAACCTGATTGGGAACAGCCTGATGGAGAGACCAGCATGGCAAGGAATGAAAGCCTCCTGCCAACAGTCAAGTGAGTGAGCTTAGAAGTGAATTCTCTAGCTATTGTTGAACTTTGAGATGAGCATAGCTCCATCAGCAGCTTAACTTCATCCTTGGGAGAGATCCTGAGCCAGATCACGCAGCTAAGCCACTCTAGTCCCTGACTCTCAGAAAATGTATGAGATAAGAAATGTTTGTTATTTCAAGCTACTAAATTGTGAGGTAATTTGTTAATTTGTTACACAGCAATATATAACCAATATAGTAGGGGAAAACCCAACAAAGTTCAAATAATTCATTACAAACAATTTTAATGTTTATGAATTAAATAAACTTTTATTGCTTTCCCCTCATGCTCTGTGTCAGGAAAGTCAGGCACTGTTGTAATTATAATGTTGTGCTTGACTCCATGGGATTTTGCACTTGAGGGTCTTCCTGGCATATTGTATTTTTAGGGACATATTTGATAATAATGTAAAAACATTAATATAAATGACATTACTAACACACAAGCAATATTTTATTTTAAAATGTTCTTATATTCTATCTAATAACCCAAACTGCTCATTGATACCACATTCTCTGAAGATAAAACATCTGCCATTGCTAAAATATGTGGTCTCTCTCTCGTCATTTTTGTCATGACTACTTATGAGATTATTAAGTTTTTAAGTGTAAAGTATTATAAGAGTATTAGATTAATCCTGTTCAGCCATTAGTAATATATTTTGGGAGTTTTTAGAGTCATTTCAAGTTTAAATTATTCACTCACACACTCATCTAACATGCTTTCAAATTATGTGGAAGCAAAGCAAATCTACTTGACGTAAGAAGTGCTGACTGTGCATATGATGGGGGGGACATGCTAAGATGAGAAAAATAAATTAATATTCTTTAAGTATTTTTGCTTCTGACTTATTAACACTAGTTTCATGCTTTTAACGTAATCTTATTTCTGGTCATCCCATCAAGTGCTATAATTAATGTAGAAAATATTAAGATACACAAAGTGCTATTATTTCTGTAGAAAATATAAAGACATTTATGTTCTAAGGCAATATTAAAAATGATCATTGTTTAAAATCTAAGAGAATTAGATTATTTTATTACCTTGACTTAAAATTTGTTAACTAGTTCATCTTGCCATAAAATGATAGATTATATAGAGAAAAGTATTCTTTACAAATGAAGTACCTTAAATATCGCAGAGAAACTGGTAACATATGAGTAACTGATTTGCGGATTACAAATTTGTTGTTCTCTTTTCATTAAAGTGTCAATCTTAAGAGCCTCTTTGAGGAATCAATTTATGAACCAACTTGTTAGATTAGTTTAAGCTACTGTACATACTTAAAATAACATAACCATTTTTCTTGAAGAAAGAACTCAATTATTTACTTAATCTGACTTTCTGTCAGAGTCTACATAACTGTTATTTTACTACAACACAGATTGAATGTTCATGCACAAAAGTGATTATTGTCATTAATTTTTTTAAATTCACTTTTATATTTTATTTTGCTTAAGATTTAGAGCCTTCTAAATTGATGTTTTGTTTTGTCAGTAAAAATCCATATATATATATATATATATATATATATATATATATATATATATATATATATATAATTTTACTGCTTAATAAATATAAATCCCAAATTAGTGTTGGCTGATTTAGTGAATTTGTGCTGTGCTTATTATAGTATAGCTTAAGATCAAGAAGGAATTAATTCTAAATTATTTCGTTAAAAGTCATTAATTTTATTACACATTTTATACTTTTTAGTGATTTGGGAAAAATTTGTATTTCAGCCATGAGCTTCAAGATTAAAATTCATTTTTAATAACACCTTTATTTTAGAATAACACCTTTATTTTAGTTTTAGATTTACAGAAATGTTTCAAGACAAGAGTTTCCAGGCTTCCCTGGTGGCGCAGTGGTTGAGAGTATGCCTGCCAATGCAGGGGACACGGGTTCGAGCCCTGGTCTGGGAAGATCCCACATGCCGCGGAGCAACTAGGCCCATGAGCCACAATTACTGAGCCTGCGCGTCTGGAGCCTGTGCTCCGCAACAGGAGAGACCGCGATGGTGAGAGGCCCATGCACCGCGATGAAGAGTGGCCCCCGCTTGCCACAACTAGAGAAAGCCCTCGCACAGAAACGAAGACCCAGCACAGCCATAAATAAATAAAAATTTAAAAAAAAGAGTTTCCATACACCCCTTACTCATGTTCTCCTATTATTAACATCTTACATTATATTGGTATATTTGGTATGTTAACTGTGGTATATTTGTCACGATGAAAGAATCAACATTGGTACATTACCCTTAACATCAGAGTTTATTTGGCTTTCTTTGTTTCCCCATAATGATTTGTTTTGTTTTGTTTTTCCTGTGGCAGGATATCATGGAGGACACTACATTACATTTAAATGTCATGTTTTTTTAAGCTCCTCTGGATGGTGACATTTTCTCCTACTTTCCTTTTGATGACTTTTGCCACAGTTTTGGGGAGGGTTGGTCAGACATTTTGTAGAATGCCCCTCAATTGAGATTTGTCTGTTTTTCTGGTGATTAGACCAGGGTTATGCATTTCTGGGAGGTAATATTAAATTTTAACTAAAATTTTCTAACTATACCATATGTGAAAATATGATGTATAATACAAATTACAGAATATAAGATTTATCATATCCAATGATAGTTATATGTTATATTGAAGCCATTGATTTATCACTCATTTATTTAGTTTACAAAATACTGGTTTTTATAAAGAATATGGTGCTATATATGCAGCTATGAAGAGACGGTTATATCCATACTAGCATTGAAACCAGGACTATTCATTTTAATGTGATGGGCTTTGCTTGTAATTGGTAATACAAAGGCCTCATTAACCAGTACATTAGGACATTTTGATTCACCTCTCTAGATTTCCAGCTTAAGAGGCCATTACATTCTTAATGACCCTAACCCATGGAGGAAGTAGTTTTCCTCTCAAAGGAGAGTCCCTGAGTAGAGTTGTTTTCTTTGATTTATATGCTAACTGGATATAGTTAATTACAAAGTTCAAATGATAAATCCAGAAAAACATTACAGATATTGCTTTTTGGTTTGGCAATGATTCCTGAAGAAGAGCTCAATACAATTTCAATTGTCAATCCCTATGAGAAAGATTTAACTGCTACAACTTTCTATATTTCAAAAAGAAAAAAAAAAAACTTACTCTGGTGATAAGATATAAAAATTGAATTGTCCAAGATGTTCTCTATGTCTGAGGATAGAGAAAACGTAAAAACTTAGAGGCAGATTATTCATTGTACAGATTAGCCACAGCTTCAGTTCCCCTGCTGTTGAGATAACCAAGGACTCTGGACTCCAGAGGAAGTTTGATTGTCCAAATTTGTGCGCTCCACAAACTTGATGTGATTGCCCTTTAAATGCCAAAATCTATTATTAGGTTATTCATTTGTTTGGTGTGAACACACTCCTACTTGGTTTAACCAGCAAGAACAAAACTAACTGGGATTGTTGGTAGTTTGACTGCAAACTAGGGAACTTTAAATTTCCATTATTCTCTTTTACTCAACAGTCTTGGTTTATTTGCTGTTTCTCTTTTCATTTTATAACAACTTTCCACATGGTTTCTATTTGTCCTTAATTATTTTTATAACTCTGCTTTATTGAAAAGGCTTAAAAGCAGCATTATCAGGGCCCTGAAAAGCAAAAATCCTCCCCCCACTCTGTTCTGTTATTTCATGCTGTTTTGAACCAGAAGCAAATCAATTCAAAGACTCTTGTCAAGGGAGATCAAGATGGCAGAGTAGAAGGACACGGAGCTCACCTTCCCCCACAAACACATGAAAAATACATCTACATGTGGAACAATTCTCACAGAAAACTAACTGAAAACTGGCAGACGATCTCATATAATCAAGGCTGCAAGAAAGATCCCCATGTAACTGGGTAGGATGAAAAAGACAAAAAAGGAATTGGGACGGGAGTGGTGCCCCTGGGACAGAGCTGTGAAAGAGGAAAGGTTCCCTTGCCCTGGGAACCCCCTTTGCTGGCTGGGAGGTCCATCAGGACAGAAAGAGAGCTAGAAGGGCCTGGTCTCTACTCACCAGGAGTGTGCACATGCTGGCTTGCTAGCAATCAGGGCAGAGAGAGACTGGCACTGACTGCTGCCATGTCACTGCACTTCCCAGACTGAAACACATGCTGGGTGGGGCTTCTAGCATGTTCAGCAGCAAGGTGCTGGAACTCAGTCTTCAGAGGACAGACCCTGGTAGAGGACTTGGTCCAGTGGCACGGAGACAGCCCAGAGGGTCTGGAGCGTGGTCTGGGCCTCCACTGTTAGTGTGCACAGGGAGGGCCACAGGTCTGCCCTAGAAGCCCCATTATCAGTGCATGCAAGGCAGGGAGCAGATCCACCATAAGAGCCCCACTGTCATCGTGCATGCTCACTGTGGGGCATGACTCTGGTGGTGTGGGCTTTGTGAGGGCCCACACAGCAAGGGTGGGGCTGATATCAGAGCACATTATCAGTGCTCCCATAGCGGGGGCAGATCCAGGAGCAGGTCCTGCAGCAGGAGACTTTGTTGGTGGGCACCATGAGTGGTGACCAGTGTCACAGAATCATGGTTCCCAGTGGATAGTCCCTGAGGAGGAGTAAGAAGCAGTCCCTTTCCCGGCAGGAGTGTTCCAGTCCTGCCTATCTCACACCACAGCTTGAAGCTGGATCTGGGGCGGACAGGCCCTGGGAGAGTTGTATCATAGAGGCAGCCCAAGTTCTAGCTGGCAGCACAAGCCCCTTGAGTCATGCAGCCACAACACCCCAGCCCCCAGCACCAGCCTAGCACTAGGTCTGGGATCAACACAATGGAGAAAGGGATGTGACCTTAGGCTGCTTCTGGGCAGAACTGAGGATGCCTGCAAGAGTGGTGCATAGGTTCAATGTGACTACATGGGCCTCATTTGCTTCAGTGCTCACTTCCTTGTGGACAGAGCACACACTTAAGGGCAACAGAACCTCCTAGAACCTGATCCTCAGGGGTTCTACTCAACAACTGGGGAGCAGACCCTGCACCCAACAGGTCTGTGGCAGTCACAGATCAAAGAGGAGGCCCTGCCCAACCTCCAGTGCAGGTGCTGGTCACCACAACACCAATCACACCCAATATCACGGGGATAATAGCCAGCAACTTTGAGGGAAGACGTGGTAGGAATCCACAGCAAAAACAGCCCTGGCACCAAAAATATGGACTCACAGAGTCTACACAGGGACATTCCCACATAAAAATACCCCTTTAAGACCACGGGAGATAATTGTTTCTCCTAAATTCATAGAGGCAGAGAAATTTAAGTAAAATGAAAAAGCAAAGGAACTACTCCCAAATTAAAAAAAAAAAAAAAAAACAGAGAGAGAAATCCCCTAAAAGAGCAAACAATGGAACAGACCTCTCCAGTCTACTAGACCTCCAGTTCAAAAAGGAGGTAATAAAAATGCTAGAGGAATTAAAGATTATCAATAGAAATGTAGAACACTGTACCAAGGAACTAGAAACTATAAAGAGAAACCAATCAAAATTAGACAACTCAATTGCTGAGATAAAATCTGAGCTAAAAGTAATGAATAGCAGACTAAATAATGCATTATGAATAAGTGATCTAAAAGATAGACTCATGAAAATCAACCAATCAGAACAGCAGACAGAAAGATAAATGAAAAAATTTGAAAGCAACATATGAGGTCTATGGGATAATATTAAGTATGCCAATCTATACATATTAGGGGTTCCAGAAGAAGAAGAAAGACAAAAGGGGATCAAAAATGTATTTAAGAAATTATGGCTGAAAACTTCCCTAACCTAAAGAATATCCAGGTACAGGAAACACAGAAGGTACCAAATAAGATGAACCCAAACAGACCCACACCAAGACATATCATAATTAAAATGGCAAAAGTTAAAGAGAAGAATCTGAAGGCAGCAGTTACAAGGGAACCCCTATATGGTTATGAGCTGATTTCTGTACAGAAACTTTTCAGGCCTGAAGGGAGTGGCAAAATATATTCAAATTCCTGAAAGGGAATAACCTGCAACAAAAGTCCAGGACCAGATGGCTTTACTGGGGAATTCTACCAAACATACAAAGAAGAACTTATACCTAACCTTCTCAAACTCTTCCAAAAGATTGAAGAAGGAACACTCCCAAAGTCATTCTACGAAGCTATCATCACCCTGATAATACGACCAGACAGAGACAGTACAAAAAAAGAAAATTACAGACCAATATCTTTGATGAATATAGATGCAAAAAACCTCAATAAATTTTTTGCAAAACGAATCCAACAATATATAAAAAGGGTCATACACCATGATCAGGTTGGATTCATTCCAGGGTTGCAAGGATGGTTCAATATATGCAAATGAATCAATGTGATATACCACATTAATAGAAGAAATGGCAAAAACCACATGATCATCTCAATAGATGCAAAAAAAAACTGATAAAATTCAACATCGATTCATGATAAAAACTCTCACCAAAGTGGGTATAGAGGAAACATAGCTCAACATAATAAAAGCCATTTATGACAAAACCACAGCCAACATAATACTCAACTGTGAAAAGCTGAAAGCCTTCCTGCTAAATTCTGGAACAAGACAAGGATGCTTACTCTCACCACTTCTATTCAACACAGTATTGGAAGTCCTAGCCATAGTAATGAGACAAGAAAAAGAAATAAAATGTATCCAAATTGGAAGGGAAGAGGTAAAATTGTCATATGCAGTCGACATGATACTCTATATAGAAAACCCTGAAGACTCCACACAAAAACTATTAGCACTGATAAACAAATTCAGCAAAGTAGCAGGATACAATAGTAATATATAGAAGTCTGTTGCATTTCTTTACACTGACAATAAAATATCAGAAAGAAAATGTAAAAAAAAAAAAAAATCCCATTTAAAATATAATTAAAAAAAAAAAAAAACCTAAGAATAAAACTGACCAAAGAGGTGAAAGACTTATACACTGAGAACTATAAAACACTGATAAAGGAAATCAAAGATGATTCAAGGAAATGGAAAGATACCCCATGCTTTTGCATTAGAAGAATTAATATTGTTAAAATGGCCACACTACTCAAAGCAATCTACAGATTTAATGTGAACCCTATCAAATTACCCATGACATTTTTCACAGAACTAGAACAAATCATCTTAAAATGTGTATGGAACCACAAAAGACCCAGAATTGCCAAAGCAATCGTGAGGGAAAAGAACAAAGTTCGAGACATAACCCTCCCAGACTTCAGACAATACTACAAAACTACAGTAATCCAAACAGCATGGTATTGGCACAAAATCAGACATACGGATCAATGGAAAAGAATAGAGAGCCCCAGAATAAACCCACACACCTACAGTCAATTAATCTTCAACAAAGGAGGCAGGCAAGAATATACAATAGAGAAAAGACAGTCTCATCAGCAAGCGGTGCTGGGAAAGCTGGACAGGGGCATGTAAATCAATAAAATTAGAATCCTCCCACACACCATATACAAAAATAAACTTAAGTGTTTCCCTGGTGGTGCAGTGGTTGAGAGTCTGCCTGCTAATGCAGGGGACGCGGGTTTGAGCCCTGGTCTGGGAGGATCCCACATGCCACGGATCAACTAGGTCCGTGAGCCACAACCACTGAGCCTGGGCGTCTGGAGCCTGTGCTCCACAACAAGAGAGGCCACGATAGTGAGAGGCCCGTGCACCGTGATGAAGAGTGGCCCCCGCTTGCTGCAACTAGAGAAAGCCCTCACATAGAAAATGAAGACCCAACACAGCCAAAAATAAATAAATAAATAAATAAATAAATTTTAAAAAAATAAATAAATAAACTTAAAATGGTTTAAAGACCTAAATATAAGACATGACACCATAAAACCCCTAGGAGAGAACATAGGCAAAACATTCTTGGACATAAATTGTAACAATCTTTTCTTAGATCAGTCTCCCAAGCAAAGAAAGAAAAGCAAAAATAAACAAATGGGACCTAATCAAACTTAAAAATTTTTGCACAGCAAAGAAAAGCATCAGCAAAATGAAAAGACAATCCATGGACTGGGAGAAAATATTTGCAAATGATGTGACTGACAAGGGCTTAATTCCAAAATATAAAAACACCTCATATAGCTCAATATCAAAAAAGCAAACAACCCAATCAAAAAATGGGCAGAAGACCTAAACAGACATTTCTCCAAAGAAGACATATAGATGGCCAGCAGGCACATGAAAAGATGATCAACATCGTTAATTATTGGAGAAATGCAAATCAAAACTATAATGAGGTATCACCTTACACCAGTCAGAATGGCCATCATCAAAAAGTCTACAATAGTAAATGCTGGAAGGGTGTAGAGAAAAGAGAACTCTCCTACACTGTTGGTGAAAATGTAAATGTAAATTGGCGGAGCACTATGAAAAACAGTATGGAGTTTCCTTAAAAAACTAAAAATAGTTACAATATGATCCAGCAATCCCATTCCTGGGCATATATCCAGAAAAGATGAAAACTCTAATTTGAAAAGATACATGTAACCCTATGTTGATAGCAGCACTATTTACAATAGTCGAGACATGGAAGCAACCTAAATGTCCATCAACAGAAAAATGGCTAAAGAAGATGTGGTGTATATATGAAATGGAATATTGCCTTATCTATCATCATGATAATTTGTGTGTGTGTATATAAATATATACATATATAGGTATATATATATATGTATATCAGAAGCAATAAGAAATATATATATATATGAGTAAACCCATCTTAAAGGTATCTACATAGTTTATTTAACCTTCTTCTATTAAATATATTAAATTATTTTGAAGATGAGTTTTTAAAATTTAAGACTATGTTTTACTTTTTATTGTTTAGGTCTAGCCAAAAGCTTCTCAAATACTTAACTGCCTTACCCAATTTAAATAATCTTTGATGTAGTTTCAGCTGTATTTTTCTCATTTTGTATGCGTTATTTTACAATACTTCCATTATAAAAGCAAAATAAAAGCTAAAATTTGGTAGCATTTTTCTGTAAAGGGGAGATCGTAAATACTTTCAGCTTTATGGACCACATGGTCTCTGTTGCCACTACTTAAGTCTGTCATTTTGGTCCAAATGCAGCCACAGACAATATGTAAACAAATTAGTGTGACTGTCTTTCAGTAAAACTTTATTTGCAAAAACAGTTGTAGGACTAGATTTGGCCTGTGGGCTGAAGTTTCCTAACCCTTGTCCTAGATCATTTAAGAATGTCTTGCCCATAAGCCTCCAAATCAGGAACTTCAAAGATTAATTCTTTCCAGAGCCACAGACTCTAATATGACAACTGCATGTTTGATTTTCTACAACAGTAGTATACATTGACACCTCAGGCTATGTAATCCTCATATTACAAAGCATTCCTTTCAAATTTCTTGATGTTTAAAGTACATGCCTTATTTTGGAGTTAACCATGTTAACAGCATAGCAGCATCCTGGAGTGGATGGAACTGAAGGGACATATTACGGGAGTAATTTTTCACATAATGCCCTAGGGTTATCCATGGGAAGGTGGTAATGACCAAATTTCCAAACATCGGTGGGAGACAGCACATCACAGGATAAGTAAATTGTTCTTGGCACCTGGACTGTTTACTCCCTGACTGGGAGAATCATTGCACTAGTAATGCTTTTCCAGCAGGCAGGTTGAAACTTCACGGAGGGCTGCAGAAGTTGGTGATTGCATTCAGCTGTGAGAAACAAAAAACTTGTTCATCATTGGCTTAAAGAATTATGGGCTTATTTTTCTTTAAACAATTAGGAGACTAAAATAATTTCAATGGCTCATGAGGGTCAGAACTGAGATTTCTGCAGTTTTCTTGGTTTTCCTCTCAGCTTCCTAGTGCTCAGGTTGCCTGAGCTCCAGCCACAAGGTTTGCATCCTAAGCAGGAAGAAAGTGTGAACAATAAGGAGCAAAAAGGGTGCTTATATTAAGAAAGCAATTTTTACCCCATTTATACATTGCAAGTTTTTGTCATATGTCCTTGCATAGAACATTGGAAAGTGCGTCTGTAAGCCTGGTGCAGAAGACTGCTATAAAGGACATTGATCCAATTGACCACTGATTTGTCAGGCATCTAGCAGGGGCTGCTAACAGTACAGCACACAGGTGTCACCACTCCGCATGTAATAGAGGCATAGCCAAGTAGGAGGCCAAGTTTCTTTTGGATCATTTCTTTTCCTTGTATCTTTTCTTCGTTTTGCACCTCCTCTTGTCATGTTCATCATCGTCCTCCTTCTTCTCTTTCTCCTCTCAAATCTCTGGTTGGGGAAACATTTTCAAGCTTAAATACAAAGGAATCAACCGTAAAATGAAAACTTGGGGGAATTTATTATATTACATAATACTATATATGTGTTACACAAATATTTTAAAATTTTTAAACAAATTGAAAGTAAAGTGACACCAGTAACACTCAGAAAGTTTAGTAGAAAAGAAAAAATCCCTTTCATTGTAGTACTATATATTATAATGTTCCCGGGGGGGAAAAAACCAAATAACTAAGTACTACATACAAAAAGGGAAATTTATCATGCAATTTAGAGAAAAAAAAATCACAATAAGATTTCTCATGAAACATGTAATTCATATGAAGGGTTAAATGCCAAATATTGGCCAATATAAGTAGATGACAGTTATCTTAACAGCTATCAAGACCATGTAATTAAGGTTGAACAAATAGATACATACATGTCCTCTACATTGCTATTATTCAAGCATAGAACAGAAGTTGTAGTCTATGCAATCAGCCATGAAAAGGAAATGAAAGAAAATAAAATGACGATGTTTATTATGTGCAAGTGTGCTATCTAGGAGAAAATAATGAAAAAAAAAAAATGGAGGGCTTCCCTGGTGGCGCAGTGGTTGAGAATCCGCCTGCCAATGCAGGGTACACGGGTTCGAGCCCTGGTCTGGGAGGATCCCGCGTGCCGCGGAGCAACTAAGCCCGTGAGCCACAACTACTGAGCCTGCGCGTCTGGAGCCTGTGCTCCGCAACGAGAGAGGCCGCGATAGTGAGAGGCCCGCGCACCGCGATGAAGAGTGGGCCCCGCTTGCCGCAGCTGGAGAAAGCCCTCGCACAGAACCGAAGACCCAACGCAGCCAAAAATAAATAAATAAATAATAAATAATAAATAAATAAATGTGAAATTCTTTAAAAAAAAAAAAAAAAAATGGATACCAAAAAGTTGGCCAAGTAACTAAATAAATAGAGGAAAAAATGTTTCTTTTTTTTTCTGATATGGTTCCATAGCTGCTGTGTCTTTTTTTATAGTCATAAATGTAAACATTTAAAATTTTATTATATTTGTTATAATTTTTTATTGGTTAAAATTTCCAAGACAAGCCAATCGTCCAAATATCAAACTATTTAATCTAGATACTGACTCTTTCTCAATTACAGTTTTTCATTCAATCAGTCACATTTATATTTGATATTTTCTCTTGATTTTTTCTGGGGGCCCTCTCATCTGAAGTCAATTCTAAGCAATGGAAAGCTGCGAGAACAACTTCATGTTGTTGAGAAGGACTAAATCCACTTCTTGGTCAGTTCTCTCCTTGTTTGTAAGTTTGTTATCCCCTGCTGGGGTCCAGTTTCTTGCCTCTTATAGGGTTTCTCCACTCCATGACATGACGTGTTCAAAAAGTCTTTTCAATGCCAAACTTTGTGGTATGTATGTATAGGAGAGAAAAACTTTTCACTTCTTCCTCTCAGCATTTTTTGGCTGGTTTAATAAGTAAATTGACATAAGACAGATTAACAGGAAAGAATACAAATTTAATTTCATACATATGCGAGTCCCAAAGACATGAGACTTGAAGAAGTGACCAAAGCAGGCAATTTTTATGTCTTTTAGACAAAAAAACAATAATTTGTGAAGATTTGACAAAATAAAGGGGTTTGCGCTTGGAGTACCAAATTAATGAAGTAACAAACTTTGTTTATACAGCCTTCTTGGCCTTGAATTCTCTATCTCTGGTGATAAGAATGTCTCCTATCCTCCTGGTTGAGTGAGAATACCTCCACATGGAAGATTTATTTCCCCCTTTCAAGAGGGGGCAAAGTAGGGTAAGAGTGTCCTTCTTGCACTGGCACTTAAGTAATTTTAATCCAATAATATGCCCAAGCAGCATATTTTGGAGTGGCGTATTTTTCTCCCCCTTATACATGTGTATTATGTATTTAATAAACTGTAATATATATTTTACATTAATAAGTAGTATGTTATGGTATATAATATAATATAAACTATATATTATACATAATAAAATTTTTTTTCTTTGCTTTTAGCTTATTTATCTTTCTGGACTTAAATTTTTGTGATATGAATTCAAGTACACTTTTCTAAAATTCTAGTTAATTTTCTCCATAATTACTGTCTTTACAATTTTATTTTTATTTTAGTGAATTGAGAGATGGACTATTCTCTAAGAATTCCAATCAAAAAATGGAAGTCTCTGTGTCAGTCTTTTCAAACTGCCAGTAATACTTCCAAGGGCATTATTCTGATTTAAGTTTGTGTTTCTTCTGATTTTTCTTTGTGTGTTTCTAAATATTACAATTATACCATTTATTATTAGTCACATTTAGCTATCCTATTTTTTTCTTTTTATTAAGGGTATTTAGCATTCTTATATCTCTAGCCCCAATTTTACTTCCCACTTGCTCATATTATGGGCACAGCACACATTTTTGATAACAGTCATTATTCCAACTCTACATATTTATGTTGTTATTAATGTTGTCCACTGGTGAATTTTTCTAGTATAAACCTGATTTTATTCCAATTAACAATTGTCACTTCCGGTTTGCTTATTTATCTATGCATTTATTACTAATTGCTTCCCACACTCTACATAATCACTATGAAAACTATTTTGATTACAGTTTGTCGAAGGTTTTGTTGAATCTTTTCTCCTGGTGATTTCTGCTTACCACTTCTACATAATAGTCCTAGAAATTCTCAGAATTCTGGTGCTTGCTATTTATGTTTATATTCACCTGTTTCCTGGATTACATGTTCATACTTACTGTTTTGTTTGTTCTGTTATTTTTAGTAAAACATATCCTTATGTTGCTTCTTTTTTTTTTTTAATTAATTAATTTATTTTTGGCTGCCTTGGGTCTTCATTGCTGCGCGCGGGCTTTCTCTAGTTGCGGGGAGTGGGGGCTACTCCTCGTTGCGGTGCACGGGTTTCTCATTGCGGTGGCTTCTCCTGTTGCGGAGCACGGGCTCTAGGAGCGTGGGCTTCAGTAGCTGTGGCTCGTTGGCTCTAGAGCACAGGCTCAGTAGTTGTGGCGCACGGGCTTAGTTGCTCCATGACATGTGGGATATTCCTGGACCAGGGCTTGAACCCGTGTCCGCTGCATTGGCAGGCAGGTTCTTAACCACTGCGCCACCAGGGAAGCCCCTTATGTTGCTTCTTTACAAATGGTGCACATATTAATTGACAGCACACAAGACTGCAAAAGTCTTTTTTCTACCTGCAGACTAGATGTAGGTCTTTTGTTGTTTACTTGTTTGGTTATTTGTGGATGCTCATTACCAGTCTGAGGAAATTTCCTTATATTTCTAGATTCCTTTCAATTTTTATTATGAATGGATGGTGAATTTTATCTAATTATTTTTTTAAATCGAGATGGTCATATGTTGTTGTTTTTTCTGTTATTCTGTACACGTGATAAATTATATTGCTTTTTAAAAAAAAAATTTAAGTAAAAAAAGATACCTGCATTTATTGCAGAGTTCAGTGAGTTTCAAAAATGATGTATCTGTGTAACTACTACTATAATCAAGAAATAAAACATTTACAACTTCATAAAAATTGCTGTGCCTCACTGCAGTCAACATCACTTACACTTATCTGCTTTCCATATTTTTTATTTAGTTTTTACCTTTTTAGAATTTAATACCATTGAATTATATTTAGTCTTTTTATATCACTTCTTTCCCTCAACATAATGTTAAGTTTTACTCCAGTTGCTGAGTTTATTTGTAGTGTGTTCCTTTCTATCACTGAATAATATATTATTTAATGAATATATCACACCTCATTTATCCATTCACCTCTTGATGGACATATAGTTTGTTTTCATTTTTGTCTATTAAGAATAAACTTTGCTATGTACATTTGTTTACAAGTCTTTGTGTGGCATTGTTTTTATTTCTCTTGGGTAAATACCTATGAGTGGAATTGCTGAGTCATAGAGGAAGTGTGTATTTAACTTAACCAAAAACTGCAAACTGTTTGCCAAAGTTTTTATGCCCACCACAAAAGCAGTTGCGATCCCACCAGCAGCATAAACAAGAGTTCGTTTGTCCTCCTTCATGTCAAAACTTGATAATACCATGTTTTAATTGAAGCCCTTTGAGTATGTCTTTAGTTGCACCAACCGTGGTTTTAATTTGCACTTTCCTTATGGCTAAGGATGTTGTGAATATATTTTTTGTGGTTACTGAATGAACGTTTGTATGTTTTCTTTTTGGAAGTGTGTGTTCAAAACTCTTTGACTTTATTTTTATTAGGGATGTTTGTTATTTACTATTCATTTGTAATTGTACATTATGTATATTACAGAAAAATAAGTACTAGTCTCTTTGTTTTTCAGATACATGTACTGTAAATACTTTCTCCCAGGCTACGGGTTGCCTTTACCTTATAATAATGATTTATTTTGAAAAGCAGAAAATTTTAATTTTGATGAAGTTGAATTATTAATATTTTTAATGTTTTCGCTACTTCTGTCTTAAGAAATCTTTTCTAACCTAGTCACAAAGATTTGGTTATTATTTTTTTTTTCAGAACATTTAATTTTAGTGTTTATATTTATTTGATATAATTTATATTTTTATATCACAATTCATCTTATTTAATGTGCATGATATGATGAAATTCATTTAATCTATAGGGTCTATTGGCCCAGAGTATATAAATAGTGTGCATAAAGTTGATCATTTGGACTAATAGAACATTTCACACAAGGAAATCTCATAAGATTATGAAAATACCTACCAGACAAAACATATGAATAGTCACAAAGGAAGGTCACTTCCTAGTTTAGGCAGATATGCAATTAATGTACTCCTAAATAATAATAATAAATTGATAATTGCATAATAGGTATGTTTTTCATCAGCTCTGCAAGTACTATTAAAAAGTTTAATGCTTACAGAACTTTAATTAAAATATGACAAAATGAGCAAATAAATAGAAATATGATTTACAAAGTCTAAGTGATTCAGACTTTGGACACAGTACAGGACTCCTGTCTCCTAGACTAGTCAATACCATACCACATTGTACTTAGAGGGACCGTTTAATGTTGTTTGGCTCAAAAACATATTTAAAATACAGCTTTAAAATACTTCAATAAATTTTTAAACAAATTAAACATTTAACAAATTTTGAATTTGAGTATTTTTAAATCTCATTTGCAATAATGAGTCCTTCCATAAATTATTTCTGAAGTACACATCAATAAATTATTAAAGAGAAAAAAATGATTGGAGCTAGTGAAATTTTTGTTGTTGTTACTTTTCTAGGTATACAGAAGTCTATTCTTTATTTCCTCAAAGACCAGCATCTCTCATTTTGAAATAATTCAGTGACTAAAACAGTTTTTTCCTGCAATAGATTAATGGTAAATCCTTCATTTTTGATTATACTTTCTACAACTGAATACATTTTCCATCAAAAGGGGGAAAAAATAAAACAGCTATACCACCATTCAAAATATTTATATTTGAGTCAGGCAATAATTTTCTTCTCTGTTCTTTACAGAAAATAAAAACAAAAACTGCAAACTCCACATTATGATTAATGATGAGGTTCATATATAGCTTTTTAAATTCTTTTTTCAAAATCTAAATGGTATTTTCTACTTAACAGTTTATTGCATCAAAAGAAAAGACTTAGGCATGAGTCCTATTTCTACTCACACTTTCAGTTGTGCAATGCATAAATTCATCCTTAGGACTCCATGGCCAACTCAACGAGGCAAGAACATTCCATGGTACTATGTGATGTGAAATCACGTGTGCACTCACACTAAACGTATGCACACATAAGTGTGTGAGTATTTATGTATTGTGAGTGCTCCCTACTATGAGTATAGCTAAAAGAAAATCATGTAAAAGACTACATAAGTATATGAGAATTCTTTTAACTTATCTCAAAAAATATGTTCCAATTTCCTAGAACACACTTATAAAAGAAACTGGGTGTGCATTAAGTTCATCTTGATGATATGAACCTGAATGATTGACAAGATAGTTATGAGGTTCTGTTACAATGTGGATACATAGAACCTACATATTCCACAACCAAAGGTCAAAGACTTTTAAGTTTATATCTAAGAATCTCCTATATTTCTCAGCAAGTGGGTCTAACTTCTAAAACTGATTCTATGATAGTGATGGCTTAGAGCTTAGACAAATCATAGATTTTTAAAAGTAAATTTACAAAGTAACAAAACTTACTTCAGAGGTTCTTGAAGCGTCCTCCTGAGACCAGCAGCATCAGCAGCGCTTGGAGACCCGTTTAAAGTACTAATTCTCGGGCCCTATCCCAAAACGTAACAAATCCGAAAAACCTGGGGATGAGGCCCAAGCATCTGTTTTAATAAATTCTCCATGTGATTCTGATGCACACCTAATTGCAAATCACTGCTTAATTGATTGATTCTTTATGTCTATGTAATACAACAGAAATGTCTAGTTAGGAGATCATAGATAGTTATTTTCTCTTGTACATACCTCACTTAGCAAGTTATGGAAAAGCTCCAACTGCAAATTGTCCACCATATTTATAACGTACACTGTTATTAAATCCTCTTTGAACTATAGATCATTTTCCTTCTCTTTTCTACACATAGCCTGTCATTTCCAGTGCTTCTGGCTTTGTCTTGTGTTTTAAATTACCTCTAATTGCTTGTTATTGCAAACTTCTTCCCACACCCACTTTACATATTTTTACCACTCAGTATATCTGTATATTCTTCAGATTTTCACAGACTCTTCAGACCAAGTTATCTCTTCAGTTGTCAGTTCCTAAGACTCTTCGTCTTATCTTTCCTGCCCTCTCCTCTCAAGTTGGATTACATTGCTTTTTAAGGAGAGACAGGTGCTAGAAGCATACCTGCCTAAGGCTGCTGTCATTTCTTTCACCTGGAAAATGATGCCATCTAAACTTTTAAAGAGTTCAAGACTTTATTCCTTCTTTCCATACATTTTCAGTCAAATAAATATATTTAGAAACTTAAAAATATTTCTCTGTGAAAATTTTAACAGCTGAAGAAAGGACTGACTTTGGAATCAGAACCCTGGTTCAAATTCTAAGCTGGACAATAATTAATTATATTGCCTTTGGAAAGTCCATTAACATTTCTGAGACTCTGTGTCCTCATATGTAAAGTGGAATAATCATTTCTGACTTTCTAGTTTGTTGTGAAGTTTAGGTTAAATCTAGATGAAGAATGCTGTTCCAGACATCAGACATGGCTCTTGACAGGAATCAAGAAATGGTCACTCTGTATATGTATAACTTTGTGAGAAAGGCTACAAAATTAAGAAGAGTCTCTTAAGCTATATTTTACCATAGATAAGCATTTCTTTTCACACTGATTACCAAATGATATGCTATTTTGCCACAAACTCTTTTAGTTAAAATAACATTCTAAAGGATAACTTGGTACACAGATTTGTGAGAAAAAACCAAAATTCCCATTACAATATGAATTATTGCAGCATTTGCCTACATAACCTATACACAAATTAACAAATACAAAGCTGATAATTGGGTTCATAACAATAGTTAAGACACATTGGGCACCTCCATAAAGGACTTGTGCTGTTTTATTTTATTCTCAAAACAGACCTATGGATAGATAGTATTTGCACCAGTTTTACAGATAGGAAACTTGATTCAGGGACTTTAAGTAATTTGTCTAAGGACACGAAGCTAGTCATTGTCAGCCAGGGTTTAAATGACAGCAGTTGGTCTCTGGAACCTAAGCTCTAAACCAAAGTGCTCTGCTGTATCTCCAAGTGAAATGCTCCAAAGTTAACCAATTTAGTTATGAAGGCTGTCACTATTGTGATTTGTAAACATATGAAGTATAGGACCTTTGTTATATTACCTTATCATAATCTCCTAGAGAGCAGTTTTGCAAAGTTAAACAAACAAACACACACACACACACACACACACACACACACAGAGAGAAATGAAAAGAAGGGCTGGAAACAGAAGTAGCCCATGATTGAGATGTGGTGAGGAACTTGAGGTGAGAGAGGACATCTCTTTGTTTCTTTTGACACTTCCATACCAATTTGTGAGCACTGGTTACAGGATCACAGTATTCATGTTTTGTAGGAAAAGTCAGTGAATCATAAACTACCAATGATGGGACAGCTCGAGACCCTGGTGTTTTTGGTTTCTTTTGCCAAAACCTTTTGGATGTTAAAGGTTATGACCAATCCTGGTATACAGACTTTTTTTCCAAACAACTTTATTGAGATATAATTTATATACTTTGACTTAAAGCTAGAAAAATAGATGCTAGGAAATAAGACCCTGGTTTTCTCTAGACTTTTGGCTCAAAGGAAAGAAGAAAAGGAGACATGCTTATTTACTTCCAAACTGTCTAATCTATTTTCTCAGGAAAAGAAAATAGACAAAGAAATGGATGACTGCTTTGTTAGGAGATATAAATGGACTATTTGGCTGCAGTTTCTTCTTTTAAAAATCTCATAGGTATCTGCTAACAGAGAGCAGGGCATTGATAAACCCAAATAAAAAGTAACCTAATGATTGACAATTTTTTCAGATTTCCATTCTGCCTTAAGTTTTGCTTCTCTTACGCTATATCAATTCTGACACCAATGTCTTTTCTTATGAACCTATCACCACATTAGCACTTCAAGGTCTGTGGCAGAATACATCTTCACATTAATTTATGGGTCTGAACACTCTTTGGAATTACTATCATTTCCAAACCTGTTTAAAATGCCTGTGTGACATTTTCCATGAGAAGACTGACATTGGGATCAGCCTGATTGATTGCGGGGGGAGGGGATAGTTTCATTATCACATCTATGAATCACATTTGAAGCTGGTTTAGAAAGTGCAACAGATAATTTAAAATAGCATAATAGAAGGAGGACCAGACTGAAGTTTGAAAGCTGAGTCCCACTTCTATACCTGTTATTTAACCTCAGTATCTTTACATGTAATAACATATAAGAAATATGAAACAAATAACATCTATAGATAAACCACAAATAAACAGCCAGTCTCCCTGCAAAGTAATTCATTACATCTTAAATTCAAGGTAAGTTAAACATCAGTAAACACCTACCCTAGCCATTTATCTTCATTTCCCACTATGTTTTTCCTACCAAGTCTTCTTTATTCACTGATTTCTTCCAGAGTACCCCACCCCAAAGCCATCAAGATAATGTTGACACATTCCAAATAAAGGTCTGCCATTTTGCAGAATTTTTTGCAGTTTCCGAACATTAACATTTGCCTCCTGGACCGTCATGTAAGAAGATATACTCTCATCTTGCTGTAACTATGTCCTCAGGGTCCTCGTATCCGGGCAGCCT
The DNA here is from genome assembly GCF_028023285.1 of Balaenoptera ricei. Lineage (NCBI taxonomy): Eukaryota > Metazoa > Chordata > Mammalia > Artiodactyla > Balaenopteridae > Balaenoptera > Balaenoptera ricei. Next base: position 21,330,364 of record NC_082641.1, read on the forward strand.
TATAAGATTTACAACAAGGTCCTTTGGCATAACAGGACTTGGCTGTGATTCAGGATGCATTTGCCTTACAACAAAATAGCTTCTGGAGTGTTGGAAAAGGATTTCAAAGCTTTTGGACTCATTTTTGGACACATTTATTTATTTTTTATCATGGTTTCAGTTTTAGAAACTTAGAGACATTTTACAATGCTCTCTGGAGGTTAAATATTTTTTCCATTTATGTCTATTCATGTGACAAAACAAATCCTTTTTTGCATTTCTAATTTTCATGATAATTAGTGTTACAATACCAACTGTTTTTTTACAGTCCTTGAGTTACTGAGTCTGTTTGTTGTACTCCCAGTGAATATATGACCTGTCAGATTCCCAAATCCTAACAATTCAATTCAATTCTCACACTAACTATCCAAAGTGAACATCAGAGTCCACAGGCTTAGGGGCTCAGTTCTACAAGATAGCCCCACGCTTCACATGTCAGCTGCAAATAGGTGCTCAGGCTGCCCGCACTTCTCGCCAGCTGACTACAAATTCAGGGATTGCCATGACCTCTTTCCCTTAGCTTTGATATTTCTCTAGAAGGGCTCACAGAACTCAGGAAAACACCTTACTTATCTGTACTTGAAAGGATACAACTCAGGATAAGCCAAATGGAAGAGACGCGTAGGGCAAGGTGTGGGGTGGGGATGGATGGCACCTGAGCTTCCTTCCCCGCCCTCTTCCTGCCAGCACATCACTGTGTTTACCAACTCAGAAGCTCTCCCATTCTTATTGTTCAAGAGTTTTCACAGAGCTCAAACTCCAGCTCTCCTCTCTTCCCTGGAGATCATGGGTGGGACTGAAAGTTCCATTATCATTTGGTCTTTCTGGAGACTAGTCCCATCCTGAAGCTGTCTAGAGCCCCTGAGTCACCTTAGTGGCATTAACTCAGGTGTGATGGAAAGTGGCTTGTTATAAAAAAGAAAGATCCTCTTATGAGTTAGGAAACGCCAAGGTTTTCAGGAGCTCTGCGGTAGAAACCAGGGATAAAGACCAACTATATTTTTTATTATATCAGAAGACCAAAATTTGATGTTACCTATTCACTTTGATAGAAGTTCTCCCAATTACATATACAAATACCTTAAAGTTGATACCATGGAATTCACTGATTTTTTTTCATAATTTCCCTCTTTATGACTTTTATTTTCACACTGTTAAATTAATTAAACAAGGAGACCTTTAGACGGAGGTGACTCTAATTCCATGGTAGCCTACATAAGCAAACGAAAATATGTCTGCAAATGCCTTAAGGTTACAAAATTGAAACCAAAGAACAAACAACCAATCACAGTCAACTAGGCTTTAAGCTATAGCCAGTCAATAATTTCCTTGGTTTGCTCCAGGCTTTTCTCTATAAAAGTCTCTCCCTGAGTTTCTATTAGTGGAGCACTTTTAACAACTTTCGGTTTGGCCCTGTACCATTACAATTAATTTTTGCTCAAATAAACTCTGAAAATTTTAATATGCCTCTGATTATCTTTTAACAGTACTTATCTCTTTCTGGCTTATTTATAAAATAAATAATTGTCATTTCTTTATGGCTTATTTATAAAATTAAAAATATGATTAATTCAAAGTTGCTCTATTAAGAATTTTATCATAAAGAACAATGAAAACCAAAAAATATTGATTTGGAGAATGTTCTCTTGTTTCTCAAATCTCTCTGTCTCTGTCTCTCTGTCTGTAGCTCATCTGAGTCTGTTCTCATTGCACTGTATCATTCCTTTTTTATTGCTTAGAACTCATTCCTCTCTGAACAATTTTATTATGATCCACTGGTTTCAGGACTAGTTCAAAAAATATTCAGTTAGCTGAAATAATCACTGGAACCAGAGAATACATCTCACCCTACTTTGCTAAAACAAATTACACATTACTTTAGAGAATTTGGTATTGACTTTTAAGCAATACGAATAAAGAAAATCAAGAGTCAGCAAACTCCCTTGTGTTCAAAATACCCCTTTCTGATTTCTCAACCCTTCTTCAGTTGGAGGTTTTTTAATTCCCTGGAAATCTTTATATTTGAGACCGTTGGTTGATATCTTTGTTGCTCCACAATGCCTCTTTTAGGTAATTATACATCCTCTTCTTCTTCCACACTGTCATACTCAACTATCCCCATCCTGGTCATACTCCCTAACCTATTGACATTTTCAGAACATGGATTTCAGTTCTCCTTTTGGCCCAATACTTGTTATCTTTCAAAGTGGCTTCCACATCCGACATGTTCAACATCTAGGCTTTGATTCTATTTTTCTTCATTACAATGACATTTTCCTTAGTTTAGTTTAAACCATTACTGATGCAATCCAGAAATTGTACCATCTTTAAAATTACTACTTCAAACATCCCAAACTCCACCTAAAAGCTCAACATATAGTTCACTTACTCAAGCATTACTGTTGAAACAGTTCATCAACTCATCAAAATCCAACAGCATTCCCTCTCTTTTCTCTATATTAGCCACTTCCTATCTTTAATCCCCTGCTTTTCCACCTTAGTTTATACAGTCTTCCATGTTATTCACTCTCTGCAAATACCAAGAACACCTTTAATCCTTTCTTCTTCCGGTGTCTTTCTGGTTCTTCCTCTCTGCCAACCCTAAATCTTCAATTTATTCTGCTCTCTGTCCTTTTCAATGGACTGGCATACAATTTATTTGTCAATGATTAATTTTTTAAATCTCTAGCTCAGATATTCTCATCTTTAGAGTCATCTGTCCATCGGCCTGCTGGTATTACTACATTATACATTATCCATGTCAAAATTTAAATGTTTAACTGAAATCTAGATGTTCTTCTCAAGTGTTGTCCAAATCAGCAAGGGATACTTCCATGTACCCATTGTTTATGGCAGAGATCTGTCATGTTACTCGTTGGTGCTATTTCCAATACCAATCTACCATCATGTCCTGTGAATTTATAACTCCAAAACCTATTTCAAATATTTCCACTCTTCCTATATCCACAGTTACCATCTTCATGTTTACAAAATAAAAAATAAAAATAATAAGTTATATCACTTCAGAGCTTTATACCCTTCAGTGGTTTCCCATTTTCCTTCGAAAAATTCCAAAAAATTACCATGGTCTGTGAAACCCTAGGTAATCTATTCTTCTGAAAGAATATTTAATTGCTTTAGCCTCTTTTTCACTGTGAAATAACCCTAATACCATCTTTTAACCTTTACAATTGTCTTGCCTTCCTGCTAACAAACTTTCATCCGTATATATTACTCACAATAGAATATTCCTTTTGCATCACTCACTTGGCTGCTTCCTACTTATCCCTCTGGCCAAGGCTTAAATTAATTTCTTCAGATAAGTCTTCATAAATTTTGATTAGTCAAGTTTAGATTTCTGTATTATTATCTCAGAATATGTTCATTTCCTTCATGGTACTTATTTTAATGATTCTGTATTTTTTATGTTTGTTTTGTCTGCTGTTCCATTTAACTTAAATTTGACAAATAGTTTATTACTATATGGTTAACCCTTTACATATTGCTTGTTTCATAGTAGGCACTCAACAAACATTTTTAAATAAGTGAAAGAGTGAATCTTAAATAAAATCTCACGTATTCTTGAAGCTCTTGGTAGTATATTCTTATGAAATAACCTTTAGTAAAATTAGTGTAAAGTTATTGGTTCTAATTTTAGGTAACTATAATAAACCTTCATTTCGGTATTCTGATGTCATCTAAATCAGAATGCTCTGGTAAAAATCAAACAAACAAACAAACAAAAGCCCACTACAAACAAAATCAACTGACAAAAAACAAAATGGGAAAGGGTACTTGCAAATGATATCACATATAAACGTATAATAACTATGGTCTATAAAGAACTGTTAAAATCTGAGGGCAAAGGAGCAGCATTGTAAATCAACTACACTCCAATATAAAATAAAAAAATTTTTCGAAAATAAAGAAAAACATCAAAGCTAAGAAAAAGGGGAAAAAAAAAAACCTATTAGAAAAACGGAAAAAAATAAAAGAACAGATATAAATATACTGAAATATACAAAAGGATGGCAAGGTGTTCAACCTTACACTTAATTAGAGAAATGTAAAGTAAAACTACACAGAGATACCATTTCTTACCTATCATCTGTAAGAGTGTTTACCTTTAAAGAGCACACAATATATTTTTGGCAAGCCTGTGGAGAAACAGGCACTCTAATAACTGGCTGGTGGAACTCAGACTGTAAAACCCTTTCGGGGAATGCACTGCCAATGTATACTAAAGTTATATGTGCATTTACCTTTGACCCAGCAAATCCACTTCTAGATATTTACCCAGACAATTCATGTCCAATACTATGAAAACATGTATTCACATTTTTCCCATAAAAATTACCTCTAATTGCAAAGTATTGAAAATTATCTACAAGCACAGATAATGTAGAGGAGTAAAACTTGTCACCCCAAAATGTCTCTTTGGCATATGTATTATTTCAAGCTGAAAACAATCAAGGCCCAAAAGACTCAAGAAGTCTTTCTTTTTACCTCCTCCTTAACTGTCTAAATAATGTAGATAGAGGACCTCTTCCAGAAAGGGAGCTTTCACCATAGACAATAGGATGAATGAGGTGGGTAGACAAGAAGGAACTTAGCAAAGTCCATTTGTTAAAATTCCTGTCTGTGTTCCATTGTCTCTGCATGGGCAAGCTTTTGTTTACCAAACATTTGCTTTTCCATCTCCATGTGAATTGCCTTCTTCCCCTCTGAAGTCCCAAACGACTACCCCCAACATCCTCTTCTGTCTTTAGCTAAAGATGGTATATAAGGTGAGGGCTTCAGCCATTTTGGTGAGTTACTCAGTTTTTCTGGGTCTCTCCCATGTATACCTATTTATTAAAATTTGATTTTCTCCTGCTAATCTGTCTCACGTCAACTTAAGTCCTAGTCCAGCCAGAATAACCTAGAAGAGTAGAGGAAAATTTCTTCCTCCTCAACAATAAGGAAAAATAGTTGAAAAAATTATGGTCAACACATACATTGGAATAGTATACAGTTGGGAAAATGAATGAGAAAAATTTCTCTGAAGTCATGGGGAGGGATTAAAAATGAGGAATGGGAATGGGAATTTTACATGGGAATGTATCATGGGAATGATAAAGAAATGATATGGAAATAAGACTCTGATTAGAACCTTTTGCATAATTTTGATTTTTAGAAAGTTGTTAATGTTTCATATACAAAATAAGTTAAGCAAATAATAAATATTGGAGAAAAAATTTTTTAAATGAAATAGAATATAAACAACTAAATAAACAAAAAATAAACCTAACTGTATTTCAGATGAACAACATACACACACTGAAGGGGGAAGAAAAAAACTCAGTAATTTTTTACCATAAATTAATTTTGAATATATACCCTAAGACTAAAGATAAAAATAACCATAACTAAATATTATATTCCAGTTTGCAGTTTTATTTTGTCAGAGTATGTCATACCCAAATTACTAGTTAGATAGATTCATGAAGATTATCCATCTATTTATCAACCTCTCATCTCTAACTCCTAGGACTGAGTAAATAAGTAAATATACTGTGATTAATGGGAACCAGGTTTTCCAATGTGAAGAAAAGAGTTACAAATCCAGAAAGTGGAGGAATTAAAATGAAGCCTGTGGAGATGGGTTACAATCAGAAGTGTCAGGTAAAGTCTGGTTTCTATATATTTTTTAATTAGGGAAACTCCCTGAAAGACTTTTTAATTGGTAGGATAATGCCTTCCAAGAACTTGTGCCAGCAAGCAACTGCTGATTTTCATGTTGGGTATTTATAACACTTCTTCTGGTATCAGTTTCTTCCACTGATGATCCTTCTGACTCTACATTATGGAGGAATAAAAATGTGTCACCTGCCTCCTTCCAAGATCCTAAAGTAGCCAGTTGTCTCAAATGCTTCCTCTGAATTCCCGCAGTTCATCTGCATCAACTGCCGTGCTGGACAAGAATCGAAGCTGAGGAAGTTGCTGGGGATGTAACAAAGGCACTTGAGACGAAGGTCCAAGTTCTTTCCATAATCACCTAGTTGAAGATTAAGTTTCATAGTCACAGGTGTGTGGAAATTAACAGATGCAACAAAAAGTGGAAGTTTCTCAAAGGAGGAAAATGTGTCTTATTCACAGATGTATTTATTGATTCCAATTTTATTGTTTAACACATGATTAGTGACTGCATAGTTAGTTGAGGAATTAGTTAATAAATTGGATAAATAAAACAGAAGAAAAAAAGTGACTTTGTATGCTATGCATATTATTAACTCAAAATAAGAAAACTAAACTCTTTCTGAGAGAAGAAGGCTGGACAGAGAATGTCCACAATCCATGGCAGGTGATGGTAAAAAGTACCAAAGTATGCTAAGAAGATTGCCCACAAGAATAACATTGTCTTCCTTCACTCAGCTCCAAACTTTCATTCTTTTGTTTGGGATATCTCTAGCCAAAATTAGTTTTTCATAAATAAACTCCTGGCTGAATAGGATAAAGGGGATATTGACTTCAACTAAGAGATTAAGGAGCCCCTATTATATGAGGACACAATGCTGCCTCAAATATATGTGTATAAATGAGATGCATTTCCTATAGTTGAGTCAGGTGGTTTGATAGAATGATTTGGTGATCATGAGTTTATTTTGAATTAGAACTGTTGGTGGCTTGATTTTTTTCTTCAGTGATCTGTAGCTCAGTTATAGACTTCAAGTAGGAAGACATGTTTCTGTAGGTTTCAATTTTTTCACCTGCTTTTAAGACCAATGAAAATAAAATAGTCAAAATAGTTTATCATATAGACAAAGTATGTTTTAGATAAAGATATCTGAAATCTAAGCTGTTTAGAGATAAAAATAATGTTGGAAGTAGAAGAAGGGATACGTTAAAAGTGTCAAAATGATATGAGGCTTATAATATTGTGTCAAGAGTAATTGAATAAGAAATCTAAAAAGGCAGGAAATTGTTATGAGAGAAAAGCAAGACTAAGTTTATGGTTTGGGGTACAAAGCAATTTGTGAGGACAAGACTGTGGGACTAGAGAGCAGAAGTGTGTGAAAGGATCATAATAGATGAATAAACCAAGTCTTCAGAGGGCATCATATTCCTTAGGGAAGGAACATCCATACCAATAAGAATTCACACATGTTGATGGGGTTCGCAAAGAAAAATGGAACACTGCAAATTATATGTGAAGCCATTACTGAACATTATAGAATGACCAGAAATTAGGTAGATAAAAAGAGGCTAAGCTACCACTGCTACTTCCTAAGGATGAAATTTTTATATGAAAGCCTAGAGATTATCAGGTAAAGCAAAAGAGAATATTAATAAATATCACTGCATCATCTGTCATTGTCACCATATTTGAACATGTAATTGGGATTTATGGGATAAAGATTCTTGAGGTATGATTGAATGCATATTTTATAATGGTCTGGGATGCATCTTCTTATGTCAAAAAGTGGAGGCCCAACAGTTTGATAACTAATATGTGATTTGAGATTCTAATTTTTTGTATTTACTTCTGAGGCATTTTACAACTAATTTTGTTGCGTTAAAAACCCGAATAACCCAACTAAAAAATGCACAGTGGATCTGAACAGACATTTTTCCAAAGACATACAAATGGCCAACAGATATATGAAAAGGTACCCAATATCACTAAACATCAGGGAAATGCAAATCAAAACCACAATGGTATATCACCTTATATCTGTAAGAATTTCTATTACAAAAAAGACAAGAGATAACAAATTGCTTTCTAGGATGTGGAGGAAAGGGAATTCTTGTACACTGTCAGTGGAAATGTAAACTGTGGAAAACAGTATGGAGGTTCTTCAAGAAATACCACTTCTGGGAATATATTCGAAAGAGGAAAATCATTATCTCAAAGAAATATCTATACTCTCATGTCCATTACAGCATTATTCACAACAGCCAAGGTATCAAAATAATCTAAGTGTCTGTTGATGTATGAACAGATAAAGAAAATGTGATATATACATATTATATATTGGAATATTATATAGCCCTAAAAAAGAAGGGGATCCTGTCTTTTGCAACAACATGGGTAAAACTGGAGGGGGATTTGCTAAGTGAAATAAACCAGATAGAGAAAGATAAATATTTCATGGTATTATTTGTATGGGGAATCTTAAAAAAGATCACTTCATTGTCATAGAAACAGAGTAGAAAAGTGGTTGTTGCGAGGGACTAAGTAGTGGGGGAAATAGGAAGAGGCTGGTAGAAGGGTACAAACTTCCAGTTATAAAATGAATAAGGTCTAATACATAACATGGTAATTATAGTTGATGAAACTGTATTGTATAAGTGAAATTTGCTAAGAGAGTAGACCTTAAATGTTCCTACCATGAAAAGAAAAGAGTTAAATATGTGAGATGAATGTGTTAATTAACTCAGTTAACTCAATGGGGATAATCTTTTCACAATACATATATATCAAATTATCATGTACACTTCAAATATCTTACAATTTTGTGAATTATACCTTAAAAAAACTAGAAAAAAAAAGAAAAAATTCATGGAGCAGTTTGGACTTCAGCTGGGTCTAGATAGATGAGAAAAAGACCAATGGGAAAAACTGGAGAAAAAAATAGAGATATTTACATGATTTGAGATTTAATTATATTTTTTTGACTGGAAAATATGGGTCATGTATAGGAATGTGCAGATCTAGTTCAGAGACTTACATAAAGTAAGTTTGCCTTTATTTCTGTGACAATGAAAAGCCAACAATATGGAGAACAATATCATCAAACACATGTGTTGTGAAATTCTTATGGACAATCATATTTTTGTATTATTTTTTCAATTTTTAAAAAAATTTCTTATATGTTCACAAGCATTTGGAATCCCGTACCAGGTAAGTGTCTGAAATTTCAGTCACAACTGGATAACACTTCTACCTGTTTTGGGTAATAAAAAATACAGTGAGTTATTATTTCAGCCAACTGTAGTTTAGGTAACTGTATTGAATAATACATTTTAAAAAGCTGTAGAAAAGATATATTTGGTACCCACAATCAACTCTGAAGTAGGTAAGACAAAAAAACCCAAAAACACGTAAGTACTGGATATCTCCTGTTTGACCCACCATATTGACTCTCCATTTTTTCTACATGCTGTGCCTGGGAGAGTGGCCCCTATACACTGCATCTTGGGCTACCTTGACCTAGGGTTTACAGTTAGGTTCAGTCAATGTGTGACATTGATCAGAGAGTAACAGGTTGAAGGAGGAATTATCAGGTTACTTATTCCTACAGGCACTCCTTTCTGCAGGATTCAATGACTAGATTGCAACATTCATGCCAGACGTCCTTTGCCATATAACCTCCATCTCCGATTTGGAATAACTTCTAACACCCTTTGTCTTTGCTGGCCTAATGGTGGTAATGCCCTCCTGCTGTTACCAGCCTCAGGCAGTGGTGTGGGTGTGCCAGAGCTGGAGATGGCTCTTACCAGCTCAAGAGATCCAATTGTGGGCATCATTTTCCATTCTGTCTTCACTGAGGTCATATTGACAGCTTAAAATGAGCCATGGTGAGAGTATTTACATGATGGAAATAGCATACCTACAAATTAGGGTGTTTTGGGGTTTTTTTTGTTTTTCTGGAAAACCAGTTATTAAAAATGTCTGAACTTATCATAGGCTCAAAGTTTCTGTGTTAGTCCCCTCCACCCCTTATTTTTATTTCCTAAACCATGCACACATTTTAGTAAAAAGATTTGCTTTATTAAACGTTCCACAAAGCACCAACTTTAATGTGCGATCTTTTTCCTGGTGAGCCTTAACTGAAATAGTAATTGGTACATAAAATGGCTCCAGGAAACCTTAGAAATAGGATTCCAAGATTGAATTGCACACATATTGAAAATGGTTTCCAGGAGAAATTGGACACTGGTAAGTTGTGGGAAGTAGTGGCATTGAGATTCTCAAAATGTTACAGGTACTAGCATGGGAAGAAACACGATTAAAGACTAAGCTTGGGAGATAAAGTGTCTTTGAAATTTCATCTTTTTGCTGACAATAATAAGAATAAAGATTTTTATTTTACTTGGCAACTCCTAAGAGCGCTAGAAAGCATATTCAAGTAAAAGCACAAAATAAAGGCTGTGAATGTCTGACTCAAATAACAAATGGAAGACTAGAAATTCTCAGCGACAAATTTAAGGAGTTCCTTATCTTCTTCAGCTACAGAGATGAAGCTGAAGAAATATGGCTGAGGACCAACAACAAGAACCTGCTGTAAGAATTGCAGAATTGAAGTGCCAGTAAAATACTCAAATAAGAGCACTGATGGGAAAGGAACAGGTCTCTCAGATGTGGGATAGGGAAAATTAGGAAGATACAGACACAACTGAGAAATTTAGACTCTTTCTTCCCCACATACTTCTAGATTTCCCTTGCTAGTGGAGGCAAAACTTCTAACTCTTTCTGAGGGAAAGTTCATGAAAGATTTTCCTTATATGGACTTTGGAATGTTTACCCTGCAGAAGTCATGCTAAATGCCCTTCATTACTTTCAGTGCCATAGGAGTTGTTCCAGTACACCAAATGAGAACGAAGTTGACTCCAGAAGGAGATAGGCTATACACAGAAAAGTTACAGAATTTTACCAGCTTTAATTGACATGAATCTGGCAACCATGTATGGGAATGTTAGACAAAGGAAGATGAAATTTTAAAAAAGACAGATGCTACCCAATCTATTTACAAGGTGTCCTTCCTTGAAACTTAGGATATATGCTTGGACCCAGCGCCTGAGAAGCATGTTAATAGTTAGCAGCTCCTTTGACTCATTGAAGTCTATACAAAACAGGGAGCTGTAGCAATTAACAATGTGCTTGAAATATCAGAAGTTTCTTGGGTATATGTATAGAAAGGAGTCAGAAGTTTCATCTGGATTGTAATATTAGAAGTAATATTACTTACTTATTATTAACTATTAGAAGTAATATTAATGTTGAAATATTAGAAGTAACATGATCAGACAGTCTTTAAACATGAGCTCTCCAAGAATCTAAAGATTACTTCTTTATTAGGTGTTAAGAAAGGCCTTGGTAAGAAGGGCATCGTCACTTTTAAAAGCCTATGTGTGGCCATTACCTGTTTGCTTAAAGACTGTGACAAAGGATGCTGTAGGTAGGCTTAGGTTCCCTAAGTCCCAATGGAAATACTGGGATCCAAGAGTGCTAGAGGCAGTTAGTGGTGCTTGACCTTCAGAGACAAGGTGGATGCAAATATCTCAATAAATCTCAAGACAATAGTAATAATAAAATTGTTTTAATGTGCAGACATCTATAGTGATGGTTAACAAAATATAGGGTCCCCAGGGATAATATAGACTGACAACTTACTAAGGGGTTGCATGACATATTTAACAGAAAAATTATATGGCTACAGGACAGAAAACTAACTCAGGTGCCAAACCTATGCCAGTTCCTAGACTCACTTGTCCTCAATTGAGAGAGAAATCTGGGTGTTTTGAAGAAGGTGTCAACAAAATGACACATGGATCTAACACGAATCATCCCCCAAAATTTTCACAGAAATTTCAGACATTTAACAGGATAACAGATACTCAAGAAAAGTAAAAAAATTAAAAGTATCCAAACATTTTGGGAGTTTATGGTACTGCTTCTGAATTGACACTAATATCTGGACTTTTGCGTTTTACCAGGTCTGCATAGATGGAGGTTGTGATGACTGAAGGAGTCTTGGTTTGATTCTTTCAGTGGGTTGAATGGGGCCACAGATTCATTCCACGGTTATTGTTTCATTTCCAGAAAGCACAGTGGGAATAGACATATTTAATAACTGGCAGAACCTCTACAGTGTCTTCTACATCGAACCAAATGGAAATCCCTGTATCTGTCTCCACACAATATAATAAAATGGTGTTTATCTTACCTCTGCCTTCACTGATTTGCCTAGAGCTAAGACAACTATCTTGTTCCTTGTCATAATTGGTTTTGGATTTCCTTAAATTGTCTTGATATCCTTCCAACCATTTTTCTGGTCCTTTGTATTACACTTTAGGCATTGTGCTATTTGGACTTGGTGAGAAGGAAGTAACAAGCTACCAGTGTTGAGGATGCAAGTTTTTCACCTGGGTAAAAGACAGGAGCAGATGCTCATGGGAGGATGGAAGAAAGGTGTTCTCTCACCTGAAAATCTTTGGTTTGCCTATCTAAAGACATTCTATAACCTTCCATACACTGCCATGTGCTTTAGGAAGCTGATATATACAAACTACCTCACTGACTTCTCTAGACCTCACCATTTGGTTGTGTACACCCTGAAGAAAGTCATTGGCAAGAGATCTGAGCGCTGGAGGAGTGTGAACTTTGGATATTTATTTTGCTGGATTCCTTAAAGGCACGATGCTATCTGTTGGCTGTGTTGGGCTGGTCCCCATCCTCTGCAGATTTGGACAACTGATACCTTTCCGTGATCCTTCAGGATTAGGAAAGTGAATGGTTTTTTCTTGTTATTAATTCCGGAGTATTGAATTATTCCTTTGGTATTTCCTCAATACTATCCAAACTTCTGTAAAAAGTTAACTTTATAACCTTCTCCTCTAATTACCTCATTGAATTTCCAGTGTCTTGGAGGGAAGGTGACTGGTAGACTGTGTCTCAATTATCTCTAGGTGTCACAATTTGCTCAAGATGCCACAATTACTTAACTGCTTCATGCTAAGACTCTGGTTTACTTCTTTATTTTTTCCCTTTCACTTATAGTATTTATCTATACTATGTCACATCTTTAGAATATAGCATTAGTAGTGTGGATTCTTGAATCTAAACCAAATTTTTCTTGTGTTTAGAGAGCTACTTTATTATTGAGCTATAATTATAAAATTCTCAATTGTGTTAAATATATTTAGAAAAAACATTTTTGACCAGCAACACAAAGAAAACATAATATCCTATCAATAAAGTGGTGTACTGACAGTAATCTTCAAATTTTGTACCTTCTATGTATATACTGGAACTTTCCTACTTTAATTATTAATCTATTATAAATTTTCCACACTAATGGGGGCATCTGTATGAATTAGACTCCCTACAGAAGCAAAGAGCAGAAAGCTACTTCAATTGAGGCTCTAAGATTATTTTTAATTGGTTAGTCATTAGTGTTTGCCATAACTGTTAATCCAAAAAAGAAATTTATTCTGGCTATTTACTGGGAAAATAAATTTTTATAATATTACCCACACATGTTTGAAGAGTAATACAAATAAAAATGGTATTTATTAGATGCTTTCTTTTTCACTCTTAGCCTTTTTGAGATAAATACTATAAGATTACTGAACCCTCAAGCTTTGTCTTCCCTGTCATTTGTTTGGAGAGTTCACTATTCAATCTATTATTAGAAAATCTTTTTTTTTTTTTTTTTTTCTCACTATTCCACTTTGAGTTTATGCTGCAGGAATACTAAATGATCTATGTTCTTCTGAGTGCATCAGTCTGTTCATATCTCCCTGACTTTGCTCAAGTTCCCTCAGCCTTGGAAAGGCTTTCTATTACTATCTTTCAAGTTAAATATTTCCTACTTTTAAAACTTTTTTTTTGACCTACTTGCCTACCTCAGTCGGAAGTAATCATTTCCTCCTTTTCCTACTGTGTACTCAGTGAATACTTCTTCTATTTCAATGACAGTATAAGATTATTCAGAAAATAGATTCAGCACACCAGTCAAGCAAGTACCTCAAAAAGAAAAAGATGAAAATGCTGATGTTTATTACATTTAAAAAATGAAAGTTACCTCATTTTATCAACTCTTATTTGCACATTTTTGTAACATTTTAACATATCTAAAATGGATATATGTTATAATTTCACTGGCATAAAATTTTCTTTGTGGTGTCTGAGATAATGTTGTCTTATAATTGATGGAGGAGTTACTATGAGAAATTTCAGAAATAGTTTTTGATTTTCTTACTTCATGGCTTGATGTTTCCCTCTTTCCCTCTCTCTCTCTCTCTCTCCCTCTCTCTCTCCCTAAAATAAGGGTGAGCTGTTTTCCCCTAATTTTGTGATAATGTACACAAGGAGATTTATCTCATTTTACGCTGGTCAGCTCAATAGTGCAATGTGGTGTGATTAATTGTCTGATTTATTTCAAAGTGCTTACAGAGCAAACCAACCATATGAATGAGAAGAATTTGGAATGTTTAAATATAATTTACATGATCATGGCAAGTAATTTTAAAGTGTCTTCAGATTTTTTTTTTTTTTTGTATGAGAGGAATCAACATATGTGTTCACAGAGAGATCTGGGGCTTGTGGTTAGGAGAAGAAAGCTAATGTTAATGCAATATACAAAAATGATTCTTAGTAGAGCTTCTAAAACTGTTAACCTGCTGCCTCATAAGACAATGAAATGGACTTCTCTATGACCAGAAGTCTCTAGATAGACTTACTGACTACTTGTAAAGAAAAAACAAAACAAAACAAAACAAGCAATTAGGCTTAAACTCATTGAAGATGAGATTGAATTCCCTACTGGAACTCTCAGAGTACAAAACAATGTCAGACCCATAATAGGCAGTCAATGCTGACTGTAGAAGTGAAACAGCAGAAAAGCATTGAGAATTCAGATATCTTTTTTTATGTTGTCTTTCCCAAAATAAAACTTGATTATCTGTTAAAAAGCCATAAGCATCTCCTGGAATGTTTTTTTGGCTTTAGGTGGAAGAATGCCAGTTGCCTCCTTTGCTATGCTTCCCTCTGACGTTAGCCTTTCCCAGGAGTTCATGGTGACTTTTTCTTCTTCTTCTTCTTCTTCTTCTTTTTTAGCTGAGATATAATTAATATCCCACAATTTATCTTTTTAGAGAGCAAAATTCAGTGGTTCTTAGTATATGTACAAAGTTCACAACCATCACTACAATTAACTGTAGAACTTTTTTTTTTTTTTTCTAATCACTGCACAAAGAAATTTTGTACCCAACAGGAGTCACTCCCCATTCCTCCCACCCTTCCCAACCCATGGAAACTACTATTGTACTCTGCTTCTATGGATTTACCTCTTCTGACTGTTTCATATAAATGAAATCATATAACAAATGGCTTTTATTTCTGGCTTCTTTCACCTGGAATAGTGTCTTCAGAGTTTATCCATAGCATATATTAATACTTTATTACATTTTAGTGGATGAAAATATTCCATTATAGAAAATATGCTTTATTTTTATTGTATTTCAGACATTGTTCAAATCACTTTACTTAGGAGGAAGTTTACAGATTGTTTGACATGTTTCCTCATACGAGAAGTTCAGTTACAACTGATGAAGTTTGGAATTGGAATAACAATGAGCACATAGAACCCAAGCAAGCAAATAAGTGAAGCAATTATTAACTCAAAAATAATTTTTTTCAGAAATTAAAAATACTTATAGTATGCTACATGGCTGGGGTGTAATTGGCATTTATAATACTTAACCATAGTAAAGTGTTAAGTACCTTTCAAAAAAAATCAAGAAGAAGCAATATAGTATGCTATCTAGATATGGGGAGGTAAATACTAAAAGAGCCAAATAAAAAAAGTTAAATTTTGTTTAGATCATCATTAGTGTATAAACTATTATGGCTATGTTTTATGGGAGGAAGGACAAGATGAAAAAAGTTATTTTAATTCTCAACATATTTTATCTATACCTAGAGTGCCCAATGGTATGTTTTAAGATAATAAATTATACATATATTCCCAACAGCTAAATGAGCACACTCAATCTTTTATCTGCTGGTAGATAAAAAGTCTAGGTGATGCTACTTAATTATGAGATGCTAATAAGATTTATTATGGGTTTTTTATTACATCAATGTTCCAAGTCATTACATAATAATCCCAGGATACTTTCTTAAATAATGCTGACCATATAAAGTAAAAAAAAAAAAAAAAAAAATAGAAATAACATCATTCCTGAGAAAACCAGTATGATTTAACTAGATTAAAACACTAAGAAAGAGAAAGTATTAAAGCTCTATATCATAGTAAGAGAAAATTAACTATTAAAATAAAAAAGATGGCACAGATGAATGATCACTGGCTAAGATTTGGATTTCCCTGGACTACACAACTAGGTATTAGGTTCAGTTCAATAATCAATGAACGGCTGTCATCAAAAAGTCTACAGATAAATGTTGGAGAGGGTATGAAGAAAAGGGAACCCTCCTACACTGTTGGTGGGAATGTAAGTTGGTACTACCACAATGAAAAAGTTTGGAGGTTCCTTAAAAAACTAAAAATATGACTACCATATGATCCAGCAATTCTATTCCTGAGTATATATAAGGAAAAAATGAAAACACTAACTCAAAAAGATACATGCACCCCAATGTTCATAGGAGCACTATCTACAATTGTCAAGACATGGAAGCAACCCGAGTGCCCAACAGATGATTGGATTAAGAAGATGTGGTATACACACACACACACACGTGTGCGCACGCATGCACACACACACACACACACAATGAAATATTACTCAGCCATAAAAAAGAATGAAATACTTTCATTTGCAGTAATGTGGATGGACCTAGAGAATATTATGCTTAATGAAATAAGTTGGACAAAGACAAATACTATGTGATATCACTTATATGTGAAATCTAAAAAATAATACAAATGAATGTATATGCAAAATAGAAACCAACTTAGATACAGAAAACAAACTTGTGGTTATCAAAGGAGAGAGGGAACAGGGGAGGGACATTTTACCATATGCAAAATAGGTAAGCAACAAGGATATACTGCATAGTACAGGGAATTATGCCAATTATAATAACCTATAATGGAATATAATCTGCAAAAATATTGAATCACTATGCTGTATACCTGAAACTAACATAATACTGTAAATCAACTATACTTCAATTAAAAAAAATAATGTCACCCACACAGGTCTTGCAGATTTCTCCAGTCTGATATGGATTTGTTTTCTCTATTTGCACCACATAGATTATCATAAACAGAGGAAACTTTTGAAAGAATATCAGAATAAATTACAAAAATTCTGTGGTGTGAACCCAGGGCAAGGAAAACAGGAAATTAAAAATCCTAATTTAGATTCAATGTAGCAAAATTTTGAAACTCAGTTTTTATAAAAGTGTGATAATTTGTTTTATAATCGCTGTAGTAAATCAAAGGTTTTCATCTGAGTTTATAATATCTAAAGTATTCGATGTAATCTGACTTATTAGATTTTTAATTTTATTTTGATGTTTGGAAAAATAAATTGAATACATCGTTAATCAATGTTTAAGTATTTAGTGAAAAAAATCGTATTATACTGTTGAGTTTTGCTTTATTGATTGTATAAATCATCTGTTAATAATTAGAAGCCTGATGAATAATGTTTAAAATAATTATATAATGTTATAAAGAGCAATAAATTGTTTTTTTTTAATTAAAATAGTTCTGTATGCCCCTCTTTGTGCACAAAGTTCTTTCTGATATTAAAGGAACTACTATTGTATTTTAAGCACTGAAAATGTAATAATGTCTTTTACAAATGATGCATT
The DNA here is from genome assembly GCF_028023285.1 of Balaenoptera ricei. Taxonomy (NCBI): domain Eukaryota; kingdom Metazoa; phylum Chordata; class Mammalia; order Artiodactyla; family Balaenopteridae; genus Balaenoptera; species Balaenoptera ricei. Next base: position 21,347,954 of record NC_082641.1, read on the forward strand.
ATTTTGGAACCATGGGGAAAGAAAAAGATCTTATGATAATTACTTCCCAGTTATGAGTTCACTCATAAGAATTTAAAGAAAATGCTTATTTAGTCTTTAAACACTATTTAGCAAATAATGGAATATCAATTTGACTGTGGGGAAAAGATAAAACTTTTTTCAGTGTAAATAAAAAGGTAAGGAACGCACTTCAAATAGGCAAATATGATTCACTTATTTTCTGCTTTATTTACAATTCAGAAATATTTACTTATCACCACTCAATGTGGATCATTGTTATAGATTTTTGGAAAATAAAAATGAATAAAACATGTATGATTCCTATACAGTACTCATGGAACTTAAAATCCAGTAGAAGAGACAAGCAAGCAAAGAGAAAAATATTTGTATAAAGTAATTGTAGTTGTTTTGAAAACCAGGAAGGAAACAAGCAAAGTGCTAGGATAAATAACAGGTAGAACCTATTTTTGATAGGGACAGGGAGAAAATTTCCCTGATTTGACATTGAAGGTTATCCTTACCCAGTGGGAAGGAAAGGCAGATGTGGGAACTGGTCTGGTTGTAATGTCATTATATTATTACATGTAGTGGGCAAGGAGGAGTGGCAGAATGTGTAGTGAGGGGACTGAATGAAAACCAAATCACCAATATCCTTGTAGGTCAGGTTAAGCAATTAGCTATTATTCCATGTACAATGGTAAACCTGTGAGTGGTATTATTACCATTAATAACAGTAACAGTTAATGTTTCTTGAGAGCTTACTCTTACTATGTGTCAGATACCATCCTAAATCTGTTACATGTGCTGTCTCAGAAGTCTGCAAATAGCCCAGTGGTCAAATTCTGCCCTCCATCTATGTTTGTAAAGCCCCAGGTACAGCTCCCTGGAGATGGCACTGGGAGCCATGGAGACCTAGCTGGGTGTTACCCTCCACTCATTTCTTCTTGATCTGATTACTACCTGCCTCTTGGGGATGTGCTGTTAGCAACTGCCGTGCACGTGAAGTAGTGGAACCTCAGTCTTGGAGTCAGCCAGTAACTTTGCCTTGGGCCAGCTCCCAAGTGGGGAAGGCCAGGTCTCTGAGAGGTGGCCAGATGTGTGTGTCACTGGGAAAGAGTGAGAAGGACTGTGAGATCTCCTGCACCCAGCCCTTGGATCTGTGGTTCTAACACCTCAGCATGTCTCCAGGTGAGGGCAACTGGGCACAGGATGTACCCCGGCCCGGACTACCCCCTCTAGGCCTGCAGGGCATGTGGGCACAAGTGTCCTCTCCTTGTCCAAGCAACTTTGTAATATCCTTGTTTTTGCCTCTTGGTCCAAGAAAGCTGAACTATTTATGAATTGGCTGTTTACTTTCCTACTCTCCCCATAATAATCATATCCTCATCCCACAGATGTAGAATTGAAGTTCAGCAAGGCCTCTTGACTCCAGAGCCTGAGGCTGATAGGGGAGACTGCTGTAGGATTCCAGAAAGCAGACAAGCAAGGCCTGGATGAGGTCCAAAGCAGTGGAGGTGGAGTAAAGAAAGAGATTGGAAGTATATTTCAAAAGCAAAATTGGCAAAATTGGCAAAGCTTACGTTTGGATCTCATGTTAGGGTGAGCTAAAGGTAGACATGCTGATTGTGAAGTTTCTTCTTTTAATCAGGATAGTAGTATAATTGGAAGATGGGGGCAAATTGGAGATGAGAAAAGGGGTAAGGAGGAATAGTGGGTATCACGAGTTTTTGTCCTGATGAACGGGAGATGTCTGTGAGACTCCCAAGAGGAGCTGTGAATAGGAAGTGGGTAAAATGTTCTAGAGCTTATAGTAACTCAACAGAGTATTCAACTTACATGTGGAAGGGAAGCTGAGTGCTTTTGTGTTTTGCTTTGTTTTTCTCTCTACTTTCCTTTCTCTCTTTGCTTTTAACAGGAAAAAGACTAAGTTAGAACTGAAAAGCAAGTCATGGTTACCCCCACAACCAGCACGGGAGGAGCAAAGGGGGTAGACTGAGAAGAACTGAATATTCACTTCATGAAAGAAGAATACAGTTCATCTGACAATTGCATACTGTGTGGTTAAGTTACAGAATCTGAAGCACTTTATATTTATTTCAAAATTCAAGTTGGCACTTTGTGGTTCTTTATATATGAGTTTGTCTAGGTGCTACATCCCAATTCATATGACTATATATTTTATTTCTGCTGGTTAACATATTTCTACCGCCTTGGACTCGTAAAATATTTGGCAGTATAAAACAGCTTTAAAAACCAAAATGAAAGGTAGTGTTACTAAGTTAACTTAATGTAAAACAAAATTAGTTGCTGTAACTTGAGCATGGGGCATTCGACCTACCCTTCACTTTGTTCTATGAAATTATCTGGCTATATAGGTTTAACTTAGCTTTTGAAAGATAAATAGAGGATCTTTCACTGAGTTCTTTGATATCATAGCATGCTTTATGTGTTTCACTCATTCCTTTTGAGACATCCAAAAGGTATGTAAGAGCCAATCATGTTTACTCTGAAACCAACAATTCTGCTGAGTATATCCTTGTTGTTATCTAAAGGTCAATAGAGAAACATGTTAACAAATTAGAACCTGATAAGAAATTGGATAAAATAGATTTATCTTAAAATCCTTTTTTCTACTTTAAAATGTTTAGAGCAGTTAGATATTTTAATTATATCAGAAATCTCTTCCATCTTCTATATGAAAAGATACTAAAATCTTCATACTTCAGTATGTTGCAAAGGATGCATACATTAGCATAACAGATGTCAAAGAAGTTTTGGGAAACAATTAGAATCTCGCGCTCAAAATATGTGAAATCAAGAAGAAATCTGTTAGAGACAAACCAGCAGTAACTGAACAAGCAAAAGGATAAAGTTAGTTATGTTTTTGAGTGTCATGAAGGAAACAATGACATTAATGGGACCAGACAGAACTTTTCACTTTTTTCCACTTTCTTCAAACATTGGAATAGTTCTTTGATGCAGAGAAAGGCCCAGGGTTATATGGTGAGTTTGGTGGGGGATGGGAAATAGTAAGTTCTGTGGGGGGTTTACATTCTGCTGTTTAGAACTTTTGATGCTTTGCCTCTGAAGCCTCCAGAAGTTTCCTCTGTCTCCTGATATCACCTAGAAAGAAACTGAAACTGAATATATTTGGTATCCTTGCTTTGGTAAGAGTTAATATTTCTAATTCCTGTTTGGTTAAGGACTGCCTTCAAACTAAAGAAAAATGTCTGCCATATTTGAAAGGCAATTTGTAAAAGCTGAAATCTTATAAAATTAGAATCATAAAATAAATTATTAAACTAATTTCTTACAGATAAAGAGTATAAAGGGCAAAGAGAGACAGAGGGTAGTAGGGAATACAAAATAAGGGAGAAGAAAAATCTCAAACCTAGTTACTTGTTCTGTTATATGACAGTTGAAACTTATGAGTTCTCTAAATCAATATTACAGGAGATTAGAGAATCCCAATCCCATTTGTGTAAAAATAAATTATATACTTAAATTGTACAGCAAGCACTACATATTTTCCACAGGGGGGATTTTCCATATTGCAACTCTGTGATACTAGCCTGTTAAATAACTCATAATAAAAAATATAAACATAGGGGCTTCCCTGGTGGCGCAGTGGTTGAGAATCTGCCTGCCAATGCAGGGGACACGGGTTCGAGCCCTGGTCTGGGAAGATCCCACATGCCACGGAGCGACTAGGCCCGTGAGCCACACTTGCTGAGTCTTCGCTCCGCAACAAGAGAGGCCGTGATAGTGAGAGGCCCACGCACCGCGATGAAGAGTGGCCCCCACTTGCTGCAACTAGAGAAAGCCCTCGCACAGAAACGAAGACCCAACACAGCCATAAATAAATAAAATTAATTAAAAAAATATATATATATATAAACATAAAGAAAAAATAAACTGTATGGCAAACTGAAAGCATAATATAATTAAATATTTGCATTGATCTCCTGTTATTCAAATTCAGTATTGCTTTCCACTTCCTCATGTGTAAACATTTTTACCAAAATCTATTTTGAGTAGTTTTAATATAATCCTGTGGTTATCAATTTTTGCTATTTTTATTTAACACTTCCTCTCTTTTTCTTCATTGTTAATAGCATACTATATACATTTAATAAACATTCAAAAAACAGTCATATTTGGAAATAGAAAATCATCTATACTTTAATCTTAATACTAATTTTAGTAAAGTTTTCACTTGCATTTGCCTAATATATTATATACATATGTGTGTGTGTGTGTGTGTATCCTTGTGTTTCAGAAAACACAAACTTCTACCCCAAATACCTCTTAGGTACTTAAAGTAAATTAATTTGGGAAAATTAATGATTTAAAAATATAAACAGATAAAGATACATTTTGCTACATTATCTGGGATATTAATATCTCAGTTACAGAAAAGAATGTTTCAGAAATGAATTATGATTAATAAAAAAAGAGAGACTTTAATCCATTTGAGGAAAACCCTGGCCATCTTGATTTAAAAAAGTAAGACTGCCTTACTATTGAAAAGGTAGGGCAAAGGACTTCTTATAAAATAAAACTTGATTGGATATTGGAGGCTGAATAGAATTACCTCATCTGAGGAAACTCCACAAGATATATATCAGCTAAAATCTATGTACTGCATGGACCTGCTGGTTCTCAGTTTAAATAGGATTTCCATTATTATTATTACTAATTGTCTTATTTTTAGCTTAAAAATCCCTTTATAATCTATACACTGTCACTAATATATTTTATGTCCAGCCCTAATTATTGCACATACATGAAAATAATGATGTTGCGTTACTTAAATTATAGTTTGTATTTCAGACACTGCAGCAAGTATGTTGAGTCCTTTTTAAAATTAATATTAGTGAAGTTTTAAAGTACATAATCCTTGGTTGACTATTATATGAATTATAGTAGTCTATGGGGCTAAAGGTATATTAAATTCCTGTTGGGTTAAAAGCCATAATATGCTTTGTGAGATTCTCTAAGAGTAAATAGTTAGTAATCAATTATTTGACCTCACTTACTAGAATGTTACTGAAACCTTACATTTTTAAGTCTAGGATTATTTTAATGAACACAAGTAAGTTTTAATGCATTTTGCTTAAAAAAATTAGTCAGGTAAGCTATAGCATTTTTTATTGTTTTTATTTCTTGAATTTGGATGGCATTAAAGTGTTGCTCTATGAAAATTTTAATCTATAGTTTTTGGTACATGAAGATTAGACTAGACTATACATAGATTAGACTATGTATTAAAAGTGAATTTTCTTAATAGCCTGACTGCATTACATGACCAGAAAAAATTTAAATGCATTAAACCTGCAGGTATGCTATAAATCTATTTAAGTTCTTAAGAAAATTAAAATTTAAATTTTAGAGAAGGCTTGTAATAGTACATTAATATCAAGGAAATTTCTATTAAACTAAAAAATTGTCTCCTTCAAATATAAAAAAATAAATAATATGCTATGATTTTGAAGAATTACATATATTTTAAAAATAAGAATTGGACTTTTGTGTCAAATAATAGAAGTCATAACGTCCTCCTCTTCCCCATACCTTAAAAAGAAGAGGAAAAAAATAGAAAATATAATAAAAATCCAGATAGACACACACTAGTAGCAACTAAAGAAGAAAAGAGGAAGAGCATGCCATAATCCTTGAAATATAGATATACATGGATTAATGAGAACTGTGTACACAGTATAGTGAGGCTTCTAAAAGTGGCCCACCCCTCAAAAAGCATACTTTTGAGTCTCAATATCCATAAAATTCTTATTGATGCCCCTGAAACTGGAGAGAGGTCATCAGATATTGCATTTTCCTCCTATACTAGGGAGTCAAGTGAAGTTAGGGTGAACAGTAGTGAAAATAATGGCTGTGGAGAAAGGAATGAAAACAGGAATTGGAAAGCAAGGCGACTCACTCTGACACAAGTAAATTTTCCTGTCATACACACTGACTTTGTAACGTATCTTATGCCTCTAAGCACGTCCACTTCGGATTGGGTTACACTGTCAGAATACACGGAGGGAATGAAGCAAACCTGAGAAGTAAAAGCAGAAAATCTTCTCAAACACTGAGCGCTGCCTCAGTGAGCTCTAACTTCTCTTAGACTACATACAAATAATGGGCAGAAAAGACTGTATCTTATCTGGAGACACAAAATGGTTTTCACTGTGGTAGGAAAGAGGTAAAGCAATCTTTAACAGCCTAAAAATGAATTGGAAAGTCCCCAAGAGGCCAGAATATGAGAAAGATGAAAAAGGTACAGAAATTGAGGAAATACACTTTGGAAGGGAAAACCAAAATGAAAACAAAATAAAAACAAAAAGGAGGCATAGTAAGAAGGAGATGAAGAACCCAGGTTTAGTAGTAAGCTTAACCCAAGACACAGAAGGAAGTCTGTCCGAGTGCTTTAAGGAATAAAGAAATTTACTAGGCATGCTAATTCAATAAAATCAGAGCCCAAATTAAAAACAAGAGAATTAGAAAATTTAAGGAAAAATTATTGAAGAGTAAAACATCAGAAATGAACTCATAAATAAATTGGTAGTATCAAGGGATAAAGGAGAAAGAGAATTACTGACATAGAGAAAAGGCTTAAGATAATTGGGGAGGATCATAAATGGAAAAAAAAAAAAAGCAGTGAGACAGAAAGACATTCAAAATAAGGATGATTCACTTTCTTGAAAAATAAATCTCAAAAACTAAAAATAAAAAGATTATTTATCACAATAATAAACCAAAATTTCTCCCCTGCAAAAGACCAAAAAGGCTACTTTGGTATATAGAGCACTTTGGTTTCTAGATAACATCGCGGTGACTTTTAGTTAAATAGATCTTCAAGGATATGGAAAGAATACTTCAGACTACAGGGCAGAAGGCGGCAAGTTGCTTATAAGGGTGGGGGTTTCATACTAACATCAGACTTTTTAACAGTAACATCAATGCCAAGATTACAAAGTTTAAAGGAAAGAATATGAGCCAAAAGGTACAGTTATTTTCAAATCAATTGTGGACTACAAAACTCCAATTTCTTGAACAAATATTATTGATGATTAACTGTATCCAGTTAAGAAAGTTAATCATAATAAATACTCTCCAAACTAGGAAAATCATGATCACAAAAGCAGATACATTCAAATATAGAACAAATATTTTAATATTTAGGGTTTAATAGTTAAGGAATAAATTGTAATGTAATAAACTTTAGCAGATTAAAGTAGTAGTCTATATATCAAATATTAGAATGTAGGAGAAAATGAGAGTGCTAATGACTTCCTCCTTTATAGCAAAGACTCAATAAAAGTAGTTTAAGAATACATGTAGTCACAAAATAACTGTATGTCCAACCTGTTAGTGGCTTTCATAATATCCTTGTTTAATCTTAAAAATCTTTAAGGAAATAATATATTCGGGGTAAAATAATATAATTCCTTAAATTTAGTATCTTTTCATGTTCACCTCTATGTCATTTTTTTCTGGTAATTCAAGTAAAATTTTTATTGTATAAAATAACATGTTTATTTGCTTATCATGTTCGGGGAACTATGTGGAAAGATTTCCATCTAAAAATCATTATGCATGTAATTGAAAATGATATGTTGTATGATTTTCATTACCTTTTCTGTACTTACTAATATTACAAGTTTTTTCAATAGTTTTGACATTAAACAAAAACTATGTGTACTTATTATTTCTATACTAATTATATGGTAATAATGCTATGATTTTAAAAGTTAGTAACTGAAAAGAGTGAATAAAATTCAAATCCATCCTGGTGAATAACATATGTCCAAATCTGGAGAACGTAAGTCCCAGATTCATATATGAATAATAAAGTTTACAATGTCAGCTGTGATTAAATAAAAGACATGAACACAGGGCAAACTGAATATTGCTTCCCCTATGGAAACATGTAGTTAAAAATTGGATAATTTAACTTAAGTACTTAAGTGTCAACAATGCTGTAAGGAACTAATGCCTGTGTGAGCCAATGCCTCTGAAAACATAAGAATAGAAACTATGTACATAAATATCTTGACGAATGTAATATTCTCTCCTAAATGGGCCTGAGACATTAAACTTAACTTTTAGATTATTACATCAAAGTTGATAATGTTCTTCCTGGTCTTTCCATTGATTTGTTCAGGATAATGTCTAAAAATTGACTTTTTCTAGCCCTAGATATTTAAAATAGTGACCAGCTAACCAGTAAGACCCAGGAGTACTAAATAAGCCCAGGGAAAAGAGGCAGAAAGACAATGGAATTGTGAAAACAAAAGTCACTGGAGGATTTCATCTACAAGCACAATTAAAGCATTTTGTACTTTTAATCCTTTTATTTTCTTCGTGGTTATACACTTATTCTGTAACTATATGTTCTATGGAAACTACATGGAGCAAATCCCATGCAAGGGGGACAATAGGAAGAAGCGTAAGCTGGAATTGCAGCATCACAGCCATAGTGTTAGAATGTCAATGACCACTGTTCATTCTTCACAATAACATGAAATGAGAGTGAAACCAGTGTATCACTCTCTTCACAGGCTGTTGAATCCACTCAAATAAACGCAAATAAGGGCATATGAAAACCTGGTTTACATGAACAAATTGATGAGAAATGAAATTGTAAATCCACAGACCCTCTCTGCTTTGTGCCCTCTCATCCACCTCCTCTACCTTCTCCTCCTTAGCCAAAGTCAGGGCACCCTGGCCATTGTCAAGGTCTCTAGTGACACGTCCCACAGAGTGCTACTCTCTCTTACTAAATCTAACAAGATTATTTCCTTCATCCTGGAGATGAATTGGTCAAGTTTCTAGGTCTGTAGATGGTTGGGCAAAATGATCCTGAAGGACTTCACATTTTTTTCTTTAAAAACATGTCTCAGTAGCTCACTGCAGGCTGTCCTTTGGCATCAGTGACCAGTGACCCTTAGAGCCAATAAAGTCACAGAGTATAATTCTGTGTGTGGGATCTTTGATGAATTTTGGTCCCGTCACTGCAGAACAGTAAGCAGTAGCCAGGAAATTGCCTCCCTGGCTTTGTTAAAGCCTCTTTGTTGGATCTCTAATTTGAGCCCCTCTCCATTTCAAGGAGCACTTTGACTGTATCTCCCTGTGAGACTGCAGTGCATTGGCTGTGCACCAAGTCTGGGGTGGGGGTGGGAGACAGCTATCCCTTGTGAGGCCCTCCAGGTAAAGCCTTTGTAATTGTCTATGATTATGCCTGAAAGATCACAAATAGGTTCTGACCAGGAGCTATGCTCCTCAACCATTATTTGAATTGTTCACAGCACACACATTTAATTTTCTTTAATTGAGATACCTCCAGTATCTCAATTTACACAGAGTAAATAGTGTGTTGATTTTACTGCACTGTTCAATTATTTTTTGCATATAAATATCATGTAATCACTGCCCAGATCAAGATTTAGAACATTTATGGCACCCATGACAGTTTCTTTTTTTTATTTGAACTATAGTTGATTTACAATATTGTAAATTGTAATTTATAGGTGTACCACAAAGTGATTCAGTTTTTTATGTATATGTACATATATATATATATATATATTTTTTAAGTTGATTTTCCATTACAAGATACTGAATATTGTTCCTTGTGTTATACGGTTAAGTCCTTGTTGCTTATCTATTTTATATATAGTAGTGTGTACCTATTAATCCCATACTCCTAGTTTATCCCTTCCCACCTCCCTTTCCCCTTTGGTAACCATAAGTTTGTTTTCATGCCCATGACAGGTTATGATTCTTCTCAGACGAAACCCTTGGAGGTACCCAGTATTCTCACTGCTATCACCTCAGGGTAGTTTGCTTGTTTGTTTTATTGTCATAAAAATGGATAATAAAGTATGTTCTCTTTTGCAACTAACTTCCTTCATTCAGCATACTGTCTTTGAAATGTACCCATGTTGTTGCAGTTTATTTTTTTTATTATAGGATAGTAAAACAGGGCATGAATATAGCACATTTTATCTGTTCATTCTACTGTTGTTGAGCACTTGATAGTTTTCAATTTGTGGCTATGTGAATGAAACTGCTATGAACATATTCAGGGCATACATGAGTGTAGTCATAACTGTCATTTGGAAGATGTAGGCACTCATTTCTCTTATGTACATGCAAAGAAGTGGGACTGCTGAAGTGTAGAGCAAGTACATATTTCATTTTAGGAGATACTGCCAAACAGTCCTTGAAAGTAGTTTCACTCCTGCCTGCAGTGTATGAGCAAATGCGTTCTACATCTTTGAAAATCCTTGTCACTCTTTTTTATTCTGAGGCATTTGATAGATGTGTATGATATCTTTTTGTGGATATAATTTGCATTTCCATGATGAGTGATTTTATATGATTATTGGCCTTTTGGATATTCTCTTTTATGAAGTCCCTGTTTACATCTTTTACACAACTTATATTGCATTGTCAGTCTTTTCCTTAGATTTATAAGCATTCTTCATATAATATGGAACCAAAAATGAGGTTCTATCTGTCATCTCTGGAACTGATAGAACATGAAGACTAAAAGAAATATATCAAGTGTTTATGGAGTGGGCAAACTCAATGACTCTGAGAAGATCACCAGTGATCTAAGCACCTTGTTCATATTCACCTGTAACCTTCACTTCAGCTGAGTAGAAGCTAAGTGAAATGGTATTGCCATAGCAGAGTCTGAATGTGGGACCTGTGCTCATTAGATAGAGTGCAGAAACTGCAAAGCCAGCAGAAAGCACGGAGCATTAAATCATTTTGTCATTTAATAGAGCTACTCAATGGGACAGTTCCCTTCTCCAGCATAGATACTTTCGCTCTAATTTCCCAGAGGCTGGAACTTGAAACTAACAAGGACATCCTGAATTTCAGAGTAACAGACTGAAGGTGAAGGTGGATAATGATGCACTTTTAGAAGAGTTTGACTACTGGGGTTTAACAGTGCCTAAGTGGGAGCTATTTGACATGGTAAAAACAAAAACAAAAACCCAGCCTGCTGCTGGAAAAGATGGCCACGTGGATTAACTGCCAAGCCAGCCTCCTAATAATGGTAGTTGGGTTAATTAGATAGGAGAGAAAGTTCCCACCTAATTTCAGAAAGCCAAAACAAAGAGAAAAATTCTGCAAAAAACAAATAAACCAAGTCATTTGGCTATTGCCAGCTACATCACAATTTAACTGTTATGGTGATAGAAAGCTGATAAAATGCGAAAAAAAATTTCAATAAGCAGTATAAATGTTGGAAAAATAGAGACAGAATTGTCAATTGAAGATGCTATTGTATACTTGAAATTTAAAAGAGGCTAAAATAATATATGTGTGTGCATATGCACATGTCTCTATACATGTATTATAACTATATAATACTACGATTTATTAAAGTTTCTGGATATATACATATATATCCTGTATGATAATTTAAACATTACTAACATAAATGGAGAGAAATTTCATTTATAATGAGGGCAATAACTGACAACAAATAAAATTAATTTTAAATTAATATACAATATTTTAATGAGTAAAGCAAATCATTTTGTTTAAAGAACATACTGAATAAATGGAGAAACTAAGTGTCCACAGTAATTCTAAATTACTATGTAATTGTAATGCAATTTCATTTAGAATTCCAATGTATTGAGTTTTGTTACTAATTTTGTTTTATAATTTTACTTGGAAAAGCATTTTTTAAATATTTATTGAAGAACATTTGTGATAAATTATAAGGTCTATTTGATAGAAAAATATAGTGGTAGAAGATTTTCCCTATGAGATAGTAAAGCTTACAATAACGTTACCATATTTAGAAAAGATAGCTTTGATCTTAGAATAAACAAGTAAATTAATGGAAAATAATAGAACAAAAGTATATCCAAGAATATATAGGAACTCAATATTTAATAAAGGTAGCATTTAAACTCAGTGGTAAATGGATGGGGTTATTTAATAAATGGTTTGGTGATATTAGAAGATTCTAGGAGGAAAAAATTGACATCAGACATGATTTACCATGAATAAATTCAAGTTTTATTGAAAATCTTAAATTAGGATAATTATCTCAATATTAAAAGTAAATAGAAAGACTTTGCTTGTATAAATTGCAGGTGTAGAAAACCATTCTATGCTAGAATGAAAACCAAGAAGCCATAAAGATAAAACATTTGACTATGTTAAAATGTTTAAAGTATGTGTAGTACAAAAATTATCATAAAGTGTCAAAATGACAAATAATCAAATGAGAAATATTTGTAAATCCGTATTCTAAAGTTGTCTGACTTCTCAGCATGCTCCTACATTCTCTTCAAAACTACTTGATACTCAGTTAAGCAAAAGTAGAAGCTCACATTTGGCCTTTGAATGTAGGTAAGAAACAAAATTTCTAAAATAATACTTTTGAAAGGAGAAGACATTGAAATATTTTGAGCAGATAATAAAATTAGGACATGGTATCGTGAAGTAGCTCTAGCTGCTACTAGATTTAAAGGAGGCAAGAAAGAGATGTGGGAGATCAATAGTTAGATTATTGACATAATCCTGATATAATGATGACTGTGGTTAGACTTTTCAGAGTGTGTATACATAGTTGCACAGGTTGTTCACTATTCAACCAGAATTGTTGTTGCCATACAAACTTCAAAAAAACAGAGTGCCACTGTGATTTGGTGATGGCAGTGTGTATGAAGACAATGAAGATGATAAATAGATAGATGATAAACATGTTATAGACATACATACATACACATTATCTATTTATCTATATCTATCTATAATATTTAGAAGGTAAAAACAAGTCATATTAAGAGAACGAAATAGATATGGTGTGATTAATGAGTAGAGTGAATAAAAGTCATTGCTCAGTATTCCAGCATGTGCAACTAGCTGAGCAATTTCTTCAATTATTTTCTAAACATTAATGGATTCTGAAATTCTAATTCAAATCTGATTTTCATCTACAAGAACTAGATATATAATGGTAACTACTTATCCAAAATCTCCATTTTACCATTTCAAAGACGTATTCAATATAATATATCTAAGAGAGATATGACCATCCCTCTATGTTCAATCTACAGTTTTATCACCATTTCAATGACTATCACATTATTCTGTTAAATTGTTGACTAAAAAAGATTCTCTCTCTATATATACATAATGAGTCTTCCATCAATAGTTCTCTGCATTTCTTGCCCTTCTGCTTGAATTGCTGCTGCTACTCACCATCCTTGTTCATTAAACCTTCTTAGCCTAGATTTTCAATTCATCCTTTAGGGTTTCTTCTAATGCTTCTTATACTAAACATGAGTTCCTCTGAGCCTCTAGTTTGGTTTCTTTTGTTCTCTCCAGTACATTCTTACAGAGGTATTTTATTAAGAACCTCATCTCAATGAATATTGAAACTTCAATAAGTGCTACTATTTGTTATTTGTATTTCCTTCTTGACTAATATTCATGAAATCAAGAGCAACTTACTTTCACTTACCATTCTATTCTCAAAATCTAGCAATAAACCAATAAATATTTATTGAATGAGTGAATTAATGTATAATAGTATTTACTGAAATGGGGAAAGACCAATAAACTTTCACTATCAGAAAAAGTCTGATAGTTAAAGATGAGTAGGATTAGGAAAATGGGCCAATATTAGAAATTTTAGTCTTCAGAAGTCTATGACATCTATCCATATTGAAGATGTCAAATAGGCTGCTGTCTATAAGCATTGTCAGTGGAAAAAAATGTTTGGGCTGAACACATGAATCTGGTAGTTATCTTTCTACAGATAAATGTAGTGCTTAGAGATGTGATTCAGTGTGTCTGAACAAGCTAACAACAGCATGTAGCAAGAAAAGATTTAGGTCTTTATACAAGCTCTGAAGGATTTTAACTTTCATATGTTGATGTGGTATGCTTGGCTTCAAGGGTAGTGTGTGATTGGTGGTATTAGGGGAAAAATTCAGATCTTGAACGCAGAGCATCTTCAGAATAACCAAATTTTTATAGAAAACCAAAAGGGAATGTATTTTTTTTTCTGTCAATTACACTACATTTTTTAGTATAACAAAGAATTGTAGGAATTTTGATAGTTGGTAAAGATAGCAAATCAATGGAATTCAGAAGCACAGAAAATCCTCTACACATATGAAAATGTTCTTTTGCTTGTTTGTTTTGTTTTCTGTTTTTCCTATTAAGCCTCAGGAGTTTTTAAGAATATCTAATGCATGTAATTAAGGTAGCCAACACCAGTTGCCTATGATATTTATGTCATGAATTGTGTTCATATCTACTCTTGTGTGCCTACTTCCATATTCCAAATTTAGAGAGGCTGTGTTAATAGTCTACCCCCAAAATCTCACTGGTACAGGTAAACATATAGACAAACATGGAATGATATAATACTGTATAGGTGGCACATAAATTACTTTTAACTCTAATATAAAAGTTAAATGATAAAGTACTAAGAATAATTACAACCACGAAAATGTGTTAATGGATAAACAATATAAAAAGTAAACTCTGACAAAAGTATGCTTGGGGGACAAATAAAAGTGTAGAGTTGTCATCAGCTTAAGATAGACTGTTACAACTCTTAAGAGGTTCAATGCAAGCCTCTTGGTAACCACAAAGATAAAACCTATCATAGAGGGCTTCCCTGGTGGCACAGTGGTTAAGAATCTGCCTGCCAATGCAGGGGACACGGGTTCGAGCCCTGGTCTGGGAGGAACCCACGTGCCGCAGAGCAACTAGGCCCATGCGCCACAACTACTGAGCCTGTGCTCTAGAGCCCACGAGCCACAACTACTGAAGCCCATGCGCCTAGAGCCTGTGCTCCACAACGAGAAAAGCCACTGCAATGAGAACCTTGTGCACCACAACGAAGAGTAGCCCCGCTCGCTGCAACTAGAGAAAGCCCACGTGCAGCAACGAAGACCCAACCCAGCCAAAAATAAAATAATTTATTAAAAAAAAAATCCTATCATAGATACTAATATACAAAGAGAAAAGAATCAAAGCATACCACAACAAAATATCATAAAACCACAAAGAAAGATAGCAAGAGAAGAAGAGAGAATAAAAAGAGAACTACAAAACAGACAGAAAACAATGCATAAAATAGGAATAGAAAGTCCTTACCTATCAATAATTACTTTTAATGTAAATGGCTGAAACATCATTCCAAAGACATCAGCAACGTGGCTGAATAAGGCATCCCTCATCACATCTCTCATCAGCAACAACAATTTGGTATCCATTCATGGACAAAAGTACCTTTGTGGGATCCATCACCATACTTCAAGAGACCCTTATATATCATGCCTAAGAGTTAATTTACCTGTCATATAAGTAGCTCCTACAAGTTAATAACCAGAACTGTACCAAACCTGAACAGAAAAGTAGTAAACAACATACATAGGGAGTTCACAGAAGAAGAAATAAAAGTATTAATAGATAAAGTCCATTTGCTATTTATATGGCATAATTCAGAGTGCGCCAAACCCTCACCTTTTGGCAATTTATCCTGGGAGATAATGTCTTTTCTCTTTGTGATTCAAATTTCTTTTAGTTGTGGATTTTCTACTGGAATTATATCAATAAATGTCTTCCCCCGTTCAAGTTGTTCATTTTGCCCCCTTACGTGCACACATTATGAATATACTAGAGTTGTATCCATCTTTCTATCATCTATCTACATACAGTGATGTACCTATATAATTCTCTTTATAATAATTTTTTAAACTCTGTTCATTTTCACTTTTTTGTCCTAGTTTTCTCAAGCCAGTAGTCTATGTCCTTAATATTTTTGGCACTATTTTCCTTTTTAATTGTTTAGAATGTGATAATTTAATTTTCTTTTTTAATTTCTCTCGAGTTCTTCTAACCTATAACCTCAACTTCAGATGCTTTGATAGGTCTTCCTTAGCTTTTGTATATCTCATTTAAGCTTTTGGGAACATTTTGGGGGGGCAAGTATTTTTATATTCCATTTTTGGTTTCTATTTCTTTCTTCTTATGTTCTTATAGTTTTTTTTTAATATCTTGTGCAAGTTACTTTTTAACTATAAAACATTGTTTAATGATATGAGTTCTTTTCTAACCAGCTGTTTGCAGGAAATATGTGTGGATGTGTGGAGGTGTTATTCAAGGCAGAAAATTTCACGTGTTCAAATGATTTATTTTAGCTCTTTACTTTCTCTAAGCTAAGATGGTTTGCCAACTGCAAATATGTTCCCAATTAGAGATTCCCTAAATAACAGACTTGCAAGAATTTGTGTATTTCCACATTCACCTGCACTATCCCTAACTCTTCTGTGTTGTATCAAAAAGGAGTTCATGGAAACTGTCACCACCAGCCCCTACAAGTCATTGTTCTTGTCTTAAAGAAGGTCGTTTGTTTGTTTATTGTCTCTCTTAGTGTGTGCCACTTATTTTGAAGAATTATTCTCTTCAGGCTTAGTCTGAGAATTGTTCTTGAAATAATGCTCTTTAGGCATCTTTCCAAGACCTTATTGGGCATCAACTGAATTCTGTAGCTCTTCCTCATATGTAATGGTGGGGGGATCGCCTGCTTATGCTGAAGCTCAAGTTTTCATTTCCTTTTCTGGTTGCCATTGCACCATTTATTTGATTTATGTGATTCAAAAGAGTCATGGTTTTTGTCCCATTTATAACATAAAATCTTTTTTTTTTTATTCGATGTTTTCATTTTTTTTTTTTTAACATCTTTATTGGAATATAATTGCTTTACAATGGTGTGTTAGTTTCTGCTGTATAACAAAGTGAATCAGCTATACATATACATATATCCCCATATCTCCTCCCTCTTGTGTCTCCCTCCCACCCTCCCTATCCCACCCCTCTAGGTGGTCACAAAGCACCGAGCTGATCTCCCTGTGCTATGAAGCTGCTTCACACTAGCTATCTATTTTACATTTGGTAATGTATGTATGTCCATGCCACTCTCTCACTTCTTCCCAGCTTACCCTTCCCCCTCCCTGTGTCCTCAAGTCCATTCTCTACCTCTGCATCTTTATTCCTGTCCTGCCCCTAGGTTCTTCAGAACCAATAAAATCTTTTTTAATATTTATCGCAGGACTCATACCTACAGTGCAGGGCTTATTCCACTTCACTGAGGTGCCTAAAACTATGTTACCAGAGATATGTTTCAGGGCAATTTTTTTTTTTTTTAATTTTATTTATTTATTTATTTATTTTTGGCTGTGTTGGGTCTTCGTTTTTGTGCGAGGGCTTTCTCTAGTTGCGGCAAGCAGGGGCCACTCTTCATCGCGGTGCGCGGGCCTCTCACTATCGCGGCCTCTCTTGTTGCGGAGCACAGGCTCCAGACGCGCAGGCTCAGTAATTGTGGCTCACGGGCCTAGTTGCTCCGCGGCATGTGGGACCTTCCCAGACCAGGGCTCAAACCCGTGTCTCCTGCATTGGCAGGCAGACTCTCAACCACTGCGCCACCAGGGAAACCCTCAGGGCAATTTTATATATGGCACTCAAATTATTTTTTTATGTACTACAGGAACCCTGGTATAGTTAAAAAGAAGGTCATATTTATTTTAATTTTATTGACCTTGAAACATCATTTTCAAATTGTAAAATTTAGAGGCTTTTATACTTGGTGCATCTTAAACTTTATGCTGTATGATGGTTGTATACATGCTTTGCTGATTATTAAATCTGATAAAGAAAGCGATCTCAATTACTTTACTCTTACAGAACTATGCAATCTGCTTTAAAATGATACACTTCAGAGAGTGCTCTGAGGAATCCATTGTGATAAAAATATGAATTGACCATATAATACACATCTTCACCATAGCCTCATTTGAGAATCTAATAAAAGCTATAGATATTCTACCCACAGGTGAAATTAAATGTATAAATCACATATACACAAAACTATTTTACTTTTGAATTCATATGATTTGCAAACTTCCTGAATACTAATCAT
The DNA here is from genome assembly GCF_028023285.1 of Balaenoptera ricei. Classification (NCBI taxonomy): domain Eukaryota; kingdom Metazoa; phylum Chordata; class Mammalia; order Artiodactyla; family Balaenopteridae; genus Balaenoptera; species Balaenoptera ricei. Next base: position 21,365,934 of record NC_082641.1, read on the forward strand.
GGGCAAGGAATTTTTGTATCTAAGATTATGATCTCTTTAGAATAAAATATAAAATGTATAAACAGGTTCAAAATTAAGTATCTTTCTTAGTGACCTTGGAATCTAACAGTTGGCCTCTAATTTAACTCTGGTTTTATGGCTGAAATTAAGTTGGATCCACCCTGTATATCTGTTTCCATTCATGGCTTTCAACTAAATTAAATGGCCTTGCCTTACTTTTAATAAGGTGAAATAATTTTAAATGTCAGACAATGTCATTTTTGATAGTTACCATAAAATGGGATAGTTGCCAAGCAATCTATATTTTTGGCCAAATACCTGTGTTAAAGTCATTAGTAAATATCACAGATGAAAAATTTTGTCTAGGAAAAATAACTCTTTTAAGATATAATTAAGTTTCAGAAAACAAAGTTAGGAATATAATTGTGTTCAAGCATTTAAAATTAAAAGTAAAGTAAATGTATCCTATTTTAATTCAAACTGCTCTTTTATTTACTTAATATTCATGCTCATATTACTTTAATTTATTGAATAATTGTCTCATTATTATAATAGGATCTGTACCACTCCCTCTAATCTTTATACAAAAGTACTTTTTATATATCACTTCTTAATGTATTATACAGAATTTGGGTTTGAGAGCTGTTAATTTATCTATGATAGCTCTAGGCTAAACATTATATTTTTTTCACCATCCAGACAGTTCTTTTTTTTTCTGAACAGGAATACAGTTGAGACATTATTTTATTTCCTTCCAAAGTCTGGGATAAATAAAAACTAATAGATCGGGCTTCCCTGGTGGCGCAGTGGTTGAGAATCTGCCTGCCAATGCAGGGGACACGGGTTCGAGCCCTGGTCTGGGAAGATCCCACATGCCGCGGAGCAACTAGGCCCGTGAGCCACAATTACTGAGCCTGCGCGTCTGGAGCCTGAGCTCTGCAACAAGAGAGCCCGCGATAATGAGAGGCCCGCGCACCGCGATGAAGAGTGGCACCCACTTGCCGCAACTAGAGAAAGCCCTCGCACAGAAACGAAGACCCAACACAGCCATAAATAAAATAAAAATAAATAAATAAATAAATAAACCCAAAAAGTTAAAAAAAAAAAAAAAAAAAAAAACCAATCATTTAAAAAAAAAAAAAAAAAAAAAAAAAAAAAAACTAATAGATCAATCAATCATTCAAACAAACATTAAATAACATATTTCTTGTGCCTAAGGGTGAGGTCCACAAAATCATAATCTAGCATAAGACCATTCAGTCTTCAAGTAGTGTAAGTTTTTGTTCTTAGTGAACATATATGCATATGGCTATATATGTACTTGTGCACATAAGGGCTTGGCCTACAGCCCATATCTCCGAACTTGTATTTGTACTTTTTTTTTTTAGTGTTTTATTTTTACTTAATTTCACCCAAATAAAACTTGCATATTAGTACAAAGTATCTCCATGTACCCTTCACACAGAATCACTAAATGTTAACTGTTTCCCACATTTGCTTCTTAACATTTTCTCTCTATGTGTCTCTTTCTGGGATCTTGAAATATTTGAGAGTATGTTGCAGGTATAATTCCCCCTTATTTCTAATTGTTTCAATAAGTATACTGTAAAAGCAATAATATTATCTTACCTAAGTACAGTGTAATTGTAAAAACCAGGAAATTCATATCAATACAATGTGATTATTTCTTGTCCAGCCATTCAAATTTTATCAATTGTTTATGAATTTCTTTGGTAGCAAAAGAAAATTCCATCCATGGATTCAATCCATGAACATAGGCTGCATTCATTCATCATTAATTTTTAATTTGATCTGGAATGGCCCTTCAGTCTGTCTTTGTATTTCGTAGTCTTGACATTTTCTAAGAGTACCAGCCAGTAAGGAAGTGGTCAAAGAACGGTAAAGATATGCGAAATGAAAATGGGAGTCAACCTGAAGTACTCACATTAGCCAAACTGGGGACTATTTGAGCATCACACAAATAATGACAGTAACAAATTATAACCCATAAATAAAATAAGAATCTATGAGTCCATACTGATATAAATAAATAAATAGTCATAGAAAGGAAAGCTTCTTCTTATAGTATAATTCCAAACTAAGTATGCTGGAAAGTAGTGCTGGATATAAAACATCACAGTTTGGCAACTACAGTAGTTACAAAAGATTCTTCTGACAAAAATCATCAATGGATGCAAAACTAACCATCAAAAATATGATGAAAAATAAGATTTTTACAAAGTCCCAATTTATTTCCTGCAGGTACTTACTGGTGAAAAAGAGTAAAACAGCAAATTTATAATGGAAAGTCTTAAGAGACGCTACCTTATCCAAGAGAAAAATGTTAACATCAGCAATAATGAGATGTCAAATGTCCTTTAATGTATTGCACTGAGAAGGACACAGCAGCAGTTCTGTGAAATTCCAGCCCAAAATGGATTACCAGGATCGAAGGATGAAGAAACATGAGGTAAAACCAAGCTAAGGAATATTCTACAAAATAATGAGACTATCTTCAAAAATAGTCAGTGTTTTGTTTTATTTTGTTTTGTTTTGCCCCTTTCTTCGATTGTAGAATATTTCTTTATTCTAGCTTACAGGTTCTTCTCTGTTTTTTTTTTTTTTTTTTTCCATTATATAAGACTGCTGCACATAACATAATGATGCACTCTAGATGTCACTGCATAATGGACTCCAATCTCAACCCAGTTCAAAAAGTATTTATTGTGTGAGTACCCAGAGTACAGACATAATTCATCTTTTCTCTATCCATATAACAAAATCTTTCTTTTTGGCCCATCCATCCTGCTCTCTTTTATAATATTATGATTGTGACGATTAATTTACCTTACTGAATTCTTTCAGGGGATGGTCCATGGCATACTCACCTTTGTATCCCTAGCAGTGTACATATTTGGAAAGTAAATATAATCTGAACTCTGTGTTGCATTTTGAGTCTTTTCATGTCCACCAAGAGAGGCTATAAGTCCCTCTACACCTTTAGTTCAGTTCATGTTTCCATATTACATCAACTTCACTCAAATAGATTTACGTGCAGAGCTCACCATTTCTTACTAACAGTTACAAACTCAGCTCTTTAAGGAAAATTTATTTGTATTTGTCTTTCTATAGGTAGTGAAGACATGTATGTAAAATATAGGTCAAAGAAGAACCCCATGTCACTCTTACATACTGTGTTATATATATATTTTTAATCAGTTTTACTGTTTTATTTATTTATTTACTTATTGGAGATAGTCACTTTACAATGTTTAGTTTCTACTGTACAGCAAGGTGAATCAGCTATATGTATACATATATCCCCTCTTTTTTGGATTTCCTTCCTATTTAGGTCACCACAGTGCATTGAGTAGGGTTCCCTGTGCTATACAGTAGGTTCTCATTACTTATCTATTTTATACATAGTATCAATAGTGTATATATGTCAATTCCAATATCCCAATTCATCCTATTCCCCCTTCCACCTTGTTCTCTACGTCTGTGTCCCTATTTCTGTTTGGTAAATAAGATCATCTATACCAGTTTTTCAGATTCCACACATATGCGTTAGTATGCGATATTTGTTTTTCTCTTTCTGACTTCACTCAATATTTTAAAGTGATGTTCAAAAGCAAACTGTTTTAGAAATATAGCGAGCCTTACATTTTACATAATGTCTCTAGAACATGTCCTTATTTCTGAGACGCATTTCTTGCTCTAACAGGTTGAAATCTCTTTAGCCTTTATTCTCCCAAATCATTTATGTGAAACACTTTTTACTGTTGTGTGATTTTTCACTCTTTTAACCAGTGATCAGATCAATTATGTAGCTAACCAATTTTTTTTTTTTTTTCTGCTTGCAGGTAGGATACATTGATTCATATTTCTTAAGGTGTTAAAAAAAAGTCTAAGAGATTTAGATTTGAGAATTTCTCATATTGTGATATTTTTCAGTAAGGAAATGCATAATTAGGAGAAAAATGTGCTAATATAGATTCTCATGTAATTCTCCATACGGAAAGGTGATAATTAAGCTCAACGTTGGTTACAGCTCACCTTTTTCAAAACCAAGTTCCCAATACAAAAGAGACAATTTCTGAAGTACCACTTTTACACTTGAAGATAATAAACCTATGTTCTAATAATTTAAATGCCACCGAGTGGTCTATAACTAGTGTTAGACCTTATTATCTGCATTCACATGGTTTGTTGGTTGCCTTATTCTCATTTCAGGTTTAAATAACCAAATGAAACTTCTAAAAGTTCAAAAATATTCTAATTTTTTTCATCAAACTTAAACAATTAGAATAAAATGTGTTGCATTTTATAGAGATCAGTACGGATACAATTACAGAGGGGTTTCATAAAATTAGGAAAATAATATATTGATACTTAATTGACTTAAGAGTTGATTTTGTGTAGGAAATAGCTAACACAGTAGCCACAGAAATACTTTTCAATATTGCATGCCCTACTGAATTAAAATGGATCAGCAAGCTACAACCTGTGGGCCAAATCCAGCCAAAAGTCCAAATCTGGCCCATAACTTGTTGTTGTAAATAAAGCTTTATTGGAAAAGAGCTGTACTCATTCTTTATGAAAGGTTTATGGCTGCTTTCATACTACAAGACAGAATTGAGGAGTTGCTACATAGACCAAGTGGCCCACAAAACCTAAACTATTTACAGGAAAAGTTTGCTGACACCTGTAGTACAAGGAAATTTCCAAGCAAAATAGTGTTTGATACCTGAGAATAGGTTATGTGTATTTATTCACGGTTAGGGAATGCTTGAAATAAATGTCCTTTGACTTGCACTTGCATTGAAGAGGGAAAAAAAGGAATTTTAGATTCAGTGAAATTTAGGAATGAGTATTAAATTAAATAATTTCCTATTTGATAGTGCAACCTATAAAATATTGTCAAACGTGCCCTGCATATTATATATCTTCTAAAGGCTTGACTTTGTAAGCATATATTTTGCCTTATTTTTGTATTATAGAGAGCATGATTGTTTCAATCGCTGTAAAAGTTCTAGTGTATTGTTATTTCTTTGTATGCTTTTATATAGATTCACCTATATATCTTTTTAGTCACTGATGTACATGCTTATTTAACAAAATCATTTTCTCTTTCCCTTGACAATGAAGAGTAATATTCAGTTTAGTATACCACAAAGTGATATTCCTGAAGAACTATTTGAAACATAAGGTCACTACTGAGAAAATTCCTTGGCAAGTTGAACCAATATTTTTTTCAGTTACGGTCATTGATTTTTATACTGAGAGTTAATTAAAGCTAATTTTTCTTTTTATGTCTATGATGAAGCATCTACATATGAAAAGCAGTATTGAGCATTCCATTTCAGGAATAAAATACTTTTTATTCATCGACTATGTTCAGTAGTTGTAGTTGAAATGTTAGAAAATTGTTTCAATTTTCTAATTCACTTTTAAAAGCAGATGTAACAATTTGTAAACTTCATGTGCTATTTAGTCATCTTGAATACCTTAGTGGAATCACATTTTAGGAATTGCTAATCAAACTTAATAGTTTCTTTAATCACTCTGGACACTGAAGCAAGAGGATATAAGTGACTTGCTCACCTTTGCCCAACTTATTGCCAAGTTTCTTCTTGTATCTTAACCTGCTTCTACTAGTTATACAGTATTTGTAAAAATGGTTACTGAAATAATAATTCCATTTTACTATAAATATTGCTGGGAGTTTCCAAACCAATCAAGCTTGTATACATTAAGTCATGGAAAAGTATTTAAGAATAGAAAATTTAAGATCTCTCTTATCAACCTGGTACATCAGGACTACCCATAAAAATTCACTGCTACCTTTGTTTCTAGGTCAGCTCTCTACTCCCCCATATTTAAAGTATCACAATGACTGCCCTGAGTATTTGAATAGCAAAAGTAGTTTAGGGTGTGTAATCACAAACTTACTCAACTAATCCAGTTAAATGAATTGACATTCATTAGACACTGAGTATATATTAGCCTGCTTTTTAAAAATCAAATTACTTGTTTCTTGTTTTTGTTCAATTTAAGTCACAGAATGTGGACTGAATATCTAGCATTATTGATCTCATATGTAAGAATAGCCACATGTTAACAGTGGAAAAGTGACTCCTAATTAAATCACATGAGATTTTTTTCTTGGCCTCCTTAGGTATTAATAAAAGGCCTTGCAGGCAAACACATTAATGTAATGTTTAAACACCGTTTGTTGGAATTTATAATTGTATTTTAGCTTTAAATTATTGCCCCATTTCAGCCCTAAGATTTTTCTTCCTTAGAGGCATAATTAACCAATTAAAACTATTATTTCTCAGAAAGTAAAAATAAATATAATATTTGCATACAAATGAGAAAATATGAAGTCAATATATTTAATAGAAATAATGGTTTTAGATTATTTATATGAAGGGCAGCTTTATATATAGAACTTTAGAGACAAAAAACAAGAGTTAATCATTGTTTAAAGGTATATAAAAATATATAAACAATTTTAACTGTAGAAAGTAGTTTTTATTATAATTAACATTATTTTTGTTATGACTCCAAATATTCCTTTTAATTATTTCTTAGGGCTAATGTAAGTGTATTTTTTTATCATCAATTTTCTTTTCCTATTTTAGCAATATGAACTTTTCTAGTCTTATCTTCCACTAATCTCTGTTCTTTTATTACAAAGGACACTGTTTTTTACCAACTCCTTTAAAATGGAAGTAATTACACTTGACAAAATGTTAATACCTTTCTTAATCTTTCCTTCTTCCTGAATTACATCATCTATTCATCTTGTAAACACTGGAGCAAGCAACTTACATTTGGACATTGTAAAGTAGTCAAAGGTGAAGAGAGAAAAAATAATTCAGTTTGTATTAATGGAAAAACACAGTGATCTTTAAATGTTTTTTCCATGTATGTTTCAATTCAGTGAACACATATGTAAGATGATGTGATGGTTAATTTTATGTGTAAAGTTGGCCAAGCTACAGTGGTCATTTTGGTCAAATGATAGTTTAGATATTGCTATGAGGGAATTTTGTGATTAATATCTACAATAAGTAGATTTTAAGCAAAGGAAATTGCCTTTGATAACGTGGGAGGCCTCATCCAATCACTTGAAGGCCTTAGGAGCAGAAACTGAGGTTTTCCTGAGAAGAATGAATTCTGCTTCAAGACTGTAACATAGAAATCCTGCCCAGTTTCCTTTCTGCTCACACAGTTGTAGAGTCTGGCAAGTCTGAAATCTACAGGGCAGGCCAGCCAACTGGAAACCCAGGTGAGAGTTGAAGTAACAGCCATGAGTCTGAAATTTATAGGGTAAGACAGAAGGCTGGAAACTCAGGTGGGAAATCTATGTTAGCTTCATAGAAATTTTTGTAATTGGAAAGAGTGAATTTTTCTACTCTGTAATTATCATGACTGTTGTGATTACTATGGTTTACTTGAAATTGTATTTTAATTTTAGGATCAGCCTATAAATTCTGCAAAAAAGCCAGCTGGGATTTTGATGGTGATTGCATTGAATCTGTAGATCATTTGTGGAGATTATTTATTCAAGAACTTGAGATGCCTTTCCATTTATTTAGGTCATCTTTAATGTCTTTAAGTAATGTTCTGTAATTTTCAGTGTACAAGTCTTGCAATTCTTTTGTTAAACTTACTCCCAAGTATTTTTTCTTTGTTATGCTACCGTAAGTAGAATTGATCTCCTATTATCATATTTGGATATTTATTCCTAGCGGGTAGAAATGCAATTGATTTTTGTATATTGATATTGTATCCTGCAAACTTGTAGAAGTTGTTTATTGGCTCTAATAGGTATTTTGGATTCCTTAGGATTTTTTACACATGATATCATGTTGTGTGCAAATAGAGATAGTTTCTTTCTCTTTCTAATCTGGTTGCATTTTATTTCATTTTCTTGCCTAATTGCCCTCTATATCACCTGCAGTATAGAAGTGATGAGAGTGAACACATTTGTCTTATTCAGACATTAGTGGTAAAGCATTCAGTCTTTCATGATTCAATATTTTGTGAGCAGTGAGTTTTCTGTAGTTTTTTTCATGTTTGAAGAAAATCTCGTCTATTCCTAATTTTTTTAATGTTTCATCAAGAAAAGACATTGAATTTTGTCAAATGCTTTTTTTGTGTGTCTGTTAAGATGATAATATCCTTTGTTCTATTAATATGGTATGTTACGAATGATAATTTTATGTTGAGTCAACTTTGCATTCCTGAGATCAATTCCACAGTCATAGTCTATAAATCTTCTAATGTACCACTGGATTTGTTTTGCCGATATTTTATTGATGACATTTTACATCTATCTTCTTAAGAGATACTAACCTTAATTATTTTTTCTTATGAAAACTCTTCTAGTTTTTGAAAGAATTTTTTAAGGACAAATGTTAAATATTCATGATGTATAATTTTTTAATATGTTGCTGGATGCATAATTTGTTGAAAATTTTTGCATCTATATTCACATGGAATATTTGTCTGTTTTCTTTACTTGTGAATTATTTGTCTGGTTTTGTTATCAAGTTAGGGTGATGTTGGCCTCATGTTATAAGCTAGGATATGTTTCCTCCTCTTCTACTTTTTCAGAAGAATTTGGTTGATGGTTGTTTGATAAAGATGATAAAGATAGTTGTTAATTTGATAAAGATGGTTGTTAATTCTTCAAATATTGGGTAGAATTCACCAGGGAAGCCATCTGGTCCAGGGCATTTCTTTGCTGGGAGGTGCTTGATTATTGATTCAATCTCTTCACTCATTGTATGTGTGCTATTATTTTTTATATTTTTGACTTAGTTTTGGTGGTTTATGTGTTTTTAGGAATTTGTTCATTTCATCTAGTCTGTCTAATTTGTTAATATGCAATTGTTCACAGTTCTCTTTTAATTGTTTTTGTTTCTGTAAGGTTTGCAGTATTGTCCCCACTTTCATTTCTTACTTTAGTAATTTAAATCTTTCTCTTTTTCTCATGGTCATTTTGGCTAAAGTTTTTCAATTTTATTAATCTTTTTACAAAATCAACTTTTGTTTTATTGATTCTCTCTATTGTTTATCTGTTGCCTGTTTGGTTTATCTCTAGTCTTCCTTCTTCTAGCTTTCGGTTTACTTACTTTCCTTTTTTTTTTTTAATTTTTATTTTTAATTTTTTTAGGCCACACCATGCAGCATGTGGAATCTTAGTTCCCCGACCAGGGATCGAACCCACGCCCTCTCCATTGGGAGCGTGGAGTCTTTTTCTTTCTGCATTCTTCCCAGAATTTGGTGTTTTCATATTTCTTTCTTTTTTTTTTTAAATTTTAGTCATTCTAGTAGTAGCGTAATAATATCTCATTGTGGTTTTAATTTACATTTCCTTTATGGTTAATGATGTGATCTTTTCATATGTTTATTTTCCATCTGTATATCCTTTTCATTGAAATATCTATGCATATATTTTGCCCTTCCTCCACCGCATTGTTATTCTTTTACTATTGAGTTTTAAGAGTTCTTTATTCTAGATACAACTCCTTTGTCAGATATGCTGTTTACAAATATTTTCTCCCAGATCTGTAGCTTCTCTGTCCATTCTTTTAACTTTCAGCATAGCAACCATTCTTAACTTTGGTGAGGTCCAATTTATGTTTTTTCTCTTTTCAGTTGTACTTTTGATATCAAATCTAACAACTATTTATTTAGCCCTAGATCCTAAATATTTCTCTTTATTTTTTTTTTAGAAGTTTTATAATTCAGCATTTGAGTCCATTATGCACTTTGGTTTAGTTCTTATATAAAGTGTGTGAGATTTAGGTCATAGGTTTAGGTTCTGTTTATTTGTTTGCTTTGTTTTGTTTTGTTTTGTTTTCCAGGGATGCCCAATTGCTCAAGCATGATTTGTTGAAAAGGCTATCTTCCTCAATTGAATTGTCTTTATACCTTTGTCAAAACACAGTTGGGCATATTTATGTGTGTGGATCTATTTCTGGGTTCTCAATTTTGTTCTATTGATCTATGTATCTATCCCTTTGCCAATACCATACTCTCTTAATTATTGTAGCTATGTAGTTGTCCTTACTATCAGGTAAAGTAATCTATCCCACTTTCTTCTTACTTTTCAGTTCTGTTATAGATATTCTAAGGTCTATGAATTTCCATAAAGTTTAGAATAACCTTGTCTATATCTATAAGAAAGAAACTTTACTTGGATTTTGATGTGGATTTCATTAAACATTGATACCTTTTTTATGTTAAACCTTCCAATCCTCCATTTATTTAAGGCCTCATTGACTAATTTGGGCAAGTAATTTGTCATTTTCAGCATATAGATTTTGTACATCTTTTGTTACATGTATACCTAAGTATTTCATTTTTTGGAGCAATGGTAAAAGATATTAACTTCTAAATTTTGGTTTCCACATGCTTATTATTAGTACATACAAATGTGACTTTTTTGTGTATTGGCCTTATACTTGCAACATTGCTGAACTCACTTATCAATTCTAAGAGTTTTTTTTTTTTTTTTTTAATACAGACAATCATGCTATTGTCAAACAGGGAGAATTTTATTTCTTCCTTTCAATCTGTATGACTTTTATTTCTTTTTTTTTTCACTCATTACAGTGGGTGCAATTTCCAGTACTACATTGTCCCCGAACTACAGGGAAAGCATACAGTCATTCAGTGTTAAGCATGATGTTACTTATAGATATTTTGTAGGTATTCTTTATCAAATTGAGAAAGATTCCCTCTATTCCAAGTTTGCTAAGAGTATTGATCATGAGTGAGTGTTGATTTTTAAAATGCTTTTTCTGGATTCAATGATATGATCATATGATTTTCATCTTTAACCTATTGATGTGGTGTATTACATTGACTGATCTTCAAATGAGGAACCATCTTTGCATATGTGGAATAAATCCCAGTTAGTCATACAATATAATTACTTTTAAACATTGCTGGATGTGACTTGCTAATATTTTATGGAGAACATTTCCTTAACCATTTGAGTTTGTCTACCTTCTTTTAGCATAATGCATTTGAGAGTCATTCTTATTGCATGTATCTGTAATTCATTCCTTTTTACTACTTTCATTTTATGGATGAATAGAGTTTGTCCATTTCCTGGTTGAGGGACATTTGGGCTGTTTATACTTTTTAGTGGTTATGAATAAAGCTACGATAAATATTTGCATAAAAGTTGGGTAGAAACATAAGTTTTTATTTCTCTTGAATAAATACCTGAGAGGGATCTGTAGTTCATATTGTTAGTGTATGTTTAAGTTTATAAGAAACTGCTAGCCTATCTTCCTGAGTGGTTATATAATTTTACAGTCCTTCCAGCAATGTACGGGATTTCCAGTTGCTCTCCCATCTTCATCAAATATTAGTATGGTCAGTTTTGTTTGTTTTTTGTTTGTTCGCTTGTGTCAATTTTATTTGTCCTTTGTGGTATGTAGTAGTGTTTCATTTTTGGATTAATTGGTATTTCCCTTATGCCTAATAATGATCAACATATTTAAAGTACTTATTTTCTCTCTGTAATTCTACTTTGTTGTTATATAGTTCAAATATTTTGACCTCTTTTTTTAATTGGCTTGTTTTGCTTTCTTATTATTGAAATTTGAAATTTTTTCATATATTTCAGATATTCATTTATCGACTATTTTCTCTCAGTCTGTAACATCTTCTCATCTTCTTAATCTTTGAGTATCAGTAGCTATTAATTTTTACATAAACTGATCTATCAATTTGTTTTTTATACATCATTCTTTGGTTTTCTAAGAAGTTTTTGCCTTAGTCAAGGTTCCGAATATATTCTGATGCATTTCATTATAGAAGTTTTATAATTTTGTTTTATATTTAAGTCTAAGATTCATTTTGTGTAAATGTTTGTGCATGTTATGAAGAATGGATTGAGGTTAATTTTGATGTGCACAAAATTTTTGTTTATTTAATTCCCCAAATGCATCATATATATTGTGTACTAGTTTTTAATATAGAAAATAATAACATTACTTATAATTTTACCTCTCTAAAGTTAATTACTTGCTCTTGACTTAACCTTTTCCAAAGTATCTGCACAGTACTTCTAATAGCAGGGCTTCTGATCCATATTTTCTTACATGCTGAGCCCTGCCAGATGGTTCCCTGATGCAGCTGGACCAATGTGTTTAAAAGATCTCAGGACTCACGTTTCAGAGAACTTCTGTTTTATTTTCATAATGGTCTAGGGTTGACTGCTATGTTACTAAAGTTTTAAGCATGGTTTTTAAGCTTGATGTGTGCATCTCCGTACTTATGTACTATGTTTTAAAAAGCAGTGGGGACTTAAGATAGCATCTATTTTTTGTAGACTTTACATTTGAAATTTTAAACAATTAGTATGTTCTGGATTTCTAAGTCCATGGCTTTCTCCTTCTTTTAGGGGATTGTTTATATTCCTAATAATTTAAAAAGAAGTGTCTTTAAAATTCTGAGGGGAGGAAAGTCAAGATCATGAAAGATACTTTATACAAAGTAGAGATGTGTATATACATAATACAGCTATTTAACATATTCTAATACTTAAACATAAAACTAAAAGTAAAGAAATATTTAATATGAAATATTTAAAGAGACAATAGAAGCTGTTAATATTCAAAAGTATATTACAACATTCAAATTGGGCAAAAGGCTTAGAATAATCAAAAGAAATACACTGTAATTAAAACTGTATTTTTACTGTTACATGCCTAGAAAGACTTCTAGAAAAGAAATTTCCAAAATAACCGAAAAGTTTCTAGGTATTCAGAACTGGGGCATATCACAATTTCAAAGGAAAGTTGACAGATCGGAAATAGCAATTGTATTATTAGCAATTGTAAATCATGCCATTCACTGAATAATCCACATTTTGTCCCTCTTATTTGAAATGCCAGTTTTACCTGACAAAGTTCCTCTTTAATTAATAACTTGTCTTCTTTTCATTGATATGCATATCTGTTTCTAGGCCAGCATCACAATTATTGAATCAATGAAGTTTTACAATACTTTTATATATTTTATGACAGCTCTATTTTATGCATTTCATTTTCCATGTAAATTTTAAAGCAAAATTTTTAAGTTTATAGGAAAATCTAACATTTCAAATAAAATAATGCTATATGACTACATAAATTGAGGAAATCTGATTTTTCTTCCACTAATTTTACAATTTAAAAATTATTCATTAATCTCCATTTATTGAAATACAATATTGGTGTATACTCTAGATTCTTTTAAACTCTATAACCCTTGTTTATTTGTTGTTAATTTATAATTTTGAGCACTATTTTTAAAAGTATCTTTAACTTTCTCCTGAGAAATCGTTATTAGTATTGACAAAATCGTTTAATTCTGAATAGTAAGCTCATAAATGGCCAAATGACCATACTCTGTCCATTTATTTTTAATTATTCTTAATTCACAAAAATAATGTAAAATTATGATATATTTCTGTGAGAAGAGTTTAACCATAACCCACAGATTTTTATATTATTTTTCCAAATACTCTCTAGAAACTAAATACTTTTCAATTTGAGCAAATAGGTATTTGGAAGTTGACCTAATTTTCAAGTGGTAAGGTAATTTTAAATATTTTGTGTATACTTTATTGTTTTATTGTATCGTGAAAATGCCAATTTTATTAACAATCCAAGAGAAATTATTTTTTCAACATGGTTTATAAAACACTGTGACCTGTTTATTTCACCCATTAACTCATGACACCTTTTTGTTTGCTTGTTCATTTTTCAGTTCCCAAAGTCATGTTAGGTTTTCAAAATTTTGTGCTGAAATATATCTCATAATACAGGCACAATGGAAGAAGCTTTATATCTTTCCACTGAGAAATAAAACAGGAATAGAACTCTTTTGTTCTTTTGTGTTCTATAAAGATACATGTGCTTCTGTCTTTGTTTTGCTCTGTTACATTTCAAATTAAACTCTTCATTATACAAAGAGCAGAATTACTGTGTATGTTATGCTTGACATATGCATTTTCCCTTGTCTTTTTATAGGTTTCATTTTAGGACGCCAGTGAACTGTCAAAGTGACCTTCCTCAAACTTAAACTATCACAACTTATGTCTGATTTCTTTCCCCATGCCCAAAATAAAAATTTGCCTTACATAATTTTCTAGATTTAAATGAACATACTAGTGAGTTTCCTACCAAATCGTTACTTTATTTGCACTATTACTCATCTAAAAGCCATTTTATAAAAAGTTCAGTGTAATTATGAAATCAAATGTTCTGATAGTATATATAAATTTATAAAATCATAGAATGAAAGAAAATGTGTACTGCATTCAAATTTATTGTCTACACATAATTGTTCTTAAGACAATTGTCTTTATATTGTATTTCTTGAATATATAAAGAAAACGTAACTGAAAAGACATGGGTTATAAATATATACATTTGTGTACATGTGTTTATATGCCTATTTTATGTATTAATAAACCTAAATATAACACTAGCAGCTTAACACTTTGATATTTTTTTATACTTTAATTGTTGAACTATATCCTAAGCTGAATTTTGCTTTTTCTATATCTGTAGATTATTTTACAATCAAAATGTTGGTATGCACAAATTGTCCCAAAGGTCCTAATAACAAGTCAAAGATAGTAACTTACTTAGTATCAAAAGAATGTTAAGACAGAAATTGTATCATAATGTGGTACAAAGGGTTAGGGCAATGGCTAAAAAATGGTTAGAGGTAATGAATAATAAGTTAAAAGCCACAGAAGTACCTTTGTGTTTTGTTTAATTTTAACAAAAATATGAAACTGTTATGGAAAGATTCTGATGCAATCTGCTCTTATTTTGTTATATAACAATTTGTGTAAAATCTATTAAGTTTGCTGTATTGCATGCTTCAGGAATTTAATAACCCAGAATTATGGATGATATATAGCACTTGGCAACAAATGTTAATAAACAGAAATTGTATTCCAGCTAGAAATGCATACAGAAACTAATATGTAATTTTAGGGAAAATGAAGCTATTGCAAACTGTTTTCATCATTTTTAGTAATTAATTTGTTCTAACTAAGAAGGTGTGATTAGTATTTCTATGCTTCTGATTCTTTAGAGTCTTAAAGAAAATGAAGTTTCATCATTAACTTGGTTGCCCATTATTTGTATCCTTAGTCTCTCTTCTTTTTCTCTCATTCACTTTTTCTTTATAAAGTAATGAGTTCACATGAAATTCTCTATTAGCTGTAAAATGAAAAGGTTTGCTCAAAAGATTTGTTATCTGTGTAAACATGATACCTCCAAAGGCCTTGGGTACAAGATGATGATTGCTTTTTATTCTTTTAGAAAAATTACTACTCTCCTCCAATCTGAATTATTCCTAGGTTTAGCCTCCTCTGGGGCAAAGAATACTTAAGACGTATTCTTACATCAGAATAATCTTTTAGCATAATACTTATACTTCAGGTACATCCATTCCCTTCCTATACTCTGCTAAAGCCAAGGTTATTACACAATGCAAATGTATTCAGCCTTTTATTGAGGTCCTCTATTATAAATTGCAAAGGTTTAAAGAGTCTATGCAGGTTTTTCTGTACCATTAGGATAGTTGTATGCAACTACTAATATAAACACATAAGCTTTGGGTTCATAGATTCCTATATCCAAGTTTGGATTTCACCTCGTATAAGTTGAGGGACTTTATGCAGAGTTATTTTCTAATCTTAAGTTTCTTTCCAAGGCATACAGAAACCCAGTAGTAATTATTATACTGGATTAATGTGTAGATTAAATGGAATGGAAAATATGTAGTCAGTGCCTGGCTCACAGAAATAACACAATAAATACTAGCATTTTAAAAAGCTATTCATTTTGGTGTCTGTTCAAAACCGTGAAGCATTTGGTCTTTGTAAACTATAATTTGTGGAACCAAACAAATAGAAGTCTTTACAATATCCCTGACACATTTACAATTTTACAATATTTGAAGAATTTATTTTGTCAAACAACGGCACAAGTGAGAGCGTGTTGTGTGTGTGTGTGTATTCTCTCCTTTGCATCTCTCAACTTAATTGGCAATACATAAAGTTTCAGTGACAACAATAAAATGTTTATGGTGTATTCTTGTGGCCTCAAGTCAAACAAAACCCATTATTTGAACTCATTAACCTTTGGCAATATTGTTATTTTTGGAGGGAGGTAAAAATAATTTTGCTTTCCTTTTTAAGATTTTCTCTTAATTCCTCATGTTTTATTCACCTTGAGAAAAATGGCCTCAGCCAGCTAGCTAGCCAGCCAATCAACAACTGAATATTGAGTATGTATTATGTGCCAGACACAGATGATAGGCCTTCAAGAAACAACAGTCAGAGTCTTTTGAACATTTCCTACATCAAGAAGGTTTCAGTTTAATCAAAGATAGACAAGTACAGTGCAATGAAATGTGTTTCATCTAACAAGTATAGAAAAGATACCAAAAGAACAGAGAGAGTGATTGATCCTAATTACAGGCTTAGTAAAAATATAATAGTCAATATAATCCTTGAGATAATTCTGAAGTATGAATAGAAATTTACATTGGTAAGGGGAAAATATGTCATTTTTACAATAACAATATAAACAAAGACCTGACAGGATTAGAAACAGGATAATGCTCAAATAATTATAACTCTTAATATCTCTATTCAGTATTTTTCCAAAATAATTGTATATTACTCCAATATAAATCAGTATAATGTTGTTTAGAATGATTCTTTTAGAGTAATAAATTGAGAGTAATAAACTATATACAATAACAATTATTTTATAATGTTATCAAAAACTACTAAATATTGAGAGCCCTCTTTTAGAATTTGATAACATTGTTGCTATTGTTTCCCTAATTTACACATAAACATATTGTAGTAGAAGAGGATAAAAATTTTGCCTGCGGTCACGTAACTGATAAATGGATGCAGTTGTACCTAAACTAACATCCAGCTTACTAAAACTTGTGCATTTTCCTCTAGAATGTATTACTTCTGACTCTTCTCATTTTAAAATACTTTTATTTTATCCAATTTTATTTTCATAGGATAACTAGTTTGGTGGCTTGGAGAGGGCTATATATCCATGATCATATTCACCTCACTCAAAACACAGGCAGTGACTGCCTGTTATTTGCTGAATACTCTCCTAGTCATGAAAGATATAGCGGAAAACTAGATCACTCCTGCCTAAAAACCTGTTGCTGGGAAAACTAGTAAAGTAGTCTTGTTCAGGCTTCAGAGGCAGAAGTAGGCCTCTGACTGACTTGTGACCCTCCTGGACTGCATGCTTGCTTGCACACCTACTAACAATTGTTATTAACAAGTCAAGCGGTGTTTACGATAAGAAAGGGAGTGGGTCTTGGAATTTCTTGAGCTCTGGGGACCTGGCCGTTCCCCAGGGTCTGGAAAATCTTGTGACTCACATGGTGAAATCAACAGCATTTTTACAATTGAACCAGAGCTGCATTTTTGCGGGCAAACTGATGATACCAGTTTTCGGCCTGGGGTTATAAACGGGAGCCCCCAGAACTACAATTGGAAGTCTCACCCGTGGGATGGATGCACCGCCTAGGACCCTTCCCAACTGGGACTCCAGATGGCTGTTACTCAGGACATCCCAGCTGCTGTTTGAATCTGGATGAAGGTGTTAGCCCAGTCTGGTGATGTGTACTCTGTATGTCTCTCTAATACTTTTATTCATCCCCTTCCAATGACTGTATATTGAAATTAAGATAAATAATCTTATATTTAGAAATTAATTAAATCTGTTCAGTTGTGTGAGATGAGTGGTTATTTCGCCAGCTAATCCAACGAAACTTGAAACCGAAAGCAGGCTTTCGGCAAAGCACTTGTCCAATGGTTAAGATCCATTAGTACACAGATAACTGTCATGTGTAACCTGGACAAACAAGTCTACCATGCCTGGAGCATAATTAGTCACATTCTTCCTATTTCTCTAAATTAAGTTTAAAATGTTGAAACCCACTGTCAAAGCAAAAACTGCCTTGAACAAAGTTAAATCGTCAACGAAGACTTTAATCAAGGCTATTGCAATAGGGGAGAGGGGATAGAATTCACTCTGAACTTAACTCTGAAGAGTGGAGGGTTTTTCAGCACTGGGGTAAGCTAGTAGAAAAGTACCAGAGGGCTTTAGGGGCAAGATTGATCTATGGGATATCTCAGGTCCATTCAGTTATTCCTGAGCTGCTTCTCTTTGATTAAGGCCATTTGTGTTTGCTAATTGGTGCCCATCGCAGTTAGTCTTCTACTTTCTTACAAAGACAGACATAAAGGTGTTATTTTCCTTGATGTTTACATTTCAAAAGGATGGCTCCCAGGTTCTTTAGAAAGACATTCTTGGGTTGTAAAAGACTTTTTAGCAGATTTACATCTCAAAGGGGCAGAGAAAGAGTTTAAAAGTTTTCTAGAGTAAATCCTCTAAGAAAACAGAGGTCAGGGTCTGAAGTCAGGAAGAAGCCAGTTTAAAATTTAGTCAAACTGAGGGAAACATTAGGCCTTCTTGATCACAAAACATCTCCCCTGTATTATTCAAGACCCTTGGGCACTTTAAATCATGCTCTGGCTACTCATGTGGTAGAAAATTCTTGTATTTTATTTAGACCGCAGATTGTTTCTAAAATTAATATAGACAATATTTTCAGTTTAGGTTAGCCCATAAATTTTAGTTCATTTGTTTTGTGACTCTGCTTCCTGAAATAGCTAATTACACTTATTTAACTGATACTATTCAGACATGAGGATGAAATGTAACAATCCTCCTCTTAACATACATTATTGAAATATTCCAGAAGTGTTGAGTTCAGTCTGCAGTCAACCTTTTATGAGTGAGATCAATAGTTTACAGTAAATCCAGTAGCTGTATATAATTATTAAATCAATCAATCAATCAATGAATATAGAAACATTGTTATGAGAGGTCTGGAAAACTCATGATTCAAAAAACAAAGCTAAAACTCTTAGTCGATAATAAGATTATAGTTGCAGAAAATCAGCCTATATTTTTTAATGTTCTCCTTAAAATAAATTATGTGCTTCTCTAGAGAATATTATTTTTATTTCATATTTTAATATTCTGTAGAATAGTATTTTACATCTCAGTATGTAAACCAATGTTGGGGACCCATAATAATAATAATAGAGGAAATATGCCATAATATTGGGACCAACTGATTTGTGATTTAACACACAAAAAATTAAGTCTTAAATACAGCCCACTAAATTAAAATAAGACATCTATGATTCACATTCACATAGATAATCCTAAATATAAATCATCTCTTAGAGTTTCCATATACAGGACAAAATTCTCCTGTAGTGTTTTTATAACAGCCATTTTTAAAGCTGTGTCTGCAAAAATCAATAAGAATAAGATTCAGGAAGTTTTGTAGTTTAATTTTAACCTGGAGCTTATAAGATTTAGCCTAATAAAATTGGGAAAACAAGAAAAATTAAGTTTGTAAAATTGATTTTTAAACAGCAGAGATTTTTTAGAGCTCAGCAGGTATGTGATCGGATTACGATATTTTCATAGCTAAAAATATGATTCAAAAAACAAAGATGTGCTCAACACAAGCCATGGGTATTATGATTGTCTAGGGCATCAGGATTTAACTACTGTTTCTAAATCATACTTTTAAAAGTGATAATATAAGTGTAAATGTGTGTGTTTGTACATTTTAACACAAAATATGATGATGAACAGAAGCTATCCAGAGGTTAATTTCAAGTAAGCTGCACCAAGAAGCAAAACACAAAATTATTTCAGGATCAGAATCATACTCTCTGGTGAGATTTAAAAAAGAAGCCCTACTATTCATTATCATTTCTGTATTCACAGAGTAAATCAATCAAATGGGGGTCTGTGTTCAAAGGTCAAAATATGGGTATAGCAAGTTTGTAGAAAACATTGAAAATTCTGTGGCTATTATCAATCTTAGCTCTTCAAAATGCAAATGACAGAAAACATATTGGCTTAAGAAAAAAAAAAAAAAAAGGAATTTATTTGCTTAAGTAACTGAAATGTTCCAATATGGCTACAGATGAATATTCAGAAGGTCAAATAAAATCAGCTGGCTCTTCCCACCATAGAAGTTGACCTCCAGCAGGACTAAGCTTACATTCTACTATTCTGGCAATATCAGTAGAAACAGATGGTTATATTTACAATAGCTTTAACAACAATTCTAGACTGTCTTATTGACTTAGGGTTGCATACCCATCTCTGCTGGTCAGAGTAGGTAAGGCTTGCTGTAGTCATAAATACACAGCTATTTACGGTAGTTTAACACAAGAAAGTGCTATTTGTTGCTCAAGCCATGACTGATGCAGGTCAAGGGGCTCTCTCTCATCTTGTAGTCTTGCCATCTTTAAATCATGCCTTAAATGTTTCCACAGCAGGGGACGAGAGAGGAAAAATAGGGAAAGCACTCTGAACTGGCTTGCCAAGAATTCAATCACATGGACCCCCCTGAACGAAGGGGAGGCTAGAAAATATGTTTTCCTGTATGCCAGGAAAGAAGGAAATGAAACAGGATTTGTTTTTGCCATGTCTTTCTTTTTCCAATCATTTTTCACAGAGTTTTGGCACTCTAATGGACCAGGCTGGGGTAACATATTCACTCCTAAATTTGGGGGAAATTAGGGAGGTCAACACCATCCAATTACAGTGAGAATGGGGCTGGGATATTTTCTCAAAAAATACAGAATTGCTTTTATAGCCAAATGAGGAAATGGAGACAAAGATGCTAAATAGGCTCAAGAAACAAACTGACCAGATGTATAAACAATTATTCTTTACAAGGTGAAAATAGAGGAATATATCCCCTTTCAATCTTACCAAATAATGATACAGTCATTCACATCCAAGTTACTTTTTAAAAAAAAATCATCCTTATCTTCCCCAACCAAATATATATAATTAAATTGATAGGCCAAATCATCAATAAATATGTGATTGTCAACTGAAAAGAATTGCACTATGTGAGAGTTGTGAGTTAAGTTTATTTGGGGCCAAATGAGGACTATATCCCAGGAGACAGCATCTCAGATAGTTCTGAGGGGAGGCCAGTATACATACGATTTTCATGAAGGGGGAATATGTGAAACCAGAAAAATGCATAAAAGTCATCTAATTCAACAAGAATCTTATGTGCAATTGGCATCTCTATGACTCCATGCAACATGTATTGAATATTTGATGACTAGTCTTTTTTATATTTGGATTTAAGCCATATACTAAAATATTAATAGCTATCACATTTTATTCATGAAACTATTATCAGAGTTTAATGAAAATCAAGTTTCAATCAAAAGTTTTAGTGAGATTAATAGAATGTTCAATTGTCACCTAATGAATGTGTTTGTACAGACAGGAAACAGAGGTTTTAAACAGTATTGTATGCAAAGCTAAAATCACTGATTCATTTCTGTCAGGCCTATTATCTTGGCATTTTATTCTTCAGGTACAAGGTTGAATTGATCTGCTGTCTCTATCAATCAGAAAAAAAAAATCATTTTAATGTATTATGTAAATGAATTGCTAATCCATCATAGTCTCATTTAGTTCTTTAAAATACTATACAACAGGCTTAAATTAAAAACATGTGCAGCTACATTCAGTCTGGACTTGCCAAATATTATCACTTACTCCATGCCTCTGAAAAACATCTGTGTAGAAATGGGCTATCTGGGAACCTGGAAAGGGAGACATTATTTAGGGCCACCTGGGAAGAGATCCTGTTGCCCCTGCTGTGAGGACATAGCCTAGCTGAGGCTGTGTTGCTTTAGTTACCAGAGAACAACAATATTTATAAGTACTTATTTTAAGAGAAGTGCAGAGCTTAGTAATCTTTTAGGAAGATGCTACAACTTGGAATACAAAAAGATTATTGAAAGACAATAATGTGGCTGTGTTTTCAATTCTAACAAGACATAATCTGCATGTAGAGTGTCCCCAGAGAGAAAGAGGAGGACAAGGAAAGCCACACTCATTTATATTCATTTACTTGTGCTCTGTGCAGTCAAGTACTGCATCCTTGGTTAAAAAAATCAAAAATAAATATGTTTAGTGTCTCTTCCCACCAATCCATATTACATTTGAAAATTTTCAAAGAATATTCAACGTTTCCAATTCCTGTAAGGTAATGAATGCAATACCCCATTCTTGCCTTGTCTGAATAACTCAAAATGACCTCGCCAGAATTTATCGTCTCAAAATCTAAAACTTCCCATTACCAGAAAATCTAGGAAATAGAAGAATATGTTAAATGACACAATGAGGATGAAATAATCTAAATCTAGAAAGTGGGAAATTCTAAGTACAAGTGACCATAGTTAAATAATGAGTAAATAAATAATTGGCATGAAAAGATAAACTGAGGAAGATGCTGTAATAAATTATAAAATGGACCATATTTAGATATTGATTCAAACAGCAACAAAAAAATTGCACACATATATCTTTGATACTCTGGGGAAAATGAATATGGACTGTTATTACATAGTATGAATGGATTATTTTTATTTTTATTTTATTTTATTTTATTTTATTTTATATTTTATTGGGGTATAGTTGCTTTACAATGCTGTGTTAGTTTCTGCTGTACAACAAAGTGAATCAGCTATATGTATACATATATCCCCATATCTCCTCCCTCTTGGACCCCCCTCCCATGCTCCCGCACATCCCACCCATCTAGGTCATCACCGAGCACTGAGCTGAGCTCCCTGCGCTATACAGCAGGCTTCCACTAGCTATCTGTTTTACACGTGGTGGTGTATATATGTCAAGCCCAATCTCTCAATAATAATCCAATGAATGGGTTATTTTTAAACTGTTAGATTATGAAAAAAGTATTATAGAAAAATCCTTATATACTTGTGATACATAGTAATGTACTTATGGGGAAAAAAGTGTTATATAGTCTCTCGTCTTAGTGCTGAAGAGGAATTTGGGAGATAACGTTATTTAAATGAGTTTCCTAATATCATTTATGATGAGGTATTCTAGAGTGATAGAGCCATGTGGCAGTAGCTAACTGAGAAAGAAATAACGTTATGCTTAATATATCAGGCAATATCACCACTCTGGCAATCAGAGGGGTTTGACAAGTTCAGTTACTAGCGACAGACCTCACTACTTTTCATACCCATGTGTAATATATGTTAACATATGCATATATATATACAAGTATATACCTATACAAACATATACATAGACATACACATGTAATTAGTTCTTCTGATTTTGAACTTGAATATTTCTCAAAATTGAAGAGAAACCAAAATCACTTACGTTGGCTATTTAAGAAGTTCTAGTATGAGTCTAAAGGGATGTAGGCCACATTAAAAAAAAAAAAAAAAAGAAAAGATGGAAATTGAATTTTCACAACTTTTAAGATTCCTTCATATTTTTATCAAGTTGAATATGTTTTATTTGAGATCTAGTTTTAATATAACTATTGACATATCAATACCATTAAACTTCCTTAATAATTGGACATTAAAAAACCCAAAATATTTTCATATTTTAATACAAATTCAATAAACACTCTATATGTAGGTACTTTTGTACCCCTAACAAGAGCTTTAAATAAATGTTTAGACATTATGGGCAAGACTGTACCAAATGCTGTGATTAATGTTACTAAACAGTTTCTATTATAAACTTCTGTTTTCAGAACCTGACATGATTATGAAAAAGTCTCGGTTTGCACTAAAGTGTAGCATGTTTTGTCTCTTTCCCAAGGTGATTTTTTTCTCACATGTGGGAGAAAAATCTGTTTCCTTTTTCCACAAGTAGAATGTGGAAAATATATTTTTTCATTGTAAAAATAATTTGCTACCTATTTGTATTTAAAGTAGTTCAAATGACATGCTTATATAACTATTATAAATAATTTTGCACTTTTTGATTATAAATATTACACATAATCATTATAGAACCATTTAGAAATACAAAGGCATTTAAAGAAATGCAAAAACCCACACATAGAGATCACCACAGGTCATATACTTCCTACTTCTTTGCCATCTTTAAAAAATATACATACTGAATATTTTAAAATTAGAATAATACATAAATATATAGCAGCAAGCCATATTTTTAAATATTCTAAATTGTAATTCCAAATGACTTTACAATAATTCATGAATGCAAGAGCTATAATCAATTAACTAATCATTGATATTAGAGCCACTATTTTGCCTCCAATTTCCTATAATAAAAATTACAATATGATATATAACCTGTACATGTGTATTTATGTGACAAAATTTTTTTTTCAGAAACTTTCTTGAATTGGAGAACACTGCTTTCTGTCAACCAATATATGTTCTCCCATTTATTGAGGACAAAACTAAATTATTTTTCCCATTGTCCTTTACAACTAGGGATGGCTACGTGGTTAATTTTTCTCCAGTCAAAGGTTAGCTGAATCAATGGACATCACTTCCAGATCTTCCTAATAAAATCTCCTGGCATGATCTTCCATGTTTTTTTGCATTTTTTTCTTTTTTTTTAAATTGAAGTATAGGTAGTTTAAACTATTGTATTAGTTTCAGGTGTACAGCATGGTGACTCAGTATTGACTAGCATGGTGACAACAAAGGTGATCTTGTAAACATTTGTTGAATATAACATCTACTATGGCCTTAGCTTCTTAATGTCTATGTGGCAGAAAAGTGTCCGGCTAGCCTGCACACCTGCTCAGGACTGTTACTTGATAAGCAAACTTCTTATTCTTTAAGCTGCTAAATTTGAAGTACCATTTATACCACAGTTTAGCCTACCTTAACTAATAATCTTTTCAAGAGTTTTAGTACATATGATCAAACTGCCTTCTGAAAACTTTGTGGTAATTTATAGCTAAAACAATACTTCTAATATTACCAACTCAGGACTCTTGAAAATATTGGGTAGCTATCAAACAGAGTAGGAAAGAAATGGAAAGCTTATATTCTCATAATTTGCTGAGAGTGAATTGAAAAGACTATTTGTAAGGGTGTGGACCACGTGTAAGGAAACTACAAGGGGTAGAATACTGGGAGAGGTAATAAATGGGCTCCACTACCACCTTAGGCCTGAAAGGTAAAGTGAGGGAGGAATTACCTCAATCTGAGACAGATTAGACTGTGCTGAGCCACTGCTTGACAGGAAGCTGGAAAGCAGAAATAGCGAATTTTGATTTTGTCCACATAGCCCAGTCCCCTAGGGCACAGAAAACAAGGTCAGAGCATGGCTTTGAGGAGAAAACAGACAGAGTGGGCACAGTGTACCCAGTTTGCCCCCTCGGTGTATATTTTTGTTCTTTCTGTGCCTTTCTAAAAGGCACACAAATCTCTTCAGCCTCTCTATTGTCAAGAGTTGGTGACAATTCGATCATAGTTATATATGCAGCCTAAGAGGTGAGTTGCTAATGTTCTTCACACAAGATAGTGTATAACAAAGGAAGAATAAGCAAATACAACATTGCTGCTTCACTCCTTGCTTCTGTAGCTGTTCCTAAAGCCTAAGTAATGCTTCCTATACATTGGGCTGGCAGCTTGACTGATGGGATTCTTTGCTTACCTAGGTGAAACTTCACTTTTGTGGAACCTGAGTTCTTGGTAATCATGTCTCTAGTACTTATTGGATTATTGCAGTATACCATTGACCCAAATTTGACAAGAGTCATAAAAGACATTCCAGTCAGTTCCCTGAGTTCTGAACATATTCATCATTGTTCTGCTTGTATGGCAGCACCCCAATGTGCCTGGTAATTTACCCTAGCCAATAGAGGGCCCGCCTATCTGACAGCTGGTTAAACTATGAATCTAAAATGACCAAATGAAAATCTAGGTCTGCGTGAAGAGAGCTGGAGGAAATAAATAACCTAAACATCACTATCTTCTCTTTCTTGAAAACTCTAGCAATGCCATGAGCTGGCCAAATACCTAGAAGACAAAGGGCAAAGGTACACTTTAATATAGACCATACGGGTTAGCATTAGTGGACACAAAGAACAATAAGGAAGGTGCAGCACAGATCAAAAGGAAGAAATAATGATAGCCAGAACTGGCAAAATTATTCTTAATATCTAATTTTAAATGGTGTTCATAATTCAACATGCATTTCTTAAATTTTCAAGTCACCCAATTTTTTTCATGCATTTATTCATCATTTGTATTCATCATTGTCTTTATATCTTTCAAAATTATTATTTATTATTTCTCCATTTTTTTATTTGCAGAAAAATCATGCTAAGGAATTTTTAATTTTGATTCATCTTTAGTTGACTGATCCATGCTGTCAGATATATCATGAAATCAGAAGCAAAACTTATTTTTCATACTTATACCTTGCTGCTTAACATAGTGTTTCTGGTGTTTTGATGAGACATTTCTATCTTGTAAATCAATATGCTTTAGCTTAGATTTCAGAAATTATACTAGGAATCTGTGGGATATCATAGGCAATCAAATGAATTCAAAATAAATAAATGAGTAGATGTTTTTAGTAACTTGACAGGCCCTAAAACTGGGGACTAAAGACTACCTCCAGCTTAATGAAATGTTCCTCATTTTGCTTCTTTCCTATTTCTATATGGCAGATGAAATATCATATTTCCCACTTGCCTACAAACTAATTGAAGCAGAAATTATGTCCTTCAACTTCAGCTTTTATCACATGATGGGTGCTTGATAATTTATTATTTAATTTTTAACTTAATCTATAATTTATCATAATATAAATAGAAACATCACTTTATTTCCTAACAGAAGACATGTAGAGTTCACTGAGCCTAAAAAAAAAAAAAAAAAGGGTCAATATTTTAGAATTTATGAGTATGGTTTTAGCACTACACAGTGTTCTGTTTTTGAGAAAAAATTTGTCTGTCTAGAGAAAATATGGTTAATGTAGAATAGTATTATTTATTCCCCTTCGATATTTTCATGGCAAAAAAAATCCCTTGAAAGATCTCATTCTAGGCCTACTGGCTAATAACCTAATTTATAGTTTAATCTCCTGACATACACAGTGCTTTGAAACAATGACTGGCAAAATTCAGCATTTGAGATGCATAAGTCATTTCAAATCACAAAACTGACATTTTTGTTTTATATTAATTTTATATTAATCTTTTTTAAGCTTGTGTGATTTTGAATGATATAGTCTTGTCACTTCTTGTTTAATGTGAGAAGCTGAAGGCAGACATAAGTTCTTCAAAACAAGTAGCCCATTGCATAAAGTAAACTGCATCTGCCCAAGGACATTATAAGGAAATTCTAGAAACCTGGGACCACTGATTTTCTCACTCTCCTTTGCATGTTTTGTTTTCTTTATCCTTTTGATTATGACTTTTCTCAATATTAGTTTACATTTGAATTCTTATATCAAATGCCTTTAGTGTACCACAAACTGATTTAAATTTTAGGCAATTAGCTGCAGAATATTAAAAAAGCTTGGGGGTTTTGTTTTGTTTTGTTTTTGGCTTACCAAGAGGGAGGATACATTGCTGCTAACAACATGTTTCACAATGACATTACAATCTAAAAGAAAGGTAGCTTGCCTATCTAAGGTAGATTTAGAATCATTAAAAGTTGTTTTCTTGGTCAGGTCTGGACAATAGTAGGTCATGGCTGCAGAGTGTATTCTGTCCCTTCCTAGAATGCTTTCCCTTATTTTTATTTGTCTCCCATATCTGTTGTCCAGAATTTTAAATGTCTCTAGGCAGCAGAGAATTCAACAAATGATTCAAAAATTAAAACAAAATGAAATAATATTGATCAACCTTCAAAATACATATAGGACCTCCACAATCTAGTCTTCATGAAGGATCAACACACAGTTGAAAATCTGGACAACTGATGATGACCTTTCCTACAGGAATGACTGAGAAGGAAAAAAAAAAAATACTGTTGCTAAACCAAACTTGGCTCTTCTCACCTTCAAAGTAAAGCCAATCTACTGACACTGAGTTATGGTGAAGGAAAGTACAGCATTTACTGCAAGACACCCAACATGGGGCCAAGCAAGGAGAATGAGCAGCTCACGCTCAAAAGACCTGAACTCCCTCATGTCTTTCAGGGAAGGGTTTTTAAAGACTGTGTAAGGGAGAGCATCACAGGGTGTGTGATCAGCTCATACACAGTTCTCTGGTTGGTTGATGGTGAGGTAACAGGGTGATGTTCCCAGAATCTCAGTCATCAGCCTTCTGGTTCCAACTAGTCCAGGGTCTATGTGCTGGTAGCCAGCATGTGGTTAACTTCTTCTACGTGGTGAGGGTTTTATATCTGCAAAACAACTCAAGGATATGGCTTAGGATATTATCTATAGACCTTAAGGAGGAACTAAAGGTCCTTGACTTTGTTTTATGGCTAAACAATTATTATTTTGTCTTGCTTGACTGTATTCCTTTGTTTCTGTATTTTCTCACTTCTCTGATTAAATTTGCCCTTTGGAACTCAGGGAAGGCCTAGGAGGCTAAAGCTTTTATACAAAGAAGAGGTAGGGAAAAAGGGGGTCTGTCCCTGGGAAGGCCCCACAGTGACCTGCTCAGTTTCAATCCTATTCTTTTAGAAAATGCTGAGTATTATTTGCACATAGTAATTAATAACCATAAAAACAAGTTTAAAGCCCTACCTGGTTATGTTAGTCAGCTACAGCTGCTATAACCGAATAATACTACAGACTGGGTGGCTTAAATAATAGAAATAAATTTTCTCACTGCTCTGCAGGCTGAAAATCCAAGATCAAGACACCAGCAGGGTTAGTTTATGGTGAGACCACTCTCATTGACTTGCAGATGACCACCTTCCCAGTGCATCCTCACATTGCCTTTTCTTTGTGCGTGCACACTCCCCCCGGTGTCTCTTTCTCTTCTTATTAGGACAATGTTCTCATTGGATTAGGTCCCAATCTTCATGATATCATTTAACCTTAATTACCTCCTTAAAGGCCCTATCTCCAAATACAATCACTTTGAGAATTAAGGCTTCAACATATGAATTTGCTAGAGGAGGGGTCAGACACAATTCAGTCAATATCATCTATAAATCAAATCAACCTTCATTAGTAACCAGATTCTGAAAGCCAGTGAAATAGCGATATCCCTGTCCTTCAGGACTTGATCCAGTAAGCCATAGCCTCACTCTAGTAATGATGCATCTGAAAGCCAATCAGCAATATCCAAACTCCAGTAAACATTCTTCTTTAGCTAAAGCTCAACATCTCTAAATGCATCTACTTCTGAAAGAGCACCAATCCGTGATTCCATGCCATTCCAAACCTTACCAGCAGGTTAATTTGTTAGCAATGTAGCATCATATAATAGAGCTCCTTCTTAATCAGCAAGCAATAAATTCAGCTTTTTCCCCCCCCAGATATTAGGTAATTTTTTTTCTTTCAACAAAGGTATAAAATGCAATTTCTAGGAACTTCCCTGGTGTCACAGTGGTTAAGAATCTGCCTGCCAATGCAGGGGCACGGGTTCAATCCCTGGTCTGGGAAGATCCCACATGACACAGAGCCTGTGCACCACAACTACTGAGCCTGTGCTCTAGAGCCCACGAACCACAACTACTAAGCCCACGTGCCACAACTACTGAAGCCCGTGCACTCTAGGGCCCGTGTGCCGCAACCACTGAGCCCACGTGCTGCAACTCCTGAAGCGCACGTGCCTAGAGCCTGTGCTCCGCAAGAGAAGCCCACGCATGACAATGAAAAATAGCCCCCGCTTGCTGCAAACAGAGAAAGCCTGCATGTAGCAACAAAAACCCAATGCAGCCAAAATAAATAAATTAATTAATTAATAATAAATTAAAAACTTTAAAAAATGCAATTTCTAGACTTAAAACATATAGCAAAGACCAAATTTAAAGGTGTGTGTTTTACATTAATTATGTGGTGACTTCTCACCTAAATATCTAGCACATCTCCTTTCTTGGACTCATCATTGCTGTGACAAGAGCTGCAAGGCTTTCTTTTCATTGTTTGCTCTTCCACACTTTTTTCCTTTTATTCTTCTTTCAAATCACTTAAAATCACTCAGTTTTCTTCAATCTTTAATCTACTTGGACAAATTCTAGTGACAATGGTCACTAGGTGTAGTTTTCATTACTCAGTCTAATATTTATAGAATTATAGAATAGCTAAAAATTAAGAGAATGTGCTAAGTCCTTTGGATGGTGTTTTATATGTATTTGCTTTGCCATCTTGGAGTTTGTAAAAGTTATATGACAAGTGTTCTTAGAGAAAAACAACTAGATAGTTCTTAGTTTTCTGTCTTCTTGTTTTCTCTGTGTCTGGAGGAAATTAATTTTGGATACTTTCTTTAAAGGTGTTAATTAATGTAGATGATAGAGGCAGTATGGGGTACAATCATTAAAAAAAATAAAAATATGTTCATAATGACAAGTATAGTTTATACAGTTTTCAAGAGAATTTTGTAGTTCATTAAGATGTCATATTTAATATTATATATTTATATTGTTTTATTTAATATGCTGATAACAGTAGCTTTATTTTAAAGCTAAGCTATGATCTGTAAAGTTACCTATTTGCATACTTATAATAGTTTACATTACAGTATTTTATATTGCATTATCTACATGACAATAATTTATACACCAAATACAACATATTGTTTATATTCATATGTATAAGATATATGTGAAGATACCTTAAACTGGATTAAAAAAACAAATATAATAAAAGGCAATATTTCATAAAATGATGGAATCATAATTTTGCTTTCTTTGTGACTTTTGGCCATAATTTAATTATGTCTTTTTTCTCTAAGTCTCTAATTATTGGAAAAGAAATATTAAAGGTTTCTAGTAATCATTGATGTTTATTTCTAAGGTTAAAATATTGCCTGTAACTATTTCTTACATATAAATATTTATTATTTCTGTTCATATCTTATCCTTTCTGAAAATTCTCTTTTATTTTGCCTTTTCCAGATTCAGGCTTGAAATTCAGATTAATAAAACTGTTTAGATGTTAGGATAAATAAAACTGTTAAGATTTTATGGCCACAGGTAAAGCAAAGATTTTCTTCTTCACCTTAAAAATATAATGGGGATAGTTTGGTTTGTTTGACACCCTTTAGATGTTACTTCTCATTTACTGTGAGAGCTTCTTTGTTTACGAAATCTAGGATATAAAATGAATATGCTAAAAGAGAAGTGAAGTCATTCTAGGTTAATTATGTATAATTAAAACATACTAATATGAGTATGTTTTAATGACTGCATACTTTTCAGGTTAAAAGAAGCATACTAAATTTTTATGCATGGACTGATATAATAACTGCCAGCAAATCCGTTTTTAAATAAACAAAATAATTGAGTAATACCCTTGTCAATCACTGACATCCACAATACACTTCACAGGATAAATTAAAGTCTTTGGAGATTTGCTAATGCCTTCATTGTCACTTTCCTCTCATATCACTATCCATCACTGTAACACCCTGAACCCACTGACTCCATTAGGGAAATATTCATGCCTAGTGTATACCTTATAAAAACTCCTTTGAATAACCCTGATTTAATGTTGTGTGTCAATGATTCATACCAAACAGGTATAAAGCTCACTACAGTATTGTAGACATAAATTCATCATTAAAGTACAAACATCTCTCAGAAGTTAAATCAACTCAAATGACTAAATTGCTCATCCTTATGCAAGCTTTCTCGCTAACAAAAGATAAAAACACAAATATTTATATAGATGGTAGGTATGCTTTTAGGGTGGGCTTCCACCACTTTGGATCATTTTAAATGTTTTGATGAAAGAGGCTTCCTAACCTCTATACGATCTCCCATGAAAATGTGACAAACCAATTAAAATGTGTTTTAGATGACTTGTTGCTACATAGGTAGCCATAATTAAAGTTGATTGTCAATCAAAACACCAGTTTAAAATCCCAGAATGTCCTAGCCGATGACCATTCCAAAAAACACTGTTAACCAAACCATTTGCCCTTAGGAATGGACTATAAATATGATCTGGTCTTTGTTAGCTTATTTTCAGGGTGGACTGAGGTTTTTCCTTAACCAGAGAGCTACTGTTTTACAATAGTTAAAAAAAAAAAAAGCTTAATTTTGTTTCTCACCTAGGGAATGTCAACTTACCTTTCCAGTGTCAAGGATACGAATTTCACTGGGACTATCATTAAAGAACTTTGCATAGCTTTGCTTTTACTCAAAATATCCATTGTTCATGTCATACTCAATCTATAGGAGTAAGGATACCCAGAGAACTCCAAAATAAGGCAAGTGTGCTATTTAAGTGAGCTCTCTGGAGGAATCATAATCTACTCCCTCCTTATGTATGCTGTATGAGCTGAATCCAGTTGTGGAATAATGCAACTAAAAAAGAGTTCTGAATTCTGTTTCTGACCTGTTTTAATCATAAATGACCACAAGTCTGCTCTGGAGTCTCAAGCAAGTAGTTTATATCCAAGAGCCCGTGTTGCCTTAGACAATCACTTGGGCCTTGATTTTCCCTTGGCTAGTCAAGAGGAACTTGTACTATAGCAAACACTTCCTGTTGTACCTATAAACAAAACACTATGATCAGATAGAACAATAAATGAATAGTCTAATGAAAATGACCACTTTACTCCCTAGAACAGGCCTGGCTGTTCTTTGAGATATGCTTTCCTGGTCCGTGTTTGTTAATCTATGTCTCTGCTTTCAGGGTTTATTATTAGGACTCATAATTACTTTGCAGTTGGAAATTACTTGTATTGCAATTGGCCAATACATTCTGTCCAGAGACTTAAATGCTACTGTGTAGGCATTGTCACAGAACATGATTAAACAATACATCCTGCAGTCACAAACACATGAGGTACTTATTCTAGTCCAAATTCTCAACAGCACAATTCTGAAAATGTATAGAATTAGGCATTTTATTATGTATAGAATAAAATATGAGCCAACCCAGCCTTGGCCACCAGCAGCAGGCAGCTAGGCCATTACAAACAACACTCATAGAATATACTAAAAGATGAAACAAGGTCTTTCTGTAACCACTTTGTGACAATTTCTGAAATAAGACAGATATTTAGACACTAAAAATTCAAAAAAAGGTTATGCAGTCTTCATTTTCTGTTTCTTTTTAAACTGACAGCACTAGCCAAGCTTCCTCTTGTATTCTAGATAAAATCTAACAAGCTACCCAATAACCTAATTATCCCTGCTTCCTGTCAGGAGTATCTTTGGTTTCCTTAACCCTCACTTAGAATCATCCAGCTCAATCCCAATTCCTATAAAAAGCCCCTAGTAACTTCCCCTTACCAAGACAGCCCAGGTTCTCATATTCTTTTGCTACCAAAATCCATATAGGCCTAGCCGTGAATTTGGAAGTGTTCTTGATGATCTTTGACTGGTAAGTTCCAATATTTCTTAGGGCCTTTCAAGGAATTTTTAAGTTTTAGTTATGCTTTTATTTACTATTCAAAAGATTAGAAAACAAGTGGTATATCACGGAAGAGAAAAACCATTAAGTTTCATTGGGATAAATATGCACCTCAACAAACTACTTCAGCTGTCAATTGTCAAATATCTCAAATATAATAATTTCTGATCATTTTTCCTCTCTGTCAAGATCTATAATGCCAGTAAATCTCCAAGTTTGTTTGCCTCTACTCTCCAATATCACCATCTGAAGAATCAGTGCAGTTTTTCACTGTTTACTCAGTTTTGTCAGAGTCCCCTGAGTCCATGAACAGGCAGGACACGTGAGTGAGTTAGATGTCATTTGACCTTCAGGGAGCACAGAAAATTATTCACAACAGAATAAAGTTCATATACTATGTTTGTTAAAAGGAAAAATATGTTCTTTTTAATTTTACTCAACACATGCGTCTTTTATATGAAGTTAGAAAAATTTATTTTTCAATATACCATATATATACATGGTACATATGTATGCATATTTTATATTTATATATATATATATTTCTTTTTTTTTTTTTTTTTTTGGCCACACCACGTGGCATTCGAGATCTTAGTTTCCTGACCAGGGATCAAACCCAAACCCATGCCCCGTGCAGTAGAAGCATGGAGTCTTAACCACTGGACCACCAGGGAAGTCCCTCCATATACCTTTTACTAAAGGTATATTGAAAAATTACTATGAGATTTGAATACATTTCATGAATATAAATTATATTGAGCAATAAAACTTTGGAATATGTTTCTCACAGTGTCATTTTTTCTAGGGATTACTTCCCTGTGTGGAATGCCTTGTGCTCCATCCTCCCTTCAAGCTGATGGCTAATTTGCTGCACTCTCGTTGGCTCATGTGTCATCTCCTCCAGAAAACTATCCTTAACCTGTTTAGACTGAATTAGTCAGCCCTTTTCTGTGATTCCATGATACTCTGTACAAATCTATCATCCCATATACTTAAATTACTTTTTCTGAGTATGTTTCTCTCATAGACCCTGGGTTTCTTGAGAGAACTCATATTCATTTTGCTATTGTTTTCTTTGTTTCTATTTCATTTATTTCTGCTCTGATCTTTATGATTTCTTTCCTTCTGCTAACTTTGGGTTTTGTTTGTTCTTCTTTCTCTAGTTTCTTTAAGTGTAAGGTTAGATTGTTTACTTGAGCTTTTTCTTGTTTCTTTAGGTAGGCTTGTATAGCTATAAACTTCCCTCTTAGAACTGCTTTTGCTGCATCCCATAGGTTTTGGGTCGTCGTGTTTTCATTGTCATTTGTCTCTAGGTATTTTTTGATTTCCTCTTTGATTTCTTCAGTGATCTCTTGGTTATTTAGTAACGTATTGTTTAGCCTCCATGTGTTTGTCCTTTTTACGTTTTTTTCCCTGTAATTCATTTCTAATCTCATAGCGTTGTGGTCAGAAAAGATGCTTGATATGATTTCAATTTTCTTAAATTTACTGAGGCTTGATTTGTGACCCAAGATGTGATCTATCTTGGAGAATGTTCCGTGCGCACTTGAGAAGAACGTGTAATCTGCTGTTTTTGGATGGAATGTCCGATATATATCAATTAAATCTATCTGGTCTATTGTGTCATTTAAAGCTTCTGTTTCCTTATTTATTTTCATTTTGGATGATCTGTCCATTGGTGTAAGTGAGGTGTTAAAGTCCCCCACTATTATTGTGTTACTGTCGATTTCCTCTTTTATAGCTGTTAGCAGTTGCCTTATGTATTGAGGTGCTCCTATGTTGGGTGCATATATATTTATAATTGTTATATCTTCTTCTTGGATTGATCCCTGGATCATTATGTAGTGTCCTTCCTTGTCTCTTGTAACATTCTTTAATTTAAAGTCTATTTTATCTGATATGAGTATAGCTACTCCAGCTTTCTTTTGATTTCCATTTGCATGGAATATCTTTTTCCATCCCATCACTTTCAGTCTGTATGTGTCCCTAGGTCTAAAGTGGGTCTCTTGTAGACAGCATATATATGGGTCTTGTTTTTGTATCCATTCAGCCAGTCTATGTCTTTTGGTTGGGGCATTTAATCCATTCACGTTTAAGGTAATTATCGATATGTATGTTCCTATGACCATTTTCTTAATTGTTTTGGGTTTGTTTTTGTAGGTCCTTTTCTTCTCTTGTGTTTCCCACTTAGAGAAGTTCCTTTAGCATTTGTTGTAGAGCTGGTTTGGTGGTGCTGAATTCTCTTAGCTTTTGCTTGTCTGTAAAGCTTTTGATTTCTCCATCAAATCTAAATGAGATCCTTGCCGGGTAGAGTAATCTTGGTTGTAGGTTCTTCCCTTTCATCACTTTAAGTATATCATGCCACTCCCTTCTGGCTTGCAGAGTTTCTGCTGAGAAATCAGCTGTTAACCTTATGGGAGTTCCCTTGTATGTTATTTGTCGTTTTTCCCTTGCTGCTTTCAATAATTTTTCTTTGTCTTTAATTTTTGCCACTTTGATTACTATGTGTCTCGGCGTGTTTCTCCTTGGGTTTATCCTGTATGGGACTCTCTGCGCTTCCTGGACTTGGGTGGCTATTTCCTTTCCCATGTTAGGGAAGTTTTCGACTATAATCTCTTCAAATATTTTCTCTGGTCCTTTCTCTCTCTCTTCTCCTTCTGGGACCCCTATAATGCGAATGTTGTTGCGTTTAATGTTGTCCCAGAGGTCTCTTAGGCTGTCTTCATTTCTTTTCATTCTTTTTTCTTTAGTCTGTTCCGCAGCAGTGAATTCCATCATTCTGTCTTCCAGGTCACTTATCCATTCTTCTGCCTCAGTTATTCTGCTATTGATTCCTTCTAGTGTAGTTTTCATTTCAGTTATTGTATTGGTCATCTCTGTTTGTTTGTTCTTTAATTCTTCTAGGTCTTTGTTAATCATTTCTTGCATCTTCTCAATCTTTGCCTCCATTCTTATTCCAAGGTCCTGGATCATCTTCACTATCATTATTCTGAATTCTTTTTCTGGAAGGTTGCCTATCTCCACTTCATTTAGTTGTTTTTCTGGGGTTTTTTCTTGTTCCTTCATCTGGTACATAGCCCTCTGCCTTTTCATCTTCTCTATCTTTCTGTAACTGTGGTTTTTGGTCCACAGGCTGCAGGATTATAGTTTTTCTTGCTTCTGTTGTCTGCCCTCTGGTGGTTGAGGCTATCTAAGAGGCTTGATGGGAGGCTCTGGTGGTGGGTAGAGCTGACTGTTGCTGTGGTGGTCAGAGCTCAGTAAAGCCTTAATCCACTTGACTGTTGATGGGTGGGGCTGGGTTCCCTCCCTGTTGCTGTGGCGGTCAGAGCTCAGTAAAACCTTAATCCACTTGACTGTTGATGGGTGGGGCTGGGTTCCCTCCCTGTTGGCTGTTTTGCCTGAGGCAACCCAACACTGGAGCCTACCCGTGCTCTTTGGTGGGGTTAATGGCAGACTCTGGGAGGGCTCACGCCAAGGAGAACTTCCCAGAACCTCTGCTGCCAGTGTCCTTATCCCCACGGTGAAACAGAGCCACCACTCGCCTCTGCAGGAGACCCCCCAACACCAGCAGGTAGGTCTGGTTCAGTCTCCCCCTGGCTCACTGCTCCTTCCCCTGGGTCCTGATGCACACATTACTTTGTGTGTGCCCTCCAAGAGTGGGGTCTCTGTTTCCCCCAGTCCCGTCAAAGTCCTGCAATCCAATTCCCACTAGGCTTCAAAGTCTGATTCTCTAGGAATTCCTCCTCCCGTTGCCTGACCCCCAGGTTGGGAAGCCTGACGTGGGGCTCAGAACCTTTACTCCAGTGGGTGGACTTCTGTGGTATAAGTGTTCGCCAGTCTGTGAGTCACCCACCCAGCAGTTACGGGGTTTGATTTTACTCTGCTTGCGCCCCTCCTACCGTCTCACTGTGGCTTCTCCTCTGTCCTTGGACGTGGGGTATCCTCCTTGGTGAAGTCCAGGGTCTTCCTGTCAATGATGGTCCAGCAGTCAGTTGTGATTCTGGTGCTCTCGCAAGAGGGAGTGACAGCACGTCCTTCTACTCCGCCATCTTGGTTAAATCTCTCATATTCATTTTGAATCTACAATGATTGCACAATAATCTCCTGGTAAAAGTGTGAAAAATAAACCAGTAGTTATAAGCTCTTCCTATTTAAGAAGTAAAAACCTAGCAGAGACAACCAGGTGCTTCTTATTTAAAATACAACATTTTGAAAACCTAACAAATACTCCCATATTTGCTATTATGACTAAGTGTTCTCTGCAGTGTATAATGAAATGACTTTCTTTGTGTTGAAAGAGATTCTATTGCACTATTG